>NC_092722.1:4670911-5270911 GCF_047496885.1 Scyliorhinus torazame
TTCAATCTGGTGCAATGTCCACCGTGGCCCCCATCTGCAGAAATGATAAATTCATCCCTGCAACAATAGACTCCTCCTTTAAAAGGTGGAGACAGGGTGAAGGGGTACTGACAGCAGGGGACCTATATGTAGCTGACAGAGTAGTGCCCCTGGGGGAACTAACGGACAAGCTCCAGCTCCTGAACAGGAATGAGCTCTGGTACATGCAACTAAGGAACTGATCCACACGGAGACCACAACTTTCCCCCAGCTACCCAGACACACCATATTGGACAAACATCTGACAACGGACGAACTAGGGGACGGTAGCTGAACTGACCTGTACAGGCAACTGCAGAGGACGAACTTCACCTCCTCATGGGCAGGGTTGAGACTAATGCAGCTAAAGGTAGTGCACACGGTGCACTTGACTAGAACACGCATGAGCGGGTTCTTCCCGGAGGGGAGGACAGATGTGAACGGTGCCAGTGAGGCCCGGCCAACCACACCCACATGTTCTGATCTTGTCCCAGATCTGTCGGGGACTGGACTGCCTTTTTTGAGGCCATGTCCAGGGTTGTGGAGGTGAGGGTGGAGTCATGCCTCTAGCTGAGGTCTTCAGGGTATCGGAACAGCCAGATATCTTCACAGAGAGAGGAGCTGACGTCCTCGCCTTTACCTCCCTGATCACCCACCAGAGACTCCTGCTCAGCTGGAGATCAGCACCTTTTTACAATGTTGTCACAATCAAACACAAAAACTAATTAAAAAATTTTTTTTAAAAATAGCTTCTGGCCATATTTTCCTGCCCTGCTATCCCACAATGGTCTTCAGGAAGTTGGTTTAGGGCGTGTTTCCTTATCAATGGCGGAACGCTGACCCTCATTCCCCAGAGGAGATACCAGCCTGTACGGATAGTTCGGATAACATTTGGCTTCAACTCCGGGTTTTTTCCCACGGTGTTGGCACGAAGAACCATGCCCAGAACCTCTGACAGGAGTGGATTATTTCTGGTATAGTTCTTAACTTGTCCCATGGTTACAGGAGTGTTTATTTTTTTAAATTTTATTCTCCTCCTTTTTCACGTTTTCTCCCACATTTACACCCATCAACAATAAACAATAATTAACAAGATATGTCAATCCCCATAATAACAACGATCCCATCCGCCCACCAACCCCCAAACCTCAACCCGCCTGTTTACATAAACAAATGACAAAAAGGAATCAGGGATTACCCGTAGTCACCCTTAATCTACACAGCTCCCCCCCCCCCCCCACCCACCCCCAACCAACGCCATTCAGTCTCTAAGAGAGTACCGTACATGATACCCCAAAGTTGTACCCCCCCCCCCAAGTCTCCAGCTCCTCCCGTCCACTGCCTCTTGTAAAACTCCTCCTCCCAACCTCGGTTCCCTCCCCCAACCTCGGTTCCCTCCCCCAACTTCCCACCCCGGCTAGACCACTCGGACCCTGTTCCGTCAGGCTCCGATGGCCGCAGCCCCTCCCCCCACCTCACTCCCGTTCACTGGCCGGCTTAAACCGGCCAGCGTGGAGGCCCCCGCCCGGGTCCCTTTCCCACTTGCCCGGCCCCAGGAAAGCCCAAAGATCCCCTTTTAGCACACAAACCCCGCCTATCCACCTACACCCCAAAGAACCCTCATTTTGAGCGAAAGTCCCGTCCCTTCCCTTGTCCAAATATATACAACATTGGCTCCTTTGGCCTCTACACCCGCGCGCAGTGATACAAAAAAGAAGAAAATACAGTCATGAGGTTACATCGGCACATGGCCATTCCTCAATTTGTCAGTTCTGCCACAGTCCTTCTGCCTTCACAAACTCCTCCGCTGCTTCCGCCGTTCCAAAATAAAAGTCCCTGAGCTTGTAAGTCACCCTCAGCTTCGCTGGATATACAATGCCGCACCGCACCTTGCTAATGTACAGTGCCCTCTTCACCCGGTTGAAGGCAGCCCGCCTCCTCGCCAGCTCCACCGTAAAGTCCTGGTATACACGTATACCAGCTCCAGCCCACTGCACCACCCGCTTCTGCTTGGCCCAGCTCAGGACCTTCTCCTTCACCCTGTACCTACGGAAGCACAGAGTCACTGCCCTTGGCGGCTCACTCACCTTTGGTACAGGCCTCCACGACCGATGAGCCCAATCCAGTTCATATCAGGAACTTCCCCTCCCCCCAGTAGTTTTGCCAGCATCGCGGCAAAATACTCAGTCGGCTTCGGTCCTTCAACTCCTTCGGGCAGCCCCACAATCCTCAAGTTCTTTCGCCTGGATCTGTTTTCCAGGTCTTCCATTTTTCCTCGCAGATTCTTGTTCGTGTCCATCACCTTCCGCATCTCTTTCCCCATCGAGGCAAGTTGATCACCATGCTGCAATAACGTCTCCTCCACTTCCTTCAGCGCCTCCCCTTGCTCTCGCACCTCCGCCACTGCGCTCGCCACCGCCTTCGTCACCGGGGAAATCGCCTCCTCCACCAGCGCACCCAAAACCTCCCTCATCTCCTTCCTCACCGTCTCCATACATTCCTCAATCTGCGCCAACTGCTTTTGGAATTCCGCAGCCATCACCTTAGTTAGTTCTTCAGCCGTAAGCACTGCGGCCTCCCTTGGTGCTCCAGCCTCCATTTTCTTTGTTGACCCCGCGGTGACCTTTCCCCTCTCCAACGGACTTTCAGACGCTTTTTTCCCGGCCGTTTTTTTGGTGTTTTTCGACATCCTTCTTCTCCTTGCGCTGTCTCCCGACTTTTACTGCCGTCGCTGGCCCTAGGACCGGGCGTTACTCCCCGACAATGCCGTTCCTGAACGGGAGCCCTCCAACGCGTGGCTGCCTCCCGCCCGCCGTCACCGGAAGTCTCCGGTTACAGGAGTGTTATCGACCTCTTTGGAATAAAAAATAATACCACTCAAACTATTCAATGATGACACGTTAGGTGAAGGTAATCTAGAGAGTCCATCAGCGTTCCCATGGAGATTCGATTTACAATATTTTATCATAAACGTGTGTGCTGACAACAGCAATATTCCTCTCTGCATCCAGCTCGCTGCTAGAGGTGGAGTACCGGTGGCGGCCCCAGTATTGTTGTCAGTGGTCAATGATAGAACATAGAACATACAGTGCAGAAGGAGGCCTTTGGGCCCATCGAGTCTGCACCGACCCACTCAAACCCTCACTTCCACCCTATCCCCGTAACCCAATCACCCCTCCTAATCTTTTTTGGACACTAAGGGCAATTTATCATGGCCAATCCACTTAACCTGTACGTCTTTACACTGTGGGAGGAAACCCACGCAGACACGGGGAGAACGTGCAGCCTCCACACAGACAGTGACCCAGCGGGGAATCGAACCTGGGACTCTGGCGCTGTGAAGCCACAATGTTATCCTCTTGTACTACCGTGTTGCCCTGTTGGCAAAGTCAGTTTCCATCCGTAAAGGTATTGGTAAAAACATTTGATTCTGAAAATGATGCTTAGAGCTTCCTTCCCTATCCGTGGATTGTTCAAGGATCTTGATGTAAACGCTATTGGCTGCTCTTCACTATTGGACACCATGTGAGAAACCACAGCTCCCACCTCATACAGTGATGCATCGCAAGTCAGTCGGACCGGTAACTTTGGAGCTAAGTGTGCCAGGACCTCTGATTTTAATAGTGCCTCTTTAGTTAGTACAAAAGAGTTACTTGTGGGGAAATCTACAGAGGAGCAGTGGGGGGAGGGGGAGGGGGGGGGGGGGGGGTTCAAAGATGAAATGGGGAGGGTACAGGCCCAAATGTTGCCTCTCGGGTAATAGGAAGATGTATCAAACCCAGAGAACAAATGGGTGACCAGAGACAGTCAGGATACAATGAGAAGGAAGAGAGAGGCTTTTAACAAGTATAAGGGGAGCAAGTCTGCAGAGGCAGTGGTGGAGTACAGGAAGTGCAGGATGGAGCTTAAGAAATCAATGAGGAGGGCAAAGAGGGGATATGAGAAAGCTCTGGCTGGTAAAAGTAGGGAACAGCCCAAGATATTTTATCTGTATATCAATGGGAAGCGGATAACCAGGGAAAGAGTGGGGCCCATTAAGGACCAAGGGGGAAATCTGTGGGTGGAGCCAGAGGACATTGGTAGGGTGTTGAACTAATATTTCACATCTGTCTTCACCCAAGAGAATGAGGGGGTAGTTATGGAACTCGGAGAGAGAGAGATTGTGAGATTCTTGAGCAAATTGTCCTGGGGCGTGACAAGAAAATAAACATTTGAAAGAACAGTTGATTGTCCTTCAAGATCAAGTGCAATAGGAATGCGTAACCATTCAGCAACATGAAGAGATGAAGACTGCCTTAAACAGCAGAACGGGAGTGTCATGATATTCAGGTAAACATCATGGTACAAACATACATACATACTGATGGACAGATCAACGGACCAATCAACACACACACAACACCACAGCCAATCACAGGCAAGAGCATACACAGTACAAAACAGGGAACATGACACTTCCCGGGCATTCCAGCAGGAGACAGCTCAGGGCACCGAGCTCACAGCAAGCCACTCAGACATCCACCATGTGCTGAGTGCCACTCCAAGATAGTATTACGAGTAGGTCCACAGATTCTAGGGTTATGATCGAACCTCAGTAACCAGTTTACCACTGTAAATAAATGTTAGTAATAAAACTGAGTTGTACCATTCGCAACCGTGTTGGTTCGTCTGTGTAGCAGAGCACCCAACACATCAGGGAGCACAGCAGAAGAAACTCAAGGAGACTCTGTTGTACTACCGCAAAGCTCAGTGAAGCAAGCGAGCTTTGCAAAGAAAAGGTAAACCTGTTGAAAGACCATCACACGTGACAAGAATCCCTCAGGTCAAGGTTTATTCCTCTGGAAGATTCCAAAGAGAAACAAAATGACTTTAACCTCACTCTGAACAATCTTCAGAACCAGTTGGTACAGAAAACCCAGCAATATTCCAGATTTCAGGAGGAAGCCAAAAGCTACAAGACACAGATTGAAACAGTCTGAAGGTCTGCAGAAGCAGTTAAAATGAAAGAGGGGGTATTGAAAGGAAAGGTCAGAGAACGTTCAGGAGACGGAACTGAAACAAGTTAAGATTTGGCCGGAGACAGGCCCGGCCAGCAGTGAAACGAAACATCGGAAAAGGACAACATTCTTGATGCACGATTAATGACCACTAAAGTGAGGTTGTAGTCCAACTGAAGGCTTTAATAAGCTAGATGTTTCCCCCAGCAGCTCAGGTACAGAATGAGGGCTGCTGGGGCAGCACGGGTTCTTATACCCCGCCTATCAGGGCGGAGCTATTATACACTCTAGCCAATAGAAAGCATACAGTTTCCACCAATAGTGCTTTAGCCTGTCAGGTACCCTAATACCTATAATACCACATTCACCCCCTGTTAAAAAAAGAGTCTGGCGGGGTGGTGGCCAGTAACTACAAAACATAACAACATGGTATAATTGGTTATGGAGGTACCGTAATACCTCCGTACAGTGTTTAGTAACTGTTTACAAGTCTGGTAGCGATGTACATTTGATGGTTTATATTTACAGATTACAGTTAAAATGAAGCAATCAGTCGATCGGGGGCCCTGGTCGTCCTCTGTGATCGTCGGAGCCTCGATGGTGACTCCAGTGGAGGCTCGGGCGTCTGTGACTCCGGGAGCGTGGCTTCGATCTCCATGGCAGCTTCGTCACCCCTAGATGGCGCTGGTGGGGAGAACGGCTGACCTGGGAAAGGAGCGCCTGAGGGGGGCGTCGGTGGGTGGGGGGGCCTAGTCGGGGGCGGCGGAAGGACCGATCCTCCTATAAGGTGCTGCGGTGGAGGGGAGGGTGGGACTGGTGGCTGGAATGTGCGTGGAGTTCCGGCGGGCGCCAGGTCCTATAGGGAGACCGTATCTTGTCAGCCGTCGGGGTACGCCGTAGGCGTACTGGGGGTTAGCATGGAGCAGATGGACCCTCTCGACCAACGGGTCCGACTTGTGCGCCCGCACATGTTTTTGGAACAGGATGGGTCCGGGTGCTGCCAGCCAGGTCGGGAGTGAGGTCCCAGAGGAGGACTTCCTCGGGAAGACAAGGAGACGTTCGGGAGGTGTCTGATTGGTGGTCGTACAAAGCAGTGACCGGATAGAGTGGAGGGCATCCGGGAGGACCTCTTGCCAGCGGGAGACTGGGAGGCTCCTGGACCGTAGGGCCAGTAGGACGGTCTTCCAGACCATTCCGTTCTCCCTCTCTACCTGTCCGCTACCCCGGGGGCTGTAACTGGTCGTCCTGCTCGAGGCGATGCCCTTGATGAGCAGGAATTGACACAGTTCATCGCTCATAAAGGAGGACCCCCTATCACTATGTATGTAAGCGGGGAACCCAAACAGTGCAAAGATGCTATGGAGGGCTTTGATGACGGTGGGGGCGGTCATGTCGGGGCAGGGGATGGCGAATGGGAACCGGGAGTACTCGTCAATCACATTCAGGAAGTATGTGTTGCGGTCGGTGGAGGGGAGGGGGCCTTTGAAGTCCATGCTGAGGCGTTCAAAGGGACGGGAAGCCTTTATCAGGTGTGCCCTCTCTGGCCGGTAGAAGTGCGGTTTGCACTCCGCGCAGATTTGGCAGTACCTGGTGGCTGTCCCGACCTCCTAGAGGGAGTAGGGCAGGTTGCGGGTCTTGACAAAATGGAAAAAGCGAGTGACCCCCGGGTGGCAGAGGTCCTCGTGGAGGGCTCGGAGGCGGTCCACTTGTGCGGTGGCACATGTGCCGCGGGGACAGGGCGTCAGGAGGCTCGTTTAGCTTCCCCGGACGGTACAAGATCTCGTAGTTGCAGGTGGAGAGTTCGATCCTCCACCGCAAGGTCTTGTCGTTTTATATCTTGCCCCGCTGTGCATTATCAAACATGAAAGCAACCGACCGTTGGTCAGTGAGGAGAGTGAATCTCCTGCCGGCCAGGTAATGCCTCCAATGTCGCACAGCTTCTACTATGGCCTGGGCCTCCTTTTCGACTGAGGAGTGGTGGATTTCGGAAGCATGGAGGGTACGGGAGAAGAAGGCCACAGGTCTGCCCGCTTGGTTGAGGGTGGCCGCCAGAGCTACGTCAGGCGCGTCGCTCTCGATCTGGAAGGGACTCGTCGATGGCGTGCATCGTGGCCTTTGCAATGTCTGCTTTGATGCAGCTGAAGGCCTGCCGGGCCTCTATCGACAGGGGAAAAACTGTGGATTGGATCAGGGGACGGGCCTTGTCCGCGTAGTCAGGGACCCACTGGGCGTAGTAGCTAAAAAACCCTAGGCAGCGTTTCAGGGCCTTGGAGCAGTGGGGGAGGGGGAACTCCATAAGGGGGCGTATGCGTTCAGGGTCGGGGCCTATAACTCCATTTCGCACTATGTAGCCGAGAATGGCTAGACGGTCGGTGCTAAATCCTTATTGTATGTTAGGTTAAGGATTTTAGCGGTCTGGAGAAGTTTTCGGAGGTTGGTGTTGTGGTCCTGCTGGTCGTGGCCGCAGATGGTGACATTATCGAGATACGGGAATGTTGCCCGTAAACCGTACCGGTCAACCATTCGGTCCATCTCGTGCTGGAAGACCAAGACCCCGTTGGTGACACCTAAGGGAACCCTTAAGAAGTGATAGAGCTGCCCGTCTGCCTCGGAGGCAGTGTATTTGTGGTCACTAGTGCGGATGGGGTGCTGGTGGTAGGCGGACTTGAGATCCACCGTGGAGAAGACCTTATAATGCACGATCCTGTTTACCAGGTTGGATATGCGGGGGAGAGGGTACGCGTCCAGCTGCGTAAACCTGTTGATGGTCTGAGTCTAGTCGATGACCATCCTATGCTTCTCCCCAGTCTTTACCACCACGACTTGAGCTTTCCAGGGGCTGTTCCTGGCTTCAATGAACCTTCCCTCAGTAGCGTTCCCTCTGACCTAATAAAGATCCGGTCCTGGGCACTGTAGCGTCTGCTCCTGGTGGCGACGGGTTTGCAATCCGGGATGAGGTTCGCAAACAGGGAAGGCGGGTCGACCTTAAGGGTCACGAGGCCGCAGACAGTGAGGGGGGTATAGGGCCGCCGAATTGGAAGGTCAGACTTTGAAGGTTACACTGGAAGTCTAAACCCAGGAGTGTAGCCGCGCAGAGGTGGGGAAGGATGTAGAGACGGACATTTTTGAACACCCTTCCCTGGACTGTGAGGTTTGCTACACAAAACCCCTTTATCTCCACTGAGTGGGAACCGGAGGCCAGGGAGATTTTTTGATTAACGGGGTGGATGAGGAGGGAACAGCGCCTTACCGTGTCGGTCGGGGTGTATGAAGCTCTCCGTGCTCCCAGAGTCAATTAGGCAGGACGCCTCATGCCTGTTGATGAAAACGGTCGTTGTAGCAGTTGAGAGTGTTCGAGGTCGAGACTGATCCAGGGTCACCGAGGCCAATCGCAGTAGTTGAGAGTTCTGTTCGGGCATTGTGTGGTCGGCCGAGCTGGGGTCCTGGGGGTTCATCCAAGATGGTGTCTCCCATTGGTCGCACATGGCCTGGGTGCACAAAATGGCGGCGCCCATCCCTCCAACGTGGCGTCCGCGGAACAAGATGGCGGCGCCCAAGTGCAGACACTCCGAAATGATTCGGAGCACCATGTCCTTAAAAGTCTGCGTAATAAATTGTAGCACAATCAATCACTCACGAGACGAGATGAGCAGGAGTCGAACGATGGCTTTATTACGCAGACTTGTTCCCCAGCAGCACAGTTACAGAATGCGGCTGCTGGGAGAACCCGGGCTCTTATACTCCGCCTTACTGGGCGGAGCCAGCAGGCGGCTGATCAATCGGCTGGTCTATCCACCAATAGCCTCTCGGCATCACAGGGTACCTAATACCCCTAATACATACCACCACAGCCCGGGGTCCGCACGTGGCCCTGGGATATGGGGGTGGCGGCGACCGCTGGCCACACGGGGCCCATGGAGAAATTTGTGGTTGCGGTCCGCATTCGCCGCTGGAGACCGCGGCCACCGCTCGGGCCTGACATACCCCAACGAAATGGCCCTTTTTGCCGCATCCCTTGCAGGTGGATGAGCGGGCCGGGCAGCGCTGGCGGGGGTGCTTGGTCTGCCCGCAAAAGTAGCAGCGGGGCCCCTCGGGGTTGCCAGGCTGCCTCGCAGCGCAGGCCTGTGGGGGAATGGGGGAAGTCTTGGGGTCGGCCGCGGCGGGGTTCCACGCTGCCCAGGGGGCTGCCGCGCGGTCGGGAACATAGGCAAG
Organism: Scyliorhinus torazame; assembly: GCF_047496885.1. Classification (NCBI taxonomy): domain Eukaryota; kingdom Metazoa; phylum Chordata; class Chondrichthyes; order Carcharhiniformes; family Scyliorhinidae; genus Scyliorhinus; species Scyliorhinus torazame. Next base: position 4,680,139 of record NC_092722.1, read on the forward strand.
GGCGTTCCTGGAGGCCACGTCCAGGGAGCCTGCAAGGGCCCATGCCTCCCTGAGACCCAGGGTGTCCTTCTCTAACAGGCGCTGGCGGATTTGTGACGATAGCATACCTGCCACGAAAGCATCCCTGACTAAGAGTTCCGTGTGTTCGCTCGCCGAAACTTGCGGGCAACCGCAGCTTCTTCCCAGCACCAGGAGTGCGCGGTAGAATTCCTCCAGCGATTCCCCAGGGGTTTGTCGCCTTGTTGCAAGCAGGTGCCGGGCGTAGACCTGGTTTACCGGGTGAATATAGTGTCCTTTTAGCAGCTGCATCGAAGTCTTCCGCTTCCTCGATGAGGGTGTAAATCTCCGGGCTCACCCTTGAGTGCAGGACGTGCAGTTTCTGCTCTCCCGTGGGTGCGTTTTCGGCCGTCTCGAGATACCCTTTAAAGCACGCCAGCCAGTGCTTAAAGATTGCCGCTGAGTTCGCCGCGTGGGGGCTAAGTTGCAGACACTCCGGCTTGATTCGGAGCTCCATCCTTTCTTCTTAAAATTCTAGCTTATTAAATTGATGCACGATCAATGACCACTAAAGTGAGGTTGTCGTCCAACTGAAGGCTTTAATAAGCTAGATGTTTCCCCCAGCAGCTCAGGTACAGAAGAGGGCTGCTGGGGCGGCACGGGTTCTTATACCCCGCCTAGCAGGGCGGAGCTATTATACACTCTAGACAATAGAAAGCATACAGTTTCCACCAATAGTGCTTTAGCCTGTCAGGTACCGTAATACCTATAATACCACAATTCTGTTGCAGACAGAGACAGAACAGACAGAAATTAGATCAGAAAATGTACATCCAATACTGAAACCTGAGGCACGAGAAGAAGAAATAGCCGAGCTGAAAGCAAAGATCCACAAGCTTACAGAATTATTTGAAAGTAAAACAGAAAACAAATGTTTTACCGAGATTGTGAAACAAGAGTGCGGCACAATGGCACAGTGGTTAGCACTGCTGCCTCACGGCGCTGAGGACCCGGGTTCGATCCCGGCCCCGGGTCACTGCCCGTGTGGCGTTTGCACATTCTCCCCTTGTCTGCGTGGGTTTCAACCCCACAAGCTGGGTAGGTGGATTGGCCACACTAAATTACACCTCGATTGGAAAATAAAATAATCGGATACTCTAAATTAAAAAAAAAAGAGATTGAGAAACAAGTGAAATGAAAATCGCTTAATGTCACAAGTAGGCTTCAAATGAGGTTACTGTGAAAAGCCCCTAGTCGCCACATTCCGGCGCCTGTTCGGGGAGGCTGTTACGGGAATTGAACCGTGCTGCTGGCCTGCCTTGGTCTACTTTCAAAGCCAATGATTTAGCCCTGTGCTAAAGAGGAAATGAAGATTCCGTTTGCAAAATGTATATATCCAGAGAGAACATGGTGGACACCACGGAAGGATAAAATTTAGTCCACTCCAGGAGCAGAGTGCAATTTCCCCTCGGAAGGAATAGGACAAACGCACAGTATCCAAAAAATGTTGCTAATGAAGAGAAACACAACTTGAAGGAATGCAAAGTGTGATAGCCAAGTACTAGAAACGCAGAGTACTATTACCATTCCTCCAAACGTAATAGACTGAGATGTGGAAGAAATGGCAATCTTCAAGGTTAGAACATAGAACATTACAGCGCAGTATAGGCCCTTCGGCCCTCAATGTTGCGCCGGCCTTTGAAACCACTCTGAAGCCCATCTACACTATTCCCTTATCATCCATATGTTTATCCAAAGACCATTTAAATGCCCTTAATGTTGGCGAGTCCACTACTGTTGCAGGCAGGGCATTCCACGCCCTTACTACTCTCTGAGTAAAGAACCTACCTCTGACATCTGTCCTATATCTATCTCCCCTCAATTTAAAGCTATGTCCCTCTCGTGCTAGACATCACCATCCGAGGAAAAAGGCTCTCACTGTCCACCCTATCTAATCCTCTGATCATCTTGTATGCCTCAATTAAGTCACCTCTTAACCTTCTTCTTTCTAACGAAAATAACCTCAAGTCCCTCAGCCTTCCCTCATAAGATCTTCCCTCCAGACCAGGCAACATCCTGGTAAATCTCCTCTGCATCTTTCCAATGCTTCCTATAATGCGGCGACCAGAACTGCACGCAATACTCCAAATGCGGCCGCACCAGAGTTTTGTACAGCTGCAACATGACCTCATGGCTCCAAAACTCAATCCCTCTACCAATAAAAGCTAACACACCGTATGCCTTCTTAACAAACCTCTCAACCTGGGTGGCAACTTTCAGATATCTATGTACATGGACACCAAGATCTCTCTGCTCATCCACACTACCAAGAATCTTACCATTTGCCCAGTACTCTGTCTTCCTGTTATTCCTTCCAAAAACCCATCTGCGTGGGTTTCCTCCGGGTGCTCCGGTTTCCTCCCGCAGTCCAAAGATGTGCAGGTTAGGTGGATTGGCCATGATTAGTTGTCCCTTGGTGTCCAAAAGGTTAGGTGGGGTGACTGGATTACAGGGATAGGGTGGAGGCACGGGCTTAAGTGGGGTGCTCTTTCTGAAGGCCGTGTCTGTGTGTGTCCTCCGGGTGCTCCTGTTTCCTTCCACAAGTCCTGAAAGACGTGCTTGTTAGGTGAATTGGACATTCTGAATTCTCCTCCTGTGTACCCGAACAGGCATCGGAGTGTGGCGACTAGGGGCTTTTCACAGTAACTTCACTGCAGTGTTAATGTAAGCCTACTTGTGGCAATAATAAAGATTATTATTATTAAAGGCTGACAATAAACTGTTCATGTTTAAATATACAAGCCTCAAGATTCCATCATTGGGACATCTAAAGAACCCATATTACAACAGTGAGAGAAGAGGGTTTTGATGCTGGTGCAGCCAAATAGCTCGATACTGTCCCATTATTGATGCAATGCAGAGGGAGCATTACTTTGCTGTTGGCTGTGTGCAAACGGGCCTGAAGAATACATCATACTGACACTGAAGTTATTCATCTAAGGCAACAGCACAGGATGGGTGGCTCTGGACCTGTTATACTAACTGCCTGAAATTCAATTCCAGTTCATATGGCCTTCTGACATTAAATATAAAATACCACTATTTATTTATTGTAGAAATCTTTTTTTAAATATAAATTTAGAGTACCCAATTACTTTTTCCAATTAAGGGGCAATTTAGCGCGGCCAATCCACCTACCCTGCACACCTTTGAGTTGTAGGGCTGAAACCCACGCAGACACGGGAAGAATGTGCAAACTCCTGTTGCTCTTTTTAACCGTAGTCTATTTGCTCTGATTACGTCACCTTTGCTCATGAGTCGCCAGGTATCTTTATGATACCGCCACGTGGTTCAAGTTCAGGTTATGATTAATAATACAGCACACCGCTTAGTAAGGATTAAAACAACGGTCATTTATTATATACAACAAGCAATATTAATACACTAATACTACTTTCTATATAATAAACCTAACACTACTGGCCAATACTTAACTTAGGAAGAGCCCACCAGGTCAGGGAAACGAATGGCTTGTCCAATCAGATCTGACCCGCGGGATTCAAAAGGCTGGTACAGGTCGATGGCTAGGTGTCTCTACCGGATAGCGATCGCTGGATTCAAACTTATTGTTGCCGGTTGCTGTTCTTGCGAAGGTCTCGAGCAGGCGAAGAGGAGAGAGAGAGATCTGAACTTGGACCCTCACTTTTATAGGGCCCAGGGGCTTCCCGCCTCCCGGGGCGGCCCTTGACCCTGAGTCCCAAGTGATTGGATTCTGTCCCCAATCTCTGGGGTCGATGTGTCCAATGGTGAGGCGATTCCTTGATCGGGGGGTGGTCGTTCACCTGTCTTTGTTTCGGCCACTGCAGGCGCCGACAGGTCTGGCCTGGTGTTCAATTGCTAATATGTTGCAATTGTTCCCGGGGATAGCCGATTTAACTGTGGATGTCTGGATAGATGGGCTGCAAACAGTCCTGAATGCAACTGCAAATACCTGGGTCGATGGGCTGTTGATAGCCCTGAGTATCGATCTGGGCTAACTTCCCAGAGCCGAATATGCAAACCTGTCTGCAGCTGCCTGCTTGTGTCTTCTTAGCTGCTTTTCCCAGCAGTCTTTCGGGTTAGCCATTTTAAACTGGGTTTTGGCCAGATTAATCGGAACGCAGCCCTTTTACATGGCTACACTCCACATAGACAGTGACCCAGGATTGCCGTAGGCAGCAATGCTAACCACTGTGCCACCACGCTGCCCATTTATTGTAGAAATCCTGATCGACATGCACTTTTGACAAAACAGTTATGTTTCCTGACTTGTATTTCATGAATTAAATAATTCATGTAGCTCAATGCAATGTAAATGTAGTGACATAGTCCAGATGTTATCCTGTAAAATGTTACAATGAGAATGTTTAAGGCTTGAATGAAAGCCTTTGATGACCAGGATAACAAAGGGATTAACCTATTTAATATAAAATGGACTCAGATTAGTTTAAAGCACATATTCCAGTGCATTCCTTCATGACCAAACTTGCTGACATTTCTCGAAAGAGAATCTAGAACAGGGTTTGGTGTTCTGCCTGCAAGGACAATATCCAAAAAGTGAGAGTGATACCTGACAAACTGCCCTCCCCTTTTTCAGCAGCTTTCATGCTATTGATTTTAGACTGCAAAAAGCAATATCTCATTAATAATTCAGCATCTACTCCAAGCTTTTAAGCTTTTCCAAATGGGGTTTTAGATAGCTAATTTAATAATTCAGGGGTATTTCAAAAATGAGCAATCTATTTTGAAAGTAAAATAGCGCAAGTTTAATTGGACACTTATCTTAGCTTTTTTTTAAAATGTGTTCATGGTTGTGAGTGTTGTTGGCAAGGCCAGCATTGTTTCCCCCTCCAGTTGGTTTTATGAGGCGCTCTCTTTAATGCTTTCATCTTTCTGAAGAAATCCCAGTCTGTATGTCATAGAATTAGATGATGTTTCAACATTTTAAGAGCCCTCTTGTTATAAAAATGGAATGTAAAATGAAGCAAAAAAGCCCTGCCCAGGATTGGTAGCTGAGTTTGCAGTGGCTTCACGCTCTCTGGTGCAGATTTTTTTGTTGTTGCAGTGTTAAATGTAATGGTTGAGGAAAACATGGGGAAAAACAATTGAACTCGATTACAAAAGAGAAAAGAATTAAACATTCAGAAAATCTGAAATCTAAGCAGTTAAATCAAAAATGCCAGAAATATTCCAATCAGGCACCATCTATAGAGAAAATCTTGGTTCAATTCTCAGCTGCAGGCTTTGTCAGAATGATGCCTTCAATTTTTCTTTGTCACAACTCTGAGATTTACTAATATTTACCAAAGAATTTGTTTAGGAGAAGTGAAACCTTTTTTGAAAGCAAGTTAAGCTACTTTAGAGCCAGTTAAAGGGGATGAAACAAAACATTGGGAGCGGGAGTCTCCGTTTTGCCGGCGCCCGGGGGTTTCCCGACGGCGGGGGGCTGCCCCACAAAGGGGAACCCCCATTGACCGGCTGGCATAATGGAGAACCCCGCCGACGGGTCGAGGCTGAAAAGTGGTGTGGCGGGGCGGAGAATCCAGCTGTGGATTTTTGTCAGAGACATAACCAGACCAACACCTGTAAACCAACTTACAACCAGTAATAATAATCTTTATTGTCACAAGTAAGCTTACATTAACACTGCAATGAAGTTACTGTGAAAAGTTCCTAGTCACCACATTCCAGCGCCTGTTCGGTTATATGTAAGGAGAATTCAGATTGTCCAAATTACCTAACAACACGTCTTTCGGGACTTGTGGGAGGAAACCGGAGCACCCGGAGGAAACCCATGCAGACACAGGGAGAACATGCAGACTCCGCACAGACTGTGACCCAAGCCGGGAATCGAACCTGGGACCCTGGAGCTGTGAAGCAACCATGCTAACCACTGTGCTACCGTACAACAAATACTTTCTTCTCAATGATGCTGTGTCACAAGTGTATAAATCTGGCTGTACACAACTGAGGGCAACCCCGTCCTCAACCATGAGATCACATCCAATCCTTCCAACACCCCTTTGCAATCCTGAAACATACCTGCGTGCTTGTGAGCCATCACATTGTGCTAGCAGGCAGTCTCCAGGTCATCTAAACCTCTCCTGAATGCCAGCCAGCTGCTGCTTTCCACCCACTGGAGTACAAAAACATTGAGGCTGACTCTTCAGTGCGGTACTGAGGGAGGGGTGAACTGCTGAAGATGCTGACCTTCAGATGAGAAATTAAAGCAAGGCCTCCGTTTCCTTCTCAAGTGATGGAAAAGATCCCATGACACTGAATTGAAGGTGAGCAGGGCAGTTCTCCAGTGTCCTGACCAATATTTATCCCTTAATCAACCTTGCTAATCAAGATTATCTGGTCATTATCACATTGTTTTTTAAGGGAGCTTACTGTGAGCTAATTGGCTACTGCATTTTCCCCATTCCAACAATGACTACATTTCAAAAAGTACTTAATTGATTGTTAAGTGTCACAGTGGTGAAAGGTGCTATGATATTTTGTTCCTTATATTTCAGGCAATCAGTTTACCAGCAACATGTAGTTGAGGTCAGAGGTTAAAACAGTGTGGCCCTGAAATCTCACATTCACCCAACATTTTTTCCAATTAAGGGGCAATTTAGCGTGGCCAATCCACCTACCCTGCACATCTTCGGGTTGTGGGGGTGAGACCCACGCAGGCACGGGGAGAATGTGCAAACTCCACACGGCACCCACCTGGGACTTGCTTGGTGGCCATCCATATTGAGATTGCTGGTCGATAAAATAAACAAGGATAACATAGAATTTCCAAACGGCAGTAACTTGATGGGCATAAAATAAACAAACTTTTTGGGTTGTGATTTTATTAAGGAGCACAATTTCAAGAGAGTAGGACATTTCTCTTTAATGTTACAATACTAAATATTTCAAGAACCACATGGTAAATTATTAACTGGAGCAGTGGAATGTCAGTATAAGGGACATCCCAAATGTTCTTAAATTCTATTATGGGACGTGTGCGTTGCTGGCTAGGCCAGCATGTATTCCCCATTTCTAATTGACATTGAGAAGGAGGTGGTGAGCTGCTTTCTTGAATCTCTGCAGTCCTTGTGCTGGGTAGGTACACCCACTGTGCAGTTGCGAAGGGAGTTCCAGGATTTTGACCCAGCGACAGTGAAGGAACGGTCGATATATTTCCAAGTCAGGATGGTGAGTGACTCAGAGGAGAATTTGGAGGTGGTGGTGCTCTTATCTCAATCATGTTCACAACGTTGGATGCTATTACTGTACTCATTATATGCTCTTGTGTGCAGTTGATTAATCTCGTTCTTGTGCTTTTCTTCTCGGCTGTCGAGTTGTTTAAGGTGTTTACGTCAGTGGCTAACTAAATATACAATAGATAGTACAGAATGGGAATATTGCTGAGACATGTTGCTGAAGATTTTTGTTTTGCACTCATCAGAACCAACACTAGAATGTATAAAACACTGTGAGGCCACAACTGGAGTATTGTGTGCAGTTCTGCTCCCCACATTACAGGGAGGACGTTATTGCTCTGGAGAGAGTGCAGAGGAGGTTTACAAGAATGCGGGGCATGGACAGGGTGGATAGTCAGAAGCTTTTTCCCAGGGTGGAAGAGTCAATTTCTCAGGGGCATAGGTTTAAGGAGCGAGGAGCAAGGTTTAATGGAGATGGAAGAGGCAAGTTTTTTTACACAGAGGGTGGTGGGAGCCTGGAACTCGCTGCCGAAGGAGGTGGTGGAAGCAAATACGATAGTGACTTTTAAGAGGCATCTTGACAAATACATGAATAGGATGGGAATAGAGGGATGTGATCCCCGGAAGGATAGGGTTTTTTTATTCAGATGGGCAGACTGGTCGGTACAGGCTTGGAGGGCCGAAGGGCCTGTGCCTGTGCTGTAACTTTCTTTGTTCTCTTTGTTCTTTGTTGCCAGGGCAAAAAAAATGTAGCTACGAGGAGAGATTGGATACGTTGGGGTTATTTTCCTTGGAACAAAGAAGGCTGAGGGGTGACTTAATTGAGGTGGACAACATTATGAGGGGGAGAGATTGGGTGGACAGAGTAAAATTGTTTCCCTTGGTGGAGAATTCTAGAACTGGGGACATAGATTCAAGACAAGAGGCAGAAGGTGTAGAGGGGACATGAGGAAGAACGTGTTACACAGAGGGTACTGGGAGTCTGGAACTCGCTGCCCGAGTTGGTGGTGGAGGCAGAGACTCAAAACTCTTTTAAAAACTACCTGGATCTGCACCAGAAGTGCTCTAAGCTACAGGACTAGGGACCGGGTTCAGGAGGTTGGGATTAGAAAGGGCACCTGGATGTCCTTGGGCTGGCATGGAGAAGATGGGCAGAGTGGCCTCCTTTGGTGATGTAACTTTTCTGTGGTTCTATGAATGTCAAAACAATTAGAACAATTTATACTAGAGAGAGGGTGCTGATTGGTTGCAAGTGGAATCTGATTGGTTGAGGCATTGTAATGGTGAAAGCAATGGCTAACGAGAGGCTCCCAAAGCTCCGAGGTAGTTCAGAAAGGCCACAAAGCCATATTCCTTTTGTTCGCAATGATCGGTCTCTGTGTATTAATGTAAGTTGCTTCTAGCAAGAGTAAATGAGCCTGGTTACAAGGTCGACCTCCACACAACTCTGTACACTCCATCTGATCCAGCCATCGGTTCAGGCTGTACCAAACCATTCAAAATCTCAGTGTTCTTAGATGACCCAGAGCTAAATTTCTTCTTCATGAAATTAAACTCCATGTTTCCGAACATATTGAATTTAATATCCTAATCTTCAAAGCCCTGCCCCATCCTTGCTAGTTTTACTCACCTCGCCAACAGTTCAAGCAGAGGTCATCATCCATTCTTTTATTTATTTGACCTGTTTTATCCTTTGTTCTGCCTCTGGAAAGCACTGTGAAATGTTCTCTCCGTTTGTGGCTTATAGGAAAGTTATTTCTGTAAGCATGCTCAAAGAAATAGTTTGGGGAGAGCGAGGAACGTAAGTGAGCTTACACGAGCTTTAGTGATATACTGATGTAATTGCAAACTAACATTTGGATACAGATCTGTCACCAGAAAGGCTGGTACAAATTAATCATCTACCGGTGAATTAAAATCATTCAGTTCCAGTCTTAATATGAAGAGGCAATACATAAAGTATTCACAAAAATTACTAAAGATAAATTACGTCATATCAGGTTACACTTTCAAATACTAGAACTGGGGCTGTTTAACACAGGGCTAAATCACTGGCTTTGAAAGCAGACCAAGGGAGGCCAGCAGCACGGTTCAATTCCCGTAACAGCCTCCCCGAACAGGCGCCGGAATGTGGTGACGAGGGGCTTTTCACAGTAACTTCACTTGAAGCCTACTTGTGACAATAAGCGATTTTCATTTCATGTACATGGGGCTGGTTTAGCAATGGGGATGGTTTAGCACAGTGGGCTAAACAACTGGCTTGTAATGCAGAGCAAGGCAGCAGCGCGGGTTCAATTCCCGTACCAGCCTCCCGAACAGCACGGTAGCATTGTGGATAGCACAATTGCTTCACAGCTCCAGGGTCCCAGGTTCAATTCCGGCTTGGGTCACTGTCTGTGCGGAGGGAGTCTGCACATCCTCCCCGTGATGCGTGGGTTTCCTCCGGGTGCTCCGGTTTCCTCCCACAGTCCAAAGATGTGCAGGTTAGGTGGATTGGCCATGCTAAATTGCCCTTCGTGTCCACAATTGCCCTTAGTGTTGGGTGGGGTTACTGGGTTATGGGGATAGGGTGGAGGTGTTGACCTTGGGTGGGGTGCTCTTTCCAAGAGCTGGTGCAGACTCGATGGGCCGAATGGCCTCCTTCTGCACTGTAAATTCTATGATCTATGAACAGGCGCCAGAATGTGGCGACTAGGGGCTTTTCACAGTAACTTCATTGAAGCCTACTTGTGACAATAAGCGATTATTATTATTACTTTCTGAAACCCTCAACCGTGCCTTTGTTACCTCTAGACTTGATTATTCCATCCCTTGACCAGCCTCCCACATTGCACCCCTTATCAACTTGAATTCATCCAAAAAGCTGTTGCTCGTACCCGAAGTCAGGTCAGAACGCATTCACACATCACCCCTGTGCTCATGAATCGACATTGGTTCCTGGTCCAGCAACACCTCAATTTAAAACTTTACATCTTTGTCTTCAAATCCCTCCATGTGTCACTTTCCTTTAGTCCTACAATCACCGTGGTCTCTGTTCTCCTCCAATTCTGCTGCCTTGTACAGCCCCGGTTTTCATCATTTACCATTGTAGCCATGTCTTTGGTTACCATCCTCGAAGCTCTTAATCCCTCACTACATCTCTCCGCCTCTCTCTTATTTTTATAAGATGCTTCTTAAAACCTACCCCTTTGAGAAGCTTTTGGTCATCTATCCTAAAATTACCGTATCTGGTTCAATGTTGTATTGTATTAGACAACACGCCTGTGAAGCACCTTAGGGAAATTTTACGCTGCTATATATTAAAGGTGCTATATAAATTCAAGTTGTTATTACTAGAGCATTGTTGATTGCTTGGTTGGCTCTGCTGATGTATCATGTCAGTGTTGGTTACATAATCTGGAGACTCTAGCTCCTTCTAAGATTGGGAGCAATGCAAACTGCAACCTATAAACTGGCAATACATAACCGTCTCCAGGGATCAGTGTCACATCTCCAGAGAGTTCAGCTGTGCAAAACACCACCAACGCATCACAACACCATCCAGATAGATCATCGACCGAGTGAGTGTGTGACTGAGGTTTCAATCTCAGTGCTATCAACTAAAGGTTCATGCTCGGGATTTAACTGACCGATCAAACTGACTCTGGTAAGTAAATTGTCTAAAATCAAAAACAGATTTAGAATATAAATCTGTCCAGATTGTGGTTCATGAATAGAAGTTATTTTAGACTCTGGAATATTGCATTTATCTGAGGAGCTGAAACATTGCGCTGTTATCTTTACGAGAGTGTATGTGTTTATCGGCACTGAAGACAAAGAAAATGTTTTCATCAATAAAGTTGAACACAGTCCTCATTAGGACTTTAATCTGAAGTTATAGAGTCATAGAGTAGTCCAGCACAGAAGGAGGCCATTTCACCCATCAAGTCTGCGCTTGCGCTTTTGAAGAGCAATCCACTTCGTCCCACTCCCTTGTTCCTTCCTGGTATCCCTGCAAATTTTCCCCTTCGAGTATTAATCAAATACTCTTTTGAAGGCTACCATTGGTTCCATATCAACCACCCGCCGCCCTTTGTCCGTGCCTTCCAAATCCTAACCATTCATTGCATTAAGATGCTTATCATCATGTTGCCTCTGGTACTTTTGCCAATCGCTGTAATTCTTTGTCCACTGGCTCTCACCCCTTCAGCCATCGGGGGAGCTCATATTCTGAAAGCTCCACTGGGTAGTGGGTCATTCCTACCCTGTAAGACCCGTGCGGGTTAAAACAGGAACCTTGGTGAATTCCTGCAGTGCATCTTGTAGATGATACACACGGCTGCCACTGTTCATCGGTGGTGGAGGGTTTGAATGTTTGTGGAAGGGGTGCCAATCAAGCGGGCTGCTTTGTCCTGGATGGTGTTGAGCTTCTTAAGTATTGTTGGAGCTGCACCCATCTAGGCAAGTGGGGGAATATTCCATCACACTCCTGACTTGTGCCTTGTAGATTGTGGACAGACTTTGGGGGGTCAGGAGGTGAGTTACTCACCACAGATTCCAAGCCTCTGACCTGCTCTTGTAGCCACAGTATTAATGTTGCTAGTCCAGTTCAGTTTCTGGTCAATGGTAACCTCCAGGATGTTGATAGTGGGGGAATCAGCAATGGTAATGCCATTAAATGTCAAGGGCAATGGTTAGATTTTCTCCTGTTGGAGATGGTCATTGCCTGGCACTTGTGTGGCGTGAATATTAGTTGCCACCTGACTGCCCAAGCCTGGATATTGTCCAGATCATGCTGCATTTGGACATGGACTGCTTCAGTATCTGAGGAGTTATGAACAGTGCTGAACATTGTGCAGTCATCAGTGAACATCCCCACTTCTGACTTTGGAAGGAAGGATGGGAGGAAGGCCATTGATGAAGCAGCTGAAGATGTTTGGGCCAGGACATTACCCTGAAGAACTCCTGAAACAAAGTCCTGGAACTGAGATGATTGACCTCCAACCACGGCAACCATTTTCCTCTGTGCTAGGTATGATGCCAACCAGCAGGTCTGTAACCGATGGGGTACTCCAAGAACCAGTACCTAGGCCTCAGTTGTTTACAATATTTAGATGAGGGGACAGAATGTAATGTCCAGGTTTGCTGAGATACACAGTTAGATTAAGTAAGCAGCGAGGACGATCCAAAGAGGACGCAAAAGGACATAGACCGATTGGGTGAGTGAACAAGAATATGGCAGATGGAATACAATGTGGAAAACTGTGAAGTTAACCCACTTTGGTAGGAGAAATAAGAGAAGCAGAATACATTTGAATGGCGAGAGACTGAAATATTTACATTCAAGAGGAATCTGAGTGTCCTTGTACATGAATCACAGAAAGTTAACATGTAGGTTTAGCGAGCAATTGAGAAGGCAAATTGCATGTTAGTTTTTGTTACAACAAGTTTGGAGTACAAGAGAAAATGCATCTTATTCCAATTTGTCTAGGCATTGCGGGGACCACACCTGGAGTATTGTGCATTTTTGATTGGCCTCCCTCAGGAAGACCAGTCCCCTAGAGGAACTGAAACAAAGATTCACTGCGGTTTTTGGGATAAGGGGATTGTGCCAGAAGGAGAGATTGACTAGACAAGGCCAATATTCCCTGGTGTTTAAAAGAATGAGAGGTGATTTCATTGAAGCATAAAATTCTTAGGGGGTTTGGCAGGGTAGATGCTGAGGAAATGTTTTCCCCAGCTGGGAAATCTAGAACATAGGGATCAAAGACTCAGGATAAAGGGCTGACCATTCAGGATTGCGATGAGGAGAAATTTCTTCACTCAAAGGGTTGTGAATCTTTAGAATTCTTTAGTCTAGACAGAGAGCTGTAGATGTTCAGATTTTAAGTATCCTCAAGACAGAGATCAATGGACTGTTGGGCACTGAGGGACTCAGGGGATAGATTGGGAATATAGAGCTGAATTAGAAGATCAATCATTAATGTGTTGACTGGCGTAGCAGGTTGAAAGGGCCAAATAACCTACTTCAGATTGTATTACTTCTGTTTTTATGCATCAGTTGTCGGTCAATTGGTAGCATACTTGCCTTTCAGTCAGTAGATTGTGGGTCCGAGTTCATGACATCAGCAAACATATCAAGGCTTATGCTCCAGTGCAGTACTGAGTTGGTGCTGCACTGTTGGCAATGCTGTCTTTCGGATGCAATGTTAAACTGAAGCCCACCTGCCCTCTCAGATTGAGACAAAGAATTCTGTGCCACTATTTTGAAGAAGGGCAAGGGTGTTCTCCACAGTGTCCTGGAAAATATTTACCCCACAAACTTCACCTAAAACAGATGATCTGGTCAATCTAACATTGTGGTTTGTGGGAGCCTGTGTTGCAGATCAGTTGCCCCGTTTCCTACATTACAACAGAGACTTCAAAAGTACCTCATTGCCTGTAAGGCCATAAGACATAGGTCTTATAGTCTTCTGGATATCTGGTGGTCATGAAAAAACCTGTATCTATATGTCGCTTATCACAACCGCCAGACATCTCAAAACAATATACGAACATATGAAATAGGATGACATTTGGAGGACAGCACGGTAGCACAAGTGGATAGCACTGTGGCTTCACAATGCCAGGGTCCCAGGTTCGATTCCCCACTGGGTCACTGTCTGTGATACACCTGAGGAAGGAGCAGTGCTCCGAAAGCTAGTGATTCGAAACAAACCTGTTGGACTTTAACCTGGTGTTGTAAGACTTCTTACTGTGCTCACCCCAGTCCACCGCCGGCATCTCCACATCATGGCTATCTTCTAAACTTCAGTAGAATCAAGCCCAACTTACATCATAAGACAATTCGCTCATTCCAGGTATCAATCTAGTAAACCTCATCCAAACCGACTCCAACACATTTAGATCCTTCCTTAAATGAGACAAATATGGAACACAATATTCGAGATGTGATCTCACCAATGCCTTGTATAACTGAAGCCTGAAATCGTTACTTTGAAGTTAAATTCCTCTTGTAATAAAGGATAGCATTCCATTACCCTTCTTAATCACTTACTGTTATATAGCTAATCATAGAATTTACAGTGCTGAAGGAGGCCATTCGGCCCATCGAGTCTGCACCGGCTCTTGGAAAGAGCACCCTACCCAAGGTCAACACCTCATCCCCATAACCCAGTGACCCCACCCAACATTAAGGGCAATTGTGGTTACTAAGGGCAATTTATCATGGCCAATCCACCTAACCCGCACATCTTTGGACTGTGGGAGGAAACCGGAGCACCCGGAGGAAACCCACGCACACACGGGGAGGATGTGCAGACTCCGCACAGACAGTGACCCAAGCTGGAATCGTACCTGGGACCCTGGAGCTGTGAAGCAATTGTGCTATCCACTATGCTACCATGCTGCCCCTCATCTAATAAAGCTCATCTGAATTGCAGTCGCAGCTGTGTAGGAAACAGTGGGAAATATATGCATAGCAAGATCCCAGAAACAACAGTATCATCAGGAGCAGATAATCTGAGTCATAGAATTTGACAGCACAGCAAGAGGCCCTTTGGCCCATCCTGTCTGCGCCGGCCCTCAAGCAACCACCTATTCTAATCCCATAGAACATCGAACATTACAGCGCAGTACAGGCCCTTCGGCCCTCGATGTTGCGCCGACCTGTGAAACCACTCTAAAGCTCATCTACACCATTCCCTTATCATCCATATGTCTATCCAATGACCATTTGAATGCCCTTAGTGTTGGCGAGTCCACTGCTGTTGCAGGCAGGGCATTCCACGCACTTACTACTCTCTGAGTAAAGAGCCTACCTCTGACATATGTCCTATATCTATCTCCCCTCAATTTAAAGCTATGTCCCCTCGTGCTAGACATCACCATCCGAGGAAAAAGGCTCTCACTGTCCACTCTATCCAATCCTCTGATCATCTTGTATGCCTCAATTAAGTCACCTCTTAACCTTCTTCGCTCTAACGAAAACAGCCCCAAGTCCCTCAGCCTTTCCTCATCAGATCTTCCCTCCATACCAGGCAACATTCTGGTAAATCTCCTCTGCACCCTTTCCAATGCTTCCACATCCTTCCTATAATGCAGCGACCAGAATTGCACGCAATACTCCAAATGCGGCCACACCAGAGTTTTGTACAGCTGCAACATGACCTCATGGCTCCGAAACTCAATCCCTCTACCAATAAAAGCTAACACGCCGTAAGCCTTCTTAACAACCCCCTCAACCTGGGTGGCAACTTTCAGGGATCTATGTACATGGACACCGAGATCTCTCTGCTCATCCACACTGCCAAGAATCTTACCTTAGCCCAGTACTCTGTCTTCCTGTTATTCCTTCCAAAATGAATCACCTCACACTTTTCTGCATTAAACTCCATTTGCCACCTCTCAGCCCAGCACTGCAGCTTATCTATGTCCCTCTGTAACTTGTAACATCCTTCTGCACTGTCCACAACTCCACCGACTTTAGTGTCATCTGCAAATTTACTCACCCATCCTTCTACACCCTCCTCCAGGTCATTTATGAAAATGACAAACAGCAGTGGCCCCAAAACAGATCTTTGTGGTACACCACTAGTAACTGGACTCCAGTCTGAACATTTCCCATCAACCACCACCCTTTGTCTTCTTCCAGCTAGCCAAGTTCTGATCCAAACTGCTAACTCACCCTGAATCCCATGCCTCCCTATTTTCTGCAATACCTACCGTGGGGATCCTTATCAAATGCTTTACTGAAATCCATATACACCACATCAACTGCTTCACCCTCATCCAGCTGTTTGGTCACCTTCTCAAAGAACTCAATAAGGTTTGTGAGGCATGACCTATCCTTCACAAAACCGTGTTGACTATCTCTAATCAAATTATTCCTTTCCAGATGATTATACATCCTATCTCTTATAAACCTTTCCAAGATTTTGCCCACAACAGAAGTAAGTCTCACTGGTCTATATTTGCCAGGGTTGTCTCTGCTCCCCTTCTTGAACAAGGGGACAACATTTGCTATCCTCCAGTTTTCTGGCACTATTCCTGTAGACAAAGATGACTTAAAGATCAAAGCGAAAGGCTCAACAATCTCCTCCCTAGCTTCCCAGAGAATCCTAGGATAAATCCCATCCGGCCCAGGGGACTTATCTATTTTCACACTTTCTAGAATTGCTAACACGTCCTCCTTATGAACCTCAAGCCCTTCTAGTCTAGTAGCCTGAACCTCAATATTCTCCTCGACAACATTATATTTTTCCTGTGTGAATACTGATGAAAAATATTCATTTAGCACCTCTCCCATCTCCTCGGACTCCACGCACAATTTCCCGCTACTGTCCTTGACTGGCCCTACTCTTACCCTAATCATTCATTTATTCCTGACATATCTATAGAAAGCTTTAGGGTTATCCTTGATCCTTCCTGTCAAAGATTTCTCCTGTCCCCTCCTGGCTCTTCTTAACTCTATCTTTAGGTCTTTCCTAGCTAACTTGTAACTCTCGAGCGTCCTAACTGAACCTTCATGTCTCATCTTTACATAAGCCTCCTTCTTCCTCTTGACAAGTGTTTTGACTGCTTTAGTAAACCACGGTTCCCTTGCTCGACCACTTCCTCCCTGCCTGACAGGTACATACTTATCAAGGATACGCAGTAGCTGTTCCTTGAACAAGCTCCACATTTCCATTGTGCCCATCCCCTGCAGTTTTCCTCTCCATCCGATGCATCCTAGGTCTTGCCTCATCGCATCATAATTGCCTTTCCCCCAGATATCCTCCAGATAGGTATATACCTATCCCTTTCCATCACTAAAGTAAACGTAATCAAATTTTGGTCACTATCACCAAAGTGCTCACCTCCCTCCATATCTAACACCTAACCTGGTTCATTACCCAGTACCAAATCCAATATGGCCGTGCCTCATTGGCCTATCTACATACTGTGTCAGGAAACCCTCCTGCACACATTGGACAAAAACGGACCCATCTAAAGTACTCGAACTATAGCGTTTCCAGACAATATTTGGAAAGTTAAAGTCCCCCATAACAACTATCCTGTTGCTTTCACTCCTATCCAGAAGCATCTTTGTAATCCTTTCCTCTACATCTCTGGAACTTTTCGGAGGCCGATAGAAAACCCCTAACAGGGTGACCTCTCCTTTCCTGTTTCTAACCTCAGCCCATACTACCTCAGTAGACGAGTCCTCATCAAACATCCTTTCTGCCACCGTAATACTGTCCTTGACTAACAATGCCACCCCTCCCCCTCTTTTACCACCTTCCCTGAGCTTACTGAAATATCTAAACCCCGGCACCTGCAACAACCATTCCTGTCCCTGCTCTATCCATGTCTCCGAAATGGCCACAACATCGAAGTCCCAGGTACCAACCCATGCCACAAGTTCACCCACCTTATTCCGGATGCTCCTGGCATTGAAGAAGACACACTTTAAACCACCTTCCTGCCTGCCGGTACACTCCTGCAACTTTGAAACCTTACTCATGACCTCACTACTCTCAACCACCTGTATACTGGAGCTACAATTCAGGTTCCCAAGCCCCTGCTGAACTAGTTTAAACCCTCCCGAAGAGCATTAGCAAATTTCCCCCCAGGATATTGGTACCCCTCTGGTCCAGGTGTAGACCATCCCGTTTGTAGAGGTCCCACCGACCCCAGAATGAGCCCCAATTATCCAGAAATCTGAAACCCTCCCTCCTGCACCATCCCTGTAGCCACGTGTTCAACTCCTCTCTCTCCCTATTCCTCATCTTGCTATCACGTGGCACGGGTAACAACCCAGAGATAATAACTCTGTCCTAGATCTAAGTTTCCACCCTAGCTCCCTGAATTTCTGCCTTACATCCCTATCCTTTTTCCTACCTATGTCGTTGGTACCTATGTGGACCACGACTTGGGGCTGCTCCCCCTCCCCCTTAAGGATCCCGAAAACACGATCCAAGACATCATGGACCCTGGCACCTGGCAGGCAACACACCAACCGTGAGTCTCTCTCGTTCCCAGAGAATCTCCTATCTATCCCCCTAACTATGGAGTCGCCAATGAATAATGCTCTGCTACTCTCCCCCCTGCCCTTCTGAGCAACAGGGACAGACTCTGTGCCAGAGACCTGTACCCCATGGCTTACCCCTGGTAAGTCCCCCCCCCCCCCCCCCAACAGTATCCAATGCGGTATACTTGTTACTAAGGGGAATGACCACAGGGGATCCCTGTACTGACTGCTTCCTCCCAGCCCCTCTCACCGTCACCGATCTATCTTTACTCTTCGGAGTAACTACATCCCTGAAGCTTCTATCTATGACCGCCTCTGCCTCCCGAATGATCCGATTTTCATCCAGCTCCAGCTCCAGCTTCCTAATGCGGTTTCTGAGGAGCTGGAGGTGGGTGCACTTCCCACAGATGAAATCAGCAGGGACACTGACGGCGTCGCTCACCTCAAACATTCTGCAGGAGGAACATTGCACTGCCTTCCCTGCCATCCCCACTAGATAAAAAAAGAAAAAGAAAGAAAGAGCTTACCTGTTATTCACTCCGCTTCTCAGCAAGCACTCACTCAGCAACCTCTGCGCCACGCACGATAACACCTGAGGGAAAATAAAATAAAAACTACTTACCAGTCACCAGCCAGTCACTTACCTGCAGGCTGTGACGTCACGGTTCAACTTCTTTCTACTTGTACCTGCCCTCGTGCCTTCCTCTTGATCTTTACAGTGGTTGGTTTTTTTTGTTTAGAGGAGTGGGTAGGGAGGGAAACACTTAAGAAGTGTTTCGGGTTTAAGTTTCACTTGACAACAGCTCATCCACAAACCACCTTCAAGTTAGAGTGACCGCACCAGACGTCTGCAAATTTTCCCCACAACATTTTTTTTCTTCAAAAAAATATACTTTATTCATAAAATTTATCATAAGCATTACAGAAACATTTCAAATTGTCTTGACTGTACATTTCCGGCAGGGTTACATGTTGCCTTGACTTTCTTTCATTCAATTTTGATATTATCATACACATATCACTCTTTACATTACAATTCCTTCTTAAATATTTACATTGTCATGTTTGTTTTATACATTGGAGTGTTAATGACCCAGACCGAGGGGGGTTTACACTGTTACCCGCCCTTCGGTGTACATTTGCTGGAAAGACCTTACACAGCGGTCTTTCCCCATTGCGCCTTGGCGGCAGCTGCCCCAAGCTTGAGTGCGTCCCTCAGCACGTAGTCCTGGACCTTGGAATGTGCCAGTCTGCAACACTCGGTCGAGGACAATTCTTTGCACTGGAAGATCAGCAAGTTTCGGGCAGACCAAAGAGCGTCTTTTACCGAGTTGATGACCTTCCAGCAGCAGTTGATATTTGTCTCGGTGTGTGTCCCTGGAAACAGTCCGTAGAGCACAGAGTCCTGTGTCACAGATCTGTTCGGGATGAACCTTGACAAATACCACTGCATCTCTCTCCAGACCTTCTTTGCAAAGGCACATTCCACAAGGAGGTGTGTGACCGTCTCATTTCCCCCACAGCCACTCCGAGGGCAGCATGCATTGGCGCAGAGCCTTCGGGTGTGCATGAAGAATCTGACAGGGAGGGCCTTCTCACCACCAGCCAAGCTAGGTCTTGGTGCTTGTTTGAAAGTTCTGGTGATGAGGCGTTCTGCCAGATGACTCTGGCAGTCTGCTCAGGGAACCATCCAACGTCCTCCATGGTCTCCTTTTCCCTGAGGGCCTCGAGGACATTACATGCTGACCACTGCTTCATTGTCTTGTGGCCAAAGGTGTTTTTCTTCAAAAACGTTTCCACGAAGGACAGGTGGTACGGTACGGTCCAACTACTTGGAGCGTTCCGCGGCAATGAGGCCAGGCCCATCCTTCGTAACACCGGGGACAGGTAGAACCTCAGTATGTAGTGACATTGGTGTTTGCACACTGGGGGTCCACACACAGCTTGATGCAGCTGGGCACAAAGGTGGCCAACAGGATGAGGGAGGCATTGGGTACGTTCCGCCCTCCCTTCTCCAGAGGTTTGTACATGGTGTCCCTTCGGACACGGTCCATCTTGAATCTCCAGATGAATTTGAAGATGGCTCGGGTGACTGCTGCGGCATAGGGTCGGGTTATGGGCCAGACCTTCATAGAATTTCATAGAATTTACAGTGCAGAAGGAGCAGTCGCCACGTGCAGTAGCACCGAGAGTACCTCACACCTGATGACCAGGGTTTTGCCCGCAATGGAGAGGGAGCGTTGCTCCCACCAGCCCAGTTTCTGCCTTGCCTTTGCTAAGCGCTCCTCCCAGGTTTTGGTGCACGCCCCAGCAGCTCCGAACCATATCCCCAGCACCTTCAGGTAATCTGACCTGACAGTGAAGGGGACAAAGGATCGGTCGGCCCAGTTCCCAAAGAACATGGCCTCGCTCTTGCCACGGTTTACCTTGGCTCCCGAGGCCAGTTCAAACTGGTTGCAGGTGGTCAAGAGCCTGCTTACAGATGCAGGATCCGAGCAGAAGACGGCAACGTCGTCCATGTACAGGGAGGCCTTGACTTGCATGCCTCCACTGCCTGGGATCGTCACTCCTCTTATACCCGGATCCTTCCTGATGGACTCGGCAAAAGGTTCTATGCAGCACACAAACAGGGCCGAGGAGCGAGGGCAGCCCTGCCTGACTCCGGATTTGATCTGGAACTTTTCTGATTCCCACCCATTGATTGAGACTGCGCTATAGATGTTGGTGTAGAGCAGTTTGATCCAATTGCGAATTCCCTCCCCAAACCCCATTTTGGAGAGCACACCCATCATGTAGGTGTGCGATATTCTGTCAAAAGCCTTCTCCTGGTCAAGGCTGATGAGGCAGGTGTCCACCCTCCTGTCCTGCACGTAGGCGATCGTATCCCTGAGTAGCGCGAGGCTATCAGAGATCTTCCTGCCGGGTACAGCACAGGTCTGGTCAGGGTGGATCACCGACTCCAGAGCAGACCTGACCTGATTGGCGATGATCTTGGATTTTGTAATCCACATTCAACAGTGAAATGGGTCGCCAATTTCAAATTTCTTCCCTTTCCCCCTTCTGCTTGTAGATGAGGGTGATGATGCCTTTCCTCATGGACTCTGACATGCTGCCTTCCAGAAGCATACTCTCGTAGACTTCCAGCAGGTCTGGGCCCATCCAATCCCACAGAGCCGAATACAACTCAACCGGTAAGCCGTCGCTTCCGGGCGTTTTACTCGTCTCGAAGGACTTGGCGGCCTTTGTCAGCTCATCCAGAGTTAACGGTTTGTCCAGGTTTTCCAGCTCGCTGTCGCCTATGACCTCCGTGATAGTCGACAGGAAGGTCTGGGAAACAGTGCTATCTGTTGGCTTCAGGTCATACAGTCCGGCATAAAATGATTGGCTGATCCTCAGGATGTCAGACTGCGATGACTTTACAGAGCCGTCTTCTTCCTTCAGGCTGCTGATCACAGAGGTCTCTCTGTGCACCTTTTGGAAGAAGAAGCGTGAGCACTTTTCATCCTGCTCCACGGAGCGGACTCTGGAACGGAAGATAACTTTGGAGGCCTCCGAAGTGTAGAGCGAGGCTTGCTGGCTCTTCACCTCTTGGAGATCCTCCTTGACATCCACCCCCATCGCCTGCAGCTGGAGCAAATTCTGCATACTTTTCTGGAGCCTGGACATGACCCCTCGTCTCTCTCTCACCTTTTGAACGCCCTTGAGGATGAAAAACCTCTTGATATTCCCCTTGATTGCTTCCCACCAGAGATGTGGGGCCTCAAAGAGGGGTTTCACGGTTCTCCAACCTTTGTGATCCCTCCTGAGTTCCTCGAGGTTCTCAGGGGTCAGCAGTTTTACATTTAGCTTCCATGTCCCCCTGCCTACCCCCTGGTTTTCCTGCAGGTGGCAGTCGGCCAGTAGGAGGCAGTGGTCAGAGAAGAACACCGGCCTTACGTCGGTGGACCTGACCGTGAAAGCACAGGACACAAAGAAGAAGTCTATCCTGGAGCGGACGGACCCGTCTGGCCGTGACCATGTGTATCTACGCTGCGCTCCGTCTGCAGGGTTGCTGCAGACGTCGAGCAGCTTGGCGTTTTTTACCATTTCCATCAGGAGTCTGGACGTAGCGTCTAGTTTGCTGTCGGCTCTGCCGGATCGTCCAGCCGCATCGATAGAATTTTTCATAGAATTTACAGTACACTCTCAAGCAATGCATTCATAGAATTTCATAGAATTTACAGTGCAGAAGGAGGCCATTCGGCCCATCGAGTCTGCACCGGCTCTTGGAAAGAGCACCTTACCCAAGGTCAACACCTCCGCCCTATCCCCATAACCCAGTAACCCCACCCAACACGAAGGGCAATTTTGGACACTAAGGGTAATTTATCATGGCCAATCCACCTAACCTGCACATCTTTGGACTGTGGGAGGAAACCGGAGCACCCGGAGGAAACCCACGCACACACGGGGAGGATGTGCAGACTCCGCACAGACAGTGACCCAAGCCGGAATCGAACCTGGGACCCTGGAGCTGTGAAGCAATTGTGCTATCCACAAGGCTACCGTGCTGCCCCTTTGATGATGCAGTTGAAGTCACCGCCCAGGATGACCGGCTTGGAGGTGGCCAACAGCAGTGGGAGTTGCTGAAGGACTGCCAGTCGCTCACTTTTTACGGCCGGGGCGTACACATTAATAAGTCTGAGAGGGGTGTTTTTGTATTTGACATCTGCTACGAGGAGGCGTCCGTCCACCACCTCCTTAACATCGGAGATGGTGAAGTTGCCTCCCTGCAGCAGAATGCCCAGGCCGGAGGAGCGGCAGTCGTTTCCTCCTGACTAGATGGATGGCCTGTGGGACCACC
Organism: Scyliorhinus torazame; assembly: GCF_047496885.1. Classification (NCBI taxonomy): domain Eukaryota; kingdom Metazoa; phylum Chordata; class Chondrichthyes; order Carcharhiniformes; family Scyliorhinidae; genus Scyliorhinus; species Scyliorhinus torazame. The sequence continues at coordinate 4,703,207 of NC_092722.1, forward strand.
AGCTCGACCAGCGCCTGTAGTTGCTGAGTTTCCCCACAACAGCCTTTTTTTCCCAAAAAAATATACTTTATTCATAAAATTTATCATAAGCATTACAGAACATTTCGAATTGTCTTGACTGTACATTTCCGGCAGAGTTACACATTGTCTTGACTTTCTTCCATTCAATTTTGATAATATGATACACATATCACTCTTTACGTTTCAATTCCTTCTTAAATATTTACATTGCCATGTTTGTTTTATACATTGGAGTGTTAATGACCCAGACCGAGGTGGGTTTACACTGTTACCCACCCCCCGGTGTACATTTGCTGGAAAGACCTTACACAGTGGTCTTTCCCCATTGCGCCTTGGCGGCAGCTGCCCCAAGCTTGAGTGCGTCCCTCAGCACTTAGTCCTGGACCTTGGAATGTGCCAGTCTGCAACACTCGGTCAAGGACAATTCTTTGCACTGGAACATCAGCAAGTTTCGGGCAGACCAAAGAGCGTCTTTCACCGAGTTGATGACCTTCCAGCAGCAGTTGATATTCGTCTCGGTGTGTGTCCCTGGAAACAGTCCGTAGAGCACAGAGTCCTGTGTCACAGAGCTGTTCGGGATGAACCTTGACAAATACCACTGCATCTCTCTCCAGACCTTCTTTGCAAAGGCACATTCCACAAGGAGGTGTGTGACCATCTCATTTCCCCCACAGCCACTCCGAGGGCAGCGTGCATTGGCGCTGAGCCTTCGGGTGTACATGAAGAATCTGACAGGGAGGGCCCTTCTCACCACCAGCCAAGCTAGGTCTTGGTGCTTGTTTGAAAGTTCTGGTGATGAGGCGTTCTGCCAGATGACTCTGGCAGTCTGCTCAGGGAACCATCCAACGTCCTCCACGGTCTCCTTTTCCCTGAGGGCCTCGAGGACATTACGTGCTGACCACTGCTTCATTGCCTTGTGGTCAAAGGTGTTTTTCTTCAAAATCTTTTCCACGAAGGACAGATGGTCCCCACAACAGACTTTTTTTTCAAAAAAATATACTTTATTCATAAAATTTATCATAAGCATTACAGAAACATTTCAAATTGTCTTGACTGTACATTTCCAGCAGAGTTACACATTGCCTTGACTTTCTTCCATTTAATTTTGATATTATACACATATCAGTCCTTACATTACAATTCCTTCTTAAATATTTACATTGTCATGTTTGTTTTATATATTGGAATGTTGGTGGCCCAGACCGAGGGGGGTTTACACTGTTACCCGCCCCTCGGTGTACATTTGCTGGCAAGACCTTACACAGTGGTCTTTCCCCATTGCGCCTTGGCGTCAGCTGCCCCAAGCTTGAGTGCGTCCCTCAGTACGTAGTCCTGGACCTTGGAATGTGCCAGTCTGCAACACTCGGTCGAGGACAATTCTTTGCACTGGAAGATCAGCAAGTTTCGGGCAGACCAAAGAGCGTCTTTCACCGAGTTGATGACCTTCCAGCAGCAGTTGATGTTTGTCTCGGTGTGTGTCCCTGGAAACAGTCCATAGAGCACAGAGTCCTGTGTCACAGAGCTGTTTGGGATGAACCTTGACAAATACCACTGCATCTCTCTCCAGACCTTCTTTGCAAAGGCACATTCCACAAGGAGGTGTGTGACCATCTCATTTCCCCCACAGCCACTCCAAGGGCAGCGTGCATTGGTGCAGAGCCTTCGGGTGTGCATGAAGAATCTGACAGGGAGGGCTCTTCTCACCACAAGGTGGTCCCCACAACAGCCAATCAGCAGCTCTGCTCTACTGTCCTCTGCTGAATGCTTGTCATCACTTGAACAGCTAGGGTCTCTTGCACAGGTACACCTTCAAGTTAGAGTGACTGCACCGGGCGTATGCAAATATTCCCCACAACAGCCAATGGGTGATGTTGAAGGAGGGATTAATGAGGACACGGGGAGGACGACTCTCCAGTTCTATTTTTCGCAATAGTGGCAATGCAATCCTTTGGCTCCAACTGAGCAGGCAGCTGGGAGAGGGCGGCAACTCCCTCAGCAATGCACTGGGGGAGGGGTTTGGCCAGTCTCGAGCTCCCCGGTGAAAAGACAGGCGATATGTAAATGCAAGTCAGACTTGCTCTCCTCGGGTCGGTGATCGACGCCGCCTGCAGTGCCTGAATGGGAGGCAAGAGGGCGCTCGGTATGGGGGCGGGGCACGTGGGCTCCCCCCCCCCTCCTCCTGCGTGCGCGCGCGGCCGGCGCGATGCGGGCCCCCGCCCGCGGGCGCGCGCGGGGCAGGGTGCCGGGCGCGCGCGCGCGGGGTTTCCCGCGCGGCCGGCGCAGGGGCGGTGGCAGTGCCGCGCCCATCCGGGTGAGTCTGTCTCCATCTGATGGCCGCGGGCTGGCGCGCTGGCAGCGGCTGAGGAGAGGGAGCGCAGAGCGGACACCGAGAGACAGAGAGGAGGGGGAGAAAACAAACTCAACACAACAGCAATTTAAAAATAAACCAAACCTCGGGAAGGGATCAGAAATCGCTGGAGGAAGGAATCTGCCGGCCGGGGCCTGAGGTGGGAGAGAGCCGGGGGAGGGCGAGGAGAAGCCGGAGCCCGGGCTGAGGTCGATGCTGCTGAGCGGGCCCGAGCAGCTGTAGGTGAGAGCGGGGGAGGGAGCCACGGGCGGCCGGGGCGCCGCCATGTCGGGGCGGGCGGGGATCCCGCCCGATTAAATGGCGGCCGCCCCGGGCCGCGGGGCCCTCCTCACCGCGGGGGCTCCGGCCGCTCGCCCCGCTCCCTCCCTCAACACCATTCCTGCTGATTTTCTTGCCAATAAGTCGTCGTCGTTCCCCAGTGCCCAATCACCCCCCCCCCCCCCCGTACCCAGTCAGCCCCCCCCCCCCCGTACCCAGTCAGCCCCCCCCCCAGTGCCCAATCACCCCCCCCCCCCCGTACCCAGTCAGCCCCCCCCCCCCCCCCCCCGGGTACCCAGTCTCTCTCTTCCCCCCCCCCCCCCCGGTACCTCTTCTCCCCCCCCCCCCCCCCCGGTACCCAGTCTCCCCCCCCCCCCCCGGTACCCAGTCTCCCCCCCCCCCCCCCCGGTACCCAGTCTCCCCCCCCCCCCCCCGGTACCCAGTCTCCCCCCCCCCCCCCCCCCGGTACCCAGTCTCCCCCCCCCCCCCCGGTACCCAGTCTCTCTCTTCCCCCCCCCCCCCCCCGTACCTCTTCTCCCCCCCCCCCCCCCCGGTACCCAGTCTCCCCCCCCCCCCCCCGGTACCCAGTCTCCCCCCCCCCCGGTACCCAGTCTCCCCCCCCCCCCCCCGGTACCCAGTCTCTCTCTTCCCCCCCCCCCCGGTACCTCTTCTTCCCCCCCCCCCCCGGTACCTCTTCTTCCCCCCCCCCCGGTACCTCTTCTTCCCCCCCCCCGGTACCTCTTCTTCTCTCCCCCCCCCCCCCCCGGTACCTCTTCCCCCCTCCCCCCCCGGGTACCTCTTCCCCCCCCCCCCCCCCCCCCCCCCCGGGTACCTCTTTCCCCCCCCCCCCCCCGGTACCTAGTCTCAGCCCCCCACCCCCCCCCCCCCGGTACCCAGTCTCTTTCTCTTCCCCCCCCCCGGGTACCCAGTCTCTTTCCCGGTCCATCCGCTACAATTATTCTTTTTTCCCCCTTGTTGTTTGCGGTGATCTGTCTCCATCTCTCGCTGTTTTTCAAGGAGGGACTCGCCCTGCTCTGTTTTTTAAAATCCTTTCTCTTCCCTCCACCCCACTCACTTTTATTGTTCCACAATCTCTCCCCTTCTCTTTCTCTCTCCTCTTCCCCCCCCCCCCCCATGATGGGATTCACAGGATTTTAGAAATCTGGCTTCATTCTTCCATCCAGACAGTTAAAGGGATTTACCCCTCACCCCACCAGGTCTGTGATGAACAGGAAGCTGAGTAGGTGGGGTCGTGCTGTTTTTAATTATTCCTCTCTCACTATCTGTGTATTTCTCTCTCTTTCTACTGGGCACCCTTTTTATATATGTTTGACTGTGGGTCGAGGAGGGAATGGTTCTTCAAATTGTTGTTGAGGGTTATAGTCCTTTGTAATGAAGGGGAAGCTGGACTGCTGCTGGACAGTTCTTCACAAAACCCATCTAAAGCAGGCACTTTCTTGGCCATCCTTTTGTTACGCCAAGATGGTGAAATTGTAGAAGAAATGTGCCTTGAAAGATTCGCTAATTTTGGACCACAATATCCCTGTGCATGTGTACATTTTGTATCGCATGAGTGATTTTAAACATCCATCTACCATTTGGAACAGAGAAATTCTAGCATCAAAGCCAGCTGCTGTTCGTCATTCCTCATTCTCCTTTAGATTTGCCACTCCGCTTTTGATTAAAAGGGGGTAACTAAGTGATCTTGAGTGCCTGCCTGTATATTACCACGACTTAAAGGTAAATGAGGTCAGAAGGCAGCACCAAGGTGATTTATTTCCCATTCGCCTTGTTTGGCATGTCTGTGTTAGAATTGGTGACATTGCTAACAGATTCCATTTTTGGTACTGCAGATGATTTAATGTTCATATTGGAGCACTAATTTTTAAGAGCTTTGACTGAACTGATGGACATTGGGAGAAGTTCCTGACATTTAAATTAATTCTATGGAGAAGTTTCTTGGCCTACAGTTTGGTAGTAAATCTAAGAGTACAGCTATGTGTTTCAGCATGCATGCAGTATTTAATAAATCACCTGTCATGGATCTAACAGTTTTAACATCTTATAGGATCATGCAATCCCTATAAAGACAAAGAACAGCACAGGAACAGGCCCATCAAGCCTGTGCTGATCCAGATTCTTTATTTCGACCGACAAATGATCTGTATCCGTCCATTTCCCGACAATTCATGAATCAAGATACATCTTAAATGTTGCTATCGTGCCTGCTTCCACCACCTACACTGGGAACGTGTTCCAGGCACCTACCACCCTCTGTGTGAAAAGTTTCACCGCACATCTCCCCATAATTTTCCCCTCTCACCTTGAAGCTGTATCCTCTTGTAATTGAGTCTTCCACACTGGGCAAAAGCTTCTGACTATTCGCCCTGCCTATACCTCTCGTAATTTTGTAGACCTCAATCAGGTCTCCCCCTCAGCCTCCAGTGCTGAAGGATGCTATTTGGCCCATTGAGACTGCGCCGGCCTGCCAAAAAAGCACCCTACCGAAGCCCTATCCCCGTAACCCCACCTAACCATTGGACACTAAGGGCCAATTTGACATTCTCCCAACCTGCACATCTTTGGACTCTCCAAGAAAATCCTTGTGTTCTCTTCAATAAGTAATTCTGCATTCCTTGTATAATTTAGATAATTGGAAGGTTTGGTAAGCTTTGGGTAACTTCGAGTAGACTTAGTAATTGGGATTTGTAGTACATGGAATAACAGTAATTGAGTTTTGATATATCAAGGCTTAGCACAAACTACTTTTATTACAGTGCAGATTTGCCAAAAGTGGAATGGAAACTATTCGACCCGCCTCTTGGCCAAGGGTTTGTGCAACATAGTGATAGTTTTCTGGAAGTTCATATTTTTTTAAATATTTCAATCATGTTTTGAATATTTAAATTCTGCATTGGGTATACTGCTATATTTTACTTCCTGCTGGTGTTTATTTTATATATTGTTGAAATGTCCTCTTAAGACTGTTGGCAATTCATTTTGCACGATATTTCTATATTTTCATTGCATAAGGAGTGTGGTTTAGATATTCCAAACATTCATTCTGCAAATTATAGCTTATCTAAAATTGTCTAGGTTTTAATTGTTGTAACATTGTATTCCAATCAAATACATTTCCCCCTTTTGTGAACATTGTGGTTCCATCCTTCTTACATCTCACCATATTAACTTTATCATGCATGTGTGAAATGGTGAGTTATTCAGCTACATGTTGCATCACATAGCCAGAGATGATTTCTCCTGGTCCCACTTAGAGTGTGGGCATTGATTGAATTTTCTCCATGCCAAAGTAAGTTACTTATTTTTACTAAATAATGGATGACTTGGAGTTTTGCCCAAGAATACAAAGTGGTTGGGGCTCTGATGGCTCCAAGGACTATTCAACAAGCAGCTTCAGGGATATGGGGAAAGAGTTGGGGAGTGGGACTAAATGACCTTCTGCACTGAACTATTTGGATTTTGAACCCTGAGAAGGTGTTGCAACCTGAAAGCTGCATTTGACATTTTGCCTTTTTATGTCTTTTTTTTTTGCTCAAATGCGTTTTGATGTTTTTGTTCCATTAATGCTCATGTTTTCTACATTGCTGTGTACAACTCTCACTTCATACCCAGGAGGCTGACGAGGAGGCCTATTTTTGAGGCTTTTCCCAGAGCTGCTGATTAAACAACCATCAGGAAGTATACCAGAGTGGTTTCAGATTCCAAATTATGTCCCTTTTATATTTTGAGTTATATCTTCCCTGTGGTATACAAATCATGATCATGGGAGAGGCAATAGTCATTTCGGCCCCACATCTTATTTCACTGTTCAATTAGACCAAGTGAAACTACAATACTTAAAGCTCCAATTACCCACCTTTGGTCTATGCCCCTCAACATGCTTTCGTTAATGCAACTCAAATCTCAACTCACCCAGCAGCTGTTGCTTTTGGGGAGAGAATTCCAAACTTTCACTACTTTGTTTAAAACAACTTTGTTTCCACTCCTCAATGGTCTAACTTTTAATTTTGACCCTGCAATCCCAATTATCATGCTGGTGAATCTGAATTGTACTCCCTGTAAGGCCAGTGCAGTATTATGTTTGAGGTGCTTTGCCCCAAACTGAACAAAGTGCTCCAGATGTGGCCTGATCAAGACTCCTTATTCCTTCCTCTCCATGTGTTGCAGTCCCCTTGAGACAAATGGCAACATTCCATTGGAATTTTGGTCTGTATTTGTACCTGTTAGCGATTTGTGTAAATTGTTTTTAAATTTGTGTACATTAATATCTCATTCTCCAGTTTCCTAGTCTCACGCCATTGAGTAAACTGATATTTGAGATCTTGCTATTTCTTTGTGCAATACTTTGAAGTACCAACAGATTTTAAATTCTAATGTCCTTATTACTGGCAATACAATTAACTGGTATGGGGAAATGCTCGGGCATTAATCTTAATATTATGCGGCAATTTCCTCAATGAAGATGTGCATGCATTGTACGTAAAAATCCCAGTGAACAGTATGAAATTTATTGAAGTAAAGAAATGAGGAGCAGGAGCACTTGTCAAGCCAGGTGTGTATATGTTATCTGTTTGTCCACTTTCACATCTAAATCAAAACAAGAAATTTCCATTCTGACTTGGAAGATATTTAAGTTCTAGCATTATTATGAACAAGTTTTTAATTTATATTTTTAATTAACTGCCGTATGGTTCCTTAATTATATGATGTGGACTGCTTCTGCATTGCAATATTTGTAAGTGTGCAAGGCGCAAACAGTGAAGTGTCCATAGGCTGGTGGAATGGGCAGACAAATGAGAGTACTGTGAAGTGATGCATTTTAATAAGTCATAGAACGAGGAAAGACAATACAAGCTTAATGGTATACTTTTAAAGAGGGGTGCAAGGATAAAGAGACCGGGGGATGTTTGTGCACAATTTCCTTGAAAATGGCAGGACTGGTCAGCAAAGCAGTTAATAAAGTATATGGATCTTGGGTTTTATGAATAGAGACATGGTATATAAATGTCAGGAAGTTGAGCTAAACTTTCATAAAATATTAGTTTGACTCCAGCTGAAGTACTGTGTCCAATACTGTTGGAAATCATGAAAAATTTAGGTGAAGCTCATAAAGAGAAACCATTTTCTGTGACTGAAGGGTCAATAACAAAAGGACATGGATCTAAGGTGTCGGCAAAGAACAAGAGGCAACATGAAATTATGCAGCAGGTGGGTAAGATTGAGAATGCAGCAACTGATAGGATAGTGCTCATAAATTCAGTTGTAGCTTTCATAGGAAGGTTAGATAAACACTTGGAGGTAAAAATTGCAGTGATATGGGGAAAGAGTTAGTGCTGGAACAAACTGGGTTGCTCTTTGAAAGCTGTGTTTTGATGGCTTAATTACCTCATGATTCTAATCAATAAAGTTGTAATCTTCTTGTCGATTTAGGGCATGTTTCACACTAGGGTGAAGTGGGATTTGCACTTCACATTGAGCCACTTTGGATTGAAGTGTTTGATAGGGGTACTGAAGTTGTGTGTCCTAGTTGAGCAACATTGGTAAATCTGCCCCACAGTGGTATATTACTGGATTAATGTTCAGGGGTTTTGTCTAATAATCCAGAGAATTCAAATCATATCATGGCAGTTCTAGAAATTTGAAGTCAATTAAAAATATATATCTGGGAGAAAAAAGGCTTAAAACTAACCATGAAGTTATCAGGTTATTGTAAAAATCCAACTGCTTCACTTTTAGGGAAGGGAATCTGTCATCTTTAGTTAATCTAACCTTTTTGTAGCTCCAGTTATAGTGTGATTGACTCTTCCCTGCTCAGTGAAGTGGAAAGCTATTCTAATATCAAGCCTGAGGGATGGACAATAACTGGCAGCTTTGCCAGGGGTATCCCCATCCTAAAAATGAATTAAGTGGCATGTACTTTGGAGTAAAAATTAAACTACTCGATTCTGTCCAGTTATGGGCTAGTGATTGTTGACTTAAAAGCAAGGTTAGAATAATTTACTTTGTAATTAAAAATTGTATCCAGTTGACACAGTTAAAGCCCAAGACATTTGGAAAAATATATTCTTAATGACACTTGCAAAACGTCATGTTTTTTGGCCATTTACCCGTAACCCGCTAATGTATTGGAATTATCTTTTGACGGCCCCCCCAGCCTGGTGGTATCGAATACTGAGTTAGCAGTATGAGTGCTGTAATTGCCTTTAGCAGCCCTGATGAGGGAGAAGAAAAATGGTCACAATGGGGAGGCAGTGGCACAGTGGTATTGTCACTGGACTAGTAATCCAGAGTAAGGTCTGGGGATCTGAGTTTGAATCCTGCCATGTTAGGTGGTGAAATTTCAATTCTATAAAAATCTGGAATTAAAAAATCTTGATGACCATGAAACCCATCTGGTTCACTAATGTCCTGTGGGAACAAATCTGCCGTCCTTACCTGATCTGGCATACATGTGACTGCAGACCCACAGAAATGTGGTTCTCTCAAATGCCTTCTGAAATGGAGGGCAGTTAGCAACAGGGAATAAATGCTGGGCCAACCAGTGACGCTCACGTCCTGTAAATAAAATTCTAAAACATAACTGCTTTTGATCAAAATCCACTAATCCATTGTGAAGACAGGACTGTGATTTAGATAACACCTGAATTAAGAATGAGTAGGAAAATATTTGAAGATAAATATTCTTTCTGGACTACATCCCAAATTTAAAGCTTTTATTCTGGATTTACTAAGTGTAATTCCATCTGAATTGAATTATATTTGCAGGTTCATTGTTGACTGTACTCAAATATAGATATTTAAAGTTCTTTGTGATCTTTTACACCAGGTTATTTGTCCAAGTAAAGGTTATTTCTGTCATGTTGAAATTTGAACTGGGGTGTATGTTCTTGTAGGATACGCATCTGATAAGGATCAAGATCTTGCGTGCATACTTTGGGGGATTCAATTAAAATAATTCTATGGTAGAAATTTTATAGCTTCAGGATTATCTTGTGCCCTTGTGCTTAATTTACGGAAATTATTTTCCTAGTCTGTTTTTGCATTTAGAAAATTCTGTTAAAATAAATCTGTGCTGTGCTTGATTTCAGTTGTGAAGCAGCAGCAAAAAGTACCATTTTGGCTTCCATTATACTGGTGGGTTGTTAGTCATGTAAACCATATGTTGCCTACTAAATATTTAGTAAAATATGGTCCTAATTCTGTGTTAGACAAACTCTAGCTTTTAATCCTGATTACATGAATTCACTCGCAAAGAGTGAGTTTTAAACTGATCCTGTTTTCAAAATCACCATTACAATTAATTATGTTGGCATGCAGGGCTGTGATCCGACTTTGTGAGTCTCCATTTCCTTTAAAAGTGTATTAATTTTAAGCTGATTATTATGGAATAATTTGTCATATGTACAAATGTCCTTGTTTTTCTCTGGGCCTCCTGTGCCAGGAGAGATATTTTTTCCGCCAGAATCAGGGAGGTGGTTAGCTCAGCTTGTTAGTGCATTGCTTCCATTGGAACCAGGCAAGCTATTGTCACTGCTTCTCCCCACAGGCAGGAAATGGATGGCTGTTCCAGGCGAACTGTCTGCGTGCCATCGTTTAAAACTATTTGTGGTGGAGCACTAATGCATTGATAGGATTTTATTGTACAGTTGCTCAACTCGCATATAAGGAGACAATGCAAACTGAATCAAATTATGTTTTTAAATATACAAGATTAGCAATTTCAGGTATCTTCATTTTTGATATAGTATACAGTGACAGTTAAGTGTTAATGTCTGGTTCACATTCTTTGCAAGTTAAATTATAATTTGCATTAATACAAAAGATTTGAATATGAATCTCACTACTTTCAAAAAACAGAAATCTGGTTTGTCACAATAAAAGGTTGTTTGAATGAAAGATAAAGGGCCAAAAGAGTAGGGAGAGGAAGGGAAGAGAAACTTCTTCCTTCAGCCAGTAATGAAGCAATGGTAAAGAGGTTGGTGACTTCTTTAATGCAGTGCACAATTATGAACTCCGGTGCTGATTTGATTTCTTTCTCTGATTTATGCCAGTTACTAGTTCTTTGGGAGTACTAAAGTGAGTGTTATAATGCATTTAGCAGCAATGCATGAGACACATTGGCCACAAGCTAAATAGCTCTATTTTCTGTGCGCTACCTGATTCTGCACAAAAGGAATAACCATTTCAAAGTGAATGGTGCAGTATTTTTGAAAATCTTTTGATGGAGCAAACCAGTCAAAACTTTTAGTGGAAATGTTTACAATTTTTGTCAGTTATTTTGCGCAATTACTTGTACGCACCTTACATGGAATTTTGAGATTAAATAACTTCTGATGTGCAGGAGTTCAGTTCAGCCAGTTCGTGGTGGTTAACTAGGAGCAAGGGCTTTCATCGCCTTTTCTCTCATCTTGACATTCTGGAGCCAATTATAATACCCCTATGGTGTTTTTATTTTTGAGATGTGGACAAAGCTGTGATGGAAAATGTTTATTGCCCATCTGTATTTGCCCTGAGAGCATTGTGTCAACAACATAATAAGAGAATGGAGTCACATGTAGGTCAGACCAGGGAGGGGTGGCAAGTTCCTTTTCCTGAATTATCGTGAACAATCTGACGGCTTTCATAGTGTTACCTGCCGTGTCCAGATTTATTGAATTCAATTTTCTATTTACCACAGTGAGAGTTGAACTTCTGCATTGCTAGTCCCAGCATCATAATCAATTGGCTGTCATTCCCATTTTTAAAAAAACATCTCCACATTGCGTGGTGAGTTTTAACATGATTACCATACTTGGCACAGGATTAATACCGACCAAGGAATATTTCTAAGTAGTACAAGTTAATGGTGTCTGATTCACTGCATTTGAATCAAGAAAAGCAAAATTCTGGTTGTGCACAAATATTTTAAATCTGATTTTTAAGGTCTAAACTGACCCTGAAGCAAACTAGACCGTGACCACTTCTTCAAGACTTTCGGTTCACTTTGTAGGTCAGATACTGACTAAACTTATGTTGCACTTAGACGACATTGGTGTAGTTTTGCACCAAGGCTGCAATTGTAATTGCACCTTTCAATGGTTCCAGCTGATAAATGAAATTCTGAATGTTGGAAAGAGGCTGGAGTATAATAATCACTTATTGTCACAAGTAGGCTTCAATGATGTTACTGTCGCCACATTCCGGCGTCTGTTCAGGGAGGCCGATACGGGAATTGAACCTGCGCTACTGGCATTGTTCTGCATTGAAAGCCAGCTATTTAGCCCACTGTGCTAAACTAGCCCCCAATTTGATCTTGCACAAAAACAGTAAGCTAATGTTTTCAGCTTTTTTGAGTGGGATTCTTTGCAAATAGTTTTATACTACCAGAAGTGGGCTACAGATTTTGGCACAATTGAGGACCTTCAGTTCTAACTTCTGTCAGCTTCCTAAAACAAGGCTGTGATAATCTTGCCGAAAATGTTATAGTATCGAAATGTGCTTTATAAAAACGGCTGACAAGGGAAGGGGAAAAACCAGACAGTTGTAAGTGAGGGAGTTTTGCAAGGACATTAACAAGATAGAGTAATGGGGAGCTTTGCTCTGCTATTTTTACAAAATGATCTGGAAATCTTTGAAACTACATTAAGAAAATAGAAATCTTGCATTCCCCAGTTCTGACATATTTCAAGTTGATTTGTTCAGAGTTTCTCCAGAGAGTCTAAATTTAATATCCTACTTATATATATATATATATATATATATATATATAATTTTTTATATATATATAAAGCAGGCCAGCAGCACGGTTCAATTCCCGTAACAGCCTCCCCGAACAGGCGCCGGAATGTGGCGACTAGGGGCTTTTCACAGTAACTTCATTTGAAGCCTACTTGTGACAATAAGCGATTTTCATTTTTTCATTTCATAATTATTTTTAATCCTGACTGGCCTCGCATTCTATCCTCCATAAATTTGAGATCATCCAAAACTTTGCCCGTTTCTTTATTTGCAACTATGCCTACATGCTTGCTGACCTACATTGGCTCGTGGTCAAGCAGCTTCTTGATTTTAAAATTCTCATCCTTACCAAATCCCTCCAAAACCTTCCTTCCCTGTCTCACTCCACCATTTGTGGCCTTGCCAACATCTGCCTGAGCCCAAAGCCTGTGTATTGCCTTCCCAAGCGCCTCTACCTCTCTTCCTTTCAGGCACTCTTGAAATTGACTGATCAAGCTTTTGGCCATAACTCTGGTGTGGCTCCCTGTCTAATTTTTCTTTAAAAAGCTCTTCTGAAGTGTCTCAGATGTTTTATTGCTCCATATAAATATAAGCTAATGTTGTGGTAAATTGACCAATCAACATCTAACCTCAGTTTACTTGGGATCCATTTTGAGACCCCAGAACCTGTTCGAATAGCTGTGCTAATTGCAATTAATTTTTTTTTTTTTTTTTGAAGACCAGTTTTATTCAAAAAGTCAACTCTATACTTGCTGTAGTTATGTTGAAGCTGTAGTTATGTTGAAGCTGCCATTCAGCAGTTATGTTGAAGCTGTAGTTATGTTGAAGCTGCCATTCAGCAGTTATGTTGAAGCTGTAGTTATGTTGAAGCTGTCATTCAGCAGTGGTAGTAAAGTGTATTACAATCTCAGACCAGACCCCAACAGTGACTAGGACACTGGACCGAAACCCCAATATTTTAGTTTATTTTGTAAGATTGCGTGGAAAGAATCATTCGCTGAAGGAGTGATTGCATGAAGAAATAGGGATTTAGTATTTTTAAAACGAAACTTTGTTGTGAATACAATATTAACTTTTTTAACTTCACACCCAAAAAAACAGCTTACCCCCTTAAACACTACTATACAATTCCCCATCAAACAACAAAGAAAAAACATGCAGCTCTCAATCTCTCTTCGTGTTGGAGAATTGTGGATCCTCAGTGTCAGGCAGATCAGAATTTAATTGTTGGCTCCAGAATTTTCTCCAAAAAACTGCCTCTAAAGCTTTCCAAAATATGTCTCTGTTGGCTCCATGCAGCAATGACCTCATCCCCCCCCCCCCCCCCCAAAAGCTGGAAAACCTAATTCTGCAGGCTACAAAGCACATAACATCCCAGGGACTTTCCCAGTCAAACCACAGTCCATTAGCCCAGACTGAAAAATGAAATGAAAATCGCTTATTGTCACAAGTAGGCTTCAATGAAGTTACTGTGAAAAGCCCCTAGTCGCCACATTCCAGCGCCTGTTCGGGGAGGCTGTTACGGGAATTGAACCGTGCTGCTGGCCTGCCTTGGTCTGCTTTCAAAGCCAGCGATTTAGCCCTGTGCTAAACAGCCCCTAAACGCATTCCTTTGTCAATTTCACCTTCTGGCTGCTAAAAGCACCCAGGTCCTGCAAAACAATTCTATTTTAAAAAGCATGACTATTGCAGTCAACCTCGCTCTAACCTCAGGCTTTAACCCTTAAATTGCCCAATACTTAAAATCCAATATTCCTAAAGTCTTCCATTCATCACAACTATTCTCTCTTGCGGGTGACCTTATAACTTGCCAAATGGATATCTTGGTTTTTCAAAAAACATTTTCCTGAATGTACCCTCCTAATCTAACAGGGTCATTTAATTTTTCATCAGACTCCCAAGAGGCAAAGTGATTGCAGGGTGTGTTTGTTCCATTCTTCAGTGATAGCCCATGTGAGTGCAAGCAATTAAAAACAAAAGTAAGTTCCATATATTTCCAGCAACGTTTTGCCATTTCTGTATGTGAACCTAACCAATGAAGAGTGCTACGCCATTTTTCCATGTTGTGGTATCATGTCAAAAGCACATTCCCATCTGACACAAGGTTTATATGCATGCTTTCCAATAGGAACTGCTGGATAGCAATATGAATCCTAACTATTTTTCCCAAACTACCTTGAGAGGTGATGTAGCCATCGTAGTACACCAGCTGCTGAGAAATTAAATGTGTGGTTTGTATCTTGATCGGCAAAAATCAGAAGTGGTATGTCGGTAATTTATTTCATATTTAAATAATGGTTGGTAGGTCACGTTGCATTTCAAAGTACACTGAGCCCTCATGTCAGTTCATCCATAGGATGTTTTTCCTGTATATTTATATTTGCCTGCAGTACCTGTTTGGGGGTAGGGAGGATTGTTGGGGAGGAAATGTGAAGGGAGATTTAAACATCCAAAGAGAGCCCAAGGCATCAGAGGAGTATAGCAATATGAATGAAGGCAAAGAGAATGGATCAGGCAGGAACAGTTTAACACAAAATGTACATCAGCAAATAAGGTTGCAGGAAATAGAAGTAAAAAGTGATAACTAAAAGTTATTTATCTGTATTAAGATCGCTGAGCGAATGGCAGAGAGGTAAATGATTTGGATCTGATCACCATTTCAAAGACATGGTTACAAGGAGGTTCGGAAATTTTTCCAGGGTACGCAGTATTTCAGAAAGACAGATAAAATGGCAAAATAGAAGGGGCAGCTTGATGGTAAAGGATTACATAAGAACTTTGGAGAGCAGGGATCTGGCCTCATAAGATCATGATATGGAATAGAAATAGCAATAGTCAGAAAACACTGGTGGGTGTATAGGTACCTCTAATAGTTAGACAGTTGGACAGAGCATTAAACAAGAGATCATTGGAGCTTGTAAAAAAGGCATGTAATAAACGTGGGGGCTTTAATCTTCATATAAACCGGATAATCAAAGTTTTTCAGTGACTGCTTCTTGGGCCAATATTTTTTGGAACCAACTAGGAATGAAATGATCTTGGACCTAGTATTGTGTAGGATAAATTAGTAACATAGTCAAAGATCCTCGGGAAAAAGAGATCATAATTCCACTGAATTTGAGAGTGACATACTCCAATCACAACCCAGAATCATAAAATCAAACAAAGCCAATTACACAGGTATGAGGGGAGAACTGGCTAAGGTAAATTGGATAAATAGACTAAAAGGTATGGCTGTAAATGATCAGTGGGAAACATTTAAAGAAACAAGTCAAAATGTCCACCAATAATAGATACCATGAAAAAATAAAATCTCACCCAAGAAAGACCCAATATTGGAAAAACAGTTCGGATGTCAGGGGATTGGGAGCGTTTTCAAAACTAGCAAAGGGCAACCACCAAGTTGATTACAAAGGGGGGGAACAATTGAATGAGTAAAGTAGCCAGTAATATGAAAACAGATTGCAAGAGCAGCTAAAGTTAGCGTTGGTTCATTTAGAATCAGGAACAGGGGAAATGATCATGGGGAATGAGGAAATCGCAGAGGCATTGAACAAATATTTGGTACCTGTCACAGTAGAAGGCAAGTTTCATTCCAGCAATAGATGGTACATTAGGGAATAAAAAGAGTAAGGAGCGGGCGGCACAGTGGTCCTGTGTTTGCATGGGTTTCGCCTCCACAACCCAAAGTTGTCCAGGTTAGGTGGATTGGCCATGCTAAATTTAAAAAAAAAAAAAAATTTAGAGTGCCCAATTATTTTTCTTTTTCTAATTAAGGGGCAATTTAGTGTGGCCAATCCACCTAACCTGCACATCTTTGGGTTGTGTGGGGTGAAACCCACGCAGACATGGGGAGAATGTGCAAACACTGCATGGACATTTGAACCCGGGTCCTCGGCGCTGCAGTTCCAGTGCTAACCGCTGTGCCACATGCCGCCCTCTGGCCATGCTAAATTGCCCCTTAATTGGAAAAAATAAATTGGGTACATTAAAAAAAAATTTTAAGCGTAAGGAGATTAGGGAAATTAATATCTAAAATTCAAAAAAGCTCCAGGGCCTGATGATCTGCACCCTAGGTTCTGAAGGAGATGGCTGCAGAGATAGTGGATGTATGGCTCTGATTTTTTAGAATTCATTGGAATTTGGCAAATATTGCTCTGCTTTATACGATGTGGAGATGCCGGCGTTGGACTATACTGCTTTATAAGAAAGAAGGAAGATCGAAAACGGAACTACAGTCCAATTAGTCTAACATCGGTTTTTGGGAAAATCCTGGAATATATTATTTAGTGTTAAAATGCAATTGGGAAAGCATAGCATGATTAGAAAATGTCAGCATGGGTTTACTAAAGGGAAATCCTGTTATAACAAGTTAATTGGTGTTTTTAAGGATGTAACTAGTAAGATAGATAAAAGCAAACCAGTAATCCAGTGGATTGCCAAAAGGCTTTCGATTAAAGAGCCACACAAGGCTAATGGGCAAGACGAGTACACGTGGAGTTGAGGGATAATGGGCAAGAAGAGTGCACACGGAGTTGAAGGTAATTTATTGCCATGGATAGAGGATCAATTAATAGATAGGTAGCAAAGAGTGGTCATAGATGCAACTTTTTCAGGTTAGCAGATAGTGAATAGTGGAGTATCACAAGGATCAATGGCGGGCCCTCAGCTATCTACAATCTATATTAATAAACTAGATGACGAGGGTAATGTATCTACAAGTTTGCTGATGAAACAAAACTAGGTGGGAAGGCCAGCCAAGGGTAGGAGACAGACTGCAAATAGATATACACTGGTTAAGTGAGTGGGCAACGAGATGGTTGATGGATTATAATGGTAAGTGTGAAGATATTCACTGTGGTCGAAAGAATAGAAGAACTGAATATTTTTTAAACGGTGAAAAACTGTTTGTGCTAATGTTCAAAGTGACTTGGGTATGCTCCAACAAGGAACACACGTTAACTTGCAGATACCGCAAGCATTGAAAAAGCCAAATGGAATGTTACCCATTATTGCAAGGGGATTAGAGTCAAGAGTAAGTAAGTCTTGCTCGAGTTGTACATGGTTTTTGTGAGACTACATCTGGGATACTGTGTACAGTTCTGGTCTCCACATTTTAAGAAAAGATTCACTGGCATTGGAGATTGTACTGTGAAGATTCACTAAATTGGTCCCTGGAGTGAGAGGATTGGCCTTTGATAGGCTCAGTAAATTGGATCTATTTTTTCAATTTAGAAAATATTGAGGTGATCTCATTGAAACGTACAAGATCCTGCTGGTAAGGCAATCTTAAAACACAGGCGCAGTCTCAGAATAAGGGAGCAATCATTTAGGATTGAGATATGGGGAAATGACTTCACTCAAAGGCTTGTGAATTATTTGGAATTTTCTGGCAGTGTGTTGTGGGGGCTGGTTTAGCCCACTTAGCTAGATCTGGTTCGTGTTGCAGGGCAAGGCCAGCAGTGCGGGTTCAATTCCCGTACCGTCTTGAGGTTATTCATGAAGGTCCTGCCTTCTCAATCTTGCCCCTCGTCAGAGGCGTGGTGATCCTCAGCTTAAATCACTACCTGTCAGCCCCCCACCCCCAAAGGGGAAAACAGCCTATGGTCACCTGGGACTATGGCGACTTTACATTTATCTGGGATGCTCCATTATTTAAGGCTGAGGTAGACAGATTTTTTTTGGTGTCTCAGAGAATCAGGAGTATGGGGAATGGGCAGAGAAGTGGTGTTGATTCCAAAGATCAGCCGTGACCATCTGAAAGGCAGAGCAGGTTTGATGGGCCATGTGGCCTACATCAAACACAGTAATGTTTTGCCTTATTTCAGCAAAATCCTGAAGTATCAATGTTTATTCAGAGAGGTACAGGTTAGGTGGATTGGCCATGCTCAATTGCCCTTAGTGTCCCAAAAAAAGGTTAGGTGGGGTTACGGGGATAGGGTGGAGGTGTGGGGCTTAAATGGGGTGCTCTTTCCAAGGGCCGGTGCAGATTCGATGGGTCCAATGGCCTCCACTGTAAATTCTGTTCTATTCAGAGATGAAAAAACCTTACCTGTACATGTAGGTATATCTCTGGGTTTTAAAATCAGACCAAATCCCTCTACAATTGGGAACACCCCCCACCCCAAATTTAAAATAGGAGGTGCTAACACTTAATACATTCTCCAGAATCCGACTTCTTCAAGCTCTTCAAACATTCCCTGCCGAATGCAAACTCCCTTGTCGTCCACTTTGATCCATCTGCTAAGTTTGCTTGATTTGAAGATTGCACTTTGTTTTATGGTGTACAGTGTCATAGGTGATCAGCTAGTGGTTTTAAAAACATATTAATCCTGTTGATTGTTCCTGGTCTTGATTTTGTTTTTTTCTGATTGCATTGGGAATTGTGTTGGTAACAGCAGCATTTAATTCTGGTTGCTGAAGACATCACTTAGCTGCATTGTGCTAAATCCCTATCTCAATACAGATGTGTGGACCCAGATTGCCATATGTTTAGATGCATCAGTATTGCAAACCAAAACAATGGTCATCTGACTAATTAAATTTAAACTAACCTTCTCAATCTTAATGTAATGGAATTCTGCGACTGTTGTAAAACTGATTTTGGCTTGCATTTGAGTTTTCCGAAAGGTAAACTTTTGTATCGACTATTTATTATTTCCACTTGCCCCATCTCCCACAGGATTCCATTGATTGCACTGCCCTCCAGCACATCACTAAGCTAGCTGTTCTCACAATGAGTAACCTGGATATGCTATATATGTAAATGTTACATTTTTAAGCACACCTCAGACTAGCAACAAAGGACATGGGGGATATATAATGCTGTCTGATCATTTTTAAATGAGGTATTTGGAATACAAGGGCAGGAATGTGCATCATTTCAACTGGTTAATTTTTTCTATTCTGAGCATTCTGCAGAGCAGCCATTTTGTGCTTTTCTCAGCATGTGGAAAATTAAGACTATGTTAATCAGAAATTTTATAAAAGTCTGCAATTTTATGTATTAGATTGTCCACTTGCTCTCATTTGAGTAAAAGTGGGCAGATCTTGGTTGCGGTGGTACGGTATACTGGACACCCTGAAGATGATTTTAGTTGTCTGATTGTGCTGCACCTCATAGCATTTTGTAAATCCAGGTTTGAACCAAATTCCTAATTCACTACTTCAGTGAATTTATGAAACCATTCTTCAGCCATCTTTCAGAACCTTAATTTTACCTTGAATGCAAAATGCATTTAGTTTTGAGATTGTGTGCTTGTGTTTATTGAGAATGCAGGTGGTATTCCAGGTTTAATTTGTGTAGTTGTTATAACTTGAGGGACCAGTGTTGTTATAACCCTCTGAGGACTTGAGCATTTTGCAGCGTTAGAATATTACAACATTAGCATTCAGGTTCATGCAGAAAATACGGATTCAAGATTTTTGTTTTCTGTTTATAAAGACTGCTGGTGCTGGGTTGTGTATAGCTTTGAAGGAAGCATTTTTGTGCCAAGTTGTTGTGAAGTTCTTTAGTGTGAATTCATGCCTTGCATCTGTGTAGATGTGATGGGTGTGGCTTCCTTGAAACTACACAAAGGAAAAACAGCACTTTGCCTTTTTAACTGCGTTAGCTGGAACAGAAGTACATTTAGATCCCACCGCATATATGATGTCTGATCAAATCTGATCTGTTTACACTATAGAAATGTTGAAAGTATTCATGTGGTTCTTGAGAATTACTATGTAATTACATTGAAAGCAGTGGAAACTGTTAAACTAGTTCAGAATACGTTGGTATCTGAAGACTTTGGGTTTACTAAGTGCATTTTTAATGAAAGTTTAAGACTCATCCCGACAGACATACTCAGATATAAATGGAATTAATAATTCAGGTAACAAGTTGTCTGATAGTATACAAATAATTAGATTTTCAGTCTACTTGAACTTTCCAAATGGTGATTAGGTTAATTTTAATTTTACAAGGATCCAAATAACTTGAATGTACTAGTACATAGAACATAGAACAATACAGCGCAGTACAGGCCCTTCGGCCCACGATGTTGCACCGAAACAAAAGCCATCTAACCTACACTATGCCATTATCATCCATATGCTTATCCAATAAACTTTTAAATGCCCTCAATGTTGGCGAGTTCACTACTGTAGCAGGTAGGGCATTCCACGGCCTCACTACTCTTTGCGTAAAGAACCTACCTCTGACCTCTGTCCTATATCTATTACCCCTCA
This sequence comes from Scyliorhinus torazame, assembly GCF_047496885.1. Classification (NCBI taxonomy): domain Eukaryota; kingdom Metazoa; phylum Chordata; class Chondrichthyes; order Carcharhiniformes; family Scyliorhinidae; genus Scyliorhinus; species Scyliorhinus torazame. The sequence continues at coordinate 4,723,821 of NC_092722.1, forward strand.
GTTTAAAGTTATGTCCCCTCGTGCCAGCCATATCCATCCGCGGGAGAAGGCTCTCACTGTCCACCCTATCCAACCCCCTGATCATTTTGTATGCCTCTATTAAGTCTCCTCTTAACCTTCTTCTCTCCAACGAAAACAACCTCAAGTCCGTCAGCCTTTCCTCATAAGATTTTCCCGATAAGTACCCGATAATACACAATAGAGATAGGATTCCCCTTGGCCTCACCCCACCAGCCTCCGCATTCAGAGAATCATCTGCCAACGCCAGCATGATGCCACTACTAAACACATCTTCCCTGCACTCCCCGTTAGCATTTCACGGGTACTGTTCCCACTGGGATATCATAGTCCACTCCTCCATCACCCCCTACTCCTTTTCCTCTTCCCACGGCACCTTCCCATGCAATCGTAAAAGGTGTAACACCTTACCTCCATGCTCACTATCCAAGGGATTAAACACACCATTTCAAGAGAGGCAGCGCTTCACATGCACCTCATTCAATCTGGTCTATTGCATTTTCTGGTCCCAGTGTGGTCGACTCTACATTGGAGAGACTAAACCCAAGTGGGGTGACTGCTTTGTAGAACACCTTTGGTCCGTCCGCAAGCAGGATCCAGACCTTCCTGTCGCTGCTATTTCAACTCACCGTCCTGCACTCGTGTCCACATATCTATCTTTGGCTTGCTGCAATGTTCCAGTGAAGCCCAGCGCAAGCTGGAGGGTCAGCACCTCCTCTTCCAATTAAGCATGACACAGACTTCTGGACTTAACATTGAGTTCAACAACTCTCTCCTCCACCTTCACCCCATTTTTATTTCTATCATTTACTTTTTTTTCCCATCGATCTGTTTTTCCCTCACCATTGTGTCTCCCACCCCACCCGGGTCATCTGTTGCCTGTTCCTAGTAGTCCTTTGACACACTGCTTACTTTGTTCTGCCAGTAACACATTCTAATCTCTTACTGTGCCACTATTGGCACACTTCTTAGCCTTAATCACCCACTTTGTCTTTCTGTCCACAACATCTTTGTCAATCTCCACCTATCGCTGGCTCTCTACCCAGCCCCACGTCCTCCACCCCCCCCTCCCCCCAAACAACGGTATAAATTTGACCCTATTTCCAGTTCTCTCCAGCTTCGGTAGTCGTCCAAACTGCCTCCTCTCTCCACAGATGCCGACAGACCACTAAATTACAGTGTACTGTACTATGCTCAATGTGGTTTCAAATTCATTCAGGAGTATGGCTATTTATACTTGAATTTGAACCAAATTTTAAGTGAAAGTTCTGCATGGGGGTACATTAGATTTAATCTCCCTGTTATTGTTACATATGAATATTGAGGTTTCTGTCGTGACCCTCGTTGAATTCTCAATTATCCACAATTACTGCCATATCGTTGTGACATTGCCTTGTAGCAAGGTAAAGATACCGAGTTGATTGAAAATCAACAGAATTTGTTCAGCAATTTGCTCTGGCAACAGCTCACCCTCCACCACCCATGAGTGTTACGAAGCTGCAGCATCTGCGCATTAGTGACCAATTAAACTCGCTGTGGAGAGTGATGGTTGCTACTTAACATATAGAGATCTATGTTCATGCAATGTGACTTGATCTCTCCAGCCCAGAAAAGGAACAGTTCAGACTGCAGAATCTCACTTCTACAGGTAGTAAATTTTTGCGATAGATTAAAAGTTATTTATTTGTTTTTCAGTTCTTCCTCTTAATCTGGGCTTTCCCTTTCTGACTCTAGTTCACCCCATTTCCTCATTTCTCATTTCTGTTTCGTAATCCTTAACGAAGTACCAGATGCTCTGTTATCAGTTTATGCTTCCAAAAACTTGCAGTAAAAATAATGATCAAACTTGAATGATGTGGGGAAAATAGAACTCTGCAAGCTGGCCTACTCCAGTGGATTCTGAGGTACATTCTTTAACATAAATTTGATCTAGGCTGATGAGTGAACTCTGCAATCGAGGCACTTGATTTTTGTTGAAGAGTGATCGGGAAATCATGCGAGAAACGTCTTTGAATGAAGTGGGTTAGCCAAACCCCTCCCCCTTGCAATACTATAAGATTGAATAGGCCAAGCATAAGCTAATTATTGTGAGGAGGCCAATGTGGAATAAAGAGATTGGAGTATTAACACTATCAAGGTATTTGAGGATTGTGTCAGACGAGGAGTAATCCTGGTGGTGAATAAGACTTGGAGAACATTTTGTATGTGTGAATCAACATAAAGTAAGCCTGGGTATTCTTCTCCTAATGTTGTTACTTACATGAGTTGGATTGTGAGGTCGTTCAACTCTTCCATTCCGGTCTCCAAATTTAAAAATGCACTGCATTCTGATGAGTTTCATGCATGTTGTTTAGCCTAGAGATTCTTCCAGTGAAGGAAATCGAATATTTGAGGTCCTTTAACAGAATATAATCTCCTGATAAATTTAATTTTGTAGTATTTGCAGCAGTTTATTCCTCAAGTTGAAGCATACTGTAATTCTCCGATTACCTCCCTTATCGAATTAATGAAGGCAAGCATTGTACTTGTGTAAAATGGATAACGTACATTTTCAAAATGTAGTATCGCGCAGACTAACTCATTAAAGGCAAGTCAATGTTGTAAACCATCTGATCTTGATCCAGTTGTGTTCTGTCTCTTTCAAAATGCCCAGTTTAAATGAAAGCTCTTTATGACCATACATTAAACAAAGTGTATTCCAGGGTTTTGCAATTTTGGTGCAGAAAGTCACCTTTTTTTCTGTAAGGAGACTGAATGAAGTGAAGTAAATTTGGATAATCAGAATTTAGACTTACTGGATGTGAGACAGCCCAGATGATTGCTCACAACTAAATTGATAATTTCACCCGGGGTTGGAACTTGAAAAATTCACACTAGTGCTGTTGGAGTATTATGCTTTGGAGTGGGGAAGCAACAAAAGAATGTACTCAGCATGGTAACTTGCTTTAGCCAAAGTCACAGTCATAAAATCATAGAATGCCTACAGTGCAGAAGGAGACCATTCGGCCAATCGAGCCCGCACTGACCCCCTCTCTAATAGAGCACTCTACCCAGCGCCCCCCACCTAGCTGTTGGACACTAAGGGGCAATTGATCATGGCCAATCCGCCTAACCTGCTCATCTTTGGACTGTGGGAGGAAACCCACGCAGACACCGGGAGAACGTGCAAACTCCAAACAGTCGCCCAAAGTCAGAATCTAACCTAGATTAATTTTCTTGAAAGGCCCAAATGTTGAGTCCATCCTATCGGGACCTGAAGTTCTCCGATGCTTTGCTCAAGTGGTGACGAATAAATCTACGGTTGACCATGGTTCAAAGTCTTACATTACACTGGTTTAAAAGTGACGCAAAAACCTTTTCCAGAATAGTGGCTGTTCTACAGTATGTATGGGTGGCAGGGTAGCACAGTGGTTAGCACTCCCTCCGTGTACCCTAACAGGTGCCCGAATGTGATGACGAGGGGCCTTTCACAGTAACTTCATTGCAGTGTTACTGTAAGCTTACTTGTGACAATAAATTATTATATTATTATTATCGTTAACATATTCCTATGTTTCACATTCCACCCGTTTCACTTTTGGTTTCAAGAGTTTTTGGATGCGATTGATGCTTTATTTACTTGCTGTGCACTCTGACTTCACAAGGGGTATAGATAGAGTAGGCAGGAAGAAACATTGATGGAGGGATTAGTGACCAGGGGGTATAGATTTAAGCTAAGGGGCAGGAGGTTTAGAGGGGATGAGGGGAAAACATTTTCACCCAGAGGGGGGTGGGAGTCTGGAACTCGCTGCCTGAAAGGGAGGTGGAGGCAGAGACCCTCAACATTTCTGAAGTATTTAGATGTGCAGTTGTGTTGTCAAGGTTATGGGCCAAGTGGTTATTTTTGACTGGTGCAGACACGACGGGCTGAAGGGCCTTTTCTGTGCTGTAGACCTCTATGGATATGCGGTATCTCCAGAATGGAACCTGCCAATGTAAATACTGCAAGAAGCTACCTGTTTTGGGAAAGAAATGACAAGGAAATGGAAAAATGGAAAGATTTTTAAACAACCATAGAGCGCTTTAGTGGTTTGTCACTAGTTTAGTTGTGAAAATTATTGTTGTATAACATTTCAGTGCTATTGTGCAAGACCATTTTATTGAGCAACACTTTTTAAAAAGATGCAGGAATGTTACCCAGTAGCTTTTTAAATAATTTATATTGGTCATGGCATCAAGGCTTGGTGAGCCATTGTATTTACATATTTAAATATCCATGGCCACTACAATTCTGTGACATCTCCAGCAGAATTATATAGCATAAAAATGTACATTCTGGGGCATCTTCAGGCTATCTCAATAAGTAAAAGAATATTGCAAGATCTCCCAACCCTGGGCAGAAATGCTGAAACAGCATTGGTCTGTTACCAGTAGCAGTTTAGATGAAATGATTTTTCCACAAGTCAAGTGCACCTTTTTCCTCTGGTGTTTATTCTCCATGATGCACATATAGATCTGTCTCTTAGACCCACTTCTACCTTTCACACAACAGACATTGCATCATGTCAAAAAATTCTCCATTGTCCACATTGTTATCTTTGCATCCAGTGTTTCCATTCTTGGTCACCTTCTATTATTTACACATCACCCGTTGTCACCTTTATCCATAAACAAGGATTCTGTTTTCACATGCATGATGGTACCCAGCCCTGACTCTTCATTGACTCGTTGAATCATGAAGAACAGAAATAGGCCATTTGCTGCATTGTGCCTGCGAAAACTCTTTGAAAAGGCTATTAGTTAGTCACGCTCCCTTTGTTCTTTCCGCATAGCCCTGCAAAAGCCAGTTATTATCTTGGCTCCAAATGCCTATCTGATTTGGTTGAGCCAAACATCCCTTGATTGATCTCTTTGACTCTGGCTTCAACAATAATCTTTCGGCCACCTGACAAGTTGAATTTGAGCAACAAATTGAACTGTGTCACCGAGAAACCCGTCAGAAAATACGTATTTTTAAAAAAGATACACCAGCCAAAATGGAAAGAAACTGCTCAGCCATTTTTAGGCATCAATTCAAATTTGGGAAGGTTATGTTTTGGACTTCACCTCAAGCCATAAAATCCCCAGTAAGTAATTCTGGTGTGAAATTGCATTCCAGTAATTACACCATCAGTATAGTGTTCTGTTACTGGAACATTCTCCACACCTCTGGGTCAATTAGCCATTGCCATACCAATGTGTTTTGACATTTCATATCTCAGCATTGTGTAATAGAACTAGAGATGGAATCTAAATCTACTCTGCTTGCTAATGCTATTGATGCAAATCATTTTCAGTTAGGCTGTTAGAATTCCTGCTATGCATGGGCACCATGGTTCATTCATCCTTTGATCAAAAAAGAGGGTGCTGTCAGCCTTATTTGAAATGTAATGTGATTCTCGGCCTCGTAAATAAAAGCCTTTTCTTTTAAAGCTGATAAATGTTTAATTCTAAGATGGTTAGATTTGGAAAGCTCAAGAGTTAAAATATCAACCAGTAGTGCATTTTTGCAGATGGCAACTCTGTACAGATGTTGAGTAAACAGCAACATTCAGTGTTGCTGAGATGTCAGTTCCAGCAACAAAAGGAATTACAATTATATGGACATTGTATTCTCCTTACTGAAACTCTGGGATCTTTGACATTAAAATTACAATTATTTTCTTATTTTGGAAGGTAATATGCCAAGATTAGAAATCAAAGATACAGAAGTCTTTGAATGAAAAAAAAAAGAAGGCTGCAAAGACATTTGAACTTGAATCATAACTTCCATTGGTATTCAAGTTTATCTTTCTTGAATTGGTAGCAGTTCTTTATGGTTATCACAGGCATAAGAATTTTATATCATGACAAAGTGTTAAAACAGCATTGATTGCCATTATTACGGCTGATTAAAGCAAGCATGGTTAGAAAGATGTAAATGGGAGACGTATTTATTTCCTTGAAACATCATCGAGATGAAATCCTAGAATTATGCATCACAGAAGGTGGCCCTTGGGCCCATCATTCCTGTACCATAATCATTGAAATTACAAATAGTGTCTCAAACTGGCAAACTCTGCACCAAATCTGCCAGATTACGAACCTTGCCAGTTTTCGGATTTGGGCTCTTCGGACTGGGTCAGGCGTGTAGGGTATATTTTTCAACTAAGGATTGCAAAGGCAGTTGAGAAATAAATTGAGACAATGCCGCAAGATTACTCAGGAAATGTTTTGGAACAGCATTCGAATTGGCGTGACCAATTCACCTGCATTGCACATCTATGGGTTGTGGGGGTGAAACCCACGCAAACACGGGGAGAATGTGCAAACACCACACGAACAATGACCCAGGGCCGGGATCGAACCTGGGACCTCCGCGCCATGAGGCAGCAATGCTAACCACTGTGCCACCGTGCTAAGCTTTCAATCTTGAAGGCTTCTGTGCTTCCACCTCTAATGTCTGCTGCAACATCAGCCCATCTTGTACAAAGACCTCATAGACTTCACCATTTCTATGCTCTGCTGCCTAGCTCTCATCTTTCATCATTCTCCACAATTCTGCCAACTCCCAATTATCCATCATACCTGTACTTGCTGTCCTGCATTGATCCTGACACTGAACATTTCAACTTAAAATCATCATCCTCTGTCCACTCTCTCACCATATCTAACCGTCCCCAATGCTACAACCCCCCTCTCCAAACTTACTACTCTTAGCTTTTTCATTCCCCCACTTCACTCCACCATTGGGGGCTGTGCCTTCAGCCACCGTTGCAAATTTAATGGGTCTTGAAGTGCTTTGATCCACCTTTACCTGTTCGGCAAAGGTGTTCTTCAGCATTAGAATGCAACAAAGGCACAGCTCTTTGTTGCATTTAACCATAAGTATGGCTAAAGCTTTGCCTCATGTCTGGAATTCTGTCTTGCACTCACCATTCATTTTGATCTTAATTTTATTTTACTTGTGGAAAAATGGTATTAAATAAATGCCACCTGTACTCATTGGAACTGCTTTGTTCAATTGGTATTCCACATTTGCTTGTTAAATCGCTGCTTTATATGTTTTATATTTACCACTAAGGGGAATTATTAATGCCATTAATGCCACTTTAATTGTATCAAATGGGAGATCTTTTGTGACTGTCCTAGTTTTGACTCATTGACCCATGGGCTCTTGCCAAACACAACCTCACATTTTAATGTATTTTTTGCTGTTTGCCAAATTCAGATTTAATCATTTTTAAGGGGCAATTTAGCACATCTGGGTTCTGAGGGTGAGACCCACGCAGACACGGGGAGAATGTGCAAACTTCGCACCGACCATAACCCGGGTCCTTGGCGTCGTGAGGCAACAGTGCTAACCGCCGCCCTGTTCAGATTTTAATAATAGATGATCACTTTCTTAATAGTTTTAAAATTCAATGATGTGCATTGTACTTCATACAAGCTTATAATCTGTTTAGAGGTTGACATTGGAGCCCTTAGAAAGGAGGTCTATAAATGTCCTATCTTTTTGGATAAGTCTTCATATTTTAAAAAGGCTATGGGGTGCTTAAAATTGTAAATAAGATTTAATGGGTAAACATTTTTCTCAGTAAGTGTTTTGAAAGTCTTTAAAGATTTCCATTTAATGTGTGGTTTACTGATTTGGTCCTTGCAATCGTACCTGGCCAATTTCTCCAGAAAGCGATTCTTTCCATAAAATCATGAGAGCTCAAGGAAGTCATGTTAGAATCTTAAAAGGATTGCAAATTTGAGCTGAACAGTGGGTAGATTTGTCCCAATAGAGAAGAGGAAATTAGAATATTTAGGTCAGCTTCCTAACCCCTGACGTGGCATTTCTTAGATCCTCTTTATTTGATCTCATTGCTGTCTATCATTCTCCAGCCTCTTGTTCACAACCAGTGCTTGGGCGGACTGACATTGAGAAAGGTTGCATAATTCATTCACGCTTATATTCTAATGAAATTGCTTCATCTAATTGTTTACAAATTTATTTTGAATTTGTGCAGTGACTTGGGTGTGGAAAATACTGGCAAGTCTTATTATCTGTCTTGCTGCCTCTACAATAGTGCTTTATAAGGAATTTGTGGATTTTGGCTATTGCTGAAACATTGTTAAGCGGTGCTGTGGCATGTTTTTAAAAAAATAATTTTTATTAAAGGTTTTCATAAAACATCAATCACCAAATGAGAAAGAAAAAAGAACCCAACAGGGTTAAGTACAAAACACAATCTAAAACAGCAACCCCCCAAACCCCTGCCCCCCCCCCCCCCCCCCCGGTATAGAAATAATAAATTAACATTAAATAGACTTAACACTGGTGTATACACCCCCTCAGACCCTCCAGTGTAAATAACATAAACAAAAATAAAGTAACCCCCCCCCCCGAGCTGCTGCTGCCATTGACCAATGTCTATCGTTCTGCCAGAAAGTCTAAGAACGGTTGCCACCGCCTGAAGAACCCTTGTACCGACCCTCTCAAGGCAAATTTCACCCTCTCCAATTTAATGAACCCAGCCATATCGCTGATCCAGGATTCCACGCTTGGGGGCCTCGTATCTTTCCACTGAAGAAGAATCCTTCGCCGGGCTACCAGGGACGCAAAGGCCAGAATTCCGGCCTCTTTCGCCTCCTGCACTCCCGGCTCCTCTGCCACCCCAAATATTGCGAGCCCTCAGCCCGGCTTGACCCTGGATCCTACCACCCTCGACACCGTCCTCGCTATGCCCTTCCAAAATTCCTCCAGCGCTGGGCATGCCCAGAACATATGGGTGTGATTTGCTGGCACTCGCCGGCATCATGATAACATTCAAAAGCCTCCGCACATTCGCGTTCAACTCTCTCCCCTTCACAAACCCCGTCTGGTCTTCATGGATGATCTGCGGCCCTCAATCCTCGTGGCTAAGACCTTCGCCAGCACCTTGGCATCTACATTTAGCAAGGAAATCGGTCTGTAAGACCCACATTGCAGGGGATCCTTGTCCCGCTTCAGGATCAAGGAGATCAGTGCCCGATTAAAGGCCCCCCCCCCCCGGCCTCATTAAAGGTCCTAACTAACAGCGGGTCCAACAGGTCCATATATTTTTTATAGAACTCGACCGGGAAACCGTCCGGCCCCAGTGCATTCCTCGCCTGCATGCTTCCTATCCCTTTGATCAGCTCCTCCAGCCCAATCGGGGCCCCCAGTCCCGCCACCAGTCCCTCTTCCACCTTTGGAAACCTCAATTGGTCCAGGAAACAGCCCATCCCTCCCGTGGGGGCTCGGATCGGTACAATTCCTCGTAGAAGTCCCTGAAGACCCCATTGATGCCAACCCCACTCCGCACCACGCTCCCTCCCCTGTCCTTAACTCCCCCGATCTCCCTAACTGCGTCCCGCTTCCGAAGCTGATGCGCCAGCATCCGGCTTGCCTTTTCCCCATACTTGTAGACCGCCCCCTGGGCCTTCCTCCACTGCACCTCCGCCTTCCTGGTGGTCAGCAGGTCGAATTTGGCCTGGAGGCTGCGCCTCTTCCTCAACAATCCTTCGGTGCTGTGGCATGTTGTGATCATTTCATGATGTCTGGTCTGCCCTTTCTTTCAAAGAAAAGATTTTTGCAGTATTTGAATAGTGGCATAAACATAACCTAAACCTAATCGGACTTGTACTTCTGAGTAAAACATGGAGGTGGCCGTGGCGACCACGGACTTCTATTGAATTGGTCCATGATTATGTTTGACAAAGTGCTGTAGTGGTTTGCTATTGCTTTCTGCAGTATGGCTGACCAGTCAACACTCCTGTCTGCCTATTTGGCTATGTTATGAACCTACCCACTTCCCAGGGCCATCAAGTTCCCGAGCAGGACTTGAACTCAAGTTTCTGACCCAGAGGTGAGAGTACTGCCACAAGTACCGGCCTAAATTTTGCACTCTTTATCTGAAGTAGGACGTGAACCCACACTGACCCTTATGGTTCCTTGGGTACTGACTGACTGGTGTGGATTGGGGAAAGAATTGCAATTTTAAATCAAAAATATTTCTTTCAGAAACGAGGCATGTCCCACAAAATTAATTTCTGTTTAGTTAATCATAGGGTCCAGAACAGAAAAAGCCCATTCAGCTTGTACTTGTGACAGTTTTTTGGTAGAGCTATCTAGTCAGTTCACTCACATCTTTCCCCACAGCTCCGTAAATTTTTCTGCAAATATTTATCCATTTCCTTTTTGAATGTTACTGCCAGGGATTGGATTCTGACTTATTGATTATGAAATCCTGCCTTTTAAAATATTTTTGAACCTGTCTCCCCTTCTCTGTAGTCCTTTGCTTCGCTTTGCATGGGCATATTCTGGTGTTGGTATTTCCTTTATCCTGTATTAACTACATTAAAGACAAATGTTGAAATGCTGAGGTCACTTTGATTTTATTCATGTGCGTTGGTCCATAGTCTTGACTGTAATAGAAGGTAAAGGGAAAGCTAATGTGTCTGTCCACTTGAAGTCTAATAGTTTCACCTATTTGAACTGGCCTGGAAGTATTTACTACTGCAGATCTTTTTTTTAAAAAAAGCTATAATTTTCTGACCCCTCACCCTGCAGTTACTTTGCACTAATGCGTGTGCATGATTCCTTGTCGTAAAAATAAAATCAACCATTTTTGACTTCATCCCTGTACCATTGAATCTGCTACCTCCACCCGTTAGGGTAGCACATTTCCTGATCACAACTCACCTTTGCTACTAAAAGAAAATCCCATGTCCTCTCTGGGTCTTTTGTAAATAATCTTCAATCTCTTTTCTGGTTTCTGACTTCTGCTAAAGGAAACAGTTTCTCCTTATTTACACTTATCAAAACCATCAATAATTTTGAATACCCTTATCAAGTCTCCTCTTGACCTTCTTAATAATAATAACCGTTTATTGTCACAAGTAGGCTTTAGTGAAGTTACTGTGAAAAGCCCCTAGTCGCCACGTTCCGGCGCCTGTTCGGGGAGGCTGGAACGGGAATTGAACCCGCGCTGCTGGTCTTGTTCTGCATTACAAACCAGCTGTCTTAGCCCACTGTGCTAAACCAGCCCCGTAAGATATTTCTTCTGCGTATCTGTAGGGAATTATGGTGCATTGTCAGCGTGGCTTGGTAGTATTGTCTTGGAGTTAGATGTTGAGACTTCAAACTTCATAACTCTGGACTGACAATCCAGTGCAGTGCTGAGCATGTGCCACTTAGGGGGGGGGGGGGGGGGGGTTACAAGTCCTTTGGATAAGGCACTAAACCCAGGCTTTAACTATCCGTTCAAGTGGAAGTTCAAGATTTGAAAGCACTATTTGAAGAAGAGCTGAATTTTTCTGGTGTCCTGATCAACGTTGATTGTTCAACAAACATCTTGTAATCCGATAAAGATGACTTTGTCTCATTTCTGTTTGTGGGATCGTCCTGTGTACCCAATGGCTGTGAAATTTGTGCTGCAATACATATTTAAAATAAGAAATTAAATGTTTACTGTAATGTATACATTTAATTGTCTTGACCCTAATGAGAAGCAAGGCACACTTTTTAGTAAATGGAGCATCAATTATCAGTGTGCAGATTGTTTGCATTTTCAAATATTCATAAAAATTAATAGCTAATGATGGGAGATCAGTGGGCATTGTAGCTTCCAGTGATTTATTTCCTGTTCGAGCTGCCATTTTTGTTTTGGGTGCTGCACCAGGTAATCTAACAGCTGCTCTGTTGCCCCTCAGATTTTCCAAACAGCTGCATGCAGCTACCGGCTAGGTCTGCCACATATCACAACCAACCGTAGAGGTAGCACTGAAGACACTCCTTGATCTGCAGTGAACCCACCAAAAGCAACCTCGGGTAGTGCCGGCAAAATAGAATAATTACAAAGCTTGGTTGCATGTTTGGGAGTAGGATTAATCAGCTCTGCAGTACCAGCTGATATTTGCTGATAGAAGCAATTGAATGTTGCTGGAGATGTTGGAAAGGCATGTGCGCGCAGAGGGGCAATCAGCAGCATGCTGCTCGTTATTTGCCAATTAGCTATGGGGATCATGCAATTGTGCTGGATCATGAACTTCTGTAGTTAGACAGACAAGACCTTTATACGTTAATCTAAAAATTGCAATTTGTGCTTGTGCTCCCAATATTGTGACAGTCAAATTGTTTTATGTATTAAAGGTACTGTGCCTATAAAATAGGTCAAACGCACGTGCCAAAAATACCACAACTTTAGGTGGATTAGCTCTATTTCCTTTTAATCATTGAAATGCAGTATAATGGAGTTTATTTTCCAAAAAGAGCTGCGAGGCAGCTCTGTGGTGTAACTTACTCGAGTACTTGCTAAGCTGCCTGTTGGGTTGAAATCTACCGGTGGGTGTAATGTGTAAATCAGGTTCCAGTTAGATTTGGTCTATGAATGTAGCTTTATCCATTTAGTAACATAACTCCCATCATTATGTCTATCTGACTTTTCTCATTGATTCTTACATAATCTTGCATAAATACAGCTCCAGTGGCAAAAGCTGCAACGGTGTCTTGGCTTTTGGGCATAGACTTCAGTTCAAAAATGGCTACTTTGAACTCTACATAATCTCAGATGTACTGTATCCTGGGAGCGAAAAAGTGTAAGATGGTGCTACATTCCATTGACAGTGAGTCAGGCGACTGTTGCCTTTCCATGTATTATAGCATAAAATTCGAGAACAGAATTTGAAGAATCATTAGTTGACATCAGCTTCTAAATTTGCCGTAGACATTATTTGTTTGTTGGTACTTCTGTCGGTGAAATACAAGTTGTCAGGAAGATTCACCAGAGCAATGACACAACCCCTCTTCCCTGATAGTTTCACCTAGTGGAATACTACTTGTGTCAGGCTCAAGGTGGTTAGTATTACATCCTCTGGGTATTGCTACTATAGCTGAGTCTAGTAGTTCTAACTCTTGTATCTTGGACATGTGTATTTAACATTTAGCCCTCATCTTTCCAAGCAGCAGAAATCTGTCTTGAATCTTTAACACTGAGCAACAAAACATTTGTTACACAGTCTCACAATTAAATAACAGAAATTAAGAATGAATAGAATACTTGATTTTGTACAACTCCTTATTATGTCTAAATCCCTTGAAATGCTTTAATCCATTAATTACTTCTCCACGACTTGCAAAGACAGGTTAAATGCATAAATGTTTGTCTTTCCAAGCACCTAGAAGCATACTGTATGGTCAGTGGGATTTTTCTTCAATCATATTCCCTACTGAAGATGACTTGTTTAGCCTAAGTTTTCAACAGTCCCACCATTTGCATTTTTAGGTAAAGTTGGATTTTTTTTGGTAAAATATTTGTCCATTACTACAACAGTGCAGGAACATGTATGGCTTCAATTTGGGTGGAATAGTTTAAAGTAACTACTGCAGCAGCAGCTAGCTAGGTCAGGCTTCAGTTAACTGCCTGGCCACTACAGGTCAGGTGAGTAATGCTGAATTCCAGTAACCCTGGTTGCTGTACACCCGAAAACCTGGACATTGATCAGCCCCCAGAACAGTTGTGAGCAAAGGAAATTCAACACTTTGGGTGAAGACTGCTCCAGTCAAATGGACTTTTAAACCAACATAATAGATCCAGATAGTCGAGTGTAAAGTGGCCATTGGAACAGCTCTTTGGGCTCACATTTCTGAAATCCTTGTACTATATAATTTGAATATGCCAAGATTAAGCTGATAGCTGAATGAAAGTTGTGAAAACTCAAGGCAGCATCTCCTTTGTGCCTTGCTGCCTAGCAGTTTGAGAGCTTGAGTTGCAGTCTGTGTATATTCTTCCTTTCTGTAGAATGACTTTTGCTGAAGAGCAATTCTTTTATTCAGATAAGCAAAATTATTGTGCAAGATCATTTTTTCTAATAATTGTATGACATCAACTTGTGCATTAGGGGTAAGGCAGTTGACAATAGTAATCTGGTAACATTGTTCAGCTGCATAAGAGTGAGACTTCGAATCTTTGCAAAATTTACTTAAGTTGCATGGAAATATGAAATATAAAGATTGTAATTGTGCTACATATATTTTTATTAACCGTTGATAATTGGACATCTTCCAGATGTAGCCTGTTATCTCCAGAATCTAGTAAATGTAAGTATTGCTAGAGTATACATTAATAAAAGAATTTGTGTGCACAATGTCTATGGTATTGACATTTTATGAAGAGAACTGGTTTGATGGCTAGATTGACTTTCCTCATTCCATGCACACTACTCTGTTCAGCAAGACTTGTTGTCATAACAAAACTGAATTTGGATATAGTTTCAGAGCATGCAAGGCAGCAAACATTTTATTTCTATCACAACATTGTGCATTGGCTTTTACTTTTCCAACCTTCCTGAAGCATGTTACATTGGACAACTTGTAGGTGATCACATTCTCAACTCTTTCTTCTCTTTCCCCCTCCTTTCAGCAGAGGATGATCCACAACCTGCTGCTGTTCCATGGGTCTCTGCAGATTCATGAGCTCTTTGAATTGACCACTTTCCTGCACAAAACTGAATCTTGATGGGCTGCCTTTGTGGAAAGGAGCACTGCACCTAAAACTGTCCTGTTCATCATCACATTGCCACTTTTAGATCTGGTCATTTGTAATTAAAGCTAAGGAGTCCATTTTGATTTTATACAAATTAAATGATGGTGTGTGGAGTCTTCAAATACTTGTGGCCAAGCAATGGCGAAACTACTAAACAAGATATTGTTGAATAAAGTTTACGAAGGACAAAATAGCTGCTCAGCATTGACTTAATTTCTGCAGTTGACAAATAGAAACAATGGCAGTCACTCTTCAATTTCATTTAATTGCTGAGGTTAGATGCGCAGTTCTGTAATCTGTAGATTAGCAGAGACTGTTATGGTGCTGCTTTTTAATCCATCCATTCACGGGTCACTGCAATTATTACAGCCGGCATTTATTGTCCAACCCTATTGCCCTTGATAATGTGGCAATACGCTGCCTTCCTCACATATGAGTGGCTTTCTAGGACATTTCAGAAGGTGGTTAAGAGTCAACCACATTGTTGTTCTAGAGTTACATAATGCCAGACTAGGTAAGGCAGATTTCCTTTCCTAAAGGGCATTTGTGAACTGGATTGCTTTTTACAATAAGAGTAGTTTCATGGTCACCTTAGACAGGCACATGGACAGCAGTAAATTGAAGGGGTGTAGGTTAGGTTGATCTTAGATTAGGATAAATGGTCGGCACAACATCGTGGGCTGAAGGGCCTGTACTGTGCTGTTCTATGTTCTATGTACCACTGCTAACTTCTTCCAGGTTTATTTAAGTATTTGAATTTTCTTATCACCTGGGGAGTGAGTGTGTGCATGTCACTCGTGTATTTGTAGCAATTCTCTTTTTAAAAAGTAACGCTGTGGTGCTATAGTGGTGGAAGGAGTAATTTTTGTTTCAAGGCTGTTGACTTTGGAGAGAGAAGCATGCTGAAACACAAACCTTTACAGTATGGATAGTTTAAAGGGACTGCTTCAAAAGGTCCAGATATGGCTTAGTGCTGTTTCTGCTGAAACTTTTTTTGTACATATTTTAACAAAGTTTTTCCATTTTTACAAATACTGCAACAAATCCTCATAAATTGTACAGCTCAGCAAAAGTGTTTCCGCATACATGAATCCAAAAAAGGGCATGAGAGCAACAACTCAGTTGGTTCAGCTTAATTATTAAACTTGGTGCCTCTGGATGTGCCAGTAGATAAACTAGAGAATGATGGAGAAGAAGATAAGGCCATAACAACATAGTAAAATGACGTGCACACCTTCCCATGTACAGCCCACCAGAATATAGGGTAAGATCTTTGTGCTATGTTCAGGCACGCACCAAAGCTTATCTCTCTCTCTCTCTCTCTCTCTCTCTTCTCCCCCCCCAACTCCAATCATACCAGAGGCATCGATTTTTTAAAAAGTATTTTTATTCACATTTTTCAGATTTTATGCAGAAACAATAATGCAATAAAACAATAAACAAACCCAGTTCCGCTACCTAACCAATAACGGTTCCAGCTGCCATCTTTGGTAGAACCCTTCCATTTACTCCTTACCAGAAGCATCAATAACCCATTATGATGTCTTTTTCTTGGATACAAGACCTGTCTGTACCTTTGCAGGAACCAGTCAATGATTCTTTAACTCCAAAATAATGAAGAACTAACCACAGAAAAAAAATTATGAGAACATTAGTTCTAAGAGGATATAACCACAAGGCGCAACAAATCCCCAAAAATCCAGCACAGTACAGAGCGATCATCATTTCACACACTTATGCAGAGGGCGGTATCCTATTGCTCCCCTATGCTTGGGATGTTCCGTTTTGGCCTGCAGGTCTTGGAGCCTCCACACAAGACCTGGCTTTGCATTGTGCACACATACAGAACAGCAAAACAAGGAAATCCATCCCCCAATATCAGGGCTCTTCACACAAATGACCCCACACACTAGCCACAACGGAGGAACTGCTCCAGCCTGTCAACGGTGGAAAATTTACACCATCCTCCACCAAAGAAACCCTACCAACAAGGAGGATCGGCAAGATTCTCTCTTCCCCACCCTACCCCCCCCACACACACACACACACACACACACACACTAGGATTGGAACAGCCTAGCCTCACCAGAACCGGACACTGCCTCCCAAGGAGAGTGCAGGCCTCGAGGAGGAGGGCAGTCTGGAAGTCTATATATAAGACCACTTGGAGGAGGGCACCTAACTCCCCCACCCAGCCGATCATCAAACAGATTTAAAAACTCCCAACAAAGCCAATCCACAGCACTCGCACTCGTTCTCAAACCCTGCAGCCCACAAGTTACTACTTCCCCATTGGAACGCTATCTCAAGAAAGAGAGAGAGACCCCCCCCCCACCCCGAAGAGGACAACTCTGGGAAGGGGTAAGCACAGTTACTCCTGCCCTAACTTACTCAGTAAGAATAAAGAACAACACCTCCTCCACAATAGTTCTCAATACCGGGGCCCAGCAAGGCTGCGTACTTAGCCCCCTACTAAACCCCCTATACACACACGACTGCGTGGCAAAACTTGGTTTCAACTCCATCTACAAGTTTGCTGGCGATACGACCATAGTGGCCGGTTTAGCTCCGTGTGTCAGACAGCTGATTTGTAATGCAGAACAAGCCCAGCAGCGCGGGCTCAATTCCCGTACTGGCTTACCCGAACAGGCACCGGAATGTCACGACTAGGGGCTTTTCACAGTAACTTCATACTTGTGACAATAAAATATTATTATTTGTGGGCCGGATCTCGAATAACGGCAAGTGAGAATACAGGACGGGGATAGAGAACCTTGTGGAGTTGTGCAACGACCACAATCTCTCCCTCAATGCCAGCAAAACTAAAGAGCTGGTCATTGACTTCAGAAAGCAAAGTACTGTACACACCCCTGTCAGCATCAATGGGGTCGAGGTGGAGATGGTTAGCAGCTTCAAATTCCATGGGGTACACATCTCCAAAAAAAATCTCTCCTGGTCCACGCACGTCGACGCTACCACCAAGAAAGCACAACAGTGCCTATACCTCCTCAGGAAACTAAGGAAATTTGGCATGTCCACATTAATTCTTACCAACTTTTACAGATGCACCATAGAAAGCATCCTATCTGGCTGCATCACAGCCTGGTGTGGCAACTGCTCGGCCCAGGACCGCAAGAAACTTCAGAGAGCCGTGAACACCGCTCAGTCCATCACACGAACCTGCCTCCCATCCATTGACTCCATCTACACCTCCCGTTGCCTGGGGAAAGCGGGCAGCATAATCAAAGACCCCTCCCACCCGGCTTACTCAATCTCCATAAATGAAGTGAGGGGTACCCAAAATGTTCTCCCTCTTTGTTAATGCATGGATTATAGCCCAGATTAAAAAAAAAAATAGCAAAGCTAGGTAAATGCTGCACAAACCGTGTGCCTCACTACTAATTCAGCATGGTTTTCTCCATAACAGGCAACAGCTGCCTCTGTTCATACATCGTACATCCTTGTCAGGAAAAAAGACAATAACGTAGAATCAGCGGCATAATACAAAGAACAAAGAAATGTACAGCACAGGAACAGGCCCTTCGGCCCTTCAAGCCCGTGCCGACCATGCAGCCCGACTAAACTACAATCTTCTACACTTCCTGGGTCCGTATCCCTCTATTCCCATCCCTCTATTCCCATTCCCAGAGGTGAACAAATTGGGACGATTGGCAAAACAAACATCAAAGGAGAAAGTCCATTTTTTATGTTTGGATCTGTAATGAATGGGGTTACTGGGTTATGGGGATCGGGTGGAGGTGTGGACCTTGGGTAGGGTGCTCTTTCCAAGAGCCGGTGCAGACTCGATGGGCCGAATGGCCTCCTTCTGCACTGTAAATTCTATGAATGCATTGCTTGAGAGTGTGGTGGAGGCAGCTTCAAACCTGGCTTTTAAAGGAGAATTGATGCATTATCTGAAGAGAAAAAAAGAAAGACAGAACTACAAAGAAAATGTACGGGACTGGGACCAGCTGAGCTGGTCTTGCAGAAAGCTGACACAGGTATGATGGGGCATAATCATGGGGATAAAGTTCAGGATTCTTGATGAACTGCAGGATATTATCACCATCCGTGGGGCTTGGAAAGGCCAAAGCTATGACAGGATTGTCGGGCAGCATCCCTCTCCTCGGGTTCCATCCGTAGTTACATTGTTTAAGGCATAGGAGGAGGCATTAGGCCCATTGAATCCATGCCCCCCACCCAGATTAAATCCCCCAAACCCTGGAGGTTTATTTCCTTCAAGTGCTCAACCAATTTCCTTTTGAAATCACTGTTTCTGCTTCCACCCTCGTGAAGAATTAGGTCCACACCATCACTCGATGTAAAAAAAAAATTAAAAATTCTTCCTCCTCGTTTTCTTGGACATGGATTTTTCGTAAAATCCACGGCCTCTTGTTCTAGAAGTGATCTGCACTGACTCTGCAATTCTGTGTATTAAGTCTCAAATCAAAACTGAAGTAAACCAGATAGGATGTATAAAGAATGACCTTTTTTTTAAGGGGCGGGGAGAAATATGGAGCCAAACTGGAAATTCTACAGTCTAGTATTTTTGTAATTGTTGGCTTCTGGCTGCATCCAAGCTATTTCTAGACTGTTTTCAGTAATGCTTCACTGATACTTGACCAGCTGCTCCCAGCATGTTTACCTCCTGTTCAATTGGACATGTAATAGTACGTTTTTATAGTGAGGTGGCAGACACTGGAAGTAGTTTCAAAATGTTCTATAGAACAGTACAATATTGAATTTTGTCATAGCATTGAATTCAAGTCACTGGATATTTTGCTAAAAGATTGTCTTCCACTTGAACTGTTAAACTCTGCTTCCCTCCACAGATGCTGTCTGACCCGAGTATTTCCAGCAATTTTTGTTTTGATGTCACTGGATTGAGTTTTACTAGTTCTTAGTGAGAATTACCAGAATAGCATTTCTTAACATCACTGTGTGTGTGTGTGTGTGTGTGTGTACACCATACTGAATTAGTAGTGAGGCACAAGATTTGTGCAGCATTTACCTAGCTTTGCTTTTTTTAAAAACTGCTGTAATCCATGCATTAACAAAGAGAGAGTACATTTTGGGTACCCGTCACTTCATTTATGAAGAATGAATAGTGCCGTGGCAGGTGGATGGTTTGACGTGGAGGTGTGTATGCACACATACTGTAGCTACAAGAACAGGTCAGAGGCTTGGAATTCTGCCTTGGGTCACTTATTGCCTGACTCCCCAAAGCCTGCCCACCATCTACAAGGCACAAGTCAGGAATGTAATGGATTACTCCACTTGCCTGGTTGAGAGCAGGTCTAGCAACACAACAAGAAATTTAACATGATCATACAAATCGACCCGTTTGATGGGTATCCCGCCCACCACCTTAAATATTCATTCCCTCCACCACTGGTGCGCTGTGACAGTATATACCATTTACAAGATTCACTACAGCAATTCGCCAAGCCTCCGACAGCAACTTCCAAACTTACTGACCTAACCATGTCAGGCAGCATCTGTGGAAGGGAACGGTTAATATTTCACATTTGATGTTTCATCAAAATATCAGTGACTATTTGAATACACCTCCAATGACTGTCTGCCACCTCACTACAGCAACCTGTACCACTTTGGAAGAAAACGGGTAACAGATGCATTCTGTTTCCAGCTGCACACCATCCTGACTTGGGACCACGTTAACATTCATGTCGAGGGCTAGGATGCGAGACCCGGGATGCACTTCTGAGGCTGTATAAGGCTCTGATCAGACCCCATTTGGAGTATTGTGAGCAGTTTTGGGCCAGACGTGCTGGTCTTGGAAAGGGTCCAGAGGAGGTTCATAAGAATGATCCCTGGAATGAACAGCTTGTCGTATGAGGAATGGTTGAGGGCTCTGACCTCGTTGGAGTTTAGAAGGATGAGGGGGGAATCTTATTGAAACTTACAGGATACTGCGAGGCCTGGATAGAGTGGACATGGAGAGGATGTTTCCACTTGTAGGAAAAACTAGAACCAGAGGAGACCATCTCAGACTAATGGGGCTTTCCTTTAAAACCGAGATGAGGAGGAATTTCTTGAACCAGAAGATGGTGAATCTGTGGAACTCTTTGCCGCAGAAGGCTGTGGAGGCCAAATCATTGAGTGTCTTTAAGGCAGAGATAGATAGGTTCTTGATTAATAAGGGGATCAGGGGTTATGGGGAGAAAGCAGGAGAATGGGGATGAGAAAAATATCAGCCATGATTGAATGGTGGGGCAGACTCGATGGACCGAGCGGCCTAGTTCTGCTTCTGTGACTTATGGTCACCATTCGTTTGCTGCTGAGTGAAAAATCTGGAAATCCCTAATGGCATAGTGAACATATCTACGCTTGATGGAATGCAACGTTTCTAGAAGACTGCTCACTACCACCTTCAACAACAGTTGAAGCTAGGCAACAAAACATCCTATAAATTTTTTTTAAAAAGTCTCTGCTGGAATTTTTGTGCAAACTCTTTACAACGTGTAATTCATATTTTAACTTTAATTTATATTCATGACTTTGTTAAACTCTTATTTATTTTGAAGCACATCATCTCTTCCCTTTGGTGCAACAGTACCATAATACTTTTTTTTGCTAAGACCTGACATAAAACCAGGCAACAGTGATTTTAAATTGAGTTTATGGAGACCTATCTGTCAATGCCAGGAATGTGAAAGAACAACCTGAATGAAAGCCTCTTCTTTCACTGCCAGCTCTGTGCAGCTGTTTTTCTTCTACTCTATCTCATGGTTCTCAATCACCACGTGAAATATATAGTGAAAATATATTTTGCGTTATATTTAGACCTCTCGTTAATATTTTTGTTTGGTAGCTTAAGTACATTTTAAAGTATAATTTGAACAAGCATTTATTTGATAGCTCTTAAATATTAATCTGTAATGTGCACCTTTGAAAGCTAATGTTTCAGGTCAATGTCCTTTCACCTGAAACGTTAACTCTGTTTCTCTCTCCACGGATTCTGCCTGACCAGATATTTTTTGCCACTTGGTTTTCATTTCAGATTTTACAATTGTTTAGGATTGTTGCTGGTAACTTCAATGAGAACAATGAACGATGTATTAAAAAATCCCATAATAACTATACTGTTCAACATTAAATGTGATGTTTTCGATAGTTTAATTAACATCAGCATACAAAATCAGGGGACTCGTTTTTACCTGCACGCATTCCCAAATTTCTCCTTCCCATCTAAGACATGAATCTGAGGCACCTTTTGCCTGCTGAGTTGGACACAACTCCAATAGCATTATTGGGGAAGAAGAAAAATATCTTGTGTCCATCAACTAATACTACTAAATCAGTTTATCTAACCAGTGTTGTTCGTAGGACCTTGCTTTGCAGATTGACATTAAATCTGCATGAACCAGAGCAGTGACCTTGCTTCAGAAGAATTTTATTGGCCAATGCTTGGAGAATGTTAAGGAGTGTAAAGTGATGTTCTAGGTGTGATTCCATGGATTTTAGTTCCTCTGGATTGCTATTCCTCGTGTCAATCTTTGTCAGCATGAAATCTGATTAGGGATCATATCTGGGTAATTTTAGAGTACCCAATTCATTTTTCCAATTAAGGTGCAGTTTTAGCTTGGCCAATCCACCTAACCTGCACATCTTTGGGTTGTGGGGGTGAGACCCACGCAAACACGGGAGAATGTGCAAACTCCACACGGACAGTGACCCAGAACCGGGATCGAACCTGGGACCTCGGCGCAAAAGCAAAATACAGTGAATTTTGGAAATCTGAAATAAGAACACACAGACCTGGAGAAATGTGGGAGGCCAGGCTTGTATATGTGGAGAGAAACAGAATTGCTGCTTTGGGTTGATGACCTTTCATCCATCAAAACAGAATTGGGACAAGAGTTCTGATGAAAGGTCATCAACATGAGACATTAACTATTTCTGTCCTCAGATGCTACCTGACCTACTGAGTATTTCCAGCATTTTGTTCTTGTTTTATAACTGATTTACTTAAACCATTTTCCTGCTTTTGCATCTTGACCAGCACTTTGCATATGTAGGGAATAACGTCAGGTCCCATCTGGAGGCTTTAAGCCAAGGTTTCTCATGTAGTATAAGTTGAACTGATTTATGTTGGGTATTGCCACTGCTTGTTCCCAAAGTAAGCATTTGTGTTGTCTGCAACAACTTTAATGTTGATCTGCTGGGTTGGTACAGGAAGGCCTGGGGGATTTACAGGGATAGGGTGAGGGCATGGGTCTAGGTAAGGTGCTCTTTCAGAGTGGCAGTGCAGACACGATGGGTCGAATGACGTCCACTGCATATGGGCAGCACTGTAGCACAGTGGTTAGCACTGTTGCTTCACAACTCCAGTGTCCCAGGTTCGATTCCGGCTTGGGCCTCTGTGGGTTTCTCCGTGTCTGTGGGTTTCCTCCGGGTGCTCCACTTTCCTCCCACAAGTCCCGAAAGAGGCGCTGTTAGGTAATTTGGATATTCTGAATTCTCCCTCTGTGTACCCGAAAAGTCGGAGCGTGGCGACTAGGGGCTTTTCACAGTAACTTCATTGCAGTGTTAATGTAAGCCTACTTGTGACAATAAAGATTATTATTATTAGTGATTCTATGGTTAGAAAGTGACTTCCTGTGTTGGCCACAGTGATTCCATCAAATTATCACTGGTTGCACAAGTCCTGTGCTTTGGGAATGGATGGGACAAAAAGCTTCCAGGTGTCAGCAGCTTATAATGTATATCTCTACCCAACGCTAGGAGTAAAATTCCCTAAATAAAGGAAAAATCATTATGTAGGGCACTTGGGAGAATGGATAATGTAGTCAAAATACACAATCCAATATTTGAACATGACTTTTAACTCCCATGAAAACTGTTACAATTTTGATGGACTGAATGTTTAATGGCAAAATTGATATTCATACCTACTTGGACCTAATGAATAATGAACTGTGTGGCTTTCATAAATATATCCTGTTGAGTAACAGCATCAGTGAATTGAATAATGTGTTGATTAGATAATAATGTGAAGTAGAATTGAAAAATGATTA
Organism: Scyliorhinus torazame; assembly: GCF_047496885.1. NCBI lineage: Eukaryota > Metazoa > Chordata > Chondrichthyes > Carcharhiniformes > Scyliorhinidae > Scyliorhinus > Scyliorhinus torazame. Next base: position 4,747,429 of record NC_092722.1, read on the forward strand.
CCATAATATGTATCTGATGTGCCATTCTGTGAATTCAATAGAAACCGGATTTCTGTGTAAGGCTAGAGCATCCTGATCAGTCCATTCTTCTATATTCTAATGTCTTGGTCTATATTTCCAACCTCGTTTTCACACTTTTCCTCGTGACACAGGAAATGGTAGTCAGTTCAATAACAGGCGAGTGTTACTGTGAAATGAAAACAAAATGCTGGAAATACGTAGCAGGTCAGACAGCATCTGTAGAATCAGAATTAACATTTCACATTGTTGACCTTCCATCCGAGGTTTCCAACATGTGATGTTATTGAACTTGATCAATAAAAGGTAACGAATTCATTTTCAATTTTATTCCAGCACATCATGAGTGCATTTAAAATACTTTTTTTTAAAAAGTGAAACCTTTAGGTTGTACTGAAAATGTCGACTTTTTTCATCAGACAAATAATTTGGTAAAAGAAAAATGTGTGCCCTTAAACTCCAGCCTTCAAAAGGTTTTGAGTCCAAAGATGTTTTGCTTGTAATGTACTCTTAAAAGAGTGAGGGGTGTGTGTGGGAGGCGTGGGGTTTGTGACTAATCTTTCAATCCTTACTAGTCAGCACCACAATTAGCCCTATCCTTTATGACAAGTCACTGGCTCTGTATAGTGAACATAAGAAATGTGGGTCAACAAATAGACTGAATTGCATTCTTATGTGCTGCTTTGTTAAAATAATTTTCATTCCTTGATCCAATTGGCTAAAAGTTTGATTTGTATTTGCCCACTAATTGTTCACTACTTGAGATTGTGAATTTCGATGAAGGGTAAACTTGTATCTCATTTGTTCTTTCTCTCTCTATCCTCATCGCGTTCATTTTTTCTTTTCTATTTGCTTTACCTTTCTTCTCCCCATTCCCAATTGCTCATTGTACATAATATCGTTACCTTCCAAATTAGCCATCGTCTGTAACCCAAGTTGACTAATTCAGTCTGAGTATAGTTGGAATGAATGCAAGTGACTACATAAGTGAGTACAACAGAGACACATTGATTGCATCCATGACTGCTCTTACAGTTAGTTTACAAAAATACGATTATCTGGTCATTATCATTGTGTTTTTCATGGGAGCTTGCTTTGCAAGGGGCTTTTGTGTTTCCAACAATAACTGTACTCCAGAAGCATGTTATAGAATGTAAAGTGTTTTGGGATACTCTGCTTGTGTGAAGTGTTGCAGGAATACAGATCTTCAATCACTTTAAACAGCAGAAAATACTGGACAATCTCAGGTCTGACAGCATCTCTGGTGAGAGAAGGGAGCTAACGATTCCAGTCTGGGCATCCAGACTCAACGTTGCCTCATCTCTTTCCACAGATGCTAGCTGACCTGCTGAGATTGTCCAGTATTTTCTGTTTTTGTTTCAAATTCCAGCATCCGCCACAGTAATTTGCTTTTATAGCAATCCTTGAAATGTTGGAGAATTTACTCGGGGGCAAGGATGTCACTTCATTGTGCCTAATGGATAACCATATGCCTGGATTACTTTATCCCTGCCTATATTCTGCAATATACTATTGGATAACCTGTAAATCCCCATCTCCAAATTTAGTTATTTGCTATCACATCGATTCCCATTATTTTTGATTTGTTAATCTTGACATCTCGGTTGTGCATAATGATTGTGATTGAAATCTGGTATTCATCGGTCACTTGACACTAAACTGGCATTGCTTTAAAGGGGTTGTTTATGCCAATGTTTAGACCAGCCATCTTAAAATATGTAACAGACCTGGCAGTTGGCTTATTCCACTTATTCATACTTTATACTTCAGTCCTTTTTCATTCATTCTTAGGATGTGGACATCGCTCACTTTTGTCCACCCCTAAATTGCCTTTGAGAAGGTAATGGTGAGCTGACTTCTTGAAGGTGTATGTGGTGTAGGTACACCCACAGTGCTGTTAGGAAGGGCATTCCACATTACTGATGTTCACTTTTTTTATTAAGTGAAACATCTTGCCAAATGAATGAAAAGTTGCATCTGAGAGCACATTAAATGATGGGGGTAGCACAGTGGATAACACTTGCTTCACAGCTCCAGGGTCTCTGGGTCGATTCCCGGCTTGGGTCACTGTCAGTGCAGAGCCTGCACGTTCTCCGCGTGTCTGCGTGGGTTTCCTCCGGGTTCTCTGGTTTCCTCCCACAAGTCCCGAAAGACGTGCTGTTAGGTGATTTGGACATTCTGAATTCTCCCTCAGTGTATCCGAACTGGGGGCTGTAATTTGGCGACTAGGGGCTTTTCATAGTAACTTCATTGCTGTGTTAATGTAAGCATACTTGTGACAATAAAGATTATTTAAAAAAGTTAAGTAACATGCACTTTGGCTATGTATTTTCTGACCGGCACACATACATCGTAAAGTATTTAAAAATAATTCAGGGCTTCAGGCCCTGTGAAAACTGGTTTTAAACATTTCATTTCTTTTCTACCTGCTGTTTTTAAGAATAGTATCGTCAAGCCCTTGCACTATCTTTAATTTAGCCATGAATGCCTGTGCACCACTGAGAGCAGAGCACAATATTGGATGCCAGTTGGTTTCCTTCTATTCATCAGTGAGTAGATATTACTAAAAGATTACCCTCCACTCGCTGGCTGCAATTTTCTTGCAATACATCTTGACACCAGAACCTTAATTTTACTGATGATAAAGGCTTGTCAGTAGTCTCAGTTCTAAAGACTGTCACCACAATTGTAGTACAGACTTTGAAAAATACCTTTGGATTCCTGAGTGCGCACCTTCTGAAAATAAAATCAAATTTACTTAACCAGTGATTAGAATTCAAAGCAAAATTTATAATCTGTAAGCTTGCATAGTGTCTATGGCTCTGTGCTATAGGTGTGCCTAAACACATTAGAATTATTGGAATATCACCATAGCACTGGGCCAATTGATAGGAATTAATAGTATTAGTAACATAGCAAACCTCAAATTTGACCTCCATTGTATATTAGATCTGACTAGATGCATCAGCTACAGAGAAAGTTAAAGCTACACTGTAAGTGAGTAAATTAGTATGATTAAAATGACATAGAGGGCATTCATTACACTGAGCAGTAAATGGTACTGACAGCTCTATGGATTAGATCTGGTTCTGATAGCATTGACCCTGGCATATTTTTTCATAAACGATTTAGCGTCATTGCCTAGCTGCAAACCCAATTTAGAAGAATGGGCCAATCAACATGCTGGTTGGAAGCCGTTTTGCAATTGAGACTTAATTCCAGTGCAGTAGTGATCCAAGTATTCACTTCAAATAAAATTGTCATCTTGGCGAGTTGGACAGCGAATTTTGTCAGCCTAATTACATTGTAATGTTCATATTGTAAATTTTCACCTGCATTTTCAAAAATACAGAATTGTTCAGTAAGAATTAAATGCTCAATTGTGAGTTTGTTTCTTGAATGATTTTAACTGTCGAGAAATTTAGTTGGTCAGTTCTGTGTCTAATTTGGATTTTCAAGAAAGCGTCGAAGGGGATGTGTTGTACCAAAAAAGTGTAGTTCCCAAGCAAGGTCAGTTTGAGCTGCCACATGACTTAGCCATTATATTTGTAACTTCATGGGAAAATTAATTGTTTCAGCTAATGCAATCTAATTTATTTATATCTGTGAAAAGGCAGGTAGAATCTTCGGGTAACAGAAAAGAACCAAAGTGATTTTTGTAGTTTTCATTTCTCAAATCACATCTCAAGTGATTTCATCCCCAGCTACAAACGGAAGCAGGTTTTTGTTCTGTTTAAATGCCAGTTTTCTATTAGTTTAACATGGAGAGAGGCAATTATGTAAATGTAAATTGCATGTCTTATGGCAGTAACTGGATTTGGGTCATGGATTGTGCTGGATTTGAATAATCAGCAGGTTTTTGTTAAACCGATTTGGCTGAGCATCGGAATCAACAACACTGAGCTTGAGCGAATTATACCGCTGAGAAAGACGCAGCGAATAGACTAGACTGTAGGAAAGTGTTGAACTATTAGGACAAGCTGACATTTAGAAACTCAAAAGGAATTGTAAATCATAATTGTAAGTATGCAACAATGCATTTTTTTCCCTGGATCAGAGAGCTGCTGGTGGGAATTCTTTCCACTCTTCCGTGTGAAGAGAATTTAAAAGAAAAATAGATGAGGCGCTCTGAAAAACTTTGCTAGGCATTCCAGCATTTTAAGTCTGTATAATTATTGCTTAATTTTGTTCTATTTGATTATATGCCGAGAAATGGCAAATGGAGTTTTTTTTTTAGACAAATGTGAGGTAATGCATTTTGATAGGTCTAACATAGAGGGGAAATATACCGTAAATGGCAAAACGCTTGGGAATATAGAAAGTGAGAGAGATCTGGGCGTGCCAGTCCACAGATCTTTGAAAGTGGCAACACAATTGGACAAGGTAGTCAAGAAGGCATACGGAATGCTTCCCTTCATTGGACGGGGCATTGAGTATACAAACTGGCAAGTCATGCTGCAGTTGTAGAGAACCTTGGTAAGGCCGCACTTGGAATATTGCGCAGAATTCTGTTCACCACACTACCACATGGAGGTGGAGTCTTTAGAGAGGGTGCAGAGGAGGGTTGCCAGGATGTTGCCTGGTCTGGAGGGTGTTAGCTATGCGGAGAGGCTGAATAGACTCGGACTGTTTTCATTAGAACGGCGGAGATTGAGGGGCAACCTGATAGAGGTCTACAAGATTATGAGGGGCATGGATAAAGTGGATGGGCAGGCATTCTTTTCCAGGGTGGAGGGGTCAGTCACCAGGGGGCATACGTTTATGGTCCATGGGACAAAGTTCAGAGACGATGTGCGAGGCAGGTTTTTTACACTAGAGTGGTGAGTGCCTGGAATGTGTTGCCAGGGGAGGTTGTGGAAGCCGATACATTAACGGCGTTCAAAAGGCATCTTGACAAATACGTGGATAGGTTGGGTATAGAGGGATATGGCACAAGGCGGTGTCATAGGGGCTGGTTTAGCACAGGGCTAAATCGCTGGCTTTGAAAGCAGACCAAGGCAGGCCAGCAGCACGGTTCAATTCCCGTACCAGCCTCCCTGAACAGGCGCCGGAATCTGGTGACTAGGGGCTTTTCGCAGTAACTTCATTTGAAGCCTACTTGTGACAAGCGATTTTCATTTTTCATTTTAAGTGCTGAGGGATTTGGCAATGGATGGTATCATGACCGGTATAGGCTTGTAGGGCTGAATGGCCTGTTTATGTTCTGTATTGTTCTCTGTTATTTAGTATATATAAAAAATGGAATAAAATTTTAGAAGTCACGTTTTGAAATTTTGAATACAATTTGGCCCATGCTTTCCTTATAAATGTTTTCTAACTAAAAGTAATGGAGTGTTTAACAAAAAAATCTGGTTTTCAGTTCTTTGACTCCTCTCCTACATTTTAACCCTATTAGAATGATGACATTTTCCCCTCTAATCTCTGATTTCAGATTGTGTATTGCTATGGTTTCTTTTTCAGATATCCGTGTGTCCCAGTGGAGGCAATAAAGCTCAAATTTAGTACAGGAAAATGAGTGAGCTGGATCAGTTACGTCAGGAGGCCGAGCAGCTGAAGAATCAGATCCGAGTGAGTATTGCATCAGCTGGCCCACACTTGCAAATGCAGAACTATTACATTTTAGTTTGATTTTAATTCATAAGTAGGCAGATTTTTAAAAATTAAGCTTAAACGGGATGACTGTGTTGCTATCAGTGCTCTATAGTGTGAATGGCAGGTTGTGGGATTGCCTGCAGTTTCCGGTATGGTAAATTCAGTATCTTGGCATGCTATAATTTAGGGTTGTGGTGTGGAAGTGAGAAAGTGTTTCAGGCCTACTATTCAAGTGCATTGTGCTTGGCCAGTAGGGAGTATTCTTTGGTGGGGCTGATTAGCTAGGTTGTTTATCTGTACCCTGATTTTGAAACCTTAAATTACCAGTACTTTAATTGAAATTATTCAATCTGCAGTAAGCAAGTCAGAAGTCTCCAGGGGTTCAAGATACTGAATGTCAGCTATTTTTTGATCCTGTCTGATGTTTTATGAATGTACAATTCTCACTTAAGATGTTCTGAGCACTCTGGTTCCAACAACACTGCTTGTCACCTGTTAAAATGTTTTTTTACAGAGACATTTATACCTTTGATTTCTACCTTCAATGGGGACAGTCAGATTGTTTGTGAAAATGTACGGGCCTCATTAACTGCAAAACATGCTTACCTGTTTGGCTGCTGACTTTCCGTCATGCACATGGTATAAATTACCGATCCACAGCGAAGGTTCTGTTGCTAGATGAATGGTTGAAGAATCTAAACACATTGGTGCCTTTCAGCTGCACATATTGGTGGAATTTGTGTGCACTGTACCTAAACTAGTTCTGCTACTGCTTATGCACATAAACATGTTGACATATTGCATAGAATTTATAACACCAAAAAAACCTAACTTTTTATCTTAAAAAATTTATAACACAGAAACAGTCCATTCAGCCCAACCTACCTGGTGGTGTGCTCCATACACTTCCAACTAAGTTTCAAAATGCTTCATACATTTTTTTTTTAAGTGCATCGATTATGATGTAGCCAGGAGCTTCTCCAGCAGTTGATGTGTGTCCTGCTGAAAAGATTGATTGGACAAGTATGAACCATTGAAAGTGCTTAAGCTGAAAAGGCTACTGTTGGGAAAAGGAGCTCATCTCATCTAGAGCACCAGGTGTTTGAATTGTGCAATACCTCTTGGCCCCATCCCCAAAGTGCATTTGTTTTCCATCTCCCGTACAGGCCATCCTGTGGCCTGTGAGTCAATATGGAGCAGACCCGTGCTGTAGGCCCATAACCCCAATTGCCGGATTGTAATTATCATGAGCGACCATCAGACAGGAAATTTTTCATTGACCTACATTTGACCACTGGGCTCAGACATGAATAGCTAGTGCCCCTCATTTTTGCCATCCTGATCCAGTTGGGCAGTTTTTCAAGATAAACCAACTAAATTTGTGACCCATTTTTGATATAAAAATCCAATTCAGCAGGCACATAATTTGATGAACTGATATGTTTGATTAAATAGATTCTGCTTTGAAAGAATGTTCCTTACCATGTTTCTTGTGTAGAAGTCAGTTTATTTGTAAAATGTCATTTGAGACTGCAGAAGAGAATTATTGCCATTTCTGGTAATTGTATACCTTGGAGTTAGCACAGCTGAAGTCCAACTAAACTGAATTCACTGGCCTGATACATTTATTTCAGGCTATTCATGTTTTTCTTTGCATTAGAATATCACTTTACTGAACTTAATCATCATTAGTGTATTCTGACTTTTTTTCACTTGTGTCTGTTTAAAACTTGTTGCTATTCTAAAAAGTTTCCGCTTACACTGAACAACTGAAAATAAGTTGTGAATTCAAATTCCATTGCAGCATATTGTGAAGTAGGATTTAATACACCTTGGCTAAGACCGTAAAAAAAAAAAATGGCCATAGAAGCAGCTGAATATTTTGAACCCAATTGGCTTGTGAGTGTCTTGCCTCTACCTGGTCAGGCCTACACAGCTCCAATTCCACATTGTGTTGTCTCAATCATAAAACTTTGAACTAGGAGCAGAATTAAGCCCTTCTAGCCTGCCGTGCCATTCAATGCAATCATGGCTGATTAATCTCGCCTCATTTCCACCTTCCTGCCCACTCCCATAACCCTTCATCCCGCTCCTAATTAAAAATCTACCCATCTCCTCCTATTTGTTTAGTGTTCCGGTGTCCACTGTGCCCTGGGGTAGAGAATTGCACAGATTCATGACCCTTTGAGTAAACCAATTCCTCTTAAATCTGCCACCCCTTAGCTTAAAGCTATGGCCTCTCATTCCAGAATGTCTAGCAAGGGAATGATCCGCTCTACATCTACCCTGTCAATCTCCTTTAGCATCTTGTATACCTCGATTAGATCTCCTCTTATTCTTCTAAACTCCAGCGAGTATAGGCCTAATCTGCTTCATAAGACAAGTCCTCAGTGCCCTGGACAGCTAGGGATGGGCAACAATTACTGCTTTGCTGTGTATGGTCTTCCATATTCCAAGAAATTGAAAAAAAAATCAAAATTGACCAATTATAAATCTTATTACAAGGGTAGATCGAATTACATGAATGTTCAAGATATTGATCATTCTAGACGGGCTTTTATTGGAATATGTTGGTGCATTTTTAATTAATTGTTTCTATTTCCTTTTTCAGGATGCCAGGAAAGCATGTGCAGATGCCACTCTGGCCCAGGTAAGGATATAGTCAGTGATAATATACTTGCATCATTAGATCTTCTGCAAGCCTTTCACCTTTCGATATTTTTAACTAATTAGATGTTTCCTGTTTAATGTGCCTGTTTAAGAAGGACATGTAAATTTTGCTTTAGCTGCCATTAGTGTATACTCTGAAAGATACAGGCTAGTCAGGCCACCAGCATGCATCTGCAAAGGGCAGGCTATGTTTGGATAATTTAATTGGTCCTTTGCTGCTGAAATGATTGGAATAAGAAGTGATGAGGAAAAACAGTCAATAATGTATGTATGGATTTCCAAAAGGCATTTGATAAAATGAGGTGGAAGAAACTTGTGAAATTTGAAGCACGAGAATATAGCTCCAGCAGTAGCAACAGAAAAAAGGAGTAAATAAAGGAGTAAATGTATGTTTAACAAATGGGGATCTTGCAACCTTGTCCAGGTGTCGCTGTTTGTAGAAATAATTTGGATCTAGGCGGAGCAGGAATAAATTGAAATTTGCTGAGTGATATCAAATTAGGGAATCGTGCAAGATGTGAGGAAGAACTCGGGGGAACTCAAGGGGGGCATAAACAGGTTAATGAACTAGGCTCATGGCCTTTGCAGATGATGAAGCAACAGGACGTTTGGGGTAAAAGAGCAGTGAAACAAATTATATAGAGAGTAGAAAATAAATATTATCCATAAACCCTAAAGCTTTAAAGGTTTGTTGAACTGTTGATATAAGTGAATCTAGCCAAAAATGAGCTTTTTTTGCTGACTTGTATAGAGTGAAGTTTTCTGGGCCAATATTTCAAGAAAACATGCACGCCTTTAAAAAGAGAGCAATGCAAACACAACTTGACCCACAGTATCCAGACTGGCTAACTCTGCGTTATAGGTCACAGAAATCTATTCAAAATCATGTTACATTTATCGTATGACAACTTGCAGCACAGCAGACTGTAATTTGTGCTATTACATTAGCTCCTCTACCAGAGAGAAAATCACTTGAATCCCCCTTCCAGTTCATATTTTTAAATGTTTCTTTAAAACATTTTTAATTAAAAGAAAGCTAGACTCTCAATAACAACTTCTAATTTCCCCATTGATATTCTGGGGATAATCTTGCTTTTAGCGATTCATTACAAATCCCCAATCTGATTGGTTGGCATCCTTCCAACTGCACAAGATGATGGGAATGCAACCTCGGACCTTGGGTGCGTTCAATTGAGATTGACTGTTGCACTCTTTGTGACTGAGCAAGCTGATTCTGGGAAGGCAAAGTCTGCCACAAGTTTTGAACATTGAATTGCCCCTTGCTGGTGAGGGAGAATCACTCCAGGCCCTGTTTGCAGGGCTCATGTCTGCTTTGAAGCTCCTGAAACTACGTTATTGTGGCAAATCCCAGCCTACAGCTGGTATCCCATCTGCATCGATTGTCAACTCGAGTTTATGTACATTTTCTGTTGACTACAAGCTTCATGCATGCCAGGACTCTACAGTCCTGGTTTCCAACTTCTAAGCTGGAGAATCTTCATCTTTTGTGTCTTGGGTACCCATTTACTCTCTGCTTGTCATGATAGGATCCCTTATCCTCAGGAATATAGAGGGAGGTAGGCATTGGAAGCTCAGTACCCTACTAGTGCAGGCTACCTAGCTTGAGGCAGATGGTGACTAACTTGTGGAATGTAATAATGCTTCCCATTGTTGGAATCGCCCATCCCTTTTGCTGTTGAACTGGGCTAAAAAGCTGTAAACCTCTACCTCCTGTGTTGCTCTGTTGCTGCTCAGAGTATGGAAGAAGTGTCCTCTGCATTTGTTTCTTGGCTACATAGCCTGAGCAGGATTTATAAACACAGACTTGCCCACCTTATGTATCTGCCCCTGGATCTTAGACTAAATCCAAAGCAAGATTAGGAGTCCCTACGCCTGGGTCCCACTTGGCTGCATGATTAGCACTTGCTTTAAGAGCTCATCAGTTGTCTATAGGACTCCACTTCAGTTCCTTTAATGCAAGGAAGTCAGTTCTGTTTGACCCAAAGCTGGTTCCTGGTTGGGTGTGGGCCAGGGTGTGCCCCCCACACTGGGGTCAGCCTGTGTATCATGTCTCTGGGGACAGAAGGATCTCCAAGGTACCCTGAAGTTCAATGCAGGGTGCCTAGTTTCTGTATGTCCACCACAAGGAGACATTACAGGGGTCTTGGTGTAGTAGGGGCTGTGTATAGGCCGGAAAGACTTATGCACTTTGCTCCTCATTCACAGTATGCTACCCAGCGGCAGTGGATTGTGCAACTGCATTTGGCACACAGCACCACCCTGTAGCAACGCCGCTGGCAAACAAAGCCATGAGCTTCTTCCTTGGATGGCCTCAAACCACAACCTTCGGTTGAATGTGCTAACTGTTTGTGTTACCCCAACCAGTGAACCAGTGTAAACAATGTTTAATTAATTACCAGTTCAAAACCTAATGGTTTTGGCAAAAAGGGGTATAAAAAAGCAAATGGAATTCTGGATTTTAAAAATAAGGGATGTTTGGCAGGAAGTTGATAATTGTAGAAGACATTGACACCTTAGTTGTTTGTACTTCTAGGCACCCTATTAGGAAAATTAATACCAAGAGCTGGACCACAAATTAAAAATTATAGTGATGAAGGAAATAATATTTTAATTGGAAATAAAAGGTGTAAAGAGGAATACTTTCAAGAATTTTGAAATTGATGAAGGTTTAAAAGGGTAATCAATACCTTTAGACTAGTTGGGGATTTGTAATGAGGCATCATTTATTTTCTTAAAGTTTAGAGTACCCAATTCTTTTTGTTCCCAGCAATTTAGCGTGGTCATTTCACCTACCCTGTACATCTTTGGGTTGTGTGGGTGAAACCCACGCAGAGCCTGGGAGAATGTGCAAGCTCCATATGGGAGTGTGACCCGGGGCCGGGATCGAACTTCGGTCCTCGGCGCCGTGAGACACCAGTGATGAGGCGTCATTAAAAATACGATTGTCCACAAAATCATGAATATTAGAATGGAAGGATATTAAAATTAGATAAGTCTTGTCAAAGATTAACATGTAAACTGTTAGATTCTATAAGCATAATTTGGATTTGAATGGATTCCTGTAATCTACAATGCAAAGTTAGCCAGATTGGATACAATGGTCAGTGAAACTTGTATTTCTTCAAATTTTTAAAGACTTGTTATATTTGTTTGAAATGTTTGCACAGAAACTTGTAAAGTGTACAAGTCTTGCTGAAAAATGTGACACGTTAAAGCTTTTCGTCCTGCACTCAGCAGGAAAACAATTTCTACTCTGCAAAGGAAGTGCTGATTGGTTAAGCAAGTAGACTGAGATGTTGCCATAGAGACTGCAGCAAGTGACTGACAAATAACTGCCAAAGTAAAAGCAAATTACTGCAGATGCTGGAATCTGAAACCAGAAGAGAAAATGCTGGAAATTCTCAGCAGGTCTGACAGCATCTGTAAGGAGAGAAAAGAGCTAATGTTCCGTGTCCACTGCCAAACATTGTTTGAATATCCAATATGTAGATGATGCCTCTGTTATATTTAAATCCGCAGTTGCAAGCAATTTCTTGTGTCTTAACAGCTACATCCTGCGCTCAAATTGACCTTTGAAATGGAGCAGTCCAATCAGCTCCTTTTTCTTGATGTACTAGTTGAGAAATCTGCCAGCGGGTTCACTGCCAGTCTCCTGCAAGCCCATCTTCACTGGACAATATACGCATTTGGATTCTTACAGTTCCACACGCGACAAGATTGACCTATTGGCGACCTTGTAAATAGCGCCTGAGCTATTTGCTTGATGCTGAAATAGGGCACATTAAAGGCATCATGCGGGCTAGTTCATTTTGTATTGTACATCTTACAGACTTGCAGGCTGAAGACTGTCACAGCTGGCTCTGAAAAGTGCCCAGATGACTTTAGAAGGGCAAAGTATCTCATAAATGTGAGCAGCAGATGAAGCTAGCTGTTTGACGCTGCTACTATGCACCAGCAACATAAGTGGTATTCAGCACTAACCATATGCTGCTGTCGAGTCAAAAAGACATTCTGCCTATCTCACAAATGAGTAATTTGGTGTATGAATTTCAGTGTCTCATGCTAGGTATGTAGACCGTAAGCTGTAAGTGTGAGAAGACCCCTTTGAAGGGGTGGCATGGTGGCGCAGTGGTTAGCACTGTTGCCTCAGCCCCAGGGACCCAGGTTCAATTCAGGCTTTTGGGTGACTGTCTGGTGGAGTTTGCACTTTCTCCCTGTGTCTTTGTGGGTTTCCTCCGGATTCCTCCCACAGTCCAAAGATGTGCAGGTTAGGTGGATTGGCCATGCTAAATTTTAGTGCCCCAAAAAAGGTTAGGTGGGGTTACTGGGTTACAGGGCTGAGTTTAGGGCATGGGCCTATGTAGTGTGCTCTTTCCAAATGTCGGTGCGGACTCGATGGCCGAATGGCCACCTGCACTAGAGATTCTGTGACTAAGTCCCAAGACTGGTTGATGACATCAAACAGCATGTCCCTTTGATTGTTTGCAACAGAAAAGATACAGACCCTACCCAACCAGTCCATGCTTGCAAAACTCAAAACAGTGTCCAATACAGGTGTGATTCTAAAATTGGACAGCATTTGCTAAATAATTGTGCTGACAACTAATTCAATATTATCAGTGGTGTTGCAACGTGGGACATTTGTGTGTACTGGAAACTGCATCTCTTAATACATAGGGCCCTGTTCTTGGCAGACAGAATGTACACACGTTGCGCTTGTTTCAGCTATTAAGAATAAGTGACAACCATTTGCTGATTTATTCCTTGACCAATCCAGCTCAAGCTGCCTGTCCTGGCAGTTAACTGTCAGTTGCCATCAACTAGTGCATTCTCCATGGCAACGTCTCTACCAATCACAGCCTACTTGCCAACCAATCAGCACACTCTTCTCATACAGGATAAATTGTTTTCCCTTTATCTGTCATTCTTGCGAAGTGCCCTGATGGGTGCAAGATGAAAAGCTTCAATGTCTTTTTTTGCAGCAGTTCTCTAACCAGCTGTGTTCACATTTCAAAAATGGCTGGATGCACTTATTTCAACATTCAGTCAGCAAACCTTTTTTTCTTGTTTCCATTTTTACCACTGGATTTCAATTTTCATCCTGCACATTCTGGAACATGTAACATTCAGCCACAAAAAATACCTTTGGAAGTAATTGCAGTCAAAATAGTGTTTTTTTCCATTTGGGACCATGATACAGATTTAATACTTGAGGATGTATCATGATTATACTGGCCTATAGAATTTTTATAAAAACCGGTGTCTGTAATTTATACTATAGTCTAATTTAAAGGTTTCATAAAAGTTGGGTAGTAGAGTAGGATAACATTTGTGTGCATTGATGAGAGATTTTTGTAAGATTAGCACGTTTAAATCTAAATAGTGTCCATAAAATTTTAAGATTTAAATTGCCTCGCACATCACAACCAAATTTCAAAGAGGAACTGGAGTTCTAGCCCACCTATCCACACATGCCACTGGACTTGCTCTACAGCAAAGAATAATCGCTGAATGGACTTGATCATAACTCATGACATCTTCTGTTACTAACCCCCACATAAATATCTCACTCCATTTGTATGTCAAAATCAGTGGCAAAAATGCTTTTCCTACCTATACCTTTTTTTAGTTCCAACTTTTCTATGGTTACTTTCTGCCTTCATAAGGCCACAAGAAATAGGAGTAGGCCATTCGGCCCATGAAGTCTGCCGCACCATTCGATAATATCATGGCTGATCTGATTCTGCTCTTAACTCCACTTTCCTGCCTGTATTCTATTTTACATTTTTACCCTTGGATTTTTAATGTTTCTCGGATCTTTCACTACCTTGGTGTCATATTTTCCCACAATGTTAAACTTTCTACCTAATACTAAAACATAAAGGATGATATTCTTTGTTCTCTGAGTGAACTGATCTCCGCTTGCTATTGCACTTGGGGAAGGAGATGCAGAGCTAGGGCAAATAGTAGGAAGTCCATCTGGGCTCCTATTGATAACTACTTTTAAATCATCCTTACTCGGAAAAGAATGTGACATGATTTGATTTGTTGGGTTTTCTCAATTTGCCATTCTCGTAAATATATCAACGGCAAAAGCTTAAATAAAAGAAAAATGTTAGTCTTTTTGGAAATACTCCACGATAAGTACTGAAATACTTGATTTTTTTGGTTTCGATTTGAAAAGAATTTTTCTGCGCAGAGGGAACGTACACAGTACGTACATAGTAGACAAAGGACTAATCAACAGAGAACATTGACAAATGGTACATCGACAAACACTGATTGGTTACAGTGCAGAACAAGGGGGCAAACAAAGCAAATACATGAGCAAGAGCAGCATAGGGCGTTGTGAGTAGTGTTCTTACAGGGAACAGATCAGTCCAAGTGGAGTCGTTGAGGAGTCTTGTAGCTGTGGGGAAGAAGCTAGCAGTATCTGGAGAGAAAATCATTTAATGCTTCCAGTCAAATGGTGCTTCAAAACTGTTCTGCAAAGGGATCATATTTAACTTGAAACATCAATTTTCCTCTCCTCAGATGCTGCCAGACTTGCTGAGTGTTCCTAGCACTTGCTGTTTTTAGTTTGAACACAATGGATGATTTTAAGATTTATGGTTATTGTGGTCGTGACTCTAAAATACTTACAAAATAAATGAACTGGAAAAGGTTCTGTGATACAAGCTGACATTTTGTTTTGCTTTCTGTAGATCACAGCTAACATTGACCCAGTGGGTCGAATTCAGATGCGTACCAGGCGAACACTACGAGGCCACCTTGCTAAGATTTATGCAATGCACTGGGGTACTGACTCCAGGTGTGTACATCATTAGTTCTCTTGTTTTCTAAGTGTTATTATAGATTCAGATGAATAGTGACTGTTAGAGCAGTGGCATGGGATAAAGTCAGTTCATTAGGGTTTTTTAAAAAATTTAAGATAATAAACAGTCTTGTCATTGGCACAGTGCCATTTTGAATGGAATTTTGTTTGCTACTTAATCCCAACAGGCCTGTTTTCATTATCTAATGACTCTGGAGAGAGACCAATGCACAACATAAACGTGTTACATTCTGTAAAAACATGAAATGTCAACCATTGTGTTTTTAATACCGTGCAAGGTTTGAAATGAATCTATTAGAGGGCTATATCACTAGTTACTTAGCCCTGGATCTCTTCTGGGTCGAGAGATTAACTTTAACCTAATTACACTGTGAACAACTCTGTCTCATTGTTCAAGTATGAAACATCTTTCTCAAATGTTACAAACATTTTCATTATGTCGGTTTTGCAAACTGGGAAATGACTGGAATATACAGGGCTTTTTAGTAAGGTCAATCACAATGCAATTATTTTTAATGAGAAACCTGCTTGGCTTCATTCATACTTGTGCGGATTTCAGTAATCCGTATCAGTGTTCAGTCAAACAGGATTTGCTGAAATACTGTAGGGCAGTAAATGGAACCAATAATAATGTGTCAACCAAAGGTTTACTATGAATGCAGCACCATTGATGCATTGATATTAAGTTTTGCATATTCTGAAATTGGAAGCATTTTCAATGCAAGATGATGCTTCATGTAAAGAAGGGTTTCAGCATCCAGATTTTAGAAATATGGAGGGATAGATGCACAAACCAAGAATTGGCTAATTAACTTGAAGCAGGTGCGGATTGGATCATTGGGGAAATCTAACTGCTTTGTGATTATATGCATCTATACCCTGGAGACACATCAGGGAGTGGGTTTGTTTAGATGAGCGGTATGACCCAGCATTTCTGCAACTTTGCCAAATTCTATTACGAAACAGGAACACACCACCTCCCTTTGTTCATCAGATATATACATTAATATAGTTTAGATATTTGTTCTTTAGCCACCCAATTGGAAATTAAATGTAACTTCTTAAAAGATGTATTTATTGCCTCCAAAATGTCATTATTAAATCGGGCTTGTTTTTTTGGAATACACATTTTAGTAAACATTCCATAGCTTAATATATATATGTGAACGAAACAGTTAATCAATAGAGCTTTCCTGCACTGGCAGTCAGGTGGCTTGCTGTTTACCACTTCTTCCAGCTGCTGTTTATGAATACGTTTCATGAAAATAACACATGACACGCAAAGTGCTTTATATTTGTGGAGTGGAATATTAAATTTGATAATTGCAGGCCCCTGTACTTTAAATCTTGTATAGTAGTATACCTGTTTATAAAAGATCCAAACTCCGAATGCATATAAGTGGTATACCGTTGAAAAGATCACTCTAATTTGATACATTATATTTAAAGATTACATTTGTTAAAATATTTGTCCATAACAACAATATACAGAAAGCTAAATTGCATCAGTGTTTAGGTTAACATGAGATTTATTAATATAGTGTAACTGAAATTCCAAAGCATACAAAGAACTGAATTATTTTTTAATTATTTAGATTAGGGTGTTGCAGGCCTGCATTGTTATTGCACCTGTCATTAGGAGTGCTGGAAATGTGAGCAAAAATTTTACAATTTTTAATAATTTTATCTGGGGGGTGGCACAGTGGCGCACTGCTGCTCCATGCAGCTGAGGACCCGGTTCAATGCCTGTGTGCCCGGGGTGTCTGTGTGGGTCTCACCCCCCCCCCCCCCCCCCCCCCCAAACCCAAAGATGTGCAGGGTAGGTAGATTGGCCCTTAATTGGAAAAAAATAATTGGGTACTCTAAATTATAAACAAAAACATTAATTTTATCTGTACTTTGATAAAATTGGCAACCTAAAAGTATATATAGTACCCAAGTGTCAAAAGTTGAAGTTAACCAATCCCATTAGACATGTTAAATAAACAGAGTACAAAAATGTACTAAAACTTTAGAGTAATATTGTTTACCTCCCAAAACATTAAGTAGATTTAATTAAAATGAAGTGTTTTTTTGAAGAATCTTGAAGAATGAATTATTATTTAGAAAGGTTTGGTGTTGAAATATTTTGTAAAAGAGCAAAGCTGAAACCCCCTACAGTTTCTACATTAAATCTGAAATCATTTATTTTAGAAAATTGCTTTTAAATCTTTCTCATACTGCGCAGAACCGGGTTTGTGCATAGGATCAAAAAAAATCAAATAGAATACAGTCATTTTGAGAGCTACATAATGCTTTAATCTGATTGAGGTAAAAACAGATGCAAACTGTGATTTGCCTATATTTAATCACGTGTTAGTAGAACGTTTTGGGGAATACACGTTGCTTGTATTTGACATGCGAAGCATATACCCATGGGTATTCCTTTCTATAAACTCTTGCCTTGTAAACTAAAAACTTATTTATAGGGTATACATGAAATGTACAAATACTTGAATTTATTTTAGAATTTACAGATCACTTTTAAACTGTTATGGTTGGACCTGCTCCAGATATAATTCTGAAAGTGGTATCAGCTGTATTGTTTTTCTCCCTATAGACTGCTAGTCAGTGCCTCCCAGGATGGGAAATTGATCATCTGGGATAGCTACACCACAAACAAGGTGAGTACAGTCTGAATTTTGGAATTGAATTTGGCTCAAAGTTTCCATGGCTACGCTTTAACCCAGTCAAGCACTCAAAATGTGCGCACAGCACCTAATTGTGTTTAACTGCACTGCTTGACCTTTTGGATCACAATTATACAACTTTAACATTTGTAAAATTACCTACAGCAGCTCAGCCGATAATGGCATCACCCGCTGTACAATAAGCCATGAATGGCGAATCGTAATTTAACTCAAGCTGGAAACGCTAACTTGACCTGTGGGCCTAGTTTAAAGGAGGAGCAAATTGGGACATTTGCAGATGATACAAAGATTAGCCATGTAGAGATGATAGTGAAGAAGATAACTGCTGTCTCCAGAATTATATGAATAGTTTGGTTGAGCGGGTGGAAAGATGACAAATGAAATTCAGTCCGGAGAAATGTGTGGTGATGCACTTGGGGAGGGAAAACAAAGCTAGGGAATGCACAACGAACGGGGGGGATATTGAAAAGCGGTAGAGAAAGTGTGAGACCTTGACGTGCATGGCCACATATCTCGGAAGGTGGCAGGGCAGATGGATAAAGTGGTAAAGAAAGTATATTAAATGTATTGAATACAAACGGGGTTGTGATGGCAGAACTGTATTAAACACTATTTGGGCCACAGCTGTAACTTTGTGTACAGTTCTGGTCACCACGTTGCTTTGGAGAGAGTAAGGAGCAGATTTACAAGAATTTTGCCGCGGAGTGAAAATTGCAGCTATGAGGTAAGATGATAGGCAAGGGTTTTTCTCAGGACAGAGAAGGGTGAGGGGTAACCTTATCTAGGTGTACAAAATTGGGCAACTTCCGCTAGCTGAAAGGCCAAGTACCAGAGAGCAGAGATTTGCGGTGATTTACAGAACAATTAGAAGGGCATGGGGGAAAGTGTTTTCACCTGGAGGATGGTGGGCATCTGGAATTCACTGCCTGAATTAGTGGCTGATGCAGAAACGCTCAGCTCATTTAAAAATTACCTGGATCTGCAGCTGAAGTGCTGTAAACTGCAAGACTATGGACCGGATGCTGGAAAATGGGATCAAAATGAGCTTGTAGCTTTTTTTCTTTCTTTAACCGGAGCAGACAGGATGAGCTGAATGGACTTTTTTTGTGTCATAACTTTTCTTTGGTTCTATTTGTAACAAGTCTATTATCATTTTATCTTAAAATGCTGGGCTTCACATTTAAAAATAGTTTATTGATAAAGTGCAGCAAAAATATAGCTTCTAAATGTTATTAAAGAACAGCAAAAGCTAAACACTTTCAGATTGGGGCATATGAAAGTCGTCATGTTTCCCTCCCAAGTACATATTTTTGCAAGTGGTGCGGTGATATCTGCACCCACACTTCAAGTTCTGCTGTTTCCCCGGTTTAATTTGCTTAGGATGCCAAACTTGCCCCGCCTAACCTTAAGCTCGTGTTTCTCTATCACCCCTCGCATGATCTCCAAGATCATCTCCAGTTCCACTGCTGAACATCCAACTTCTTTTCCATGCCTCGATGCTAATTGATGTAAACACTTCACAGGTTATGTCTCCCTTCCTTTCAAAGCTGCTATCACCACCAGCACTCTTAGAAAACAAATGTTTCCATCCATCCTTGTAAACTGTTGCCCACCTCGAACCTCCCTTTCCTCTCCAGACCTAAGTTTATCCAGCATTTTCTGTTTTTATTTCAGATTTCCAGCATCTGCAATGTTTTGCTTTTATTGGTTACTGTTGCTTCCCAAATTGGTACCCCCATTTTTTTTGCAGCTCTCCTGAACCGCTCCAACCCTGTTACAGACTGAATAATCCTTAATCAAGGTCGCAAATGATATTTTTGTGATTGTTTCTATAGTGTATGTTTCCTCCTTGATCCATACCCGGGTGTTGACCGGGTTCCTGCATTGTTTTCCAATGCTGTTTGTTGTCTGGCTCAAAGGGTTTGCCCTTACTTGATTCCACTCCTAATCCAGTTGTAATCACAAAATTGCCAGCAGGTCTGTTTCTTCCTTTCATGATGCTGTTACCTCTGGAGTGCCCAAAGTATGCGTGCTTGGTCCCCTTCTCTCCAGTTCAACATTAGGAACCCTTTGTGCCCTGCTTCAAACTCCCCACCCATGTCAATGATGATGTCTGTCTGATTGTTTGAAACTTTGGCACCCTATTCCAGCACCAAGCTGAGTTGGTGATCCCATATCCCCTCTATCACAAAGACTGCCCACATATATAACATGGCCCCTTTCACTGCTGCCACTGAAGGAGGCTTGGCGAGTTACTACAGCACATCCTGGGTATGGTACACGCACCTGCTACTGTGCACTAATGGTGGGGGGGGACGTGATGTTTATGTTGGTGGATGGGGTGACGATCAAAGAGGTTGCTTTGTCTTGGACGATGTTGAGTTTCTTGGGTATTGATGGAGTTGCACTCATCCAGGCAAGTATTCCATTATTGTAATGGACAGGCTTTGGGGAGTCGGGAGGTGTTACTTTCCACAGAATTCCCAACCTCGCCTGTCCTTTAGTCACAATGTTTATATGGCTGGTCCAGTTACCTTTTTGGTCAATGGTAACCCTCAGGATATTGATGGGGAAATTCAACAATGATAATGCCATTGAACATCAAGGCATGTGTGCACAGACTGCATCAGTATCTGAGGAGTTGTAAATTGTACAAAACACTGCAGTCATCAGCAAACACCCCCACTTCTAACCTTTTTGGAGGGTTGATCTGATTTTAACCTCAACCTCACAACTCCTGTCTACCCCTGATAACCTTTCATCCCCTTGTTAATCAAGAATGTATTCAGCTCTGCTTTAAAAATATTCAAAGGTTCAGCTTCCACTGCCTTTTGGGAAGAGTTCCAGAGACTTGAGATCTTCCGGAGAAAGGATTTCTTCATCTCTTGTCTTAAATGAGTAACGCCTTATTAACAGTGATACCTCGTTCTAGATGCTCTGACAAGAGAAAACATTCTCTCCACATCCACCCTGTAACTACCACTCAGGATCTTATGGTTTCGATAAGCCGCTTCTTACTCTTCTATCTTGTGGATGTAAACCCAACCCCTCCAACCTTTCCTCAAATCAGTCCATGTATTCCTGGTTCCGTAAACCTCCTCTAAGCTGCTAATATATTTACATCTTTTCTTAAATAAGGAGACAATTGGTAAAGCAGCTGAAGGTGATTGGAGCTCCTGCATTAATGATTAGCCACCAATAATCTCAACCATTTATTTTTGTGCTAGTTATTACTCCAACCAGCGGAGAGTGTGTCTCTCTCTATTTCTCCTCTCTTCTTCTTCCCCCCCCCCCCCTTCTTCTTCCCCCCCCCCCCCCCCAAAAGATTGCCACTGACTTCAATTTTGCCATGGCACTGTGATGAGACAGCTGACCATCTCCTTTTCCTAACCACTTGTGTCTATACCTCCGTGCATCTAGGCCCCACACCGTGGAATCTGTTCCTTAAAAACACACTTTTATAGGGCAGCATGGTGGCATAGTGGTTAGCACTGCAGTCTCCACGCCGAGGTCCCAGGTTCGATCCCAGCTCTGGGTCACTGTCCGTGTGGAGTTTGCACATTCTCCCCCTGTTTGCATGGGTTCTGCCCCCCACAACACACATGTGCAGGGTAGGTGGAAATTGCCACTTAATTGGAAAAAATGAATTGGGTACTCTAAATTTATTTTTTAAAAACAACTTTTGTGACAGAGCCTTTTGGTCGCTGTGCCAGAGAAGGAGTTATTGGGAGGAATATGTCTGATGTGTCTCTGAAACACGTTGAGATGTTTTTCCCGAAGCTGCTTTGTACATATAGATGGTTGTTGATTGCTCTACTTGTCTTAAAAATTAAATTATATTTTTGGTCCAAGTGGGAAACCGTAAAGGTTGAATCAAATAAAAAGGATGGCCCACATGAAATGTGTTTCTTTAGTTTTGCTGAATAATTTAGATGAAGGGATTCTATTTTATACCATTTTAATAAGGCCATTCAGACATTCAACATTCCATGATGACTTCATCTGTGCTTCCATAATTAGATCCTGGTGCATGTGTTCCTTTTAGGCCATTTTTTAACCTATAATAAAGGGGTGGCACTTTCATCATATAAAGTGACAAACTGCTAAAAGATTAAAATTTCATGCAAAAATGATTACATGTTTGATTTGTTATATTGCATCTTAATAGCCACCTGATCAGAGCACAAGCGAAAATGCATCTTTCTAGGTGCCTTATTTTTTCTAGTGCAATGAAAATAGCACTGAACATTTACCTGTTGTGTTGAGGAAGGGAGAAAGCTGTCACACCCCACCCCTCAACTGTCCTTCACACATTTTATTGCATGTGATCTTAGAGAATCAAATTGGCTTCGACTCTTAAAATATTTTTGTCCTGTTTTTTCTTAAGCTACCAGTTTCCAAAACTAAGTCCTGTTATTTTGGTTCAGAGCGTGTTTGCCACTATAAATTGCAATCATTTGTGAGTCTGTTGTGATTTTGTTTTTGATGTGTTGGATACGATGGACATTTCTGATAGATGTGTGACAGGCAAGTGGATAGTAGTGTTTTCTGATTAGCTCATGGAAATGTATTTTGTTAAAGAGTTTTTGATCTACACATTTTCCTTTGCTCCATAGATGTGTTCACTTTTTATTGAATTCTATTTTTGTGCCTGTTTTAGTGAACAGTATGAATGCAAAGGAATGGAATACTTGGGATCAACATCATAAAGAAATTCACTTTTTTCAATAGGTTCAGTTTAATACACCTCTTGAGTTCCCACTGTTTGTTGCTAGTGAATTATTGCGCATTAACAGGTGGTGTATTGTATTCATTATGCATATTGATGTCCCAACAACATTATTCAACTCAAATCTGCGCATGCTAGTTTGCTCCATTGTTTTGTTTTCCTATAGGTTCATTGAATTCTGAGGTACTCTTATACAGTGCTGCTGTCTACTAAGAATTAGTTTGTGACTAACCAGTTGATGGCCTTCTGAAAACTGCTTTTAACATCTTTTACACTGGCTTCAGAGGAATGCTTAATTATTGTCATCCACCATGTTAGGTGTGAGTGTAAATATGATGATACAAGGTGTTGATATGGGGGGTTTCTGAATGTTTATTCAAATGGAGAAATGAATATATTGCCAGAAGGAATATTACAGTTGTAATTGTGTAGATTGACATTAAAGATTAATGGTAGAAAAATTTAGCTGGTGATTGGAGTGCATTCACATTTGAATATTTCATTTTTTTAAAAATAATTAAGATCTTTGAGTCATGGCGAGGCAGTATATTGCTTGGTATTGAAAGTATTTCACTTGATACTGCTACCACACCCGTCATAGAGTTGCACAAATTCTGATGCTCAGCCAAATATCAGTGCAGGTGGATTTGTTTCTTGAGTTATGTTCTTTGTTTGTGGTTGCTGTTTGCAAGAGTATTATGAACCTAAGGCAATAAAAACAATGCAAATTAGCAAAATTGGCTTTGAAGAAACAAAAGTATCAGGATCTTATGCTCTGTTCACTTAGTAGTAAGGTGAATTTTTAAAATTGTTTTTGGTGTGACAATATTTTCACTACTGTGCATTATAAATAACCTAATCAAGATGTACTATATATTATTCTTCGTATCTGAACAATAGGTTCATGCCATTCCTCTGAGGTCTTCCTGGGTCATGACTTGTGCATATGCTCCTTCTGGTAACTATGTTGCTTGTGGTGGTTTGGATAACATCTGCTCCATTTATAACCTGAAAACACGTGAAGGAAATGTCCGTGTGAGTCGTGAGTTGGCTGGACATACAGGTAAGGAATCCCAACAGACCCTTTTCTCTTATTGGAAGTTAAGGCTGTATTCATAGAAAGACACGGGTATTTGTATTAATCTTAATGGACATTTTGACCTGATGTATGACTTTGCTTTGCCCAATAAAGAGGGATGGGTTCACCAGGGATATGGGAATTGGGTGAATATTGGACTGATTTAGACCGTGCCCTTTTATTGCACAACAGTGCAGACTAATGGGTTGGCTCTTTCTGACCTGTTACAATCCCAGTTGATATAATCGGGCAGAAAGATCTCAGAATGGAACCCTGACTCAAAAGACCGTGAATTTTGTTTTATAAAACGTGGAGGAACAGAGTCACAGGACCGCTAATTAGTTTTTAAACAACAAAAAAAAAACATCTAATAGCATGAAAAAATTGGATTGAAACAATACGCCTTTACTCCCCCTTATCTTAACAATTACACGCAGGTTTTGGGATTAACAGATTAGAAAGTATATCTTAATCTACAATGGTCCCATTAACACAAAGCCCATTTGAAGCATACAAGATGACTGTGGGCAAATACACTCTCACTCTGAACCCGATTTAGTGTCTCTGGATTTCGCGTCCGAATCTTCCCAGATGATTATCACGTGAGTGTCCAAACTTCTCTCCCAAAAACAGATAAACCATGATTTAAAACCTTCTCTCATAATAACACTTTCCCTTAGTGGTTTGCATTCTGTAATCCGGGCCAGGTTTTCCAGATTACACTTTTAAACAAAGCCCCTGCTCCACTAATAACAGCAAATCCAGTCCCTGATTTTACACCAACCACTAAGGATTTCTTTGTCTTGACTGCTATGTAAACTGCTCACAATTGCTTTAACTCTTTATTCCCAGCCTGTATTGAAATAACATAAAATGTTTCATCTTCCTCTGAAGTCTGCTATCCCACTTTAAATCTAGTTACTGCAATTGTCTCTTTAACTCAGAACACTTTGTTTACTCTTCCTTGAATTCTTCTGAACAATACCTTGGTCTCTCTTAACTTCAGTCGTCTTAAGAAATTCTTTCTGTCCCGATTTCCTGGTTATTTGGATTGTAACTTGTTCCATAGGAAACCTGCCTCTTTGCAGCTGCTGTCCAGTCTGTCTTCTGGTAGGATTAAGAAAGGTTCACTCCCCAAAGTCCTATATCCAACTGTAATCAAATTCAGATAAACAAACTTAAAAGCTTCTGTGATGCCTCAGTTGCTAAGCAAACACTGCTGCTTTATTTATTCTTCACGCCATAGCTCTCTCTAAGCACAATAGAAACAAAGTTGGGACTTAACCAATCCCAACACATACAAACACCTTTGTCTAGCATGTACCTAACAATAGGTTTTACCCTTCCATTCACACAAACATTAAATTAAAAACATTTAAAACGATGCCTTATTTCTAATGTTTACCAAAACAAATCTTCCAAGTCCCTTTGTTTTCCAAAATGAATTAAAGAATCTGTGGAAGCAACAGAATATTTGGGGGAGGTACCTAAAACACACTTCCAACTTTCTCCAGAGAGGGAATTACTTTAAATACTGTTGGAGGTTTCATAGCTGAAGCTAAAAGATTCAGTTTAAGTTAATGAGACCAGAATGTAAATAATCGTGCAAGGTGACTTATGAGATTTTTTTTTTTTCTTTTTCTGATATTCTGGATATTGGTGGCATTCCTCTCTGACTGGTGGGCAGCTCTACACTAAACCATCGTTATTTGGGCATAATGAACTTCGCTCATTCGCTTCTTGGCCTTTTGGCTAAGATGAGCATGAAGTCAGGTGCAATGCCTGGATCTGGTATGTCTCTCTTGTGGAGACCATGAATTGGATTCAATTAGAATTGGTTTTTGGAGCAGGCAAGGTGCTAGCTATGGGGTTCACCTCTGTCTCTCTGACCCACACACTTTGTATCTCTGATGGATAAAAAAAAGGATTCTACGCTGTAGTGAATATTATTTTCTGATCCTGATTTCAGCCAAATCTCTCTCAATTTAACTGTCGCTAGTCACCTTGAGAGACATGGCCTGGATGTTCCTGTGCCTTAGCATGGAGGACAGAATTCAAACCAAATCCTTGGATTGATGGCCATGACAATTTTACCAAGCCTGTGTAAAATGTTGTAAATAAACATTGCTTAGAGGAATTAAAGGAATACTTACGTTCTTAATGAGAACATTAACTAAGTTACAGCTGCTTTAAAATAGCGGAGACTGAGTGCATGGCAGTTCTAGGCACTACCCTTTTGGTTGCCATCTGCCTGGAAAGTCAATCACAAAAGCATTGCATCAGGATAAGGGGTTAGCTATTTTGGATGTGAATGAGGAACAATTGCTTCACTGAGGGTTGAGTCTTCAAGGATGTTAGAAGATCTTCGGTGTTTGATGAACATGCTGGTACAGAGATGGCTAATGGATGGTAAATTGATGTGGCAAATCTTTATCCCCAAACTGCTTCCTCTTTACAGAGTTATGGTGAGGAGCATTGTTCTCCTTTGCCGCAATAAGTACCTGTGCCTTGTGGGAAAGTCCAAGATTCAACCCTTGATTTCTACAATTAGCTGATCTCAGCCCAATGTTCATGTGGATATTATAATTTTCCTCAGTTCCTTGAATTAAGGGGGGCCATTTAGCCGTGATGCTGCAGAAAATATGTGGACATGGATGAAAGCAGGAATTAACTTGACTGGGGCAGGATATCTTGCCAGTTATCTACTCTGTCCCATAATCACGATCACCTATCACTGACATCACCATTGTGTGCTGGAGTATGAATTTGGCACCCACTTCGCCCGTAGGCACATGCACGCTGCTGCTGATGTGTGCCCGTTGAATGCACAGTGCCTGCATGCTCACCCCACTTGTCACTTCGCACCCTGCCCCACTTGCTGCTTGGCTCGTTGGCTCACTGTCCCGCTCCCAACCCTTGGCTGCTTTGCCTGCCACCCCCATCACTGTCTACCAGCAGGGCAGCAAACAGGAGGAAGACAGTGAGGGATTGAGAGTGGGGTGAGCGAAGCCGTGGACAAATTGCAGTTCCAATCCCAGGATTTTTAACTGGTGTTTTGGGGTTCAGTTTTCTGTGAAAATAGAAGTCCTTAACCATGGTGAAAATAACCTTTTATTGATGCTGCATTTGTTTTGATATCTTTACGTTGGTCAGTAATATGAATGGTCCAATTCTTCAATGGACACATCTACCTGTGGTGCCAGTGACGCCAAGGCAATGCAACTGCATGTCCCATGAAAGCTATTTTTAACTTGTCTAGGCTAAAGGAGGAGGGCTATTTAAATGAGTACAGATTTTGGCCCTGTTATTTTATACCTGCAATTTTAATGATTTCTGCTTTAACTATTCTTAATTACAGGTTATCTGTCCTGTTGTCGCTTCCTGGATGATAATCAAATTATAACCAGTTCAGGAGACACCACTTGGTGAGTGTTCAGATCATCTGCCAATATCATCAGATTATTTTACAAATGTGGTTTGAGAGTGTGCTGTCAAGTGAGCAGTTCAGGGTGCTGAATGCACATTGGGCACAATGTTGAAAATGTTGTCTTTTGAAATATTAAATCTTGCTTCGTGATTGCAGTAGGTATTAGTTGCCTCTTACTTGACTCATCGAGTTGGTGGGAGAAATTGAAATGTTTAGTCAGCCATGAGCATGGAACAAAATGATCAGCTATAGTAAGTTGGTCTTGTGCAGTTTTATATAAAAATCTGATTATTTGATTCAAAGCTGTGGGGGGGGGGAATTGGGAGGATATGTTTGACCCTTTATATTTCTGTTTAATTTAACCCTGCTGCAGAACTTGTGATTTTGTTTAAATTGACGGCCGTTTAAGTTTAATTGCACCCAGTGCGATGCTTGGGTTAAAGCAGATTTAAACACAACTTGAAATGTTACAATTGCTCAGATGAAATGGTTGAGATTGTTGAAATGCTCATTCAAAGCATTCTTTTTGCATCTAAGCTACTTTGTACATTTTTTTCTCTCACCAGTGCTCTTTGGGACATTGAAACTGGGCAGCAAACAACTACATTCACTGGTCATACTGGGGATGTCATGAGCCTTTCTCTTGGCCCTGACACAAGGCTTTTTGTCTCTGGTGCTTGTGATGCCTCAGGCAAACTTTGGGACATACGAGATGGCATGTGCCGACAGACTTTCACTGGACATGAGTCTGACATTAATGCCATTTGTGTAAGTTCAGTTTTATCTTTTTGTGGGTTTGTGTGTGACAGGAGTGATGCTGTTTTAATCATTAGTCAGTCAAAACCAAACAATATTGTTTGAGCCTTCCCGCTAGCTTATTAAGATAATTGTGTGACCATTATTTACATTCTATTTAGTTCCTGTCTCCATTTCCAAAGTAAATAAATGCTACTAAAAAAAATTGAGAATTCTTTGAGCTTAAAATAACACTGCTATTCAGAATCTCATATCAAATTATACATAATTATATATATTTATATATTATCTATATTTATATGATTTTTTAAAAAAGTTCCTAGGCACAGAAAAGGTAACTGATATTTTATTGTTTATGGGTTGTGGGCATCGCTGACGAGGCCAGCATTTATTTTCCATCCCTGATTGCCCTTGGGAAGGTGGTGGTGAGCTGCCTTCTTGAACCGCTGCAGTCCATGTGGTATGGGTAGACCCACAGTGCTGATGTGGAGGAAGGTCCAGGATTTTGCCCCAACGACATTGAAGGAGCCATAGGACGGTGTGTGGCTTGGAGGGGAACTTGCTGGCGTGTGGGAACACCATCAGCTGCTTCCCTTGTCCTTCTGGGTGGAAGAGGTCACGGGTTTGGAAGGTGCTGTCAAAGGAGCCTTGATGATTTACTGTAGTGCATCTTGTAGATGTTACACATTTGCCACTGTGCATCGGTAGTGGGAAGGAGTGAATGTTTTAGGAGACGAGGTTAAGGTGCCATCAAACTGTAATATCCTGGATGCGGTGAACCATGAGTGCTGTTGAAGCTACACTCCTCAAGGGCAGCGCAATGGTTAGCACTGCTGCCTCACGGTGCCGGGGACCCGGGTTCGATCCTGGCCCCGGGTCACTGTCCGTGTGGAGTTTGCACATTCTCCCTGTGTCTGCGTGGGTCTCACCCCCACAACCCAAATGTGTGCAGGGTAGGTGAATTGGCCACGCTAAATTGCTCCTTAATTGGAGAAAAAAAGAATTGGGTACTCTAAATTTATTTATTTTTAAAAGAAGCTACACTCATCCACCAAGTAGGGAGCATTCCATTACCCTGCTGACTTGTGCCTATTTGAATGTTTAAAATTACTAAGAGAAAATGTACTGCATCAAACAACTTTTTCTGATTCAAACAAAGTTAGAGCAGATATTTGTTCAAACATGCTTTTACTTCTATTTTGCATTCAAAGTTTGAAATTGAATCGTTACCCAGAAATGCTCATTTTCATGCTCCTTTAAATCACTTGAAGACAGCTTGGTGATTTGTTTGCGCAAAGCTCTGAAAGGCAGAAACATAGGAGCAAATGTAGGCCATTTGGCCCTTCAAGTCTTCTCCACCATCCTACTAGATCACAGCCGATCTACCACAATGCCATTTTCCCCACACTATCCCTATATCCCTTGAAATATATCAATCTCTGTCTTGAATATACTCGCTGTCTGAGCCTCGACAGCCTGCTGGGGTAGAGAATTTCAAAGGTTCACTGCCCTGTGAGTGAAGAAATGTTTCCTTATTTCAATCCTGAATAACCTATCACTTCTGAGACTTTCCCGTGTATCTCGAACCCCCAGGTAGGGGAAACATGCCTTTTGCACCTACCCCGTTAAGGCCTGTAAGAATTTTGTATGCTTCAATGAGATCACCTCTCATTCTTAACTCTAGAGAATATAGGCCCAGATTCTTCAATACTATGCTAGAGTAGAGACTAATATTGTTTTGCACCGATTTAGCCTTGGCATACTAAATAATAGGCCATCTGCAGTCACCTGGCTCTGGGGGAAAGCTCTGCTGATGAGTTTTGTGCATATTCAGCTGCTTGAGCGTTTTCATCATTCCGCAGTTTGGGGTCAGCTGCCACTTAAAGCCCACAATGCTCATCCATTTTATTTGTTACCGAAGACGTCATTAATTTCAGGAAGGCAAGAGCCAAGAAATACAATACTATTCTAACAGACTCATGGCCGACCTACCACATTCTACTCTCCATGAATTACGGTCATCGAAAACTCTACCGACTGTCCTCTAACTTTCATCAAATATTCACCCATGACCAATGAGACCACTGAACTACACTTTCCAATTGAACAAGGTTTCTACTTTAAAATTCTCACCTGTTTTCAAATCTCTCCATGGCTATATCTCTCCATCTTTAATCTCTTCCAGCCCTAAAACTCCCAAATATCTGCACTCTTCTTGAGCACGCTTGATTTTAATCACACTCCATCTTTGGCTGTACCTTCAGCTTCCTGGGCCCTAAGCTCTGGAATTCCCCCCCGAAACCACTTCATCTAGCTAGCTCTCTTCCCTCCTTTAAGGTGCACCTTAAAATCAAACTCTTGACCAAGCTTTTGGTTATCTACCCTAATATCTCCTGTGGCTCAGTGTGATATTTTGTTTTATAATGCCTCTGAAGCACAAAGGTGCTAAATAAATAAAAATTGTTTTAAGTTTGTGTATGTGTGTGTACATGTTTTAAATGCCTGAGTGTACATGTTTTTTAAAAAAAAAACATTTTATTAAAGTATTTGTAATTTTATAATAACAAGAGAAAATAAAGCAAATCCAAATATAAACATTGTAGATACATCATTTTCATCCCTAACAAGTCCCTCCTACCCTTAACAGAAAATAGCCTAACTTCCACTTCTCTTCCCCACCCCCCCATTAGATTATTGCCTCTGCTGGCAGTTAATTTTCCCCAAAGAAGTCAATAAACGGCTACCACCTCTGGACGAACCCTAGCATTGACGCTCTTAGGGCAGACTTGATTTTCTCAAGAAACCCAGCCATGTCGCTAACCCAGGTCTCTGATTTTGGGGGCTTCGAGTCTCTCCACGCTAGCAATATCCGTCTCCGGGCTACCAAGGAGGCAAAGGCCAAGACGTCAGCCTCTCTCGCCCCCTGGACTCTCGGATCTTCCGACACTCCAAAAATTGTCACCTCTGGACTCCGCACCACCCGTGTTTTTTGCACCGTGGACATGACATCTGCAAAACACTGCCAGAATCCCCAAAGCTTCAGGCATGCCCAAAACATATGGCCCCCCCGTACACCTCGCACACCCCGGTAAACTACCTTAAATTATATCAGGCTAAGTCTGTAACATGATGAGGACGTGTTAACTCTGCTCAAAGCATCCGCCCACAGCCCCGCCACTATCTCTCTCCCGAGCTCATCTTCCCACTTGTCCTTTAGCCCCTCTATCTGAGTTTCCTTCGACTCCATAAGCTCATTGTAAATGTCCAGTACCTTCCCCTCTTCCCCCCCCCTTCTGGAAACTTCCCTGTCCTGTATTCCCCGTGGCAGTAGGAGCGGAAAGGTCTAAACCTGCCTTCGCAAAAAATTCCATACCTGCAGATACCTGAATCCATTTTCTGCTGGCAGTTCAAACTTCTCTTCTGAATCCTTCAAACAAGGTAAGCTCCCACCTATGATTAAATCCCCCATCCTCTCAGTCCCTGCTCTCTGCCATCTACGAACGCCCCCCCCCGCCCCCCCCCCCATCCAGCCTTCCCAGTACAAACCGATGATTGTTGCAAATCGGGGCCCAGACCGATGCTCCCTCCACTCCCATATGTTTCCTCCACTGCCCCCAGACTCTCAGAGCCGCCACTACCACTGGGCTTGTGGAGTACCAGACCGGCGAGAACGGCGGAGGTGCCGTTATCAATGCCCCCAGACTTGTGTCCTTGCATGATGCCGCCTCCACTCGCTCCCACACCCCGACCCCCCCCCAAACTACCCACCTCCTAATCATGGCTATATTTGCCGCCCAGTAATAGTTGCTAAAGTTCGGCAGCGCCAACCCACCCTCCCCTCGACTACACTCCAGCAACACTTTCTTCCCTCGCCCACACAGCCCAAAATCACCTTGTTTAACCGTTTAAAAAAGGCCCTATGTGTGTACATTTTAGATGCCTGTGTGTTATGGGCCAGGGTTTAGAGAACCCCAGAGTGTATCATGAAGTTCACCTGATCCACAACTTTTAATAAATTGTGGTACGGGGAGCACACGGCCCACTATACAGGTGTGGTAGAGCAGAAATGGAAAAAAATTTATTTTTAAAAAGCAAAACAATGTTCATTCTATAAACTCAAGTTAAACTTTTTAAAAAACATGCAGTGAACATCTTAGCAACCATTAATTCACATACAACCCACAAAGAATACAACACTAAGTAATGCTTACGCTGTCCTTTTAACATCCAGAAGACTTACAAAAGAAACACCTTTTAACAGAAGCACATCAGGTTAAAGTCACGACTGAAAACATTTATAATTCTGAATTCACCAAATGATCAAGAGATAGTCAAAGTACAGATGCTCTGTCTGGCTTCAGCTCCAACACTGAAAACAAAACTAAAACACACCCTGCAGCAAACAGCCTAAAACAAAGTAAAAAGCTGACAGACAGCCCAGCTCCACCCACTGTCTGACATCACTGCAGTAGTAAACCCCCATTTCTTAAAGGTACTCTCACTACAGATATTTATATACACACCCATTTCTTAAAGGTGCTCCTACGCGACAGTGTGTACATGTTTTAGATGCCTGTGTGCGTACATGTTTTAAATGCCTGTGTAAATGTTTTAAATGCCTGTGTTTGTACATGCATGTTTTAAATGCCTGCGTGTACATACATGGTGCCGAACAGGCGCCGGAATATGGCGACTCGGGGCTTTTCACAGTAACTTCATTTGAAGTGTACTTGTGACAAACAGCACTTTTCATTTCACATGTTTTAAATGCGTCTGTGTGTGCGTACATGTTTTAAATGTGTGTGTACGTACATGTTTTAAATGCCTGTGTGTACATGTTTTAAATGCCTGTGTGTGTGTGTGTACGTACATGTTTAATGTGCTCTATTGTCTTTCAGTTCTTCCCTAATGGAAATGCATTTGCAACTGGTTCAGATGATGCCACCTGCAGGCTGTTTGATGTGCGTGCTGATCAGGAATTGATGGTGTATTCCCATGACAACATCATTTGTGGCATTACATCTGTAGCATTCTCCAAGAGTGGCCGGCTCCTGCTAGCTGGCTATGATGACTTCAACTGCAATGTCTGGGATACTCTGAAAGCTGATCGTGCTGGTACTGCATACATTTCCACCTAAATTATGCCTTTTTTGATGATTATAAACCTATTTCCTGTGCAAAGTAGATTTCAAAAAGTAAATCAGTCTTGCTGCTGATTTTTTTGTGTTGCTATGAATTGTAAGAAACTGCTAGCATCATTTCCACAAACAGAAATAAAATGTTACAATCAGAATTATCATAGAATTTACAGTGCAGAAGGGGGCCATTTGGCCCTTGGAAAATGCACTCTATATAAGCCCACACCTCCACCCTATCCCAGTAACCCCACCTAACCTTTTTGGACACTAAGGGTAATTTAGCATGGCCAATCCACCTAACAGCATGTCTTTGGACTGTGGGTGGAAACCGGAGCACCCGGAGGAAACCCGCGCAGACACTGGGAGAGCGTGCAGACTCCGCACAGACAGTAACCCAAGCCGGGAATCGAACCCTGGTGCTGTGAAGCAACTGTGCTAACCACTCTGCTACCATGCCGACCCATGTTAGCTGAAATGTGTTCATTATTTTTGTAATGGCAGCAAACATATCACCTAATTTCTTTTCAAATAAAGCACCGAGGATACATGAGCAGAGATCGAAAGTTGGACTGCGTAGTGTTTAATCAAATTAGCCCTAAATCACAATTAATAAATGAGAAGAATCGTTAGGTTTGTAGTATTTTCCACACCTGCTGAACGAT
The DNA here is from genome assembly GCF_047496885.1 of Scyliorhinus torazame. NCBI lineage: Eukaryota > Metazoa > Chordata > Chondrichthyes > Carcharhiniformes > Scyliorhinidae > Scyliorhinus > Scyliorhinus torazame. The sequence continues at coordinate 4,781,066 of NC_092722.1, forward strand.
TTATCCCTATTACTATTTCAGGTGTTCTGGCTGGCCATGATAATCGTGTGAGCTGCCTAGGTGTTACTGATGATGGCATGGCAGTTGCAACAGGATCTTGGGATAGTTTTCTGAAGATCTGGAACTAAATCTTAGGTTGGTTGAGCAGTTTTGGTCTGCAGCTAAGTATGACCCAACACAGTAAGCTCTCTCTTTGCAGTAGGCTCAATTGGTGTGAAAGATCAGTTTGATTGTAAAAACAAGTTGTGGTCTTACTGGAAGAAAATACAATGTGTATTTACAGATCACAGTAAGCTGAAAAAGTGTCATTGACAGTTTCTAATCGCTATTGCCCTTTTCCCTGCATCGATTATGCAGTCTTTGTGAGCTTATTCTGCACAATTTCTCTTATTACTTTATGAAGAGAATTCTGCAAATGAGTAGTGGTGCAGTTCGTCGATGATACTGTGGAGATTCCTAGAATATTTTCTTATTGGCCTCCTTGAGTATGATTTTAATAAAAACCCAGAACGTATACTGGTTCACTCTCTCTTTTCTGATTAATAAAGTTTACTTTTTTTCATTCTTTGTGAAGAGAAGCATTTGCTGCCAAATCTCAATGCGCAAACATGAAAGAAAGGAAATCTGTTTCTTACAGTGTAACTTTTCAGGTTTCCATATAAGCAATTGAGAAGGAAAAGGAAATATCTCAACACAAAACCTGGCTGCAGCTTCTGGAGTGAAAGTTCATGCTATTTCTAAAAAGGTTTCTACAATGCTGTAATTCCACATGTTGGGCTGAATAAGATATAGTGTTCCCTGATGTATTCTGGATCTGATTTTATAAAGCAAACCTGTGAAGAGTGACTAATTTGTTAAAGGGCACGTTATCAATTTTTTCTTGGGCTACCGTATTTTGCTTGTATTATTAGTGTACAACATGTTACAACACCACGGGCACTGCATCCTTCATTCCGCAGCATAACTTATTTGGGTCATTGGGGAATCACCTTTTGGTATCCAAGCTTCTGGAAAATCATCGAGTAAGACCCACAGTGGTTCTCGCCCTGGTCATAACTTTGCTCTTCAAGTCACTCCACCTAGCAATTGGCCTTCAAGAATGAGTGTTTTCCGAATTAAAGACAGTGCTGTGATTTGCGGAGTTACTGCACTAACTTCAAGCTGCTATCCATCACTGTTAGCAGTATTTAATCTGCCTTTCGACAGGGCAGATCACAAACTCTGAAGGTATCTCCTAAGTTTCATTTGAGTGAAGGAATTGATAAGATAGTACAGTACTCGCCAAATTAAACAATGAGCAATGGTGCAGTACTCACCAAATTAAACAATGAGCAATGGTGCAGTACTCACCAAATTATACAATGAGCAATAGTGCAGTACTCACCAAATTAAACAATGAGCAATAGTACAGTACTCACCAAATTAAACAATGAGCGATAGTACAGTACTCACCAAATTAAACAAGGAGCAATGGTGCAGTACTCACCAAATTAAACTGAGCAATGGCACAGTACTCACCAAATTAAACAATGAGCGATGGCGCAGTACTCACCAAATTAAACAATGAGCAATAGTACAGTACTCACCAAATTAAACAATGAGCAATGGTGCAGTACTCACCAAATTAAACAATGAGCAATGGCACAGTACTCACCAAATTAAACAATGAACGATAGTACAGTACTCACCAAATTAAACAATGAGCAATGGTGCAGTACTCACCAAATTAAACAATGAGCGATAGTACAGTACTCGCCAAATTATACAATGAGCAATAGTGCAGTACTCACCAAATTAAACAATGAGCGATAGTACAGTACTCACCAAATTAAACTGAGCAATGGTGCAGTACTCACCAAATTAAACTGAGCAATGGCACAGTACTCACCAAATTAAACAATGAGCAATGGTGCAGTACTCACCAAATTAAACAATGAGCGATAGTGCAGTACTCACCAAATTAAACTGAGCAATGGTGCAGTACTCACCAAATTAAACAATGAGCAATGGTGCAGTACTCACCAAATTAAACAATGAGCGATAGTACAGTACCCACCAAATTAAACAATGAGCAATGGTGCAGTACTCACCAAATTAAACAACGAGCAATGGTGCAGTACTCACCAAATTAAACAATGAGCAATGGCACAGTACTCACCAAATTAAACAATGAGTGATAGTACAGTACTCACCAAATTAAACAATGAGCAATGGTGCAGTACTCACCAAATTAAACAATGAGCGATGGTGCAGTACTCACCAAATTAAACAATGAGCGATGGCGCAGTACTCACCAAATTAAACAACGAGCAATGGTGCAGTACTCACCAAATTAAACAATGAGCAATGGTGCAGTACTCACCAAATTAAACAATGAGCAATGGTGCAGTACTCACCAAATTAAACAACGAGCAATGGTGCAGTACTCACCAAATTATACAATGAGCAATGGTGCAGTACTCACCAAATTAAACTGAGCAATGGTGCAGTACTCACCAAATTAAACAATGAGCGATGGTACAGTACTCACCAAATTATACAAGGAGCAATAGTACAGTACTCACCAAATTAAACAATGAGCGATAGTACAGTACTCCCAAATTAAACAATGAGCAATGGTACAGTACTCACCAAATTAAACAACGAGCAATGGTGCAGTACTCACCAAATTAAACAACGAGCAATGGTGCAGTACTCACCAAATTAAACAATGAGCAATGGTGCAGTACTCACCAAATTATACAATGAGCAATGGTGCAGTACTCACCAAATTAAACAATGAGCAATAGTACAGTACTCACCAAATTAAACAATGAGCGATGGCGCAGTACTCACCAAATTAAACAATGAGCAATGGCACAGTACTCACCAAATTAAACTGAGCAATGGCACAGTACTCACCAAATTAAACAATGAGCAATGGCGCAGTACTCACCAAATTAAACTGAGCAATGGCACAGTACTCACCAAATTAAACAATGAGCAATGGCGCAGTACTCACCAAATTAAACTGAGCAATGGCACAGTACTCACCAAATTAAACTGAGCAATGGCACAGTACTCACCAAATTAAACAATGAGCAATGGCGCAGTACTCACCAAATTAAACAATGAGCGATAGTACAGTACTCACCAAATTAAACAATGAGCGATAGTACAGTACTCACCAAATTAAACAATGAGCGATAGTACAGTACTCACCAAATTAAACAATGAGCGATGGCGCAGTACTCACCAAATTAAACAATGAGCAATGGTACAGTACTCACCAAATTAAACAATGAGCAATGGTGCAGTACTCACCAAATTATACAAGGAGCAATGGTGCAGTACTCACCAAATTAAACAATGAGCAATGGTGCAGTACTCACCAAATTATACAAGGAGCAATGGTGCAGTACTCACCAAATTATACAATGAGCGATAGCACAGTACTCACCAAATTATACAATGAGCAATAGTACAGTACTCACCAAATTAAACAATGAGCGATAGTACAGTACTCACCAAATTAAACAATGAGCGATAGTACAGTACTCACCAAATGCACTAACTTCAAGCTGCTATCCATCACTGTTAGCAGTATTTAATCTGCCTTTCGACAGGGCAGATCACAAACTCTGAAGGTATCTCCTAAGTTTCATTTGAGTGAAGGAATTGTCATTTTACCTGCTGCCCAGCAATTGAAAATTAGGCATAATTTCCAGATATTTGCAGAACACCAAGTTGCAGTTGATTTAGCCCCTGTAGGACAAGGCAAGCTGGTGACATTTTCATGTATTTGTTCCACAAACAATTTCCCCAGAACCTTGGAAGCTACAGGGTGTTCCTATCATTTAGTGACAAAAAAAGATGGGCTTCTTTTGCTTGAAGATTATAGAATACAAAAATAAAATTGCTTATAATTGCAAAAATTACCTAATCGATTAAATGGCCCTCTTTGTATTTGGAATCTTTTTGGAATATTCCACGTGTTTTGAGTATAAAAACACGGTATGAACTAAGGTGTTTAACGTGAGGAGTAATACCATGGATTAGCAACCCAATTTGTAAAGCAGGCAATCAAATCATAACGTTCTGACCAATGTGCTGTTGCGTTGCCTTATTTACATCAAATGCCAGGACATAGTGTTGACGTTCAGTCAGAAAGTGCTCATTTCCAATTTCTGCCTAAACAATGAGCAATAGTACAGTACTCACCAAATTAAACAATGAGCGATGGCGCAGTACTCACCAAATTAAACAATGAGCAATAGTACAGTACTCACCAAATTAAACAATGAGCGATAGTACAGTACTCACCAAATTAAACAATGAGCGATGGCGCAGTACTCACCAAATTAAACAATGAGCGATAGTACAGTACTCACCAAATTAAACAATGAGCAATGGTGCAGTACTCACCAAATTAAACAATGAGCAATGGTGCAGTACTCACCAAATTAAACAATGAGCAATGGCTCAGTACTCACCAAATTAAACAATGAGCGATAGTACAGTACTCACCAAATTAAACAATGAGCAATGGTGCAGTACTCACCAAATTAAACAATGAGCGATAGTGCAGTACTCACCAAATTAAACAATGAGCAATGGTGCAGTACTCACCAAATTATACAATGAGCAATAGTGCAGTACTCACCAAATTAAACAATGAGCAATGGCACAGTACTCATCAAATTAAACAATGAGCGATAGTACAGTACTCACCAAATTAAATAATGAGCAATGGTGCAGTACTCACCAAATTAAACAATGAGCAATGGTGCAGTACTCACCAAATTATACAATGAGCAATAGTGCAGTACTCACCAAATTAAACAATGAGCAATAGTACAGTACTCACCAAATTAAACAATGAGCGATAGTACAGTACTCACCAAATTAAACAATGAGCAATGGTGCAGTACTCACCGAATTAAACAATGAGCGATAGTACAGTACTCACCAAATTAAACAATGAGCGATAGTACAGTACTCACCAAATTAAACAATGCGCGATGGTGCAGTACTCACCAAATTATACAAGGAGCAATAGTACAGTACTCACCAAATTAAACAATGAGCGATAGTACAGTACTCACCAAATTAAACAATGAGCGATAGTACAGTACTCACCAAATTATACAATGAGCAATGGTACAGTACTCACCAAATTAAACAATGAGCGATAGTACAGTACTCACCAAATTAAACAATGCGCGATGGTGCAGTACTCACCAAATTAAACAATGAGCAATGGTGCAGTACTCACCAAATTAAACAATGAGCGATAGTACAGTACTCGCCAAATTAAATAATGAGCAATGGTGCAGTTCTCACCAAATTAAACAATGAGCAATGGTGCAGTACTCACCAAATTATACAATGAGCAATAGTGCAGTACTCACCAAATTAAACAATGAGCAATAGTACAGTACTCACCAAATTAAACAATGAGCGATAGTACAGTACTCACCAAATTAAACTGAGCAATGGTGCAGTACTCACCAAATTAAACTGAGCAATGGTGCAGTACTCACCAAATTAAACAATGAGCGATAGTACAGTACTCGCCAAATTAAACAATGAGCAATGGTGCAGTACTCACCAAATTAAACAATGAGCAATGGTGCAGTACTCACCAAATTATACAATGAGCAATAGTGCAGTACTCACCAAATTAAACAATGAGCAATAGTACAGTACTCACCAAATTAAACAATGAGCAATAGTACAGTACTCACCAAATTAAACAATGAGCAATGGCGCAGTACTCACCAAATTAAACAATGAGCGATGGCGCAGTACTCACCAAATTAAACAATGAGCGATAGTACAGTACTCACCAAATTAAACAATGAGCGATGGCGCAGTACTCACCAAATTAAACAATGAGCGATAGTACAGTACTCACCAAATTAAACAATGAGCAATGGTACAGTACTCACCAAATTAAACCAGGAGCAATGGTGCAGTACTCACCAAATTAAACAATGAGCGATAGTACAGTACTCACCAAATTAAACAATGAGCGATGGTGCAGTACTCGCCAAATTATACAATGAGCAATGGTGCAGTACTCACCAAATTAAACAACGAGCAATGGTGCAGTACTCACCAAATTATACAAGGAGCAATGGTGCAGTACTCACCAAATTAAACAATGAGCAATGGTGCAGTACTCACCAAATTAAACAATGAGCAATGGCGCAGTACTCACCCAATTAAACAATGAGCGATGGTGCAGTACTCACCAAATTAAACAACGAGCAATGGTGCAGTACTCACCAAATTAAACAATGAGCAATGGTGCAGTACTCACCAAATTAAACAATGAGCAATGGTGCAGTACTCACCAAATTAAACAATGAGCAATGGTGCAGTACTCACCAAATTAAACAATGAGCAATGGTGCAGTACTCACCAAATTAAACAATGAGCAATGGTGCAGTACTCACCAAATTATACAAGGAGCAATGGTGCAGTACTCACCAAATTATACAATGAGCGATAGCACAGTACTCACCAAATTATACAATGAGCAATAGTACAGTACTCACCAAATTAAACAATGAGCAATGGTACAGTACTCACCAAATTAAACAATGAGCAATGGTGCAGTACTCACTAAATTATACAAGGAGCAATGGTGCAGTACTCACCAAATTAAACAATGAGCAATGGTGCAGTACTCACCAAATAATACAAGAAGCAATAGTACAGTACTCACCAAATTAAACATTGAGCAATAGTACAGTACTCGCCAAATTAAACAATGAGCGATAGTACAGTACTCACCAAATTAAACAATGAGCAATGGTGCAGTACTCACCAAATTAAACAATGAGCAATGGTGCAGTACTCACCAAATTAAACAATGAGCGATAGTACAGTACTCACCAAATTAAACAAGGAGCAATGGTGCAGTACTCCCCAAATTATACAAGGAGCAATGGTACAGTACTCACCAAATTATACAAGGAGCAATGGTGCAGTACTCCCCAAATTATACAAGGAGCAATGGTGCAGTACTCACTAAATTATACAAGGAGCAATGGTGCAGTACTCACCAAATTATACAAGAAGCAATAGTACAGTACTCACCAAATTAAACATTGAGCAATAGTACAGTACTCACCAAATTAAACAATGAGCGATAGTACAGTACTCACCAAATTAAACAATGAGCGATAGTACAGTACTCACCAAATTATACAAGGAGCAATGGTGCAGTACTCCCCAAATTATACAAGGAGCAATGGTGCCGTACTCACCAAATTATACAATGAGCGATAGTACAGTACTCACCAAATTAAACAATGAGCAATGGTGCAGTACTCACCAAATTAAACAATGAGCAATGGTGCAGTACTCACCAAATTAAACAATGAGCAATGGTGCAGTACTCACCAAATTAAACAATGAGCAATGGTGCAGTACTCACCAAATTATACAATGAGCGATCGTACAGTACTCACCAAATTAAACAATGAGCAATGGTGCAGTACTCACCAAATTAAACAATGAGCAATGGTGCAGTACTCACCAAATTAAACAATGAGCAATGGTGCAGTGCTCCCAAATTAAACAATGAGCAATGGTGCAGTACTCACCAAATTATACAAGGAGCAATGGTGCAGTACTCACCAAATTATACAATGAGCAATGGTGCAGTACTCACCAAATTAAACAAGGAGCAATGGTACAGTACTCACTAAATTTAATTTATTTTGCTTTCCAGATTGCAGACGGACTCCATGGTGACTGGAAGACTATTCCACATTCAATGACATTGCATATCCGATCCACTGATACTGACTTGGACACCCCCAACTTCAAAGGGCAAAATGTACTTTTAACCTTTGCTATAATGAAGAGCACAATGTTAGGCATCTTTAAATGGAAGATTCTGTGGTATAAAAATGAGAATGCGCATTCCTTTTGGGACCATTATTTTGTTTCTGTCTTGAGAAAACACTATCATCCCACAAAATGTAACTATGAAATAAACTTGGTAATCATGAATCAACAGCTAATTTCTCAGTAGTTTAAAATCTTAGATCCATGAAGGTTTGCTGTCAGTTAAGGGTTGCAAGCTCAGTTTTAACACACATCTCAATTTTAAGTTGTGTTTTTAGCTAAGGAATTTGCTGGTATGAAATTTATCTGCTAACCAAGGGAGTCCTAGACCAGCATCATTCTGGTTTGTCAATGACTGTAAATTAGTCCCAAAGCTATCTTTTTGGTCTTGTCCTGTCACGGACCTTCTGTTGCACAAATATTGCGTTTAAAATGTGTTGGAACTAAAGTAGCCAAGCACACAGTCCTGGTAATGAATGCTTGTTTTTTAAAAAAATAATGTTATATTTTCCCCCTTCACCTTTGTGGGTAATATAGAAAAATTAAAACTCCCCAAAGAATTTTAAACTGGTGGGTTTCTCAGTGAAGTTGTTCGGGGTTCTCTCTGCCCATACTAACTGAAGATTCCTGCTTGTAGCAGCCGCAGGTGTCCTGTGCTTGGATTTGGTCATTGTGTGTATCAAATGATGTAAGTCAATGTTGAAAATAATGATCTTGAGGTTTCTAAGTTAATTTTTTTGGGAGGTTTTTTTTGTTTTTCCTTTTGCCATGGGAGGGTTTACTCTTATAGAAGCATGCTGTAGAATTGCAAAAAGTGCTTATGGAATTAAGTCAGTAGATGTTCTTTTAAGACACACCTGTTAAATTGTAACCATTGCAGCTGTAATCATGGCTACTCTGTGCATAATCAATGAAGAATTTTTTTTAAAGCTATGCACTTTCTGGAGTAGCGCGCTCACAACAGACTTGGCCTGTTCAAATTATCTTCACCTTGAATGATTCTTAAGGAAACAAACCATCCTGTTTATACATTAAAAATTGAAATTCTTTATGTAGAAAGCTTCATGTTAGAATCATTTTCTAGAACAGGTTTCTGGCTTTCTGATCTTGCTGAGTTGAACAGCAGATGTTTTCTGCACCATACTGTAAACAGAAGTGCTCTTTACTAGCATTAGTGGCTTTCTCATTCTGTTTCTGCAAACCTGTACAGATGTGCTGTAATTGTGTGTAGGCCTGGACTGGCGACTCTTCCCATTAATTCTCTAGGTCTTTCCTCACTCCTTTCCTTTTGCCTTTTGTATTTAATTTTGAAGTCGGTGTACTACAAGAAAGCTGGATGCAAGATAGATAACTATATTAAAATGTATTCTTATTTAAGATGTAATAAAGCAGTTTGACATGAGGTATGTCTCGACTGGTTACTTTTATGATATGTTTCCGTAGGCTTGCAGAAGCAAGATTGTCCACCATTAATTGAAAATTTCAAAAGCCCCCGACACTGAATCAGAAGAAATTTGGTAATATCTAGTTCCCATTCCTGGCCTGCTTTCAGCTGTTTGATGGGGCACAGGCAACACTCCGCAGATAGCTTCAGCACTGCATGGGAGGGCATGCTGCACCCAACTAAAGTAGGGTAATGGAAGGTAGCACAGCCAGCACACACCAGGCATTAATTTACCAGCACAACATACACCAAAACACCACTGCCCAAAAGCTGTCCCCAGTGTTGCCTTCTGACTCTTTTGCAAGGCTTACTTGCTACTGCACAATATCATGTACACTGTACTTGTTTTTTGCATGCTATGAATGTAATGTATGATTTCTAGCTCGAGAAAAATTGGCCTAATAAAACTAATACTAACCTTAACCTGTCAGTGTCAGAAATTCTACCATTTCTTTCTCTCATGCAATGGCTTGTAATTGTTTTGTATGTTGTCAACGTTTATTTGCTCCCTTTCTCTCCTGGAAACTGGCGATTCCTGCTGAAATGTGATTGTTTTTTAAAATACATTTAGAGTACCCAATTATTTTTTTCCAATTAAGGGGCAATTTAGCGTGGCCAATTCTCCTACTCTGTACATCTTTTTGGGTCGTGGGGATGAGACCCACGCAGACACTGGGAGAATGTGCAGAATCCACACGGACAGTGTCCTGAGATCGAACCCGGGTCCTCGGTGCCGTGAAGCAGCAGTGCTAACCACTGCGCCATCGTGCTGCCCCTGAAATGTGATTTTGTTGTAGCCTTCACTGGGGTGGGCTTAAAACATGGTTGCCCAAGTCATACAGTCAGGCTCGATCTTGTCTCCTGGAGGTCAGACTTGAAACTTGTCAATCTGCGTTGCAGTGCTTTTCCATTCCACGTACTCACCCAAGCAGCCTCAGAAATGAATTGAGCATAAATGTTGAACTTGTGCCAATTGTCATGTTTTTAATGTTGTCAAACACCCATTTCATTTCTATTATCCTGAGCTCAATATTTTCATTGTCCAGGAGACAGTCATTTGTCCAAGTAAAAATGTGGGTGACCTGCATACATTTTGTAAAATAAAAATATGAGCTGCCATCCAGAATTTGGAAGATCCAGTTCTGAAATATATCAAAGCCGTCACTCAGCCACTTGTGCAGGAACCTCAATGGTAAAGGTGCCTGTATAAATCACTGAAACGATAGTTGATCTAAATGAAATCCAATGCCTTAAATAAAAGCACTTGGAACTAGCGTGCCGCCATTGTTTTAAGAGTGCAGTTCAGTTATCTTCAGTGAGGTGTTCCAGCACAGGTTTACAGGTTGCACTGCACCAATTTTGTTTGGTGTGAAGATTTCATGAAACAAGCCATGATTTATGCTTCCAGGTTATACACTTTGCAAGATTGCACATTCCATTGGTTTCTTTTTCCTGGTGACATAATTTACTTTCCCTAATTAAAATGGACAGGTTGAAAACCGATTTCTCAGATGAGGAACTTAATGCTGCTTTTGCATTGGGTCCAACTGGGGGTTAAAAATGCCATTTCACTTAACCAATCCATTCCTTCTCAAGTCATTTTGGGTGGCACAGATAGCACAGTGGTTAGCACAGTTGCTTCGCAGCTCCAGGTTCGAATCCCGGCTTGGTCACTGTCTGTGTGGAGCCCACAAGGGGAAACAAGAGGGCAAAGAAAAAGATTAGTGGGGGAAATTTTGAGGGTGGATAAAAAATATGCGGAGGCCCCAGACGAAGGGCTATACAGAGAAAGACGAAAACTACAGACGGAGTTTGACCTGCTGACCATGGGAAAGGCAGAGGCACAGTGGAGGCAGGCACAGGGGATGCAATATGAGTATGGGTAAAAGGCGAGCCGGCAGTTGGCCCACCAACTTTGGAAGAGGATGGCGGCGAGAGAGATCGGGGGAGTTAGGGACGAAACGGGAAATATGGAGCAGGGAAAGTGAACGAGGTGTTCAAGACCTTTTATGAGAGGCTATATAAGTCCCAACCCCCGGGGGGGAAAAGAAGGAATGTTACACTTTCTGGACCAGTTAAGGTTCCCGAAGGTGAAAGGGCAGGAGGTGGCAGGTCTGGGGGTGCCAATCGAGGTGGATGAGGTGATTAAAGGACTGGGGAACATGCAGGCAGGGAAGGTCCCGGGACCAGACGGGTTTCCGGTGGAATTCTACAGGAAGTATATGGATCTGTTGGCCCCGGTCTTGGCGAGAACCTTTAATGAGGCTAAGGAAAGGGGGATGCTACCCCCGACAATGTTGCTAATCCTGAAACGAGATAAAGCCCCGCTGCAATGCGGGTCATACAGGCCTATCTCACTCCTAAATGTAGATGCCAAACTGCTGGCAAAAGTGATGGCGACAAGGATAGAGGATTGCGTCCCAGGGGTGGTGCATGACGACCAGACAGAGTTTGTAAAGGGGAGACAACTGAATGTTAATGTACGAAGGTTGCTGGGGGTGATGATAACGCCCTCACCGGAGGGGGAGGCAGAGATAGTGGCGGCGATGGATGCAGAGAAGGCATTCGATAGGGTGGAGTGGGACTATCTGTGGGAGGTGCTGAAGAGGTTTGGGTTCGGTGAGGGGTTTATTAGATGGGTCAGACTCCTATATGGGGCCCCGGTGGCAAGCGTAGTCACAAACCAGCAAAGATCGGGGTATTTACGGCTACATAGGGGTACAAGACAAGGGTGTTCCCTGTCCCCGTTACTGTTCGCGTTGGCAATTGAACCACTGGCCATAGCGCTGAGGGATTCTAAGAAGTGGAGGGGGGTGCTTAGAGGGGGAGAGGAGCACCGAGTATCGCTCTACGCAGATGATCTACTGCTATACGTTGCGGACCCGGTAGAGGGGATGCCAGAAGTAATGCAGATACTTAGGGAGTTTGGGATACAAACTAAATATGGGGACGAGCGAGCTTTTTGTAATGCACCCCGGGGAACAGGGAAGGGGGATAGATGCTCTGCCGCTGAGGAGAGTAGAAAGGAACTTCCGATACCTGGGGATCCAGGTGGCCAGGAACTGGGGAATCCTGCATAGACTTAACCTGACGCGACTGGTGGAGCAGATGGAGGAGGACTTTAAGAGGTGGGATATGGTGGCGCTATCGCTGGCGGGCAGAGTGCAGGCAGTTAAAATGGTGGTCCTCCCGAGGTTTCTTTTCGTGTTTCAGTGCCTCCCCATTCTGATCACAAAGGCCTTTTTCAAAAAAATAGACAGGAGCATTACGAGCTTTGTGTGGGCAGGAAAGACCCCGAGAGTAAAGAGGGGGTTCCTGCAGCGCAGTAGGGACAGAGGGGGACTGGCGCTGCCGAGTTTGAGCGACTACTACTGGGCCGCCAATGTGTCGATGGTCTGTAAGTGGATGAGGGAGGAAGAGTGAGCAGCGTGGAAGAAGCTGGAGATGGCGTCCTGTAAAGGAACGAGCTGAAAAGCGCTGGTGACGGCGCCGCTGCCGTTCTCCCCGAAAAGGTACACCACAAACCCAGTGGTAGTGGCAACCTTGAGGATCTGGGGGCAGTGGAGGCGACACAGGGGAGTGACGGGTGCCTCGGTGTGGTCCCCGATAAGGAATAACCACAGGTTTGTCCCAGGGAGGATGGATGGGGGGTTCCAGTGTTGGCATCGAGCAGGAATTAGCAAGTTGAGGGACCTGTTTATCGACGGGACGTTTGCAAGTCTGGGAGCGCTAGAAGAAAAATATATGTTGCCCCCGGGGAACGCCTTCCGGTATATGCAAGTGAGGGCATTTGCGAGGCAACAGGTGAGGGAATTTCCGCAGCTCCCGACGCAGGAGATCCAAGATAGAGTGATTTCTGGGGTATGGGTCGGAGAGGGCAAAGTGTCCGAAATATGCCGGGAGATGAGGGACGAGGGGGAGGCGATGATAGAGGAGCTGAAGGGAAAATGGGAAGAAGAGCTGGGGGAAGAGATTGAGGAGGGGCTATGGGCTGATGCCCTAAGTAGGGTAAATTCCTCGTCCTCGTGTGCCAGGCTTAGCCTGATTCAATTTAAGGTTCTACATAGAGCACATATGACGGGAGCAAGACTGAGCAGGTTTTTGGGGGTGGAGGACAGGTGTGGGAGGTGCTCGGGAAGCTCGGCGAACCACACACACATGTTCTGGTCGTGTCCGGCACTGCATGAGTTCTGGGAGGGTGTGGCAAGGGTAATTTCAAAGGTGGTGAAGGTCCGGGTCAAGCCAGGCTGGGGGTTAGCTATATTTGGGGTTGCGGAAGAGCCGGGAGTGCAGGAGGCGAAAGAGGCCGATATTTTGGCCTTTGCGTCCCTAGTAGCCCGGCGTAGGATTCTACTCATGTGGAAGGAAGCGAAACCCCCAGGCGTGGAGGCCTGGATAAACGACATGGCAGGGTTCATAAGATTGGAATGAATAAAATTTGCGCTGAGAGGATCGGCTCAGGGGTTCTCCAGGCGGTGGCAACCGTTCCTTGACTATCTCGCGGAACGATAATGAAAAGATAGAAATGACAGCAGCAGCAACCCGAGGGGGGGGGGAGCACTATTTTGTGTTTTTGCTATTTGTTTTTTTAGTTGTTGTTGTTAGTTCACTATATTATTTAAATAATGTTATTTACTAGTTAATGTCTAATCCCTTGTTGAGTTGTAAAAACGGAAAAATCTTTGTTTGAAAAATTTTAATAAAATATATATTTTTTAAAAAGAACTGTAAATGTATGAACGGTTTGGAGTTATAAACTAGACTTCCACACAGTCTATCAGGGAATTTTGAAAAAATCTTTTACCCAGAGCGTGGTGAGAATATGAAACTTGCTAATATGTCACAGCCCCGGAGGGTCGCAAGTTGCTCTCCCTTTTGAGAGATAGAGAGAGCTGACTGGTGGTGATTTTTCTTTTAGCAATTTAGCGTGGCCAATCCACCTAACCTGCACATCTTCGGGTTATTGGGGTGAAACCCACGCAAACACAGGGCGAATGTGCAAACTCTGCACGGACGATAGTGAGCCGGGGTCTGGTGGCAGTGCTAACCACTGTGCCGCCGTGTTGCCCGACTGGTGGTGATTTAACCTGAGGATCACCAGACCTCAAGCGAGGGGCGAGGGCAGCACGGTGGCGCAGTGGGTTAGCACTGCGGCCTCACGGCGCCAAGGTCCCAGGTTCGATCCCGGCTCTGGGTCACTGTCCGTGTGGAGTTTGCATTTTCTCCCCGTGGTTGCGTGGGTTTCGCCCCCACAACCCAAAAAAAAAAAAATGTGCAGGGTAGGTGGATTGGCCACGCTAAATTGCCCCTTAATTGGAAAAATGAATTGGGAACTCTAAATTTTAAAAAAGCGAGTGGCAAGGTTACGAAGGCGGGGCCTTAGCGGATAACCTCACCGGTACGGGATTTGAACCCGCACTGTTACATTGCTTCACACCACAAATCAACCAACCAGCCAAATAAGCTAATTGACCCCCATGTCGGTAGAACCTTAACTGTAAGAAACTCTTTTAAGTTATTTTAATTAGAGGCAGACCTATCTCATAGGAAGGGGGTTCAGCTACAAGCAGCCCGAGTATGAGATGTGTGGAGTCCCCCTATAATAAGTGACATTAACTCGATTTGAAATACCGAGCTCGTTGATTAATACTGAATCAGTTCAAAGAACAGGTTCAAAACTTTTTGATCTGGGACCAGAAACATTTTTGCATTTGAATGTTTTGGGATTGAATCCTAGACGAGTTTTATTCAACTTTTCATTTTTCTCGGATAATTTTTTTTTAAACTGCCTTGTCTTGAGTTGCGTCTGCCACACCTGCTGTAATATCTCTCGCCCATTTTTCAGTTCAAGGAAGCATCAAAGATGGCTGGGCACTGTCCAAATTCCTCACTGGAATATACTAGCAAAATAAATACATTTGCTGATCCTTTGTCTGACTGCTTCTTGTGAAATTCTGATGTTGCAAAGTAGCTGCCCACATAACAATGATCATTGGATTCCAACACAATATTTCACTGAGTTGCTATGAGCTGTTTCTATGATGTGATATCATAGGATAGACACAAGAAAATCAATGTTTATTGGTGTAAGTGGATTATGAGCGATAACTGTTTAGAAGGCGTCAATTTTCCATAATGGGTGTTATACTGTTGAACAGTGATTTATGAAAATTGCACTACGCTGATGTCACACAATTTACCTGGGATTTTGCATTCAAGATAACTAACTAGCATTTAAAAATTTCAGGCAGTTACAATAATCAGTATATTATATCAGGAATATTTTTTCATAATTAGTTTTGTGATTCAGCTCGAATATGTCACTGTGAGAGAAATGTAGCTTGTATTTCTATAGCTCCTTTCATGACATGTGCGCATCCCAAAACATTTCACACCCAACTCTGTGTACTGGAAGTACAGTGGCTGTTGTGAACAGGCAACGGAACATTCAAAGTCCCACACTCGTGTTACAGCCCAGTTATTTCTGTTGCAGTGGAGCTAGTAGAGGGATATATATTGGCAAGGACAGCAGGAGAATCATCCTGCACAGCTTTGAAATAGTTCTACACTTTTGTTAGCACCCACCTGAGGGGAGGGATGGTGTTTAAATGTAACAGCTCCTCTGATAGGGTTGCACCTCTGACTGCAGCAGTCCCTCAGTACTGCACTTAATTGGGGGCCTAGATTACACACTCCAAGCCTCTAGAATAGGGAATTGTATCAACGGCTTTCTGACTCAGAGAGAATGCTAACCATTGAACCACAGCTAACTTTGATTCACTAATCTGGACACAACTTCCAAAGGTCTGTGTTATCTGGAACCCCTTTACAAAATACTTAATGTTATTTTTAAATGAAGAAAACGTGCCATTTTAGGTAAACGCTACCTACAGAATAATATATTGTTTCACCTCTTTTATTTATTACAATGTTGGCCAAGCACATCACTATCCAGAAAATGTAAATGTGAATTGCACAGCCTTTTGGCAAGACAGCCACGAACCATCAATGCTGAGTTAAGCAGGGATTGTACTCATTTTAGACCAAACAGTGTCATCTCCATTTGAGGTGAAATTTTTGCTGTCCTCCGTAATAGTTTCACTGACGTAATTTCAAGCTTTGTGCCGAAGTGCAATGTGAATTTTGCAGCAATACTGTCACATATCACACACTGAGGTAGACGCCATCAGAATTACACATGCAAGGTTCTGAATAAATAAAGACTTGTCCGGGCTTTGCTCTTATTACTTTGGCAGGAAAGGATTTAGTTTATACACCAATTATTTTCTACAGGTAATGCACGATGGAGAATGAGCTCTTTTACACCTGTACATAGTGACTCTGCTATAAGGACAGCATAGAGATGATTGGACAATCATCCCACCAATCACACCTGGAGACTACACTTCTGGAAGTGACTGGGGTTACTTTGGAGTTTGTATGAAGGTGATACGAACATCAGAGGCAAAAAGTTTTTTTGATGTCCTTGCCAACTTCAACCAACTAATCATTCATCTTATTGCGTTTGTGAAATTCTGTTGTGCATAAATAGACAGCACCTGACTATAGAGCAGTAACAAGCTCTTAAAAATAATTCTGACTGTGAGACACTTTGCAAAAGATGCTAAAAAATTGCACATTCTTTTTCTTTCGGGCTGTTCCCAGGGACGCACACCAGAATAAACATCAAGTGCGGCTGGAGGACCATCAATTGGGTGAAAGACACCCTTTGGCCTGCCCGGAAACTTGTTAGTCTTCCTGTGCAAAGAGTTGTCGCTGGCCGAATGTTGCAGACGGGCACATTCCAAAGCCCAGGATACTGAGGAACGCACTAAAGCTTGGCCAGAGGTGCAATGGGGAAGGTCGCTGTCTGGACCATAGTACACCGAGGGGCTGGAAATTGAGTAGAACCCCTTGGGCTGTACGCCCAAGAAGGAATGTACCACAAATATAGGTGTGCAGGATGTTAAATAACACGTTTATTTTAACTGTGAAATGTTTGGCTCGTTCAACCAATAAAAGAACAGCGTCAGCGATGGTTACCAGTTTTTATACATTGAGAAAATCAATTTGATAAAACGTCAATCAGAGTAAGTCAAAATGATTACTCAGCTCTTTCTTGCACTGGGGATATTTGCATAGCAACAACAACGCATGTTTATATAGTGTCTGTAATGTAAATAAATGTCACAAGCTGCTTCATAAATAGGCAAAAGGAAAACGTTCAGTTAGCAAGGGACATGAGGACGCAAACATGAAATAAAGATATAGATATGAGTCATGTGCAGCATAAAAGGTCCAAATATGTTCCTCGTCCATATGAGTGACATGATATTTAGGATTTTTTAATGCCAGCAAAGCTTAAAAAAGAAGTTGTGAAATTATTCCAATTTATAACATGTCAAGCTCAGAATAAATGGAGATGTGCAGAATTTCAACCACTTTATTTCAATCCTTGTTAGCATTTAAAAATAGACCACTGTTGCTGAGCAGACTTGTAATATTGTGTTTTGGGAAAGATTGTGACATAATGGGCGGTGATCGCCAACGCAAAGGTTCTGCTTCTGCCAATGGGGTGTGAGCGCCACCTGTTGGTGAAACCAAGAGTGTGAATGAAATCAGTCAATTCCATTGAACTGCTCATTCCGTGCACCGCATAAAACTAAACTAACATAACAAGCGCTGAGGCCTAATACGCTGCCCAACATTAGATGGCAAGAAAAATAATAACATTTAACTTGGCCTACAAATTACTATCAAGCAAAGAAACAAAATTAAAGAATGATTTGAAAGTAAGCCCAGGTGAAACAGTATCTGACGGTTTAACTCTTTAAGTGCTGTGATGAACTACTGGGTAAGGATACCCTTGTCGGTGCCAATGGGGTAACCTGCTTCGTGGCCCGATAGACATCAGGTGGGCAGACTGGATCAATTGGTGAAGGAAATTAAGTGCTAGCAGAGAATAAGATTTCCTTAGAGAAGGGGCAGCACGGTGGCGCACTGGGACTGCGGCGCTGAGGATCCAGGTTCAAATCCCGACTCTGATTCACTGTCCGTGTGGAGTTTACACATTCTCCCCATGTCTGTGTGGGTCTCGCCCCCACAACCCAAAGATGTGCCGGCTAGGTGGATTGGCCACGATAAATTGTCCCTTAATTGTAAATAAATAAATAATTGGGTACTCTAAATTTTAAAAAAGAGATTTCCCCAGCTTAAGCCGTGGAAATAACGTGGGTGATTGAAATTGCGGAGATGACAGCAAATGTGAGACGGTTGTTGAAAGTGATTCTTACCCCTGGGAAGTGTCTGCCTCCAAAGATCATTGTTTCACTTGATGCGGAGAAGGCATTCGACCGGGTAGAGTGGGACTACCGCTTTGTGGAGAAATGAGGGTTTGGACTGAGCTCCATAGCGTGGGTACAGCTGTTTTTTGGACCGAGCTCCATGGCGTGGGTACAGCTGTTTTTTGGACCGAGCTCCATGGCGTGGGTACAGCTGTTTTTTGGACCGAGCTCCATGGCGTGGGTACAGCTGTTTTTTGGACCGAGCTCCATGGCGTGGGTACAGCTGTTTTTTTGCGGCCCTATTTGCCACTGTTTGCATTAACGAAGTGACGTCTGAGCCCTTCCGTCTATTCCGAGGGTACTAGGCAGGGATGTCCAATGCGCCTTTGTCATTTGCATTGGCAATAGAGCCACGCGCCATGGCGCTGAGGGCTTTGAAAGATTAGGAAGGAGTAGTTAGAGGAGGGGTGGAACATAGCGTCTCCCTAAAGTAATCTTTATTGTCACAAGTAGGCTTATATTACATAGATACACAGAACATACAGTACAGAAAGAGGCCATTCGGCCCATCAAGTCTGCACCGACCCACTAAAGCCCTCACTTCCACCCTATCCCCGTAACCCAATAACCCCTCCTAACCTTTTTGGACACTAGGGACAATTTAGCATGGCCAATCGACCTAACCTGCACGTCTTTGGACTGTGGGAGGAAACAGTGTCTTTCCATCTAAGAGACTGCAATGAAGTTACTGTGAAAAGCCCCTAGTCGCCACACTCCGGCGCCTGTTCAGGTACAAAGAGGGAGAATTCAGAATGTCGAATTCACCTAACAGCACATCTTTCGGGACTTGTGGGAGGAAACCGGAGCACCCGGAGGAAACCCACGCAGACATGGGGAGAACGTGCAGACTCGCGCAGACAGTGACCCAAGCCGGGAATCGAGCCCGGGTCCCTGGAGCTGTGAAGCAACAGTGCTAACCACTGTGCAACTGTGCTGCCAATAGGCTGACGATTTGCTATCATACGTTAGGAATTCGGAGGCGTCAGTGGGAAATATAGTGGGCGGGATTCACTGACCCCCCCTCGCCGGGTCGGAGAATCGGCGCGGCGCGAATCGCACCACGCTGCCCTAACGCCGGGACGCAATTCTCCGCAGAGCGGAGAGCCAGCGCCACTGGCGCCGGCGTGGTCGGCGTGGCGCAGGTTGGGGTATGCGCCGATTCTCCGACCCGGATGGGCCGAGCAGCCGTCAAAAAAAACCCAAGTCCCACCGCCGCCGTTCTAACCAGCTCTGAGCCGGCGGGACTTCGGCGTTGAAGGATCTGGGGGCGGCCTGTGGGGGGGAGGCGGGTCCAACTCCGGGGGGCCTCCGTAGTGGCCTGGCCAGCAATCGGGGCCCACTGATCGGCGTGCCGGCCTCTCGAGCTGGGGGCCTCCTTTTTACCGCGCCGGCTCCTGTAGCCCTGCGGTATTTGGCGTCGAGGCCGGCGCGGGGGAGAAGGCCACTGCCCATGCGCAGACCCTGCGGCGCCGGTTCACGCTGAATCGGCAGCTGGAGCAGCGTGGGTCGCTCCAGCGCCGTGCTAGCCCCTGTGGGCTGGAGAATGGGGTCTCGGAACGGGCACCAACGCCGGAGTGAAACACTCCCGTTTTTACGCCGGCGTCGACACTTAGCCGCCCGAAGGGAGAATCCCGCCCAGGGATCTTGCAGCATTTTGAGGTCTTTTCTATAAGCTATATATAGGGGGCAGCACGGAGGCGCAGTGGTTAGCCCCACTGCCTCACGGCGCCGAGGTCCCGGGTTTGATCCCGGCTCTGGGTCACTGTCCGTGTGGAGTTTGCACATTCTCCCCGTGTCTGCGTGGGTTTCGCCCCCGCAACTCAAAGTTGTGCAGGGTAGGTGGATTGGCCACGCTAAATTGCCCTTTAATTGGAAAAAACTGGCTGCTTTAAATTTATCAAAATAAATAAACAACCAGTTATTCAAGCCTGCCAGGCTGGATGTGAGGATTCGGGAGTAGGAGGAGAAGGGGTTGGAGAAGGTGGGAGATTTATTTTTCGAAGGTCGTTTCGCAAGCCTGGGTTAGCTGAAGGTGAAATACGGGCTGCCGGACACTGATGGGTTCAGGTAGCCCCAGGTGCGTAGCTGGGTTAAAAAGTACTTTGAGCCCCCGGGGAAATACTCAGAGAATCCGGTGGTAGAAGCGACGTTGAAGATCTGGAGACAGTTGCGGCAGCACTTTAGGCTGGGGGCGGGGCCAAGGGCAATGACGAGATGTTTTGGTATGTGCAGTTCTGAGATTTCGCGAAGAAGGCGATGCAGAGCTTTTCAGTGGCGCCGGCCTCCACACTGTTGGAGGGGCTGACGACAGGGGGATCGGAGAAGGGGGTAGTGTCGGGATTTATGGGGCGATTCTGGGAGAAGAGAAGGCAGCGCTGGAGGGGTGGGAGGGTATGGAGGAGGGGCTGTGGTGTGAGGTGCTCCGGAGGGTAAACGCCTCAACTTTGTGCGCGAGGTTGGGGCTGATTCAGCTGAAGGTGGTGTATAGGGCGCACCTCACAAGGGCGAGGATGAGCCAACTGTTTGAGGGGGTAAAAGATGTGTGTGAACGTTGTGAGGCGGGGTGGGGCGGGGGGAGCCCCGCAAACCACGTTCATATGTTTTGGTCCTGTCCAAAGCTGGAGGGGTATTGGAGGGAGGAGTTCAGGGTAATCTCGAAGGTGGAACCTTTGGAGCCGGGTTCTCTGGAGGCCTTACTCGGGGTATCGGATTGGCTGCGGTTGGAAGCGGGTGCGGAGGCAGATGTTTTAGCCTTCGCCTCGCTGATCGCTCGAAGGCGGAACCTGTTGGGGTGGAGGTCAGTCTCTCCACCCTGTGCCCTGGCGTGGCGGGGGCAAGCTGTTGGAGTTTTTAACTCGAGAAGGTGAAGTGTGAGTTGAGGGGAAGGATGGAAGGGTTCCACAATTCTTGGGCTTTGTTTATTATGCACTTCAAGAATTGGGTGACATCGAACACTAGGGGAGGGTTGGGGTGTGAGGGGGCGGGGGGGGGGGGGGTGGTTGGGGCTCTGTATGTTCTTGATGACTATGTATGGGGTGAGTGGTGGATTCCTGATTCCTTTTCATTGATGCTTGTATTTAAAATGTTTTGGGTTTTTTTATTTAGCGTACTCAATTCATTTTTTCCAATTAAGGGGCAATTTAGCGTGGCCAATCCACCTAACTTGCACATCTTTTGTGTTGTGGGGGCGAAACCCACGCAAACATGGGGAGAATGTGCAAACTTCACATGGACAGTGACCCAGAGCCAGACCTGGGACCTCGGCGCTGTGGGACTGCAGTGCTAACCCACTGAGCCACCGTGCTGCCCTGTATTTAAAACGTTGAGGGTTGTTTGGGGGTTGGTGGGAGGGAGGAATTGTTGGCCAGGGGATTGGCAGGGGCTGTTTAGCACAGGGCTAAATCGCTGGCTTTGAAAGCAGACCAAGGCAGGCCAGCAGCACGGTTCAATTCCCGTACCGGCCTCCCCGAACAGGTGCCGGAATGTGGCGACTAGGGGCTTTGCACAATAACTTCATTTGAAGCCTACTTGTGACAATAAGCGATTTTCATTTCATTTTGATTATTTGTTACTGCTGATTGTTGGTGGGTGTAAATTTGGATGAAAATGTGAAAAAGGAGGAGAATAAAAATATATATTTTTAAAAAAGTACTTTGAGCCTTCCCGGGGAAGGGAGGCAGCCGCACACTGGAGGGCTCCCGCTCGGGAATAGGAATTTTGGAGTTTTAATGTCTGGTCCCAGGGGCAACAGAGGCTGAAAAGGCTGTAAGAAGGCGCAGGGAGGAGAGATGTCCAAGTTTGGGAGAAAAACGGCCGTGAAAAAGGGGGTTAACGGAAGTCCGCCGGCGAGTGGAACAGTCAGCGCAGGAACTGTAAGGAAAGCGGAGGCTGGAGCACAAGGGGAGGCCGAATTGCTCACAGCAGAAGAAATGACCACGGTGACGGCTGTGGAAGTTGAAAAACAGTTCACAAAGCACATGGAAGCGATGGAGAAGGAGATGGGGGCGGTATGGAAAGTGCTGGTGGAGGAGGCGATTGCCCCGGTGAGGGTGGCTGTATCGAGCGCAGCGGCGGAGGTGCAGGAGCAAGGTGAGACACTGAAGGAAATGGAAGAGGCATTATCGCAGCACAGTGATCAACTCACCTCGATGGGGAAGGAGTTGCGGAGGGTGATAGAGACCAACAAAGGTCTGCGAGCCAAAATGAAAGACCTGGAAAACAGATCCAGGTGGCAGAATCTGAGGGTTGTGGGTCTGCCCGAAGGGGTGGAAGGCCCGAGGCCGACGGAGTAATTTGCCAAGATGTTGGCAAAGCTATTGGGGGAGGGGGACGATCCCTCCCGATATGAACTGGATCGGGCTCATCGGTCGTGGAGGCCTATACCACAGGCGAGTGAGCCACCAAGAATAGTGACTCTGTGTTTCCATAGGTACAGCGTGTAGGAGAAAGTCCTGTGCTGGGCAAAGCAGAAGCGGGTGGTGCAGTGGGCTGGAGCTGGTATACGCATATACCAGGACTTTACGGTGGAGCTGGAGAGGAGGCGGGTTGCCTTCAGCCGGGTGAAGAAGGCACTGTACATCAGCAAGTGCAGTGCGGCATAGTACATCCGGCTAAGTTGAGGGTGACCTACAAATCCAAGGACTTTTATTTTGGGACGGCGGAAGCAGCGGAGGAGTTTGCGAAGGCATAAGGACTGTGGCAGAATTGAGAAATGGTCGTGTACCGATGAAGCCTCATGTAACTTTATTTTTTCACTGCGTGTTGGTGTATGTACTAAATGAGTCGACGCTGTATATATTTGGACAAGGGAGAAGTTGGGACTTTCATTTGCAATGATGGTTCTTTGGGGCTTGGGTGTGTATGCTGGGATTGTGTGCTAAAGGGGATTTCTTGGTTTTCCTGACACTGGGCAAGGGGGAAGGAAACCCGGGCGAGGGCCTCTACGCCGGCTGGTTTAAGCCGGCCAGTGAACGGGAGCGAGGTGGGGGAGGGGCTACGGCCATCGGGGCCTGGTAGAACAGGTTCGGGTGAGTCTAGCCGGGGTAAAATGTTGGGGGAAGGATCCGAGGTTGGTGGGAGGAGTTTACAAGAGGAAGTGGAGGGGAGAAGTCTGCGGGGGGGGGGGGTCTACAATTCATGGGTGTCATTCACGGTACTCTTTCGGGGATTGGATGGCGTTGAATATTAGGGGGGTGTTGGGGGGTGGACTGTATCTGTCACTGCTGACCATAGGCGATTCCTGATTCCTTTTTCTTTTTTCCCCCACCTTGGGAGGGTTTGTTTTATTTGATGCTTATACTGTCATGCAGGCCGTTGTTTGGGGTGGTGGGAGGATGGGATTGTTGCTGTTGGTAGGGGGATTGACATTGTATCCATTACCGTTTACTGTTTGTTGGTGGGGTGTAAATTCTGAAGAAAATATGAAAATGGAGAATAAAAATATTTAATTTTTTTTTAAAAACCAGAATCTCTGAAGGATGCTGTAGGTGGAGGAGAGATCATCCCCAGGAAAGATGCAAGTTCCGGGATTTTATCAGTTTTGACTTCGGAGAGGCTATGTCGAATTGCGTGCGGAGCCAAACAGAATGCAATTGACTTGAACAAATAAAACCTGGGCCTGGATTCTCCGCCCCACCGCACCACAATTCTGTTTTACCCCCCCCGGCAGGATGCTCCGACACGCCGGCTGGTCAATGGGATTTCCCAATGTGGGGCTGCCCCACACAGTCAGGAAACCCCCGGGAAAACGGAGCATCCGGCCGGCGGAGAATCCAGCCCCTGGACTCCGATGCGTAATTTAGAACATGATTCAGAAGGGGAATATGAGATCTATCGATTGATCAAAGTCTCGATGAGTAAATAGCTGCTGTCATAACAGCGTCTCTGGTAATCAGGCGGTTATTAAACGTGGATGCAGATACCAGTGCTTCTGCTACCATCGTAGGAGGGCAAACATTTGAATATCTTCAAGGCGGAGTTCAACTCCTCAAGTTAAATAATACAACAATGGATTGGCTCCATTTACAGGGGAAACACTAAAAAGTTTGGGAACTACAGCCACCCCAGTGACTCATCAGCACCTGTCTGCTCAACAACTGATCGTCATGGTAAAAGGTCAGGGGCCTAGTCTCATGGGACAAGATTGGTTGCATCAAATACAATTGAATTGGCGAGAGATCTTCAGAATAGCTGATGGCATTTTACAAGAGGTTTTACAAAAATACCCTGTGGTCTTTCAAAATTAAAGGGGCAGCACGGTAGCATTGTGGATAGCACAATTGCTTCACAGCTCCAGGGTCCCAGGTTCGATTCCGGCTTGGGTCACTGTCTGTGCGGAGTCTGCACATCCTCCCCGTGTGTGCATGGGTTTCCTCCGGGTGCTCCGGTTTCCTCCCACAGTCCAAAGATGTGCAGGTTAGGTGGATAGGCCATGATAAATTGCCCTTAGTGTCCAAAATTTCCCTTAGTGTTGGGTGGGGTTACTGGGTTATGGGGATAGGGTGGAGGTGTTGACCTTGGGTAGGTTGCTCTTTCCAAGAGCCGGTGCAGACTCGATGGGCTGAATGGCCTCCTTCTGCACTGTAAATTCTATGAATTAGGCAGAATTCAGGGCACCAAGGCTAAAACCTACAAAAATGCAGAAGCTACCCCAAAGTTTCATAGAGCTCCCCCAGTGCTGTATGCCTTACATCAAAAAGTCGAGGCAGAAATTAAACGTTTGAAGGAATTGGGTGTCATGGTGCCAGTGCAGATTTCTGAATGGGCTCCCTCCATTGTAGCTGTACTAAAATCAGACAGAACAGTCCTCATTTGTAGGGACTACAAACTGACCATCAATCAAGCAGCCAAGTTGGACAGGTATCCGATTCGAAAGATTAAGGACTTTAATGCAAAGCTAGCAGGGGGCTTAACCTACACAAAACTAGACCTGAGCCATGTCTTTCAGCAATTGGAATTGTATGACGATTCAAGATTATTTTAGCAATTTACACCCACAAGGGTTTGTTTCAATGCACCTGGTTACCCTTTGGCGTGCCTTCTCACAGTGCACCATGGAACGTGCAAGATATACTGGAAGGCTCTTTCTTTACTTTTGCTGTTATCATTTTTGATATGTGGATGTGCAATTTTTAAATGTTTTTAATATAAATTTAGAAGACCCAATTATTATTTTTCCAATTAAGGTGCAAATTAGCGTGGCCAATCCACCTACTCTGCATATCTTTGGGTTGTGGGGGTGAAACCCACGCAGACGTGGGGAGAATGTGGAAACTCCACACGGACAGGGACTCAGGGCCGGGATTTGAACCCGGGTCCTCAGCGCCGCAGTCCCAGTGCTAACCACTGTGCCACCGTGCTGCCCTCTGTGGATGTTTAATGGATATGTATCTTTAAGTCAAGCTGCAGAGAGAATGAGGAATTCACGAAGTTGCAACATGGTATATGGTGCTGGATTTTCAAACAGGAGAAATCAGACTTTGTGGCACCCGAGAGATGGGGTGGGACTCGATTGGATTGGATTGGTTGGTGGTCAATGAATTGGCGAAAAGGTCAATCTCTCTCTATCTATCTCTCTCTCTCTCCCTCTCTCTCTCCCTCTGTCTCCTTCTCTCTCTCTCCCCCTCTCTCCCTCTCTCTCTCTGTGTCTCCCTCCCTCTCTCTCGTTCTAACACCATCACAGACTGGAAAGAGAAATCTCACACTGAAAGCCTGGCTTCAAGGAACATGCTACAAACAACACGGACCGGATTCTCAATTTCAGCGGCTAAGCGCCGCCTCGAACGGAGAATTCGCAAGTGTTTTACAACCCAAAAATTGGGGATGAACCTCACCAATTCCGGGACCGGTGAGGGCCGAGCTGTGTGTGAAACTCCCAACTTCCACGCAGAGAATGGCTGGCGCCCTGACCGCACATGCACACGGCAACGACCAGCATCGGCCGTCAACCCGCCATCCGCATCCCCACAGTAGCCACCCCCTGGCAGCCCCCCCCCCCCCCCCCCCTCCCCCGCGGCCGAGTGTGGTGATGCTGGACACAGTCCGCAGCTGGCACGCCGGGTTTCCCGACCGCTGAGACCAGACATGTCACACGTAGTCGGGAACTCGACCCATCGGGGGCGGAGCATCGTGGGAGGGCCTGCCGATGATGCGCCAATGCCTTTGCAACGGCGTGCAGCGCGCAATACGATGATGCCATTTTGGAGGAGGTGGAGCATGGCTGACAACCATCAAACCGGCGTCGGTCCTGGTTTTGGCATCGGAGAGGATTCTCCGCCCGATCGCCGATTACGATATCGAGGTTGGACAAGGCGAATCCCGCCCCATGTCTTTTTACTTTCACCTTTGTTTTTACACCCATCTTCCCTCTGTGTTTGTCTGTCTTGTGTGTGTGTGTGTGTGTGTGTGTAGAGGCTGGGGTGAGTTTAAGTGGGGGGGGGGGGGGTTAGGAATTAGATAATAGTTAACCTGTTATATTTGCTGCATATTTAATTATAGTTACTATTATTAATCAACTTAATTGTGTTTAAATTTACAAACCCAGTGACTGTAATTATTGGCCAAGGGCCAAAGTATTTGGGTGTTTTTCTGAATTATTTATTAATTTCAATTGTATTGCGACTCTGGGTCGAGTGGGGCTGGGATTGACCGCACTCCAGCCCAGGGGGTCATAACAATACCCAAACAGTGGTCGACCCAGATGGTGTTTTGTTCATAGGAGTTTCCCACGAAAAGCATTTGGCAAACCCTGAAGAGGTGCTTCAGAGATTTAAAAATGCGGGGTTGCGACTTAAAGAGAGAAGCTTACCTTTCTGGCCCACACAGTCACTTATACTGGATTAAAATCTGACACCAAGGGGCTACATACACGCTTTAGAAGAAAAAGTAAAAGTTATCAAGGAAGCACCTCGGAATGTGCCAGACAGAAATCTGTTTTGCGCATGGTTAATTACTATCGCTGGTTTATACCAAGTTTCTCAACATAATAAAATAAAATAATCTTTGTTAGTGTCACAAGTAGGCTTACATTAACACTGCAATGAAGTTACTGTGAAAAGCCCCTAGTCGCCACAATCCGGCGCCTGTTCGGGTACACAGAGGGAGAATTCAGAATGTCCAATTCACCTAACAAGCACGTCTTTCAGGACTTGTGGGAGGAAACCAGAGCACCCGGAGGACACACACAGACACGGGGAGAGAGTCCAGGGCGGTCAACACACCGCCAGACTCGGAGGGGTTCGTTTGACCTCTTTCATGCGCTCGGCAGGGACTACATCATTCTTATTGACTACTTCTCAAATTATCCGGAGGTCATACGCCTGCACGACACAACGTCATCAGCTGTCATCCGGGCATGCAAAGTAACCTTTGCTCGCCATGGAATTCCGCTCACCGTCATGTCTGACAACGGGCCTTGCTTTGCGAGCCAAGAATGGTCTTCCTTTGCCACTTCATACAACTTCACGCACGTGACGTCCAGTCCCTTGCATCCTCAGTCGAATGGCAAGGCGGAAAAGGGCATCCACATTGTGAAGCAGCTCCTCTGCAACGCTGCTGATGCCGGATCTGACTTCTGTTTAGCCCTGCTGGTCTATCGCTCGGCCCCACTGTCCACGAGCCTCTCGCCAGCCCAGCTGTTGATGGGTCGCACCCTCAGGTCCACTGTGCCGTCCATTCATGTTCCTGACCTCGACCATGCTCCAGTATTGTGAAGGATGCAACAACAGCGTGCTCAGCAGAAGGTGGCACATGCCGCTCGGGCGACTGATCTTCCTGCCCTGGCGCCTGGAGACAACAGCCGCATACACCTACCGGAGGGTGGCTGGTTCCGCGCTCGCTACGAGATCATGCACCGGTGCCACGCCGTCCTGTTGTCCCTGATGTTGACTTTGTTGAGCTTCCTGCCACTCTGCCTCTTCCTCTCTCGCCCGTGGCCAGGCCCATTCCTCAGCCGGTGGATCCTGACCCACCCTTGAGGCGGTCAACCCGAATTCGTCGCCCACCTGAGAGACTTGACTTACGAGCCTGTTAGCACATTGGACTCACTGAATTGTTTTACAGACTGTTAACATGTTTCTTTCTTGTCGTTCATTGTTATAGAAGTTTTCTCTCGTCGATTGTTGATTGTATTTGTTCTGTTATTGGTACAACCTTGTTGTTCTGTTGCACCTGAAATCTTCCTCTGTATATAGTTTAGCCTCATGTACATGTTGTAAATATTGCACACACATACTCAGATGCACTCAGTACACATTTCTATTTATTAGCATGTAGGCACATATCCTTTGTGAAAGGGGGGGATGTCATGTTATCCACATCAGCATATCATGGTGCAATCACACACGCACTGATGGACAGGCAGTTGGACCAACCAGCACACACATAACATCGCAGCCAATCACCAGTGAGAGCACACACACTATAAAACAGGGAACACCATGTTCCCGCTCATTCCACCAGGAGATAGCTCAGAGCACAGAGCTTACAGCGCCACTCAGACATACGCCATGTGCTGAGTGCCTCACTAAGATAATGATGGGGCTGGGTCCACAGGTTAGCTGGTGAAGCCAAGCCAGCAGTTAGTTGTTACCGTTGATTAGACAATAAAACAGAGTTGTGCCATCTACAGCCGTGTTGGATCATTTGTGCATCAGAACACCCAACACGACAGAGGCCAAATCACTGAGTGTCTTTAAGACAGAGATAGATAGGTTTTTGATCAATAAGGGGATCAGGGGTTATGGGGAGAAGGCAGGAGAATGGGGATGAGTAAATATCAGCCATGATTGAATGGCGGAGCAGACTCGATGGGCCGAGTGGCCTAATTCTGCCCCTATGTCTTATGGTCTTATGGAGATAAAGCTTTCACATATAGTGAGTGTTTGGGGTCTGGAATGGACGGCCTGGAGATGTGGTGGAGGCAGGTTCAATCGAGACATTCAAGAGATTATTTGAATAGAAACAATGTGCAGAAGGTACGGGGATAGGCAGGGGAAAGGCACTGAGTCATGATGCTCGTCTGGAGAGTCGGTGCAGACATGATGGGCCGAATGGCTTCTTTCTGTCTCATAACAATTGTGTGATGCTGAGGTCAAGATGTGTTTAATGATTGGTTAACTTCTCAAAATTATGTGGACTCCTCATATGTCAAATATTCTTCTAACAGTTCAGAACACTACACTGCACAACAGATGAAGGAAGAAATGTATTAAAATCTGGCATCACAGGAACCAAATATAAAAAACAATCTGCATTTAAATGGCATCTTAAACAAAATAAAACACCAGCCGCTTAACCAAACAGCGAGCTGTGGAAGGGTCCTCGGTGAAAGAGATTTTAAGGGAAAAGGGGATAGAGGTTAAAGAACAGAAGAATGTTTTCAAATTCTTTCAGGGGGTGTGGGCAACGCTGACTGGGCCAGCATTTGTTGCCCGTCCCTAATTGCCTTTGAACTGAGTGGCTTCCTCGGCCATTTCAGGGGGCAGTTAACAGTCAACCACATGGCTGTGGGCCTGGAGTCACATATAGGCCAGACCGGGTAAGGACGGCAGATTTCCTTCCTAAAGGATATTAGTTCAATGATAATTGTCACGTTCACCATTGTTGAGATTTGTTTTATATTTATTGGTTGAAAGTAAATTGCAACAGCTGCTGCCTCGCCCAGGATTACTCACCTTGTGGCACCACCATCACACCATGTACTCACCATGCCTATGGGAGCAGATATAGGCCATTCAGCCCCTTCAGCCAGGTCCTGCTCGCCTAATAACCTCCATTTTCCTGCTCTACCCATATCCCTTTATTCCAATAGTGCCCAAAAATCTATTAATCTCAATCCTGATTATGCTCAGCGACTGAGTACCCAGAGTCCTCCGGTGTCAAGAATTCTAAAGATAGACAGCCTTTCGAGAGAATACATTTCTCTTCATCTCAATTCTAAATTCTGACCGCTTATTTAGCACACAGAATCATAGAATCCCTACAGTGCAGAAGGAGGCCATTCAGCCCATCGAGTCTGCACCGACCCTGTGAAAGAGCACCCTGCCCAGGCCCACTTCCCCGCCCTATCCCATTACCCCATTACCCCACCAAACCTACACATCTTTGGAAATGGAAATCGCTTATTGTCACAAGTAGGCTTCAAATGAAGTTACTGCGAAAAGCCCCTAGTCGCCACATTCCGGCGCCTGTTCGGGGAGGCTGGTACAGGAATTGAACCGTGCTGCTGGCCTGCCTTGATCTGCTTTAAAAGCCAGCGATTTAGCCCTGTGCTAAACCAGCCCCTGGACACTAAGGGGCAATTTATTATGGTCAATCCATATATCAAAATCTTTAAACAGTTTGTTTCATTTCCAGGTATAAATTGTCTCAAAAAGGGCAGCATGGTGGCACAGTGGTTAGCACTGCTGCCTCACGGCGCCGAGGTCTCAGGTTCGATCCCGGCTCTGGGTCACTGTCCGTGTGGAATTTGCACCTTCTCCCCGTGTCTGCGTGGGTCTCGCCCCCACAACCCAAAGATGTGCAGGTTAGGTGGATTGGCCGCGCTAAATTGCCCCTTAATTGGAAAAAAGAAATGAATTGGGTACTGTAAATTTATAATAAATAAATAAATAAATTTTAAAAATTGTCTCAAATGACAAATTTCAGTTACTCTGAAGTGACTAAACTCCCAATCAATCTGCCATCTTGAGTTTGGGAAGTTGATGTGCTGTCACTCACTGGCCCAAACTCCCAGCATCTCCTGGAGCTCACTGACGGAATCTGCTTTGGAATCTGCATCCAGTCCAGAACTTACCTTCTCCTTGTATGGTTGTTATAAGACGCCCAGTCAGAAAAAATATATGTTGGAAGGAAAGGAAGAAGACCCTTGGTCAACCTTTACCTCATTGTCTAAAGAAGGAATTCTAGAGTTCAGGCCTAAACAGTCGAAACCATGGTCATCAATGGCAAGGCCAAGGAAGTGGCACTTACAGAAGATGCCAGAGATGGAAGAAAGCAGAGCTTTAGAAGGTCTGTACAAAAAAAAGTCCAACGTCTTTTTTGTTAGTTTCGGAGGCTAACTATGTGGGGAAATTCACCTCAAATACAGACTCTTGCTAGACACCAAATACACTCAACAGAACATCAATAACCTTGAAATAAGTTATTTCCAGAGCTAATGATGGCAGCTTGTAGAAATTAATTACATTACCAGCCTTCATCAAATATGGATCTTTGCAAGTATTGATATTACTCAGTGCCACTTGTGTGGTGTGTCGGATACTCAAAGACCTGCTATAGTCTGAAAATTTACACCATCAACTTTCTTTTCCCTAAAGGTTTCAGCTTCGAGCCGTAAAGAAAGAACAGGGATTTACTCCAGTGTCCTGTAACATCCTTGCGATGTCCCAAAGTGCTTTTCCACCAATGGATTATCATTCCAAGTGCAGTTACTGTTTGCTATGTAGGCAAATAAACCAGTAAATTTCACCACAATACAATCCCCTAAACAACAAAGGAATCAATGACCAAATAATCTGTTTTTGAGGGTGTCTACTTACCATTGGCTGGGGACTAATGACAATCCCACAGTCCTGTGGGAGTATGAGCTTCCCCAATGAGGGGGGCGGAGAAACCATTAGTAAACTCCTAGTATAAATAAAGCTGGCCAGTTCAGGAACCAGCAGGAAGGAGTGTGCAGCAAGGGAAGTTACTGCTACTGTTATGTATATATGTTATTGTAAATAAATGTTATTACTTTGTATCCTTAAAACTCGTGCTGGATTCTTCGTGGCCCTCACAAAACTGGCGACGAAGGTTAAAGTGAATAGCTGTCTACACTGCTGAAGCCACCTCCCTGGATTTTTGTTGGATACAGGTTGGAAGTTGTTTTCTATTACACCATGCCTCTGTACGGACGTTTGGATGTTTTTGATGCTGCGCAGGAAAGCTGGAACCAGTACACGCAACGGATGCGTTACTATTTCCGGGCAAACAATATCACCGAAAACGAGCGCCAGGTGGTCATATTGCTCACTGCCTGCGGCCCGCATACGTTTGGGGTAATTAGGAGCCTTACGTACCCAGCTGCGCCGGACACCAAAACGTTTGATGAACTTGTGAATATAGTGGGGCAACATTTTAACCCAACCCCGTCCACGATAGTCCAGCGTTACCGGTTTAATACTGCTGAGAGGACCCCTGGAGAATCCCTTGCCGATTTTCTATCCAGGTTACGCAGGATTGCGGAGTACTGTGACTATGGTGAGACCTTGTCAGAAATGTTACGCGACCGTTTGGTTTGCGGTATTAACAATGCGGCCACCCAGAGAAAGTTGTTAGCTGAGCCAACATTGACTTTTCAACAGGCCATTCAAATAGTATTGTCCCGAGAGAGCGCAGAATGAGGAGTGCAGGAGCTACAGGGAATGGAAGTGCATGCCTTGGGGCGCAACCCCTTCCGTCCGAAAACGTCCCCCCGCACTCCTGCGGTACCTTGGGCGAGGCGACGTCCGGACCGACGCCAGTGGCCATCGGACATTCCTACCTGAAGGGAGCCTTCTCCAGAGCCAATGGATGAGGAGCCATATCCGTGTCAGACTTGTAGGTGCCGACCCCGTCGCGGACGCCGGTCCTGGGGGCGCCAAAGGCGCCGTCGTTCCGACCGAAACTGGGACCAGCCCAGGGACCGTGCCTTCCATGTGGATGAACCTGCGGCGACTACTCCTGAGGACGTGGAGACGGAGGACGACTGCCTGCAGCTGCATTGTGTGGCAGCTCCCCGTGTGGCCCCCATTAAGGTGACAGTACGGGTCAATGGTCACCCACTTGAGATGGAGTTGGACACTGGCGCAGCGGTCTCCGTGATCGCCCAGAGGACATTCGACCGCATCAAGCAGGGTATACAGACCCTTACATTAACCGACTCACAGGCCAGGTTGGCCACCTACAGGGGGGAACCACTGGACATTGCAGGAACTACGATGACCCCTGTTGTTTATGGACGCCAGGAGGGGCGTTTCCCACATATCGTGGTGCGCGGCCATGGGCCCAGCCTGTTGGGTCGGGACTGGTTGCGCCATTTGCGGTTGCAATGGCAGCACATCCTCCAAACAGTTTCTGGAGGGTTGGCAGAGCGCGCAGTGCAGACATTCAAAAGAGGCCTAAAGAAGCAGTCTTCCGGATCAATGGACACGAGACTGGCTCGCTTTTTGTTTACGTATAGGACCACCCCCCATGCGGTGACTGGGGTAGCTCCCGCAGAACTCCTAATGGGCCGGAGACTTCGCACCCGCCTTAGTATGGTTTTCCCGGACATCGGCGCAAAAGTACGCCGCACACAAGAACGGCAGGGACAGGGATTTTCTCGGCATCGGCCGATTCGGCAGTTTGCGCCCGGTGACCCAGTGCTCGTTCGGAATTTTGCTGGTGGTGCCCAATGGGTTCCTGGTGTAATCTTTCACCAAACGGGCCCTATATCTTACCAAGTGCAAGCCCAGGGTCGTCTCCAGCGAAAACATGCAGACCACGTTCGGTCCAGAAGACTATCCCCTCAAAAGATTCCCCGCCCCCAGAGCTCATTTCTACAGCCTCCGAGACCAGAGACAAGGGAAAGTAGTCCTCACAATCTTCCACTGGTGCCTCACTCGAAGCCTGCGCAGGTCGTTACGGGACCGAATGGAGATAGAGACGCTGACATGACGGAGGCAGCAGACTCTGACTCCAAGATGGAGACACAGGATGTATCAGAGGGGGAATCCTCGGGTCCACGGGCCGTGGATGTACAACCGTTGCGCCGTTCATCACGGAAGCGCCGGTCTCCGTCTCGTTACACGCCGCCTGATCCAGCGCCGCGTGCAAATGGTGTCCGGCCTGCGGCAAAACGGGTCCGCCGCCCTCCTTCGCCAGGGTCTTCGGTGGATTCCTTGGACTTTGGGGGGGGAGGGATGTTATAACCTGCCTACTTACCATTGGCTGGGGACTAATGACAATCCCACAGTCCTGTGGGAGTATGAGTTCCCCAATGAGGGGGGCGGAGAAACCATTAGTAAACTCCTAGTATAAAAAAAGCTGGCCAGTTCAGGAACCAGCAGGGAGGAGTATGTAGCAAGGGAAGTTACTGCTACTGTTATGTGTGTATATATATATATATACATATGTTATTGTAAATAAATGTTATTACTTTGTATCCTTAAAACTCGTGCTGGATTCTTCGTGGCCCTCACAAAAGAGGGTAATGTTTGTTGATCGGGACACCACGAGAACCACTTGTTCTTACTTGAGTAGTATCCAACTGAGCAGGAGAGACTGGGCCTCAGATGTGGGATCTTCCAATTGCACCCACCGTGAGATCGGAACTTCCCACCTGATTTCAGAGGATTGTTACACAGTCCGTCAGATTTTCCTGATCCTGCCCGCGACAATTCCTGTGGCAGGCAGGGCCAGGAAACGTCTCTGCTCATCCAACAGACAGGCAGCACTCCCCCAGTACCGCATTGACATGCCGGTCAAGATTGTTCCCTGCGTTTCATTCAGTGTCACTGAAATTGCTAGTCAGAATTGGGAAGTGAGGGGACTTCCGGTGGCGGCCATGGAGGGGTAGGTCCGTCATTTGATAGCTCCCGCCTGTGACGGACTTTTGGACCTTTTTCCCCCTGTTTGTTTCCGGATTTGATAGGATAAATCGATGAAGAGTGAGGAGAAATCCCCCCCCCCCCCCCCCCCCCCCCCCCCCCCCCCCCCCGGTGTATGGAGAATTGGACCAGAAGTGGCCGTGAGAGACGACAAAGTCCTATAAGGGAGACGCAAGCAGAGCTGGTAACACGGGACAGCATGGCGGAGGGCAAGGGCCCCGGGGAGACGGCACAATGGTCGACGGAGCAGCTGGTGAAGTTTTTCGAGGATTGCTTCGCCGAGCTGAAGAAGGACCCGCTGGACCCGATTAAGGCTTCGATTGATCAAGTGGTTCAGAATCAGGAAACCCACGGGAGAGCGATCCAGGATGTCAAACAAAGGTTGTCCGGCACAAGGTGTATATAACCGTGCTGGAAAGCAAGGTGGGGATGATGAACGACCACCAGAAAAGAATGCAGGAGAAGCCGGAGGACCTGGAGAATAGGTCCAGGAGGCAGAATCTCAGAATTGTTGGCCTCCCTGAAGGCAATGAGGGATCGGATGCGAGGGCCTATGTGGCGGGCATGTTGGAGAAGTTGATGGGGGCTGGGGCGTTCCCTTGGCCCCCGGAATTGGACAGAGCGCACAGAGCCCTCGCGAGGAAGCCCCGAGCGAACGAGCCGCCGAGAGCGATGGTGGTACGCTTTCACCGATTCCTGGACAAGGAACACGTTCTGCGGTGGGCCAAGAAGGAACGGAGCAGCAAGTGGGAGAACTGTGAGCTGTGCATTTATCAGGACCTGGGCGCAGATTTGACCAAGAGGCGAGCTGGGTTTAATCGGGCAAAAACGGCCCTCTTTAAGAAGAGGGTGAAGTTTGGGATGTTGTACCCAGCCCGTCTGTGGGTCACACATGAGGAACAGAACTTCTACTTCAAAACACCAGACGAAGTATGGACTTTTATTAAAGAAAAAAGGCTGGAGGCGAACTAAAAGACACTGAAGCCTTGGAGAGGGCGGTGGTGGTGATTTGTTGCGCTGGGCTGTATAAGTATAAGTAGTGTTATGTGTAATAAGGGGCTGTTTTGATGGCTGAAGTTAACTTTGTCTTGCAGGGAGCTGGTTAGAGGGGGGATGGTCTTTGGGGCTGGTTCTGTTTTTGGGTGATCACATGGAACGTCAGAGGGCTGAATGGGCCGGTCAAGAGGGCTCGCGTGTTTGCGCATTGAGGGAACTGAAAGCGGACGTGGCAATGCTACAAGAGACACACCGAAAGGTTACAGACCAGACGAGATTGAGGACGGGGTGGGTTAGCCAAGTATTCCACTCAGGACTGGAAGACCAGGGGGGTGGCGATCTTGATCAGCAAATGTGTGGCATTCGAGGCAGGGAGAATCGTGTCAGACACGAGGCGGGGGGGGGGGGGGGGTACATGATGGTGAGTGGGAAGCTGGAGGGGGTGCGGGTGGAACTCGTGAACATATATTCTCCGAATTGGGACGATGTGGAATTTATGAGGTGGATGTTAGGTAAGATCCCAGACTTAGAGTCACAGAACCCGATTTATAGGAGAAGATTTTAACACAGTCATTGATCCGGAATTGGACCGGTCAAAATCCAGGACAGGGAGGAGGCCGGCTGTGGCAAAGGAATTGAAGGGGTTTATGGAACAGATGGGGGTGTAGACCCATGGAGGTTTGCACGGCCAAGGGCGAAGGAGTTTTCCTTTTCCTCACATGTCCACAAGGTATACTCTCGCATTGACTTTTTTGTTCTGAGCAGGGCGCTAATACCGAAGGTGGTGGATACTGAGTACTCGGCAATTGCAGTGTCGGATCATGCCCCGCACTGGGTGGGTCTGCGGGTTAGTGTGGAGAGAGGGCAACGCCCGCTGTGGAGGCTGGATGTGGGGTTGCTAGCGGACGAGGCGGTCTGTGGGCGGGTTAACAAGTCCATCCAGAACTACCTGGAAACAAATGATATGGGGGAGGTCTCTGCAGCGACGGTTTGGGAATCTCTGAAGGCAGTGGTCAGAGGGGAATGTATCTCGATACGGGCCCACAGCGAAAAGGTGGAACGGGCTGAGAGGGATAGATTAGTGGAGGAGATACTCCAGGTGGACAGGAGATACTCGGAGGCCCCGGACGCGGGGCTACTGAGGGAGCGGCAGAGGTTACAGGCGGAGTTTGGGCTGTTGACCACAGGGAAAGCAGTGGGACAGTTGAGGAAGGCAAGGGGGCGATTTATGAGTACGGGGAAAAGGCGAGCAGAATGTTAGCGCACCAGCTCAGGAAAAGGGAGGCGGCCAGGGAGATAGGTAAAGTAAAGAGCAGAGGCGGGAATACTGTCCTGGACCCAGCGGGGGTGAACGAGGTGTTCAAGGACTTCTATAGTAAATTATATGAGTTGGAACCCCCGGCTGGGGTGGAGGGGATGAGGCAGTTTTTCGATCAGTTGAGGTTTCCGAGGGTAGATGAGGATCTGGTGGAAGGTCTGGGAACCCCAATTGAGATTGAGGAAATAATCAAGGGGCTGGAGGGCATGCAGTCGGGCAAGGCCCCGGGGCCTGACGGCTACCCGGTGGAATTCTATAAGAAGTTTTCAGAGATATTGAGCCCACTGCTGGTGAGGACATTTAATGAAGCAAGAGAGAAGGGAGTCCTCCCCCCAACAATGTCGCAGGCCCCGATTTCATTGATCTTGAAACGGGAGAAGGATCCGGAGCAATGTGGGTCATACAGGCCGATTTCTCTGCTGAATGTGGATGCCAAACTGCTGGCTAGGATACTGGCCACAAGGATAGAGGACTGTGTCCCGGGGGTGATAGGGGAAGACCAGACGGGATTTGTTCAGGGCAGGCAACTCAAGGCCAATGTTCGAAGGGTCTAAATGTTATTATGATGCCCTCAGAAGGAGGGATGGTGGAGGTGGTGGTAGCGATGGATGCGGAGAAGGCTTTTGATCGGGTGGAGTGGAATTACCTGTGGGAGGCGCTGGGAAGGTTTGGGTTTGGTGAGAGCTTTACTGACTGGGTGCAGTTTCTCCATCAGGCACCAGTAGCGAGTGTGCGTACGAACCGGCTGGGGTCGGGGTACTTTAAACTACACCGAGGGACGAGGCAAGGGTGCCCCCTCTCCCCGTTACTGTTTGCTCTGGTCATAGAGTCATTGGCCATGGCGTTAAGAGCCTCTAGGAACTGGAAAGGGCTGGTTCGGGAAGGGGTGGCGCGGGGGGGGGGGGGGTGGGGGGGGGGTGGGGGGGGGGGTGAGCGGGGGGGTTGGAGCACCGGGTCTCGTTCTACGCAGATGACCTGCTCTTGTAGATTTCAGACGCATTGGAGGGAAAGGGGGAAGTAATGCGGATCCTGGGGAATTTGGCAATTTTTCGGGGTATAAATTGAACATGGGGAAAAGCGAGATGTTCACGATCCAGGCAAGAGGGCAGGAGAAGAGACTGGGAGAGCTGCCGCTTAGAATGGTAGGGAAGAGCTTTCAGTATCTGGGAATCCAGGTGGGCTGGGAATGGGAAGCACTGCACAAGTTAAACCCATCCCGGCTGGTAGAACAAATGGAAGGGACTGTAAGAGATGGGACGTGCTCCTGCTATCACTGGCGGGGAGGGTACAGACCGTGAAAATGACGGCCCCCCCCAGATTTCTGTTCGTCTTTCAGTGCCTCCCCAGCTTCATCCCGAGGGCCTTTTTCAAGCGGGTGCATAAGATTATTTTGGGCTTTGTGTGGGTGAGTAAAACCCCGCGAGTGAAGAAAGTGTTGCTGGAGCGCAGTCGGGGGGAGGGTGGGTTGGTGCTGCCGAACTTCTGCAATTACTGCTGGGCGGCTAATGTAGCCATGATCAGGAAGTGGGTAGTGGGGGAGGGGTCGGCATGGGAGTGGATGGAGACGGCGTCATGTAAAGACACCAGTCTGGGAGCACTGATAACGGCACCTCTTCCGTTCTCGCCGGTCCGATACTCCACAAGTCCGGTGGTAGTGGTGGCTCCGAGGATCTGGGGGAAATGGAGGAGATATAAGAGAGTGGAGGGAGCATCGGTTTGGACCCCGATTTATAATAATCATCGGTTTGTACCGGGTAGGCTAGATGGCAGGTTCCGGAGTTGGCAGAGGGCAGGAATTAGAAGGATGGGGATCTATTTATAGATGGGAGCTTTCCCAGCTTGACAGCTTTGGAGGATAAATTTAAATTGCCAGCAAGGAATGGTTTTAGATATTTGCAGGTGCGCAACTTCCTGAGAAAACAGGTGCCGGCCTTTCCGCTGCTGCCGCCACGGGGGATACAGGATAGAGTAGTTTCCAGTACCTGGGTGGGAGAGGGGAAGTTATCGGATATTTACCAGGAGCTTTCGGAGGTGGAGGAAACTCCGGTGGAGGAAACTCCGGTGGAGGAGCTTAAGGGCAAGTGGGATGACGAGCTAGGAGGAGTCTATGGGCGGATGCCCTAAGCAGGGTTAATACCGCCTCATCGTGCGCCAGTCTTAGCCTGATAAATTTCTCCAGTCTATCTTCACAATTGAAGTTCCTCATTCCAGGAGCCATGCTTATGAATCTTTTCTGCATCCTCTCTAATGCTTCCAGAACTGGACTCAATGCCCCAGCTGAAGCTGAACCGGTGACTTATTCAAATTCAACATAACCTCCGTGCTCTCTGCCACTAATAATAAAGCTCAGGATGCTGTCTGCTTCATTATCTGTTCTCTCTCTCCCCCTGTCCTGCCACCTCCAATGATTTATGCACATATGCACCCAGGTGGCACAGTGGTTAGCAGTGTGGATTCACAGCACCAGGGTCCCGGGTTTGATTCCCAGCTTGTGTCACTGTCTGTGCGGAGTCTGCACGTTCTCCCTGTGTCTGCGTGGGTTTCCTCCGGGTGCTCCGGTTTCCTCCCACAAGTCCTGAAAGACATGCTGTTAGGTAATTTGGACATTCTGAATTCTCCCTCTGTGTACCTGAACAGGCGCTGGAATGTGGCGACTAGGGGCTTTTCCCAGTAACTTCATTGCAGTGTTAATGTAAGCCTACTTGTGACGATAAAGGTTGTTTAGGTCCCTCTGCTCCTGAACCCACTTTATTTAATCTTTATTGTCCCAAGTAGGTTTACATTAACACTGCAATGAAGTTACTGTGAAAAGCCCCTAGAATTATCCCCATTATTTTATAACACTCATCAAAATAAATGACCTCTTCCCCTAACTGGGGAAGCAGGGAGGTCTGCAGGGCAGCCTATTGGAAGGACTCTAATTGATTTGCATACAATAATATTTTTTGATACTTTGTTCTTCAATATAGTTTGTACTCTTTAAATAAAAACTTTTCATGGAAAAAAAAAGGAATCACCTCCCCTGCCTCTGCATTGGACTCCATCCTGTTGCAATGCTGCAACAGCAAAGCAGCTCTGGGGGGTGGGATTGAGCAATTTTATCTGAAGCTGCAGAGGAATGAGCGCGGGGATTGTTTTGGGGGTAATACGGTAAGGCGGCAGTGCGCATGTGGGGAAGGCGGTGCAGAGGGAGCCTGTGGGCAGATGCTACCGGTTGTGGAGGCCGGCCTAAGGGGAGGACAAGCGGCAGGGACCGGCCTCGGCGGGCAGATGCACGGGGACAAGGGTGCAGTCTGCAGGAGCTTCCCGGCTTGTGGGCGCTGATGTGGCGGAGCGGCTGCAGCGAGGCCCGGCTGCCAATGAAATAGACACATTGTCACCGTGTAAGTTTCAGCAAGTATCAACTTGGGAGTTCCCCAATCCTGCTGGCCGCACACTAACCAGCACCGGCCATCCACCTTTTATAAGGTTGTATTTGCCATTTCAACTGAGTGCAAGCCAACTTTTTAAAAAAAGACAATATTCCCCCCCCCCCACCATCCCCTATCTCTCCTTCTTTCACCCCCCCCTCTCCTTGCAACCCCCCCTCTCCTTTCACCCCCCCTCTCCTTTCACCCCCCTCTCCTTTCCCCCCTCTCCTTTCACCCCCCCCTCTTCCTTTCACCCCCCCCTCTCCTTTCTACACCCCCCCCCTCCTTTCACCCCCCCCCCTTCTCCTTTCACCCCCCCCCCTCTCCTTTCACCCCCCCCCCTCTCCTTTCACACCCCCCCCTCTCCTTTCACCCACCCCCCCCTCTCCTTCACACCCCCCCCCCTCTCCTTTCATCACCCCCCCCCCCCTCTCCTTTCACCCCCCCCTCTCCTTTCACCCCCCCCTCCTTTCAACCCCCCCCTCTCCTTTCACCCCCCCCTCTCCTTTCACCCCCCCCTCTCCTTTCACCCACCCCTCTTCCTTTCACCCCCCCCCTCTCCTTTCACCCCCCCCCTCTCCTTTCACCCCCCCCCTCTCCTTTCACCCCCCCCCCCTCTCCTTTCACCCCCCCCTCTCCTTTCACCCCCCCCTCTCCTTTCACCCCCCCTCTTCCTTTCACCCCCCCCCCTCTTCCTTTCACCCCCCCCTCTCCTTTCACCCCCCCCTCTCCTTTCACCCCCCCCTCTCCTTTCTCCCCCCCCTCTCCTTTCACCCCCCCCCCTCTCCTTTCACCCCCCCCCCTCTCCCTTTCACCCCCCCCTCTCCTTTCACCACCCCCACCCTCTCCTTTCACCCCCCCCCTCTCCTTTCACCCCCCCCCTCTCCTTTCACCCCCCCCCCCTCTCCTTTCACCCCCCCCCCCCTCTCCTTTCACCCCCCCCCCTCTCCTTTCACCCCCCCCTTCCTTTCACACCCCCCCCTCTCCTTTCACCCCCCCCCCTCTCCTTTCACCCCCCCCTCTCCTTTCACTCCCCCCCTCTCCTTTCACCCCCCCCCCTCTCCTTTCACCACCCCCCCCCTCTCCTTTCACCCCCCCCTCTCCTTTCACCCCCCCCGCTCCTTTCACCCCCCCCCTCTCCTTTCACCCCCCCCCTCTCCTTTCACCCCCCCCCCTCTCCTTTCACCCCCCCCCCTCTCCTTTCACCCCCCCCCCTCTCCTTTCACCCCCCCCCCTCTCCTTTCACCCCCCCCTCTCCTTTCACCCCCCCCCCCTCCTTTCACCCCCCCCCTCTCCTTTCACCCCCCCCTCTCCTTTCACCCCCCCCTCTCCTTTCACCCCCCCCCTCCTTTCACCCCCCCCCCTCTCCTTTCACCCCCCCCTCTCCTTTCACCCCCCCCTCTCCTTTCACCCCCCCCCTCTCTTTTCACCCCCCCCTCTCTTTTCACCCCCCCCTCTCTTTTCACCCCCCCCTCTCTTTTCACCCCCCCCTCTCCTTTCACCCCCCCTCTCTCCTTTCACCCCCCCCTCTCCTTTCACCCCCCCCTCTCCTTTCACCCCCCCCTCTCCTTTCACCCCCCCCTCTCCTTTCACCCCCCCCTCTCCTTTCACCCCCCCCTCTCCTTTCACCCCCCCCTCTCCTTTCACCCCCCCCCTCTCCTTTCACCCCCCCCCTCTCCTTTCACCCCCCCCCTCTCCTTTCACCCCCCCCTCTCCTTTCACCCTCTCCTTTCACCCCCCCCTCTCCTTTCACCCCCCCCTCTCCTTTCACCCCCCCCCTCTCCTTTCACCCCCCCCTCTCCTTTCACCCCCCCTCTCCTTTCACCCCCCCCTCTCCTTTCACCCCCCCCTCCTTTCACCCCCCCCCCTCCTTTCACCCCCCCCCCTCCTTTCACCCCCCCCCCTCCCTTTCACCCCCCCTCTCCTTTCACCCCCCCCTCTCCTTTCACCCCCCCCTCTCCTTTCACCCCCCCCTCTCCTTTCACCCCCCCCTCTCCTTTCACCCCCCCCTCTCCTTTCACCCCCCTCTCCTTTCACCCCCCCCCTCTCCTTTCACCCCCCCTCTCCTTTCACCCCCCCCCTCTCCTTTCACCCCCCCCTCTCCTTTCACCCCCCCCCCTCTCCTTTCACCCCCCCCCTCTCCTTTCACCCCCCCCCCTCTCCTTTCACCCCCCCCCCTCTCCTTTCACCCCCCCTCCCCTTTCACCCCCCCCTCTCCTTTCACCCCCCCCCTCTCCTTTCACCCCCCCCTCTCCTTTCACCCCCCCCTCTCCTTTCACCCCCCCCTCTCCTTTCACCCCCCCCCTCTCCTTTCACCCCCCCCTCTCCTTTCACCCCCCCCTCTCCTTTCACCCCCCCCTCTCCTTTCACCCCCCCCCTCTCCTTTCACCCCCCCCCTCTCCTTTCACCCCCCCCCTCTCCTTTCACCCACCCCCCCCCCCTCTCCTTTCACCCACCCCCCCCCCTCTCCTTTCACCCACCCCCCCCCCCCCCCCCGCTTCTTTCTTCCTGGCAGGCAGTGACAACGAGGATGGACTGCGCTGAGGAATTGCCACTGGGGGCAGAGCCCCTGGACACGGAACAAGGGCTGGGCTGTCTGTGGTCCTGTGGCGAGGAGCTGAGCGGAGACTCCCAGCTCCGAGGCAGAGCCAAGTCCAGGAGCCTGTCTACTTCCCCCGCTCTGATCAGTGGAAAAGTGTACAGGTAACTGAGCACTGAGGGTCAGCTGGCAACAGCCTCTGCCCCCTAAGATTTCAACTGTTTTAAGAAAGTGAGAAGGGATTGTGTACCAAGGCAAATAAAATGTTTCAATATTTTAGAATGAATGGAATACAATCGAGAAATTCAACATTTTTCCACTTGTGA
Organism: Scyliorhinus torazame; assembly: GCF_047496885.1. Lineage (NCBI taxonomy): Eukaryota > Metazoa > Chordata > Chondrichthyes > Carcharhiniformes > Scyliorhinidae > Scyliorhinus > Scyliorhinus torazame. Next base: position 4,824,895 of record NC_092722.1, read on the forward strand.
CAGTTCCAGAGCTTTACTGTGACTTCTTAAGCGATTGTAGCAGTTTTTGATTTCTGGGGTAATCTAGTTGGTTTTGTTCCTTTTTAAACTTCCAAGCCTTTGCCTTGCTCGTATTGTTCAGTGTTGATGGTCCCTAGTGAGATGCTGTTTGGGGCCTGGGATATCATGCGCTCCTGTGACAAAAGGTAACCTTATCTTTTGATGGAAATGTATTAATTTGCACCCTCCACTGCACAGGAGGGGGAAGTTTCAAAAGCAGAGTCCAGTGCCTGGAAGCCAGAGTAAAGTTTGCCTGGGAAGTGCAGGGAATACTGCATCCTTAAAATCTTCTAGCACAGATCTGGCTCTGGCCAACCAGCTCTGAGTCACCTAGACCACATAATTACAAACCTGATTGGTTTATTCTCTGGGAATGAGTGGTGAAGCATACTGGCTTTTATTTTGCTTTTGAGTGCTTGAGTTATGAAGTATCACGGGGGAAGATGGTGTGTGTGATGTGAATGTGTTCCAAGGTGTTTCAACAATGCCCTGACGGTCAACAATAACACAATGATTTGCAAGGTAGCGATGTGAACACATTTTAATCAAATAGTGTTAGTATTAGCAAAGTAGACTTCAATGCAGTATTTCACTTTTCGCTATGCTTTGACTCCAGTTGGCCACTGACATAATGGAACAAGCTGTATTGTTGAGAGACGGTCAAGATTCTGTAATTTAATCGGGATGGCAACGGTTGAGTGGTTTGTAGTTCTCTGAATCCACACATTTTGATTTATAGCATTCTGCCAAGAACGGAACCTTAGAAAACTGGCAAAATTACTGAACACTGTTGAGTGATTTTCACCAGCACTTGTGCAGAAATTCTAATAACGTTGCAACTTTATTCTAATAACTTTACAACTTTATTCTAATAACTTCAGGACATCACCTGAACTCCCATCAACTATTCATCAGCTTTATTGCTCCTAATTATTCATAATGTGGCTATAATTTAACCAAATGTAATTTAATAAAACTCATTCTGAACAAGTATCTCTGTCCAGTAGGATTCCAAGCTGGTGAAAAGACCCGTGTCATGTGCTGCCTGGTTATATCGCAAATACATAACTTTTACGTGGCCCTTGACTGTGTTTTTTATAAATTTAGAGTACCCAATTAATTTTTTCCAATTAAGGGGCAATTTAGCATGGTCAATCCACCTACCCTGCACATCTTTGGGTTGTGGGGGCGAAACCCACGTAAACACGAGGAGAATGTGCAAACTCCACACGGACAGTGACCCAGGGCCGGGATCGAACCTGGGACCTCGGTGCCGTGAGACAGCAGGGCTAATCCACTGCGCCACCGTGCTGCCATGCAGCTGCAGATGAATGAAGCTGCATTTTGCTCACGGCAATGTCCCTTCAACAAAAATGGCATGAAGAAACAAATGTGTTTTGGCTGGGGTTGGTTGAAGGGGAAATATTGACAGGATATCACAATGACCCAAGCTGGATTTTTATCGTGCTTGAGATCTTTGAAAGGAGTCTGGCAAGGCTTAACATCTCATCTGAAGGACACTTTCAGTCTTGAAAGTTTCAACCAAACATTTGAAAATATCGAATTTTAGAAAAGACGCTCTTAAACCGATGTGTTCTTGGCCATAGATTTACTGCGATGCTACTGCCAGAGGTTCACTGCTGTGTGCAGGATACAGAGCCAATTCTTTGACAGCATCCCAGCCCGATGTTTTCATCAGTCCCTATGTGGGATCCAAAGGGCTTTTTCAACAGAGACCATCAATATACAGGTGTAGTGAAGGGCGTTGGGTTGGTGATGGGAAATCCTGAATCTCCTTTTGAAGTTCACTCTTCGTGAAACCCACCACAAGTTGTGCAATTTAAATTCTCTGATAGGGCAGCACGGCAGCACAGTGGTTAGCACTATGGCTTCACTGCACCAGGGTCCCAGGTTCGATTCCTGGCTTGGGTCACTGTCTGTGCAGAGTCTGCACATTCTCCCCGTGTCTGCGTGGGTTTCCTCCGGGTGCTCCGGTTTCCTCCCACAAGTCCCGAAAGACGTGCTTGTTGGGTGAATTGGATATTCTGAATTCTCCCTCTGTGTACCCGAACAGGCGCCGGAATGTGGCGACTAGGGGCTTTTCACAGTAACTTCATTGCAGTATTAATGTAAACCGACTTGTGACAATAAAGATTATTATAATTAAAAAAAACATCAGGGTCCTGAATGGCATTTTTGAAAAATGTCTTCAGTTTATTCTAATCTAATACTAAAAACAGTAAAACTACCAAAATGTCATAACGTGCTTTAATATGTTGTACGAAAATAAACCCAAAGCAATTAAACAAATAAATTAATGCCTCAACCCATCCTGGAAAGTTTCCCAAGCCCTTTGCATATTTATTTTCATACGGCAATGATGATTAATTTGGCAAATGCTGCACCAAATTTGTGCTAGCAATGTCGCTACAAACCAAAATGCGATGCTGGTCAATCAGTCGATTTTCATTCATTGTTGAGGCCGAGACACATGTTTTCTTTGGTGCATTGCCAATTTTTTTAAAAGTCCACTTGGGCAGAAAAACATCTCTGGGTGGAATCAGAAGGCACAGATAGTGTATTCATGAGCACAGGAGAAGGTGGGGCGGCATAGTGGTTAGCATTGCTGCCTCACAACTCCAGGGACCCAGGTTAAATTCCGGGTGACTGTATGGAGTCTGCATGTTCTCCCCGTGTCTGCGTGGGTTTCCTCCGGGTGCTCCGGTTTCCCCCCAAAGGCCAAAGATGTGCAGGTAAAGTGGATTGGCCTTGATCAATGGGTTATAAGGTTAGGGTGGGGGAGTTGGCATAGGTAGAGCACTTTTTTGGTGTGTAGGTGCAGACATGATGGGCTGAATGGTCTCCTTCTGCATTGTAGGGATTTTACGGTGGGGCAGAGTGGAAAATGGATTGTAATCTGGTGTTAGAGAGATGAAAGCGGAGTCTGAGATATATAACAGGAGAATATCAGTCAGAATTTAGAAATGAGGTTGAAGGCTTCGAGAACCAGTCGGACTTGGTATGGATGACGTGGATGTTGGTGCAGGAGGGGATAAGAACCCAAGTTAAGCCATTGTTGTAGTTTGTACCAAGCTTGCGGTGACCACTGTTAGGATCCCGAACAAGAACCCAACTATTTGCAATTTGTAAAATTGAGGAAATGTTACTGCACCACAGGAGTGATAACATTGACCAATAGGTATATTTTATGTTAAAACAGACTTTAATTTAATCACATTAGTAACAAAGAAATAGCTTTACAGTTAACAGGTTACAACAGTTCTTAAGTAAAAGAAGGAACCTTTGCTTCGTAAACCTACTACTAATATTTTACTTAGTCAAACCAATATATTTTAAATACCACTCATGAATAAAGTTAACAACCAGGGTTTTATTGCTTTTCTCTGTGCAGAATCTTTGAAGAGAGAACCTTTCAGGACCAAACTGAAACCCCTGTGTTCAGATTAGTGTTCTAGGACCTACTGGCTCCTCGCATTAACTACATCATCAGTACCCAAAGCATAAGGCATTATTTTGTCTCTTCTTACCAGATGTTCCTTGACCTGTTTAGCCAGGACCAAACACAATGCCCCGTAAAAATTATCTACACCCTAGGGGTCCTTCAAACCTCAACAATATTCCATTAGCTAGCTATCTGCAAACATGTAAATGGTTCTCAAGTTCTATTCGCAGAACACTTCACCTGCACTCAATGATTATCTTACTTTTACGACACCTTAATCAGCTCTCTAGCAATCATGCAGTATGCATCTTAACCCAGGTTTTAATAACATTATTGCAAAAATATTTCTTACATTCATCACAGCAGTAGTGATAAAACTGGGGAATTTGAAAATAGTAAGCAAGACACAATATCCCCAAGGTGTAAGAAAACAGTCTTTCCCTTGGTAAATGGGTCAGCTGTTGGTGAAAAGTTAAATGTTTTGAACAGGGAACGGAAGGGGTGAATTTCCAGAATTATCCTCATTGGGCCATCAAAATGGTTGATGGAGTTGAGGCCAGAAGTTGGTAGGCGCTGATTAGAGAGTGGCTCGAGTTTGCCAGTGATGGGATGGAGGTGACATCATCTTATCCAGAGCTCCGTTGGACAAGGTAGTTGAGAAACTTTGTGTCAACAATGAAATGAAATGAAAATCGCTTATTGTCACAAGTAGGCTTCAAATGAAGTTACTGTGAAAAGCCCCTAGTCGCCACATTCCGGCGCCTGTTCGGGAGGCTGTTACGGGAATCGAACCGTGCTGCTGGCCTGCCTTGGTCTGCTTTCAAAGCCAGCGATTTAGTGAACATGGCATGTGAAAAGAAACAATTACAGATCAGTGGCTACAAGGTGAGAGAGAGTAGCGCCAAGGAGACCAACCCGTGCTTGGAATATTGTCACTTTTCAGTTCACCTGCAGCAACCTTTTTCATTTCTAGGGAGCATCCCATAATTATTTGCTCTTGGCGAGTGATGGAATGGGGGAAAATAAAGGGCTCAGCTGGAAAATAATGGAGGGGAAGATTACTTTGGTCAAGTTTTGAGAAACATTCTAAAACAGGAGACGGGAAGGGTTTTGGGGCAGAGTTGGAGGGTGGGATCGAGGACTGTGAAGGTCTGAACACTGATGTTGGAAGGATGTGTCCAAAAGACCAGATAGTTTTCTTTTACTCTTTCATGGAAGTGGGCGTCGCAGGCTGGGGCAGCACTTGCATCCCTAATTTCCCTTGAACCATTTCAGGGCATTTACGAGTCGACCACATTTCTGTAGACCTGGAGTCACGTGGCCAGACCAGGTGACCATGCTGAAGGACGTTGCAAAGACTGAGTTTGGGGTCATTGAATGATTTTAAAGGTGGGTGCAATGCTTTGGATGGCTGTGTAAGTCAGTAAGGGCAAGAGAGATGGATGAATGTGACTTAATGCTGGACAGGTTACAGGCAGCCTGCGTTTGGAGTTTGTGCGGTAGCTGAAGGATGCTCCCATCAAAGAGTGCGTTCGAGGAATCCGTTTCAGTGCATAGTTTCAACAACATGTTGCGATGTGACGATGGAATAAGGAGTTGGTGATCAATAGAACGTGGGGTTTGCAATTGGCTTCTGCTTGAACATGTGACAAGGGTATAATCGTGCCAGTAGCACGGAGCAGGATGTGATGGGAGCTAAAACCGATGGCTTCTGTTTTCCAAAGTGTTTACCAGGGTTGGGGATGGAGGAGTGAGTGACATGGGTGTTCAGCTGGAGGAAATTGAGTTGATGTGACCCCGACAATCAAATTCAGACAAGGAAGAGCTAGTCTTCAGACAATTTTCTCAAGATATAGCTGAATTGAAGTAATGCCTGTGATGATCTAAACTTTCAGCAAAGAATGATAACCATAAACCAACCGTTTAAATCATTGACCTTTCAGCTTTAGGATTAGATTTGAATTGGCCCAGATTGATGGGATCAGTGTCCAGCCAGAAAAGACGAGTGGCACTTGTTGGTAAAGTCTGCTATTCCACGTTTAACTGCGTTTGCTGGAGGCAGACTGTGTGGCCCTTTCCTATCAAAAGCTCTATTTTACACAAACTGTCCTTGTAGACTTGAGTGACCCAGGGTTAATAATTACATCAAATGACCCAAAGTCACTTAGTAAACTGTGCTCGAACTTTGAACAAATCACTGGTAAACTGAATCAGCTCTGACAAATCAGAGCACTCGCAGGTTACAGTAATTCAAAGAGCAGATGCAGCATTAGAATTTGGATTATGTAATATTAGATTCATGGACATTTGCAGCACAGAAAGAGCCCATTCAGCTCAGAGTGTCTGCGCTGGTCAACAAAGATCTGACTACACTAATCCTCTTTTCCAGCACTTGGCCCATAGTTCTGGCGATTACGGCAGCGCAAGTGAATATCTCAACACTTTTTAAATGTTATGAGGGTCTCTGCCTCCACCACCCTTTCAGGCAGCGAGTTCCAAACTCCCACCACCCTCTGGGTGAAAATGTTCCCCCTCTGCTCCTCTCTTGAACTACTACCACACCCCTGGTTATTGACCTCTCTACTGGAAAACATGCCTTCCTATCCACCCTATCTACGCGCCTCACAAAGTTAGACACCTCTATCAGGTCCCCTCTCAACCATCGCTACTCGAAGGGAAACAGCACCAGCCTATTCAATCTCATCATAGTTCAGGCCGGGACAGTAGATCAGGGCAATAATCAAGCATGAATGTCCTTTGCAATGTCTACAATAAATAGACTACTGATTTGAATGCTGCGATGAAGCAGTGTAGGAGGACAAATTTTGTACCATGAAAGCTCTCAGTGAGTGAGTAAACATGAAGAGTCCGTTTCTCCTTCATCACATTTCTTTCCTTAAGTGAACAGTTTTCAAGAGAATGTGGCAACCATTCAAAGTGGAAAACCTGCTCTCTGTTAGAATATATTTTATTTTTAGTTTATCAGATATCAAGTTAAATTGCCATGGGTCGGTGAACACATGCTGATCTCATTTCAGATTACTGCAGGGAAGTGCAACTTCTGACTGTGTGGAATTGTTTGGAAGTTCCTAGAATGTTAATAGTTCTGGGTTGCTCAATAGCCACAGTTCCCTTTTTGCCTTTTTCTATATTACAACATTGAACTGACTGCCCAAGATGCATAAATTGAAGAATATTACCAACCTTTGGATAGACCTGCTGCTATCTTGACCTTTTTTTTTCACCTTGTATTTTTCTGTAAAGTTTTGTGTTCATTTTTTTTCACATTGCTGAAGAGAGAGACATGTTGCTGAAGCTTTACAGCTTTCACTCATCAGAACAAACACAAGAATACCAAATTTCAACCAATCACAACTTATACTACAAAATAAAAGGGCACTGATTGGTTGAAAAGTTGACTCTGATTGGCCAAGATGTTGCCATTGGGCAAGCAATGGGAAGCTATAGGCTCTCCAAGCTCCTGGGCGATACAAAAAAGGCACAAGGCTTGAACTTATTCCTTTTGTTTGTAGGGAACAGGTCTCTCTGTATGAATGTATGTCCTTTCTAGCAGGCGCCAATGACCCATGTTATGAGGTTGACTGATTGTATTCATGCCATATAAAATGTTGCAAATTTTAGATTCCGAGAGGTTTAGGTCAGATGAGAAAAATGGTATTTTACTGTGAACACCAATAACTGATCTTGGGGAGTTGGCCAGAATTCCAGGTGTGATATTGTCTCACTTTTACTCCAATGGTGTTTGTCATGACAAAATGTTAATATATCGGTGGGGTATGTTAAAGTGAGAATGGAAGGATGGATCATATCAACTACAGAAAAAGTGGAAAAGAAAGGAAGGGGCAATGGTAAATATCTCTCAATAAATATCGCCACCAATCGTAGCAATTATTCATGTATATGATCAATTTCATTCATTCGCGGGATGTGATTCAACCAGCATTTATTGTCCATCCCTGAGAGCATTGAAGAGTTAACCGGGTAAGGAGGGCAGATTTCCTTCCCGAAAGGACCCTAAACCAGATGGTTTTTTATGACAATCGACATTAAACTAATTCCAGATTTTTATTGATTTCAAATTTCACCATCTGCCATGGCGGGATTTGAACCTGTGTCCGCCGAGCATTACTCTGGGTTACTAAACCAGTGACAATACCACTACGCCACTGCCTCCCCTATTTATTCATGATATTAGAGAGAAATGGTCCTCTGTTAAAGTAGGAAATCTGTCAACCACCTTCATTCATTGTGCACTTAGATGTAAATTAGAATATATTTTATTCAAAGTCGAGTTTAAATATTGACCATAATGGAATGTACAATTTGTATTTAAACAATGCCATCAAAGAAAGTCCTTTGTTGGATTTTGTTTTACTTTAACTGTTTTAGATGGTGAGTTGTTGGAGATACAGAAGAGTTATAGAACATAAAGCTCAGAATAAATCTATAGCAGGAAACTCAACACTATTATTATGTGATAGAAATCAGATTTGAAAGGCCTGTTCATAGGACCACCATCCACAATCGCCCCGTCTTAAAATTCCTTTTGTCGTTTTACATCCCAGACTATTTCTGTATTTGCTGCAGCAAAAGATTCTGTTTCAGTAATTAGGGAACCGGTTTGACTGAATTTTCGCACCAATTGTGCAAGTAGCTATTGACTGGCCTTGCGCAATTTTCAACAGTTGGGACACGTCAGAGACTTTTCCTAACTCTCTCCCATGTCCTGTATCTTCGTGTACACCCAGGCCAATTTATTTAACTATGGGTTGTGTTATGGGCCAGGATTTGGAGAACCCCAAAGTGTATCGTGGAGTTCACCTGACCCACAGCTTTTACTAGATTGTGGTATGGGGAGCACACGGCCCACTCTACAGGTGTGGTACAGCAGAAATGGAAAAGTATTTTTTAAAGCAAAACAATGTTTATTCTATAAACTCAAGTTAACCTTTTTAAAACATACAGTGAACATCTTAGCAACCATCAATTCAAATACAAACCCCCAAAGAATACAACACTAAGTAATCCTTACTTTCCTTTCTACACCCATAAGACGTAAAAAAAACACCTTTTAACAGAAGCACATCAGGTTTAAATTCACTACTGAGAACAGTTATAACTCTGAATTCACCAAATGATCAAGAGATAGTCTTTACATGGCAGAGAGAAACAACATTACACATTTTGTGGCTGACTGCAGCTCCAACACTGAAACGAAACCCAAAAAACACAGACACACCCAAGCTTTTCTCAAAGTAAAACTAAAAGCTGACACAGCCAAGCCCCCCCCCCCCCCCCCCCCCACTGTGATCAGTTGTGAAGCCATCAGATATTACTGTGTCTGAATGACTGACTCGGCAGGGACCTGCTATCAGTTAATCTGTTTGCCCAACTGCACACGCTGCACTTGCCTTCAATTGCTAGAGCAGTTTATTTATGTTTTCTCGCAGCAGTATAGAATTCCCACAGTGTAGAAGGAGTCCATTCTGCCCATCAAGTCTGCATGACTCTTTGAATGGTCACTGTACCCATGTCAATTTCCCCCCCCCCCCCCCCCCAATCCCCATCCCCATAACCTAATCTGCACATCCGTGGATGCAAAAGGAGCAATTTATCATGGCCGATCCACCTAACCCACTTGTCTTTGGACTGGGGGAGGAAACCGGAGCATCCGGAGGAAACCCACGCAGACACGGGGAGAAAGTGCAAACTCAACACAGTCAGTCACCCAAGGCCGGAATTGAACCCGGGTCCCTAGTTCTGTGAGGCAGCAGTGCTAACCACTGGGCCACCGTGCTGCCCGGGTCCCTGGCACTGAGGCAGCAGTGCTAATGACTGCCACTGCTGCCCGGGTCCCTGGCGCTGAGGCAGCAGTGCTAACCATTGTGCCACAGTGCCGCTCGGGTCCCTGGCGCTGTGAGGCAGCAGTGCTAACCACTGTGCCACAGTGCCGCTCGGGTACCTGGTGCTGTGAGGCAGCAGTGCTAACCACTGTGCCACAGTGCCGCTCGGGTCCCTGGCGCTGTGAGGCAACAGTGCAAACCCCTGTGCCACTGCGCTGCCTTAAACTAAGGAACAAAACACCATATTGGGATTTCGCGGCACTAGATGGGAGGATACAGGATCAAGTGGACACTGATAAACTTGAGCGGGTTTCCTAATCTCAGTTGTGCAACTATGGCAGTCAGGCGCTTCCTTACAGAAAGGGAACGTCATTCACGTGGGGTGGAGAGGAGAGGAAGCTAGCTTAACAGATGTTTGAAATTAGCCAGTTCCTTAAAATTCAAAGTGAGAGAAAAAGAGAAGGAGACGCCCGAGATGATGATGCAGCTTCATAACTTCCCTGAAGCCCAGAGGCAGCAGCTTAAATATTCGACTCTCATTCCTGTCACAGAGCTGAAAATTCTTTGAGGCTAGTTCCGAATTCTGCATCTAATGCTCTCTGGGTTTACGATATGTGCTGTTTCCATAAAATTATTCGGGATGGGAGGACATTCAGCCACTATATCTGTGTAGTTTGTTGGAATAGTTAATCAAGCAACCCTGTGCCCCTGCCCTTTCCCAGAAGCTGTGCACATTTCTCCTTTTTTATTGTGTTTTATGGGTGTCTTTATGTCGCAATATGTAATTTGATAGGGAGTTGGGAGTTGTGTATATTTATGGAGTACTCGTGTTTTAATAAGGTTCAATTTTTTTGGAATCCGATCTTTTTTTTCCCCCCCCCCTCCCCCTGGTTACCACCCAGTTTTTTTCTGCTCATCAAATAAACCATCAATAACACTCAAATAATGAGTTTATACAGTGCCAACAAAAATGTAACCATCTTCAGTCCCTCCAGCCTGCTTTGCTATTCAGTGAGATCATGGGTGAGTTGTTTGTGTTTCAAGTCCCTCATTCCCAAGACCTTGTCTGCAGTAGCTGAACAAAATCTGGAAATAAACTGAATTGATGCAGACCATTTCAGTAAAAATGTGCCCCAAGTGATCTGAAATCGGTTAACTAACGTTACAGCTAAAATAAACTGGGTGGTGAGGAAGTGATAACTGTTGCTTCCTGAGCCTTTTTTAAGAACTCTTACCAGGCTGAGGGTTTCTGTTGAGGTTGTAAACAAGCTATTTTATAGTTGTTTTCAGGATAATCTTATCGATAAAACTTTATTGAAAGTTTCAGTCTCGTCATTGTGCAATGAATGAACTTCCTGCCTGTGGAATGCTCGATTTTTGCGCATGAGTCACTTCCCAAACAGGGCAAGGAAAACTGTTGTCACGAAGGGAATGTGTTAAGTACGAGGATTTAATTATGGATTGGGAGGAGCACAGTCACAATCTATTCTGTACCTAACACCAGGAACTCTGCTAGGATTGAGGACTGTGTCCCTGGGATGATGGGGAGGATCAGGCAGGCTTCGTCAAGGGCAGGCAATTGAACTCCAATGTACGGAGGCTCCTAAACATGCCCTCAGAGGGAGGGGAGGCAGAAGTGGTGGCGGCAATGGACGCGGAGAAAGCCTTTGACCGGGTGGAATGGGAGTACCTGTGGGAAGCGCTAAGAAGGTTCGGATTCGGTGAGGGGTTCATAGGTTGGGTCCAGCTACTCTATCAGGCCCCAGTGGCGAACAGGGGGAGGTCGGAGTACTTTAGGCTCCACCGGGGGACAAGGTTGGGGTTGGTTCGGGGGTGGGGGGGGGGGGGGAGCATCGGGTCTCGCTTTATGCGGATGATCTGCTCCTGTATATTTCGGACCCACTGGAGGGGGTGGGGGAGGTCATGCAGCTTTCTGAGGGACTTTGGCAATTTCTCGGGATACAAACTAAACGAGAAGAAAAGCGAGATGTTGGTGATCCAAGCTAAGGGGCAGGAAAAGGGACTGGGAGAGCTTCCGCTGAAATTGGTCAAGGAGGAACTCTGAAGAGATTTCCAAGGTTCAGGATGCAATGACAGGCAGTTGGGTTCTTTTGAGATAATGAGCGTTTTCCATATATTACAACTCCTTGAGTTCTGGTCTGTGTGTCAGACAATGTCATTGCTATTATGCAAATTAAATGTAGGTGAGTCAGAAGTTTGCATTTACAGAAGGTTGTAACACTAGGGACAAGACCGTGGTCATTCCTGCAGCACAGCGCGTGAGTAAAAGGGGAAGCACTGTAAATGCAGGAAACCTGAACTTGGGTGATGCAGATCGATAATCATTGAGACTCTGGAGATTGACAGGTTGCAGTGTTTTGGGTGTGTCTTCTTCTGGACCATGAATGAGTAATGAGGCACTGGTGATGAAGGGATTGCTGTGTGCCACTGACCAGGTCCTTGGCCTCTTTGCTAATTATTGAAGAGCAGTAGACCTCGCCTATTGATATCTTGGGGAATTTGCTAGATATGCTTCTGAGAATTTTTACCTGGCTGTTTCCTTGTTTTGAACACCTGTGAGCTATAACCCAAATCAGACTCTCTGCCTTTATGATCCACTAAAACATGATTACCGAAGACATCAATAGTCTTCTTTCATTCCTCACCTTTTCCCTGAGGTCAGTAGTTTTGAGCCAGAGTGAAAGCAGTGATTTGAACTGGAATCATAGAACCCTTACAGTGCAGAAGGCGGCCCATTGAGTCTGAACCAACCCTCTGAAAGATCAACACACCTCGACACACTTCCCCCAACCTATCCCCCAATTTTTACTCAACCTGCACATCTTTGGATACTAAGGGGCAATTTAGCATGGCCAATCCACCTAACCTACACATCTTTGGATTTGCGGGAGGAAACCGGAGCACCCGTAGGAAACCCACGCAGACACTGGGAGAACGTGCAGACTCTGCACAGACAGTGACCCAAGCCGTGAATTGAACCCGGGTCCCTGGCGCTGTTGAGGCAGCAGTGCTAACCACTGTGCCGCCCAAGCTTTTAAAGGGGGATTTTTCCTTTACATTTGAACTGACGCAGAATGTGTGAAGTTTTGCCAAGCAGTTAGCATTCCTGTGACTGATCTCCGACTGGAGACGAGCATATGCTGCATGTAAAACGTCTTTTTCTGGAAATACTTGGCAGCTCTGTTCTTGAATGCAGTGGATAAAACCCTTACTTGAATGTGTTTACCTCCCAGTGACAGACATATGGTGGGTTATTAGTAACTGTAGATGGATTGGATTAAATATATTTTTCTTGTGGATCACATGGTTTTGAAAACAATATCACGTTGGAGATGGAAGTTCTTTGAGTTTCCTGCTGTGAGGTGGGGACTGAGATTGATATTTGACCCTTAAGCAGACCCAAGAGCACTGACAGTCTGTAGAGTTGAATATTAAATGTTTTTATAATTGGAAAAGGTGAAATTTGCTTTGGGTGGGGGGGTGGGGGGGGGGGGGGGGGGCGGAGAGGTTCCCCAAGAGCCGAGGTTTGTGTTACATTTCAAGGAGCAGGTTACTGTCAGCTGTTAAGGGGAAGGTGGGAGCAAAGTTGGGGTGTTTGGTTGAGGTTTTACTGGGGGTGGGGGGGAGGGGAGGGGGTTGGTGGTGTTTTTTTCTTTGTGTTTTAAAATGTTAGAATATTAAAAACTTGAATAAAAATATTTGAAAACAAACAACTCGAGCAGGTCCAGCACGTCACTCTCCACAGTGCCTGAGTGTCATCTTCTGTTTGCTAACACTCCTGTGCAGCGCCTTGAGATATTTTGCTACACCTGAAGGCGCTATTTAAATGCAAGTTGTTGTAGCAGTGATCAGCATTTCTGGCCTCTTGAGTATCCCAAATCCCAGCGCTCCATCTGTGGTGGCTGTGCATCCGGCCGCCTGGGCCATGAGCTCTGGAATTCCTGACCAAAAATTCCCGATCTTTAAGGCGCTCCTTAAAACTGACCTCCTTGAACAAGCTCTTATTCAGCTGGCTAAGCTCCTTCTGCAGTTCGGTCTCGAACTTTGTTCAAAATGTTCCTATTAAGCACTGCGGGATGTCTCCTAACATTAAAGGTGCTATATGAATATAAGTTGTTCCAAGGGTATCATTAAATGAGGGTGAATATGTCAACAATAACAAACCTTCAAACTCCGAACAGGTTTTATCGAATTGAATTTTACCCATGACTAACAGTGTCATGTGAGAGTACCTTTAAGAAATGGGTGTTTATAAATGGGTGTGTATATAAATTTTTTTTTAAATTAAATATTTTATTGAAAATTTTTGGTCAACCAACACAGTACATTGTGCATCCTTTACACAATATTATAACAACACAAATAACAATGACCTATTTTATAAACAAAATATGAATAAATAATAAATAACAAAAATGAAAACTAGCCCTAATTGGCAACTGCCTTGTCACAAGTAACACTCTCCAAAAATATAATTTAACAGTCCAATATATAATTATCTGTAGCAACGACCTATACATACTATACAGTATATATTAACAACCCTGAGAGTCCTTCTGGTTCCTCCCCCCCCCCCCCCGATCCTGGGCTGCTGCTGCCTTCTTTTTCCCATTCCGTCTATCTTTCTGCGAGGTATTCGACGAACGGTTGCCACCGCCTGGTGAACCCTTGAGCCGACCCCCTCAGGACGAACTTAATCCGCTCTAGCTTTATAAACCCCGCCATGTCATTTATCCAGGTCTCCACCCCCGGGGGCTTGGCTTCTTTCCACATTAGCAATATCCTGCGCCGGGCTACTAGGGACGCAAAGGCCAAAACATCGGCCTCTCTCGCCTCCTGCACTCCCGGCTCTTGTGCAACCCCAAATATAGCCAACCCCCAGCTTGGTTCGACCCGGACTCCTACTACTTTTGAAAGCACCTTTGTCACCCCCATCCAAAACCCCTGTAGTGCCGGGCATGACCAAAACATATGGGTATGATTCGCTGGGCTTCTCGAGCACCTCGCACACCTATCCTCCACCCCAAAAAATTTACTGAGCCGTGCTCCAGTCATATGTGCCCTGTGTAATACCTTAAACTGAATCAGGCTTAGCCTGGCACACGAGGACGACGAGTTTACCCTGCTTAGGGCATCTGCCCACAGCCCCTCCTCGATCTCCTCCCCAGCTCTTCTTCCCATTTCCCTTTTAGTTCATCTACCATAGTCTCCCCTTCGTCCCTCATTTCCCTATATATATCTGACACCTTACCATCCCCCACCCATGTCTTTGAGATCACTCTGTCCTGCACCTCTTGTGTCGGGAGCTGCGGGAATTCCCTCACCTGTTGCCTCGCAAAAGCCCTCAGTTGCATATACCTGAATGCATTCCCTTGGGGCAACCCATATTTCTCGGTCAGCGCTCCCAGACTCGCGAACTTCCCATCCACAAACAGATCTTTCAGTTGCGTTATTCCTGCTCTTTGCCACATTCCATATCCCCCATCCATTCCCCCCGGGGCAAACCTATGATTGTTTCTTATTGGGGACCCCCCCAAGGCTCCAGTCTTTCCCCTATGCCGTCTCCACTGTCCCCAAATCTTCAGTGTAGCCACCACCACCGGGCTTGTGGTGTAGTTCCTCGGTGAGAACGGCAATGGGGCTGTCACCATAGCCTGTAGGCTAGTCCCCCTACAGGACGCCCTCTCTAATCTCTTCCACGCCGCTCCCTCCTCCTCTCCCATCCACTTACTCACCATTGAAATATTAGCGGCCCAATAATACTCACTTAGGCTCGGTAGTGCCAGTCCCCCCCTATCCCTGCTACGCTGTAAGAATCCCTTCCTCACTCTCGGGGTCTTCCTGGCCCACACAAAACCCATGATGCTCTTTTCAATCCTTTAAAAAAAAAAGCCTTCGTGATCACCACCGGGAGGCACTGAAACACAAAGAGGAATCTCGGGAGGACCACCATCTTAACCGCCTGCACCCTCCCTGCCAGTGACAGGGATACCATATCCCATCTCTTGAAATCCTCCTCCATCTGTTCCACCAACCGCGTTAAATTTAACCTATGCAATGTGCCCCAATTCTTAGCTATCTGGATCCCCAGGTAACGAAAGTCCCTTGTTACCTTCCTCAACGGTAGGTCCTCTATTTCTCTACTCTGCTCCCCTGGATGCACCACAAACAACTCACTTTTCTCCATGTTCAATTTATACCCTGAAAATTCCCCAAACTCCCCAAGTATCCGCATTATTTCTGGCATCCCCTCCGCCGGGTCCGCCACGTATAGTAGCAAATCTTCCGCATACAAAGATACCCGGTGTTCTTCTCCTCCCCTAAGCACTCCCCTCCACTTCTTGGAACCCCTCAACGCTATCGCCAGGGGCTCAATCGCCAGTGCAAACAATAATGGGGACAGAGGGCATCCCTGCCTTGTCCCTCTATGGAGCCGAAAATATGCAGATCCCCGTCCATTCGTGACCACGCTCGCCACTGGGGCCCTATACAACAGCTGCACCCATCTAACATACCCCTTTCCAAAACCAAATCTCCTCAACACCTCCCACAAATAATCCCACTCCACTCTATCAAATGCTTTCTCGGCATCCATCGCCACTACTATCTCCGTTTCTCCCTCTGGTGGGGCCATCATCATTACCCCTAACAACCTCCGTATATTCGTGTTCAGCTGTCTCCCCTTCACAAACCCAGTTTGGTCCTCGTGGACCACCCTTGGGACACATTCCTCTATTCTCATTGCCATTACCTTGGCCAGGACCTTGGCATTTACATTTAGGAGGGAAATAGGTCTATAGGACCTGCATTGTAGCGGGTCCTTTTCCTTCTTTAAGAGAAGCGATATCGTTGCTTCAGACATAGTCGGGGGCAGTTGTCCCCTTTCCTTTGCCTCATTAAAGGTCCTCGTCAGTACCGGGGCGAGCAAGTCCACATATTTTCTATAGAATTCGACTGGGAATCCATCCGGTCCCGGGGCCTTTCCCGCCTGCATGCTCCTAATTCCTTTCACCACTTCTACCTCGATCTGTGCTCCCAGTCCCACCCTTTCCTGCTCTTCCACCTTGGGAATTTCCAGCCGATCCAAGAAGCCCATCATTCTCTCCCTCCCATCCGGGGGTTGAGCTTCATATAATTTTTTATAAAATGTCTTGAACACTCCATTCACTCTCTCCGCTCCCCGCTCCATCTCTCCTTCCTCATCCCTCACTCCCCCTATTTCCCTCGCTGCTCCCCTTTTCCTCAATTGGTGTGCCAGCAACCTGCTCGCCTTCTCCCCATATTCGTACTGTACACCCTGTGCCTTCCTCCATTGTGCCTCTGCAGTGCCTGTAGTCAGCAAGTCAAATTCTACATGTAGCCTTTGCCTTTCCCTGTACAGTCCCTCCTCCGGTGCTTCCGCATATTGTCTGTCCACCCTCAAAAGTTCTTGCAGCAACCGCTCCCGTTCCTTACTCTCCTGCTTCCCTTTATGTGCCCTTATTGATATCAGCTCCCCTCTAACCACCGCCTTCAACGCCTCCCAGACCACTCCCACCTGGACCTCCCCATTATCATTGAGTTCCAAGTACTTTTCAATGCACCCCCTCACCCTTAGACACACCCCCTCATCTGCCATTAGTCCCATGTCCATTCTCCAGGGTGGGCGCCCTCCTGTTTCCTCCCCTATCTCCAAGTCCACCCAGTGTGGAGCGTGATCCGAAATGGCTGTAGCCGTATACTCCGTTCCCCTCACCTTCGGTATCAATGCCCTACCCAGCACAAAAAAGTCTATTCGCGAGTAGACTTTATGGACATAGGAGAAAAACGAGAACTCCTTACTCCTAGGTCTGCTAAATCTCCACGGGTCTACACCTCCCATCTGCTCCATAAAATCTTTAAGTACCTTGGCTGCTGCCGGCCTCCTTCCAGTCCTGGACTTCGACCTATCCAGCCCTGGTTCCAACACCGTATTAAAATCTCCCCCCATTATCAGCTTTCCCATCTCTAGGTCCGGAATGCGTCCTAGCATCCGCCTCATAAAATTGACATCATCCCAGTTCGGGGCATATACGTTTACCAAAACCACCGTCTCCCCCTGTAGTTTGCCACTCACCATCACGTATCTGCCCCCGTTATCCGCCACTATAGTCTTTGCCTCGAACATTACCCGCTTCCCCACTAATATAGCCACCCCCCTGTTTTTCGCATCTAGCCCCGAATGGAACACCTGCCCCACCCATCCTTTGCGTAGCCTAACCTGGTCTATCAGTTTCAGGTGCGTTTCCTGTAACATAACCACATCTGCCTTAAGTTTCTTAAGGTGTGCGAGTACCCGTGCCCTCTTTATCGGCCCGTTCAGCCCTCTCACGTTCCACGTGATCAGCCGAGTTGGGGGGCTTCCTACCTACCCCCCCCCCCCCCCCCCCTTGTCGATTAGCCATCACCTTTTTCCAGCTCCTCACCCGGTTCCCACGCAGCTGTATCTCCCCCAGGCAGTGCCCCCCCGCCCATCCTCTCCCATACCAGCTCCCCCCTCTCCCCAGCAGCAGCAACCCAGTAATTCCCCCCTCCCACCCCCCCCGCTAGATCCCCCGCTAGCGTAATTACTGCCCCCATGTTGCTCCCAGAAGTCAGCAAACTCTGGCTGACCTCGGCTTCCCCCCGTGACCTTGGCTCGCACCGTGCGACGCCCCCTCCTTCCTGCTTCTCTCTTCCCGCCATGATTATCATAGCGCGGGAACCAAGCCCGCGCTTCTCCCTTGGCCCCGCCCCCAATGGCCAACGCCCCATCTCCTCTACCTCCCCTCCTCCCCCCATCACCACCTGTGGGAGAGAGAAAAGTTACCACATCGCAGGATTAGTACATAAAACCCCTCTTTGCCCCCCACATTCGCCCCACCACTTTGTTCGAACGTTCTTTTTAATAACCCGCTCATTCCAGTTTTTCTTCCACAATAAAAGTCCACGCTTCATCCGCCGTCTCAAGGTAGTGGTGCCTCCCTCGATATGTGACCCACAGTCTTGCCGGTTGCAGCATTCCAAATTTTATCTTCTTTTTATGAAGCACCGCCTTGGCCCGATTAAAGCTCGCCCTCCTTCTCGCCACCTCCGCACTCCAGTCTTGATAAACGCGGATCACCGCGTTCTCCCATTTACTGCTCCGAGTTTTCTTCGCCCATCTAAGGACCATTTCTCTATCCTTAAAACGGAGGAATCTCACCACTATGGCTCTGGGAATTTCTCCTGCTCTCGGTCCTCGTGCCATCACTCGGTATGCTCCCTCCACCTCCAACGGACCCGCCGGGGCCTCCGCTCCCATTAACGAGTGCAGCATCGTGCTCACATATGCCCCGACGTCCGCTCCCTCCACACCTTCAGGAAGACCAAGAATCCTCAGGTTGTTCCTCCTTGCGTTGTTTTCCAGTGCCTCCAACCTTTCCACACATCGTTTCTGATGTGCCTCCTGCGTCTCCGTCTTCACCACCAGGCCCTGTATGTCGTCCTCATTCTCGGCTGCCTTTGCCTTCACGACCCGAAGCTCCCGCTCCTGGGTCTTTTGTTCCTCCTTTAGCCCTTCGATCGCCTGTAGTATCGGGGCCAACAGCTCTTTCTTCATTTCCTTTTTGATCTCTTCCACACAGCATTTCAAGAACTCTTGTTGTTCAGGGCCCCATGTTAAACTGCCACCTTCCGACGCCATCTTGGTTTTTGCTTGCCTTCCTTGCCGCTGTTCTAAAGGATCCACTGCAATCTGGCCACTTTCTCCTCCTTTTTCCATCCGTATCCAGGGGGGATTCCCTTCTGGTTTACCGCACAGTGTTTTTAGCCGTCGAAATTGCCGTTGGGGCTCCTATCAAGAGCCCAAAAGTCCGTTTCACAGGGAGCTGCCGAAACGTGCGACTCAGCTGGTCATCGCCGCACCCGGAAGTCGGGTGTGTATATAAATATCTGTAGTGAGAGTACCTTTAAGAAATGGGTGTTTACTACTGCAGTGATGTCAAAGAGTGGGTGGAGCTGGGCTGTCTGTCAGCTTTTTCCTTTCGTTTTAGGCTGTTTGCTGCAGGGTGCGTTTTAGTTTTGTTTTCAGTTTTGGAGCTGAAGCCAGACACAGCAGGTTTACTGCTGCTGGTTGCTTAGATGATCACAGTATGTTTTAAAAAGGTTAACTTGAGTTCATAGAATAAATGTTGTTTTGCTTTTAAAAAAAATACTTTTCCATTTCTGCTGTCCCACACCTGTAGAGTGGGCCGTGTGCTTCCCATACCACAATCTAGTAAAAGTTGTGGGTCAGGTGAACTCCATGATACACTCTGGCGTTCTCTAAACCCTGGCCCATAACAACAGTAAGAGCTTTTTGTAGTAGATCCGGGAACTGTTTGTTTTCGTTGCTAAGCAGGACTCGTTCTCTGCCATTATGCATACCTGTCATTTGGGTAAAGTTTTGGAAAGCTGGAGATTTTTTACCTTTTTATCATCTTTCTCCCCCCTCATCAGGTTTAGGGGTTTCTACCTCGAGGGATGTGGTCCTCATTTTGTGCTCACTATCAGGAGTCAGGTGTAGACATCTAACACCTTTTAATCAAACTCGACAATACCTCCAACCTGGATGGCCTTCCAATCAGTGGAGCTGTAACATTTATTTCTCAACCAGACACCATGATTGATCCTTTAAATTAGACTTTCAACTTGTGCTGAATTATCGACTTCTGCCATATGCACACAAAGGGAGTGATATCGGAGGCCACCAATGGGATTTGAACCTGCGGTCTTCTGACTTGCTCGTGAGTGTGCGCGCACTAGGCCAAGACCTTGTTCGGGTCAATTTACTTCCTCCTCTGATAGTGAAACAGCCCAAACAGCAGGACCGGGTTAACATTCAGACTGATAAGTTGCAGGTAACCTCATGCAGAGAGGGATAGATGAGGGTTGGGAGGAGGTGGGGTAACACAAACACTGGCATGACGCAGGTAGGCCTGATCCTGTGGTGCAGTGAGAGAGCAGTCAATATTTCATGCCAGAGTTTGCATTTCCGACCACCGTTCAGTCCTATGCACCTCAAAAGGGAAGGAAATGCCACCAACTCATCAACTCTCTCTGATCATTCAGGTTAATAATAGTGAAATTTTATTTACTAAAATGAGTCAAATTTTATTCACTAAAATTACACGTGTTTGAGAAGCTCGGCGAATAGTGCATCATGAAATATATAACGACTTATTTCTGAAGTAGCTGAATGTGATATTGTTTTTTCATTAGTCTCTGGAGTCCCACCTCACCCCACAAATGTGAAGACTGTCAGCACCCTGGGGAAAAGCTATCAGTCCCTTTAACTACTCCAAGTAGACTTTTGCCATCCCAAATCTGAGCAGCGGCAGAAGAATCTTGGTACTTTCAGGCAGTCAGAATTAGGAGCTATTCACGTCTAACATTTGGATGAGGAGCGGTGTCTGGAGACACGGGGGAAGATTTTTTTTGAAGTTTGGAAAACTTGCTTTCTTCCTCCAAACCTCCCTCAATGTGACCGGTCCTCCACCGAGCTGATGGCTTTGAGAGTTGGAGAGTGTCGCTCATCCGGAAATGCAAAGCACCACCTTCACTGCCAGTTTAACAACTCAATCCAGATTCTTCCCTTTTTGACTGTTGAAGTCCTCGTATCGCTAGTCCCGAGTCGGGCGAGGGACAATATTAACAGAGTGGTAGTTCTGGGGATTAGCTCAGTAATCAGATATGCAAAAGGGGAAGTGAAGTTTCTGCTTCTGCATTGCAGAATTTACCCAACCTAGTGGGGTGTTGGATTAGAGCTCTTGGAGACTAACTCGGATCAATGGCGTCCCGTGCTCTGAATTCGTCCATCGACAGTATCAACTTTGGGGAATGACAGTTTCAGTCTCATTTTCCAATCAGATCAAGAGGTTGCCAAAAGGAAGTGGAGGATGTAAAGACTGGAGGTCGGCGTAAACTGTAGTGAGAAAAGTCGAGAGAGTGCCAGCTCCAGTAAAGAGTGGCAGTATGAACCGGGCAGGCAGGAAGCCAGAGGGGGAGGGAGTGGCGAGGGCAGGGAGGCAGGGGAAGGGTGTCTGGGGCAGCACAGGGCAGGGAATGGAGTATGCCTCGTCGGCAAAACTGCTTAACCAATTTCCAAACACGTGAATGATCAGATTCAGCGCAGCAGTCCACCATTTCATTATATAAAAATAAATAGGCCATTCTGCCCCTCCGCCTGCTCCGCCAATCAATAATGTCATATCTGGTCTTGGGTTCAACATTGCTGCCCCGTCTGACCCCTGTATCCCTTGATTATCCACAATAATGAGGAAAGATCCCCACAATCTGGCTTCAGTTTTCCTTCATACAAGTTATGGAACATTTGGAATAGTTGCAGCTTTCATTCAGATGGGCTCCCGACCCCGGAACTCTTTGTGTAATTCTGTTGTAGGTCTATACTCGGGCTCTTTATGAGGCTGTTGATCAGCTTTTGTGTATTTTTAAGTCTGGCAAGTCTGAAGAAGATCTATTCTTGGATGAAATGTAGGAGTGCTATTTGACAATGAATCATTCCAAATTATAACCATAAAACCCCTAGAAATCTTCCTGTTCATTAACTCTGACGTGTCCAACTCAATGGACACAAACTTGGAACAAATGTGCAAAGCTTGAGGCGCCTCCCATCGAAATGTAGTTTGTCCATAATCAACTCCCAGATGTTTGCCCGTTTCAGTGAAAATGACGGCAGCAGTGAGAACAACACTGAATAGATCCGACAGCTTGCTGTAATAAGCTATTGCTCTGGCATCCCTGCGTGTTTGTGTTGAACCACAAGATGTCAGACATTTTCCAGGCAGCGAGATGTAAAGCAATTAAGCTTTTTCAACTTAACAGTTTGTTGTGTTTATCAATGTTCGGTTACCTTTTCATAAAGGTGAACTTGTAGGAGCTCCTGGTGATGTGACAGAACACAGAGCAACATAGGTCCAAGAGAAGGTCATTCAGCCCATCGAGCCTGCTCCGCCATGCAATACGATCTTGGCTGATCAGACACTTTAATGCCTTTTACACCCACCATTCCCATAACGCTTTACGTTATTGTTCATCCGAAATCTATCAATCTCTATTTTAAACATACTCAATGACTGAGCCTCCACAGCTCTCTGGGATGGGGAATTCCTAAGATTCATAAACCCCTGTCACAAAATGGCACGGTGATATTAAAATGAATGTTCTTTTTGCACAAGAAAAATCAACTGCCATGTATTTTATAAACCATGTCTGGGCAGCAACTAAGAGGAAGGGAGGAACAGGAAAGAATAGGGAGACTGGTGTTCTTTATAACTGATACATTTAGTAGTCGAGTGCGGTGAGCCAGGAAGCGGGCTAGTCAGAGAGAGAGAGGAGCATCCGACCTCTGCAAACCGCTCAGCTGGAGATGATGATGAAGTGCTGTTAGCAAAAGCCAGTTTGTGTAAAAGATCGTTTTCATCGCTGATCCGAAGATCGTACCCAAGTCCTGGTCACTTAGGCTGTACGGTGTGGTAGTCACTAGGTGGATTTGACCAATAGATTTATTGCTGTTGTTTGGGAAATGGAGGAGGAGTCTCAGTAGAGTTTAGGATTACTGGGGAAACAGATGTTTTGGGGTTTCCAGTCTTACTCTTAATATGCCGAAGTATGAGATGTTCCTTGTAGTGTTCCATTATCTTCTACTTTAAACAACAATAAAATTATTTATTAATGAAAGAGAGGTTTGGGTTCTCACTGTTTCCACAGACATTTCTCACTATTTTCCAAAAAAAAAAAACACTGCGCGAAACCAATGTTTCAGGTTGGAATACTCACACACGTGGCATCAGCAGGGTTGCATAAACCTTTGTTCAAATAAATTTCTCCTCCTCTCTATCCTTTTAATTTGAAATTGCACCCCCCTTGGTTCTAGACGCTCCGACCAAGGTAATCATCTACCCTGTCTATCCCTTTTAAGTGTTTTGCAGGTTTCAATTTGATTGCCTTTCATTTATCAAACCTCGGAGAATACAAGCCTAGTTTGCCCAATCTCTCTCCATGGAACAAGTCTGGACATTCTTTACACTCCCTCTATTGCAATAATATTCTTTCTGAGGTAGGTAGACCAAAACTGCGCACACTACTCCAGCTGTGGTCTAATCAAGCTTCTATACAATTGAAACAAGACTTCACTACTCATGTACTCCATTCCTTTCGTGGTAAAGGCCAACATTCCATTAGCCTTCTTAATAGCTTGCTGCACCTGCATGTTATCTTCAGTGAACTATGGACAGAAACACCCAGGTCCCTTTGTACATGAGTGTATAAACAGTGCTTTAAAGGCTTTGGCAAGTTCATACAAAAATTACAAACCTGGGAAAGAAGTCACTGGTCCATCCAACCTGTCCCATCCAGTTGTGATGTTCTGTCTATCATGGAACAGGCCATGCTGAGCCACCCACAGCTGGGTGATTGCTTCCTGAGAAAGATGAACGACCGGATAATAATCTTTATTGCCACATGTCGGCTTACAATAACACTGCAATGAAGTTACTGTGAAAAGCCCACATTCCGGCGCCTGTTCGGGTACACTGAGGGAGAATTCAGAATGTCCAATTCACCTAACAGCACATCTTTCAGGACTTGTGGGAGGAAACCGGAGCACCCGGAGAAAACCCACGCAGACACTGGGAGAACGTGCAAACTCCGCACAGACAGTG
Organism: Scyliorhinus torazame; assembly: GCF_047496885.1. NCBI lineage: Eukaryota > Metazoa > Chordata > Chondrichthyes > Carcharhiniformes > Scyliorhinidae > Scyliorhinus > Scyliorhinus torazame. The sequence goes on from NC_092722.1 coordinate 4,848,981, forward strand.
ACCCAAGCCGGGAATCAAACCTGGGACCCTGCAGATGTGAAGCAACAGTGCTAACTACTGTGCGACCCTGCCGCTCAAATGATAAACCAAGGCCAATTAGGGGGGAGAAGTTCCTTGGAAATTCCTCTCTGACCCCTTTAGGTGATTGAATTTGGCCCAGAATGTCACCCTGATTTGTATTACGGGGACCCACCTCTTGTTCCGAAAAACATTGAGAGCAACGAGAAACTGGTTTAGTGCCTCGTGAAGGAATGCATCAAATCCGCTTCCAATGAGCAAGTTTGGAACCTGTTCAATGAGTGCGCGATTCTTTAGAAAAAATAGAATCACTTATTATCCAACATAGTTGCTCCCTTGAACATGTGGCCTGGCCCCTGATTCTTCTTAACCTCTTCATTTGAAAAGATTAACTGTAGAAGCACAATCTAGCCCCTTCATTATTTTTAGAAAGCTTGTTGAAATCTGCCCTGATTCTGCTCTTTTCAAAGATCGCCAGACCAAGCTCTTGAAGGCTACCTGGTTGAGGAGTATCTGAGCTCAGGAATTTGTTGTATCTATTGTGTTTTGTTGAATTTTTACCCGGTTATTTGCCTCCCCAGTTCGCTTGAATCCAATGTCAGATTCTCAACAGTGCGGCTTCTGAGACTTCAATGTATCGGGAGGTTACAGAGTTTAGAGCCAGTGCGAATTGTTTTGCTTCATATTATTTCTCAGTATTTTTATAGATTCATAGACTACACTAACCCCATTTTTCGGCGCTTGGCCTATAGCCCTGGAGATTACGGCAGCGCAAGTGAATATCTAAATACTTCTTAAATGTTATGAGGGTCTCTGCCTCCACACCCCTTTCAGGCAGCGAGTTCCAGACTCCCACCACCCTCTGGGAGAAAATGTTTCTCCTCAACTCTCCTCTTAACCTTCGACCTCTTATGCCCCCTGGTTATTAACCCCTCTACTATGAAATTAAATTAAAATTGCTTATTGTCACAAGTAGGCTTCAACGAAGTTACTGTGAAAAGCCCCTAGTCGCCACATTCCGGCGCCTGTTCGGGGAGGCCGGTACGGGAATTGAACCATGCTGCTGGCCTGCCTGGGTCTGCTTTCAAAGCCAGCGATTTAGCCCAGTGTGCTAAACCAGCCCCATGCAATGGAAAAAGTGCCTTCCCATCCACTATCTACGCTCCTCATAATCTTATTCACGTCTCCCAGGTCCCCCCCTCCACCTTCGCTGCTCCAAGGAAAACAGATCCGACCTATCCAATCTTCCGCTCAGACCTGCCAGCCCAGGCAGCGTCCTGCTAAATCTCCTCTACACCTTCTCCAGTCAGTCACACCCTTCTTAAAACGTGGTGACCAGAACTGCATGCTTAGCTGCTTGGAGTGGTGCCAGTGGAGAGGAAGGGACAAGGATGAACTTGGCAACCACGGTGGTGGGAAATCTTATTATCGAAACAATAACCTGGGATAAAATTCATCCATGATACAAATTCAAGAAAATGATCCAAACTCTCTCTCTTCCTTGTATCACAGCAAACCCCTTCCATATACAAATCGCAGTGAAGATTTACCACCATCTTAACACCAAGGCTTGTTGCTTGGGTTGGCCCAGTTCCAACGTTTTCTTCCGGCTGTTTCTGAGCATTCGCGCAAAGCTTTTCCCCCCAACTCCCTGAGATCACAAAACCGCCCTCTAAACTCACTGCTACCTCAACTGCGCAGTAAACACGCAAGTTTCCTCAACGGCCTTACGGTATTTATAATCAGAGAGCTTAGAATTCCTGTCTTCCACCTGTGGCACTCTAAGGTTCAGCTTCTTTCCTGTTTTTCTGTGCGTCACTGGAACCCCTGACGGATGTGATATAAAATAGTTACTTTAAAGATATTAGTTACTGTAATGTAGATATAGGCCGGTCTAATTTATGTTAGTTCACAGACAAAGGATTTCAGAGAGCAGGAGGGGGTGGAGGGGGGGGAATGGGGTGTTTAGAGAATGAGGAGAAAAGGATGCTGGGTAATAAGAGGCCAGGGAAAGGAATGAGAAGTGAGCCAATTAGGATGTATGGCCAGGTCAGGAGGGGTATAGGATGACCTATGGGAATCGTGTATGTGAAACGTGATGCCATTTGAATGTGTTGGTAGAGATTTCTTTGTTCTACAGAATGACTCATTTCTGGAGAGCTTGGAGGCAGCTTGCGTTCTGGGTTTTTGTGAAACGAGTCAGACTTGCAAGTCAAATAAAAAGTAACTAATGCTATGCCTACAAATCCATCTCGAGTTTTATTGAGGCCAGACTGACGGGTAAAGAAAGTTATGTTTTCACACCCCGAGCCGTGGCAACACCGTTTTTCTTTTCAAATTGGTGTTTTCCCAAAATTCATTAAACTACTAACCACCTTTTTTAATCCATCTCTTCACTTGCGAGGGTTCTAAAACCTCATTAAAAATGCATGCATACAAATGGGGCCTCTAGACACCCTGCCACTAAGCTCAAGAAAAATATCAATGAAACTAAAACCATGTTCCACCTTTCTTAAAACAGCAGTATCTACATGCATTAAGCGCAGTGGTTAGCCCTGCTGCCTCACGGTGCCGAGGTCCTAGGTTCGATCCCGGCTCTGTGTTACTGTCCGTGTGGAGTTTGCACATTCTCCCCGTGTCTGCGTGGGTCTCACCCCCACAACCCAAAGATGTGCAGGGTAGGTGGATTGGCCACGCTAAATTGCCCCTTAATTGAAAAAAATGAATTGGGGTACTCTAAATTTATAAAAGCAATAAAAGAATAAACATGAATTACTGTTCCACATGGTACTGGACAGTGCGCGCGCACATTTAGTGATGCAGGTGTGTAGATCCTCAAATTCAAGAAGCATATCCCTGTTGGGGGTGTTCCAAAACTATATGTAAAAATCGTGGAGAAGTTGCGGAAGAAATTCACTTTGGAAAGTTAAAAAGGTGACACTTTGAAAAATTAATTCGGGCACAGAAGATTTAAGAGTAGATTTAATGGAGCGATATTGACGAGCGAAACTCGTCAATATTTTAAAAAGAAAATGCCAAGGGCATGGGGGCAGGCAGGAAATGGCACCGTGTACAGATGGGCTGAATGGCCGTCAACTCCTGTGCTGGAAGGTTCCATGATTTACAGAATTCGACATAGAAATTCTTCAATTTGCTGCCTTCAATTATTAAATTTTAATTGAACATGACACCAAAAGATTTGAGTCCTTTGGGTAAGCTAATAGTTGGTGATCTGAACCGTGTGTTAATTAAAGGTAACATTGTGTAAATTAATGCAACCCATGTCTATTTTAGTACAATTTTCCAGTGTATTCCTTAAAAAGTAGCTTTTAGTGGTAACACTGAAGTAAATTAGTTAATTCAGTTTGCAATAAACATCAATTAAGAATAAACATGCCACATTTGGTGTTTTATTTCTTGCTCCGAACATAGGAACAGAAGGAAGACATTTAGTCCATCCAGCCTGTTCTGTGTTCTCATGCAAGATGATCAAGATTTATTTGTGATCTAACTCTATATGCCCACCTTTGCCCTATGCCCCTTAATACCTTCGGGGGGGTGGGGGGGGCAATAATCTATTAATTTCATATTTAAATGTTTAAGTGCGATTTCCTGCCAGCCTAGATGGGTACCATAAATTGTGATTCTGACCAAGCATAGTTGGTAGCAGCCCCACTGCTCTACACTGTGCTGCTGCTAATGTGTATTTGTAGGTGCGCGCGCTGCGTGTGTTTGTAGGTGCGCGCGCTGCGTGTGTTTGTAGGTGCGGGCGCTGCGTGCGTCTGTAGGTGCGGGCGCTGCGTGCGTCTGTAGGTGCGGGCGCTGCGTGCGTCTGTAGGTGCGCGCGCTTGTAGGTGCGCATTTCAGAACCAAATAATGATGTCAAAATCACTGTTCTGAGCATATTGGAGTGAGTGGTGACAATGACAGGTATCTTAATAACTGGGCCAGAGGACCATTGAAGGGAAATATTGTCCTGGGTTGATCTGGATTTATTTTGTGGCAACAAGAACTAAACGCTCTTCTAGATTTAGTGCATCGTAAAACCTTAGCATAACTGCTGCAGGTTTCCCATTTGTGGCTGCTGAGGTGTTGGATGAGATAATCTATTCACTATTTTAATATCTACACCACATTGGATGTAAATAGTGAAGATATTCACTCTAAAGTGGGTCATTTCTAATTCCATTCTGTTCACTGAATAATTTGGCCCAAATCTCTTTGGTCTTTTCTCGTTACTGTAATACTTTTATATTATAAGTATCCAAAGTAAAATATAGTTTTTCAGTTCATTTGTGTAACTGGTCTGAAGTTAAATTTAGCTGCACTATCAATCTCCTACTTCTGGCAATTTTGTGCAGTGAGTTTTGGGATCTGGCTGAATTTATCTGGATCGGAAACAATGAAGACTCGAACACTCATCCTTGTGGGATGAGAAAACACTCTTGCCTTTTTTCATCTAGTTATTTTCCATTCCATGTTCTCCAAGAATCCTTTTCCTTATTTTTTATGAAGGAACAGTGGTTGGAGTTCCAAGTCCGGATAGTGTGTGACTTGCAGGTGCTGCAGTTCCCATGTGTCTGCTATCCTTACCCTCCTAGGTGGCAGAGATGGGAGGTTGGTGAGGTTCTGTCAAAGGAGCCTTGATGGTTTGCTGCGCTGCATCTTGTAGATGATACGCACGACATTAGTGGTCACCTGAAAGAAATTAGGAAAATTTGGTGGGCTGGATTCAACTTTTCTAGTTCCACGTAAGCTGTTCTTGGTTAATAAGTTAGCGTCTGGTTAGTGTTGGTTAAAAGAGCTCTCTACTCCTAAAGAAGAAAAGTCCATGTCTCCGTGATCGTACAATCTGTGTTGACTGTAAATCATTTATTGCAACAACATTATTTAGTTAAGAGTTTGTTTATGAATCATTTGCAAGTGAACAGCCAATGGGTTCACACCTTAAATGCTTCAAAACTGCCTCGGGATATATAGTCAGGTTGTGGCTTTTCCACTTTGGAAAACAATTCAGAATCATTTTTCCCCAGGGACCTGTTTGGTCTCACACGCGATGTAGTAACAATCTATGTCCATGGGTCAGGTGCTGATCTGATGGTAAAACCACAGCATGGAAATTCTTTTGGAGAGGTCATCTCATCACCTGTGTTTCAAATCACGTGGCAGTAACGTGTTGACATGCAAAGCTCTATTCCACCTCCCCAGGCGTTTTATAAATCAAAATTGTTTTGAAACTGTGTGTGGGCTCATGCATTCTGGAGCCCTGTGGGGGGGGGGGGGGGGGTGCCTGCAAGAGAAAGAAATTAGAAAATGACTGTGTGCTCTCCAAACTTCATTTCAGATTAATGTGAGAAAGCAAGTTCTTACCTTTTTTAAAAAAAGATCACTTTGCACGCCCCACCCTCGCTCCGTAACCGAGATGTGTCTTTTCGCAATACCCCTCAGAAAACTTAGTGTGAAAGTGGTTTATTTTTAAAGACTTGTGCATTTATTATTTTGGATGACCCTGGTTTTACTTTAATCACTAGGAGGACACGATCACTTCATGGACCTAGTCCAGCCACAAAGTTTGGACCAAAAGCTTGCATGCTACAGAATCCAAAGGCAGTGATGTAAGTAGCTGGTTTATACCAAACTCCATTTGCAAACGTCCAGTTTGTTTTCATACCCAGAGCTGTACACTTTTCATGTACATTTGGCTTTATTTTAACATCAACTCATTTTAGAGCAAACTTGACATTTTTTAGTTGTTTTGTTTGCTCTGACAGTAAACTTTGGAAAAGAATGTTCCGCGTGTTAATTAACGGACTGCTGCATGCAAACTTCAAGATCCATGTTTTTCCACAAAGCACTGCTGATGTTGTTACCCTTGAGTATAATACAAAGCTCATCATTTAATAATGCAACGTAGCCAATTTATAAGATGCTCCTGTTGTCGTCATGTTAGACTAAAATTGTGTGTGGTCATTTCTTACACGTAAACTCTGCTTTCAAACTAATTTTCCACCATTAATCAAACTCGGTATTGTGAAAATCTTTCATCTACAAAAAATACGTTTAACAAAATCTTGGGTTTTTTGAAATATTTTTATTCAAGGCTTTTTATAGACATGTACAAAAATATCAGAAGAGCAAAACATCAACATGAATAAACAACCATAAATCCCCAACCTCCTCTCCCCCCCCCCCCCCCCCCCCAATACCAACACCCCACCGTCCTAATCTGTAACCCCTTATAAACTCCTCCCCCTGCCCCTCCCTTCCCCCGGCTGACCACTCCTATTCCTGCAAATCGAACTTGACCTTCTCCAACTGCAGGAATTAAAATCTTGGTATTTCTGATATAGTGATGATGTAGTAGTTTGATACCTTAATGCTTTGTTAATGGTTAAGAATCTGGTTTACTGCCTGTGACCACACCTGTTCTGGATGAATTGGGGGAGAGCAATGGGGCAGAAGATGTACTAAATAAAAAGGAAAACAAAATTAAGTAAGAAAGATCTTCAAGGTGAAGAGGAAGCTGTGGTAGTCTGTGTTAGAGCTATTACGGTACCTGGTAATGCTGGAACACCATTGGTAGATATTGTATGTTTGCTATTGGTCAAGCTGTATGGTAGCTCTGCCCTGCAAGGCGGGGTATAAGAGCCCGTGCCGCCCCAGCAGCCTTCATTCTGTACCTGAGCTGCTGGGGAAAACATCTAGCTTATTAAAGCCTTCAGTTGGACTACAACCTCGCTTTAGTGGTCATTGATCGTGCATCAATTTAATAAGCTAGATTTAAAAGGATGGAGCTCCGAATCAAGCCGGAGTGTCTGCAACTCGGCCCCCACGCGGCGAACTCAGCGGCAATCTTCAAGCACTGGCTGGCGTGTTTTAATAGGATATCTCGGAACGGCCGAAAACACACCCACGGGAGAGCAGAAAATGCAAGTCCTGCACTCGAGGGTGAGCCCGGAGATTTACACCCTCATCGAGGGCGCGAAAGACTTCGATGCAGCAATTGAGCTGCTAAAAGGACATTATATTCGCCCGGTAAACCAGGTCTACGCCCGACATCTGCTAGCAACGAGGCGACAAATCCCTGGGGAATCGCTGGAAGAATTCTACCGTGCACTGCTGGTGTTGGGGAGAAACTGCAGCTGCCCGCAAGTTTCGGCGAGCGACCACATAGAACTCTTGATCCGGGACGCTTTCGTGGCAGGTATGCTGTCCTCCCAAATCCGCCACGATTGCTGGAAAAGGGCACCCTAGGCCTCAAGGAGGCACGGGCCCTTGCAGGTTTCCTGGATGTGGCCTCCAGAAATGCCAGCGCTTACGTGCCCGACCGCGCGGCAGCCCCCTGGGCAGCGTGGAACCCCTCCGCAGCCGACCCCGCGACATCCCCCATCCCCCCACAAGCTTGTGCTGCAAGGCGGCCTGGCAACCCTGGGGGGCCCCGCTGCTACTTTTGTGGGCTAGCCAAGCACCCCCGGCAGCGCTGCCTGGCCCGCGCATCCACCTGCAAGGGATGCGGTAAAAAGGACCCCTTCATGGTGGTATGCCAGGCCCGTGCGGTCGCCGCGGTCTCCGGCGGCGAATGCGGATCGCCACCACAAACCTCTCCACGGTCCCCATGCGGCCAGCGGGCGCCGCCATCTTCCTACTCCAGGGCCACGTGCGGCCCCCGGGCGCCGCCATCTTGTCCTGCGAACGCCACGTTCGATGGACAGGCGCCGCCATTTTGTGCACCGCCAGCCATGTGCGACCAATGGGAGCCGCCATCTTGGATGGACTCCCAGGACCCAGCTCGGCTGACCGCACAGCGTCCGAAGAGAACACTCAGCTGTTGAGATTAGCCTCAGTGACCCTGGATCAGTCCCGGCCTCGAACACTCAACTGCTACAACAACTGTACTAATCAACGGGCACGAGACGTCCTACTTAATCGACTCTGGGAGCACGGAGAGCTTCATACACCCCAACACGGTAAGGCGCTGTTCTCTCCGCGTCCACCCCATTAATCAAAAAATCTCCCTAGCCTCCGGTTCCCACTCAGTAGAGATAAAGGGGTTTTGTGTAGCAAACCTCAGTCCAGGGAAGGGAGTTAAAAAATTTACCGGCTCTACGTCCTTCCCCACCTCTGTGCGGCCATACTCCTAGGTTTAGACTTCCAGTGTAATCTCCAAAGTCTAACTTTCAAATTCGGCGGCCCTATACCCCCCCTCACTGTCTGCGGCTTCGCGACCCTCAATGTCGATCCGCCTTCCCTGTTTGCGAACCTCATCCCGGATTGCAAACCCGTCGCCACCAGGAGCAGACGGTACAGTGCCCAGGATCGGATCTTTATTAGGTCAGAGGTCCAAAGGCTACTGAGGGAAGGAGTCATTGAAGCTAGCAACAGTCCCTGGAGAGCTCAAGTAGTGGTGGTAAAGACCGGGGAGAAGCATAGGATGGGCATCGACTACAGTCAGACCATCAACAGGTTTACGCAGCTGGACACGTACCGTCTCCCCCGCATATCCGACCTGGTAAACAGGATCGCGCATTATAAGGTCTCCACGGTGGATCTTAAGTCCGCCTACCACCAGCTCCCCATCCGCACTAGTGACCGCAAATACACTGCCTTCGAGACAGACAGGCGGCTCTATCACGTCTTAAGGGCTCCCTTCGGTGTCACCAACGGGGTCTCGGTCTTCCAGCGCGAGATGGACCGAATGGTTGACCGGTACGGTTTACGGGCAACATTCCCGTGTATCGATAATGTCACCATCTGCAGCCACGACCAGCAGGACCATGACACCAACCTCAAATTCCTCCAGACCGCAAAGGTCCTTAACCTTGCATATAACAAGGATAAATGCAGGTTTGCACCGACCGCCTAGCCATCCTCGACTACGTAGTGCGAAATGGACTTATAGGCCCCGACCCTGAACGCATGCGCCCCCTTATGGAGTTCCCCCTCCCTCACTGCTCCAAGGCCCTGAAGCGCTGCCTAGGCTTTTTCTCTTACTACGCCCAGTGGGTCCCCAACTATGCGGACAAGGCCCGTCCCCTGATCCAATCCACAGCTTTTCCCCTGTCGATAGAGGCCCGCCAGGCCTTCAGCCGCATCAAAGCAGACATTGCAAAGGCCACCATACACGCCATCGATGAGTCCCTCCCCTTCCAGGTCGAGAGCGACGCGTCTGATGTAGTTCTGGCGGCCACCTCAACCAAGCGGGCAGACCTGTGGCCTTCTTCTCCCGTACCCTCCATGCTTCCGAAATCCACCACTCCTCATTCGAAAAGGAGGCCCAGGCCATAGTGGAAGCTGTGCGGCACTGGAGGCATTACCTGGCCGGCAGGAGATTCACTCTCCTCACTGACCAACGGTCAGTTGCTTTCATGTTCGATAATGCAGAGCGGGGCAAGATAAAAACGATAAGATCTTGCGGTGGAGGATCGAACTCTCCACCTACAACTACGAGATCTTGTATCGTCCGGGGAAGCTAAATGAGCCTCCTGATGCCCTGTCCCAAGTGGACCGCCTCCGAGCCCTCCACGAGGACCTCTGCCACCCGGGGGTCACTCGCTTTTTCCACTTTAATCAAGACCCGCAACCTGCCCTCTCCATCGAGGAGGTCAGGACAGCCACCAGGGACTGCCAAATCTGCGCGGAGTGCAAACCGCACTTCTACCGGCCAGAGAGAGCGCACCTGATAAAGGCTTCCCATCCCTTTGAACGCCTCAGCATGGACTTCAAAGGCCCCCTCCCCTCCACCGACCGCAACACGTACTTCCTGAACGTGATTGACGAGTACTCCCGGGTCCCATTCGCCATCCCCTGCCCAGACATGACCGCCACCACCGTCATCAAGGCCCTCCATAGCATCTTTGCACTGTTCGGGTTCCCCGCTTACATACACAGTGATAAGGGGTCCTCCTTTATGAGCGACGAACTGCGTCAATTCCTGCTCAGCAAGGGCATCGCCTCAAGCAGGATGACCAGTTACAACTCCCGGGGTAACGGACAGGTAGCGAGGGAGAACGGAACGGTCTGGAAGACCGTCCTACTGGCCCCACGGTCCAGGAATCTCCCAGTCTCCTGCTGGCAGGAAGTCCTCCCGGATGCCCTCCACTCCATCCGGTCACTGCTGTGTACCACAACCAACCAAACACCTCACGAACATCTCCTTGTCTTCCCCAGGAAGTCCTCCTCTGGGACCTCGCTCCTGACCCAGCTCCCGGACCCATCCTGCTCCGAAAACATGTGCGGGCGCACAAGTAGGACCCGTTGGTCGAGAGGTCCATCTTCTCCATGCTAAGCCCCAGTACGCATGGCGTTTCCCGACGGCTGACGAGATATGGTCTCCCTAAGAGACCTGGCGCCCGCCGGAGCCCCACACACACCCCAGCCACCAGTTCCACCCTCCCTCCCACCAGTGCACCTTACAGGAGGATCGGTCCTTCCGCCGGCCCCGTCTCGGCCCCCCCACCCACTGACGCACCCCGCAGACGGTCCCTTCCCAGGTCAACCGTTTTCCCCACCAGCGCCATCTCGGGGTGCCAAAGCTGCCACAGAGATCGAGGCCGTACTCCCGGAGTCACAGACGCCCGAGCCTCCACCGGAGTCACCACCGAAGCTTCGCCGATCACAGAGGACGACCAGGGATCGACTGATTGCTTCATTTTAAAGTGTATAGTTAATTATGAATCATAAATTGTAAATAGAATTGTAAATAGTTACTAAACACTGTACGGAGGTATTATGGTACCTCCATAACTATAATTTCTACCACGTTACCATGTTATAATATCAGGCCACCAGCCCCGCCGGACTCTTTTTTAACAGGGGGTGAATGTGGTAGTCTTGTGTAGAGATGTTAGGGTACCTGGTAATGCTGGAACACCATTGGTAGATATTGTATGTTTCCTATTGGTCAAGCTGTATGTGAGCTCCACCCTGCAAGGCGGGGTATAAGAGCCTGTGCTGCCCCAGCAGCCTTCAATATGTACCTGAGCTGCTGGGGGAAACAACTAGCTTATTAAAGCCTTCAGTTGGACTACCACCTCGCTTTAGTGGTCATTGATCGTGCATCAGAAGCTCCTTAGAAGCAATCGATCACAACAATAACAATCTTTATTAATGTCACAAGTAGCCTTACATTTACGCTGCAGTGAAGTTACTGGGAAAAGCCCCTAGTCGCCACATTCCGGCGCTTGTTCGGGTACACAGAGGGAGAATTCAGAATGTCCAATTCACCCAACAAGCACATCTTTGGACTGTGGGAGGAAACCGGAGCACCCGGAGGAAACCCACACAGACACGGGGAGAATGTGCAGACTCCGCACAGACAGTGACCCAAGTCGGGAATTGAACCTGGGTCCCTAGTGCAGTGAAGCAACTGTGCTAACCACTGTGCTACCGTGCCACCCATTTTGGGGAAGTGACAGACACGATAGAGTGGCATAAAAGATTGAGTTGAGGGCAGGTTTAAGAGGATTTTTCTTTCGAATGAAGGGTAATGGACAGTTGAGGTGGGGTTTTAGGGTTGATGGTTTGCTGCTGGAACACTGGACTCATTTAAAATCAGCTTCCATCAAAGAGGAGAAAGTAGTTACATTTCCAGAAAAACATACAAGAGCAGGTTACTTTCAAACCTGTTTTGAGAGGTCAATCTCTCGTGTCTGCTGCCTCTTTCTCGCTCTTAGGGGACACAGGAGAGGAAAACTCATTCAGCTGTGACCCTTCGCTCTGAGATATTTTTAATTTTTATTTCATTTTATTTATTTTTTTTTCCAATTAAGGGGCAATTTAGCTTGGCCAATTCGCCTACACTGCACATCTTTTGGGTTGTGGGGGTGAGACCCGTGGAGACACTGGGAGAATGTGCAAACTCCACACAGGCAGTGACCCAGAGCCGGGATCGAACCCGGGTACCCTGCGCCGTGAGGCAGCAGTGCTAACCACTGCACCACCATGGAACCCTCGCTCTGTGCAGTTGATGAGGAAGTCACATTACCTTCTCATCCGAGTTAATGGACCAAGGTTTGAGCCATTTGACTTAATTTAAAGTGAATAGTTTAGACACTGAAAGAGATCACTATTGTTGCTAACTTTTGGTTGGCTCTTAATTCGTAATTTGCTCTGTTTAACCTTTGCTCTAGAGTCGCCAGGTATCTTTATGATACCGCCACGAGGTTCAAGTACTGATCAATAACTCAACACACCAATTAGTAAGATTCAAATCAAAACACATTTATTATATACAGTAAGTCACTACTTATGCATATAACTCTACTTTCTAGACTATCTCTATCACTAAAAGGCCTATACTTAGCTTCGGAATTGGCCCACCAGGTCAGGGGAACAATTAGCCTTTCGTTCAGGTCCTGAGTCCTAGTCACAGCAGACATAATGAAAAATTGATATGTTAAGCCGACAGCCAACGTTGTTCATGTAAAAACTTCGGAGGAATATTAATAATGATCTAATCACAAGGGCAGCACGGTGGTGCAGCGGTTAACACTGCTGCCTACGACACTGAGGTCCCGGGTTCGATTCCGGCCCTGGGTCACTGTCCGTGTGGAGTTTGTACATTCTCCCCGTGTCTGCGTGAGTATTCCCCCTGACAACCCAAAGATGTGCAGGCTAGGTGGATTGGCCACGCTAAAATTGCCCCTTAAATTGGAAAAAGAAAATTGGGTACTCTAAATTTATAATAAAAATAATTATCTAATCATAGCTTAAAATTGCTATGAATATTCTGTTTCAATGCAAAAGTTGCCAAAGCATCTGTGAATGAAGATAGGTTAGTATTTGCCTTCTATTTTAACAAATTACTATCGCCGGTCGCCATTTACATTCTTGTTGCTCAAGCAATGATGCATACGGCATGAAACTGGTCAGATTTCAATATAATGCTTGAGATTGTGGGGAAGGGTAGCCGTGAACTCGTACTGGGAACGGTCCAATGACCAGTAAGTCATAAACGGGGCAACAGGAGAATTCCCCTCAATCATTTACACCTACCTGAGAGGGCAAATAGAATCTGACCTCATGACCTACATCAGCGGTGCACCTGCTCAACTAAGGCTGAACACCAGTGGCTTTTAAACCTCCTATTATATACTGTGGCAAAAAATATCAAGAGTGGTACAGGGCTGTGGTCCTGGTATATATTATGAGCAAGGTTCCGTTGCCATTAGGCCAGCACAGTCTTGCAAAATGACCTCTTCAAGTATTTTGAGAAAATCACGAACTATAAATATGATGTAAGACCTGTGGGTGGACAGTGCTGTATTGTGATTTATTTCTGTTTGCTTAGTTGATGGCCTATTCATGTATATTTGAAAGTTGAGCTGTGTTCCCAGAGCGTAGACAACAGACCAACGGTGATGTCTGCCAAGGGTTCTCTGCCAGCTCAATTAACAATCCACTTCCAGCTAATCTGATAACAACAACTAACCCTGTACTGAATCAGGAGCTGGGAAATGATGGTAACAATCACTAAGTCACAGGGCTACGAATTAATTAATTTCTCTTTTGTTCATTCCCTCCAAATGCAACTTATTTTTGTTCATGAACGGGTACCATTGAGCCGCTAGTCATTATAGTCTTTGTATTCAAAAGATCCCCTTTTGTAAGTGACCAGGGAACAGATTTCATAACTGTCGAGATGGTGGAACAGGAAATCCAACAAGTAATTGACTAAAAACAGGTTATACGTTTTCTGAAGTTACAAAGGGAATATCAGTTGCCAGCGACTACTTTCAATAATAGTTGACAAATGAGGTATTTCCTGTTGGATTTACATAATTGGAGGAAAGTACATACCTGGACAAATTGGCATGTTATTGACATCACGGTGCAGAATCCTTACAATTTATCCCTCGTTAAGCATCCCTGAAACAATCTTCCCCATCAGCTATTGGAAGTCACTGTTTGGTGGCCAATTAAAATAGAGAAGATTGATGTGGGAAGGTAGCAAACACATTGAGAAACTCCAGGAGGATGCAGAGATAAAATCGAGGTGTCAGAGAAAATTCTCAAACCTCCCAATAACCCATCTTTCCAACCCTTCGAACGCCGCCTGTCCCACACGTGGCAGGGTTCGCATATTGTGCATTGTGCTTGTTGTGTTATGTACTCTGGGATAACACAGGCTGCAACTCGATGCAGCTTTGACCAAAAGATACTCCAGATTTTGAAGTAAGTTCAATGTGATTTATTGAACCATTAGCGCAGTTCTCTGAGTTCGACTCTCCTGCTAATCTTGCTATAGTAACTCAGTCTAACTAACCAGTCTACTCTAAGCCACGTGGTGGGTGTGATGCTTCTAATCTGCCCCGTCCTTCACTCTGAGTGTCGCCTGTGGAAAGAGACAGAGCATGTGTGCCCTGTCATTATATATGGGTTGTGTAATGCCCCCTTGTGGCAGGGTAGTGTCACCTATTGGTGTCTTGACTGCCCATTGGTCGTGCCCTATGCTATGTGTTCATTAGCTGTATGTCTGCATGTCACAACATCTCTGGTGCTCCCTCTAGTGTTTACTTAGTCTGAGTGTATTTACATTAACCCCTTGTGTATTTACAGTGATGCATATCACCACATCCTCCCTTTTTTCGTGTTACATATTTTCTGTACAGTGTTAAAGAAAAATTGAACAAAAACAGGTAAATAAGTGATGGCATGTACCAGTTATGATGACTGTGATGACGATACAAGATCAAAGAATAGTTATAATGACATTGAGCATTATACAATACCAAATAATAGTTATGATGACGTTGAGGATTATACAATACCAAATAATAGTTATGAGTCCAAAGTTCATGAATTTACACGGGTCGAGTGGCTTCATTGTGCTGTTATGGAATGTCGATGTTGATGCTGTCATTCCCTTGTGAACGGCGTCTGTGTCCTGGTGTTTACGTAACCAAGAAGTCATCAGGAAATGTTCAAATGGTCAAATCACTTCATTGTCTGAGGTGGACTCTTTTTTATTTTTTTTTAATGCTTGTGGCAATTCTTGATGACATCTTTCCTGAAAGCTGGTTTGCTTGTCCGTAGTGTAGCAAACGTGAATTGGTAAGATGCGTCGACATGCCATGGTATGTTTGCACTCTCGCCATTGTTCTGAGCTGAGCAGTAACATTGTCCTTCATGGGCAGAGTTGTACCATGTCGTACCAGTTGTTCTATTGTTGTTTTCATTGTTATTGACCTGCTTGTTGTTGTGTTTGTTGCCTCTGGTACGCTTCTTGTTGTTGTGTTTGTTGTTGTTTTTGTAGGTTTTGTTGCGCTCAATGACCACACCGAGTGGAGAATTCAAGTCCTTCACAAAGTTACTTGTGTCAGTGTCCTTTGTGACATCTGCTGTTTCATTGAGCGTGCCGTCTCTGATTCCTCGGCGCTCCCTGTCTGGAGTCATGTCCGGTTCACTTGAATCACCTTTGGCTTGTCGATGCTCCCCATCTGGAGCCCTTTCCAGTTCACCTGAATTATCTTTGGTTTCTTGATGCTCCCCGTCTGGAGTCATTTCAGGTTCTTGTGGAGAGGCTCGAGTAGATGAGGTTTGAATTAACGTGGTGTCACTGGAGTCACTAGTAGCCTCACTTTGATTGTCCAGTGCCTCTGTACATACTAGCTGAGATCTGTCAGTCTCGCTGCGATGTCGCACATCTTGTACGGGAATTGTGAAGCCTTTGTCACTTGTTGCACATACAGTGGTTAGACCTTCAGTGTCTTCTTGGCGGTTAGATGAGCTGGATAGACTGTCAGAGTCTTCTTCTATTGGCTCAAATAATCTGGGTAGAGTGTCATAGTCTTTTTGTTCTTCACGTGAGCGTGGTAGACTGTCATAGTCGTCTTGCTGTGTACTTGAGCGTGGCAGACTTGCATCGTCTGCTGCTGGTTGCTCAGGTAAGGTTGCTAGACCTTCATGGTCTTGTTCATGCAAGGACTGAGCTCTGGAGTCTTTGCGTTTCCATCATGGAGTCTGTCAACGAGCTCGCTGTGGAGGCTTGTGTCACTCTCTCTGTGGAATCTGACATCATTCCCTGTGTGGAGTCATGCAGTGGTCTCGCTGTGGAGTCGATCTCTGCGCTCTCAACAGAGTCGTGCAGTGGTCTCGCTGTGGAGTCTTTCTGTGTTCTCTGTGTGGAGACATGCAGTGGTCTCGCTGTGGAGTCTGTCATCACTTTCTGTGCGGAGTCGGGGACTCTTCGTGGTGCGTGGACCACTCTCTTGGTGTCAGTCCGCTCTCTGTGGGCTTGTACCGCTCTCTGTCTCTTGGCGTCAGGCCGCTCTCTGTGGGCTTGTACCGCTCTCTGTCTCTTGGCGTCAGGCCGCTCTCTGTGGGCTTGTACCGCTCTCTGTCTCTTGGCGTCAGTCCGCTCTCTGTGGGCTTGTACCGCTCTCTGTGGGCTTGTACCGCTCTCTGTTTCTTGGCGTCAGGCCGCTCTCTGTGGGATTGTACCGCTCTCTGTCTCTTGGCGTCAAGTCGCTCTCTGTCTCTTGGCGTCAGGCCGCTCTCTGTGGGCTTGTACCGCTCTCTGTCTCTCGGCGTCAGGCCGCTCTCTGTGGGATTGTACCGCTCTCTGTCTCTTGGCGTCAGGCCGCTCTCTGTGGGCTTGTACCGCTCTCTGTGGGCTTGTACCGCTCTCTGTTTCTTGGCGTCAGGCCGCTCTCTGTGGGCTTGTACCGCTCCCTGTCTCTTGGCGTCAGTCCACTCTCTGTGGGCTTGTACCGCTCTCTGTCTCTTGGTGCCAGGCCGCTCTCTGTGGGCTTGTACCGCTCTCTGTCTCTTGGCGTCAGGTCGCTCTCTGTGGGCTTGTACCGCTCTCTGTCTCTTGGCGTCAGGCCGCTCTCTGTGGGCTTGTACCGCTCTCTGTCTCTTGGCGTCAGGCCGCTCTCTGTGGGATTGTACCGCTCTCTGTCTCTTGGCGTCAGGCCGCTCTCTGTGGGATTGTACCGCTCTCTGTCTCTTGGCGTCAGGCCGCTCTCTGTGGGCTTGTACCGCTCTCTGTCTCTTGGCGTCAGGCCGCTCTCTGTGGGCTTGTACCGCTCTCTGTCTCTTGGCGTCAGGCCGCTCTCTGTGGGCTTGTACCGCTCTCTGTCTCTTGGCGTCAGGCCGCTCTCTGTGGGCTTGTACCGCTCTCTGTCTCTTGGCGTCAGTCCGCTCTCTGTTTCTTGGCGTCAGGCCGCTCTCTGTGGGCTTGTACCGCTCTCTGTCTCTTGGCGTCAGGCCGCTCTCTGTGGGATTGTACCGCTCTCTGTCTCTTGGCGTCAGGCCGCTCTCTGTGGGATTGTACCGCTCTCTGTCTCTTGGCGTCAGGCCGCTCTCTGTGGGCTTGTACCGCTCTCTGTCTCTTGGCGTCAGGCCGCTCTCTGTGGGCTTGTACCGCTCTCTGTCTCTTGGCGTCAGGCCGCTCTCTGTGGGCTTGTACCGCTCTCTGTCTCTTGGCGTCAGGCCGCTCTCTGTGGGCTTGTACCGCTCTCTGTCTCTTGGCGTCAGTCCGCTCTCTGTTTCTTGGCGTCAGGCCGCTCTCTGTGGGCTTGTACCGCTCTCTGTTTCTTGGCGTCAGGCCGCTCTCTGTGGGCTTGTACCGCTCTCTGTCTCTTGGCGTCAGGCCGCAGCAGAATCCTGTACTCCTGGTCGGGATGTTGTCCATGCTGGGCTGAGAATCCTCAAATCCGAGGAACCCGTCCATGTCTGTGTCGGATGCTTCAATGTACAAATCTCGTTGCGGTTCGGATTTGGTACTGAGGTCGCCATGTTCAAGAATGAGTCATAGTCTTCAAGGACTAAATCATCTCTTAGGGCGGTGCTAACTGCTTGTTGCAGGGTTCTGCGGAGGTTACTTTCAGCTACTGGTCGAAGTTCAGGCATTGTGCTGTCGTTCCAGGTGAAAGAATTGTGTTTTCTGGCTTTAAATTTTTTTTCCCGCTATTTTCGGACATTTCCCCCTTTAAGTGGGCGTGGTCTGGGGCCTCTGACGTCATGACGCTTGTGACATAGAGCGTAGGAATGGATTGCGCATGCGCAGATTGCTTTTCCTTCACCGTGCGCTCTTTTCGCAACTGCGCATGCGCGGCTTCTCGCAAGATGGCTGCCAATCAAAATTGCCGTTTGCTTCTGTTGCAAGCCTACCTTTGCCTCGTGGTGAGTATAGGCGCCAGTTTTACCAATTTCTGTTGTGTTCACCTCGCAGTAGTTTTCAAACTTATCCAGGACTGTCTGGCAGTCTCTCTTGTCCTGCCCTTTGGAGTACTTGAAGGAGTTGAAGATTTCTGTTGCAGTTTCACCCGCAATGGTGAGTAGAAGATCTATCTTCTCAGCATCGGCCACGCCGTCTAGGTCGGATGTTACATAAGAAATTTCTGCTTGAATGCACATCAGTTGGCACTGAGATTGCCGTGGTACCTGAACTGCTGAGGAACCGGAAACTCGATCATCTTGCCTGGGTGCTGTTGCTGGTAGTCACGGATCTTGCTGAGTTGAACTATATAGATTCAACAGGCACTACTGGTACCTTGTTGTGTTATGTACTCTGGGATAACACGGGCTGCAACTCGATGCAGCTTTGACCAAAAGATACTGCAGACGTTGAAGTAAGTTCAATGTGATTTGTTGAACCATTAGCCCAGTTCTGAGTTCAACTCTCCTAATCTTGCTATAGTAACTCAGTCTATCTAACCAGTCTGCTCTAAGCCACGTGGTGGGTGTGATGCTTCTAATCTGCCCCTGTCCTACTCTCTAAGCGTCGCCTGTGGAAAGAGACAGAGCATGTGTGCCCTGTCCTTGTATATGGGTTGTGTAATGCCCCCTTGTGGTAGTGTCACCTCTGGGTGTCTTGACTGCCCATTGGTCTTGTCCTATTCTATGTGTTCATTAGCTATATGTCTACATGTCATTTAAATTTTCAACAAACCCCCCCCCCCCCCTACAGAAAAATGAAAACCAGAACATAAGAACTCAACCCACAAGAATTATACATAGAATTTCCCCAAACTACAATGACCCCCCCCCCAATATAACAAAACACATATAGGGAAACACCCCCCCCCCCCCCCAAGGTTGCTGCTGCTGCTGACCTCCTCCTAACGCTCCGCCAGATTGTCTAGACACGGTTGCCACCGCCAGGAGAACCCTTGCACAGACCCTCGCGAGGCAAACTTTATCCTCTCCAGCTTGATGAACCCTGCCATGTCATTGATCCAAGCTTCCACACTAGGGGGCTTCGCATCTTTCCATAGAAGCAAAATCCTCCGCCGGGCTACCAGGGACGCAAAGGCCAGAATACCGGCCTCTTTCGCCTCCTGCACTCCTGGCTCGTCCGATACCCCAAATAATGCGACCCCCTAGCTCGGTTGACCCGGGCTTTCACCACTTTGGACATAGTCCTCGCAAAGCCCCCCCAAAACCCATCCAGTGCCGGGCACGACCAGAACATAAGGGTTTGATTTGCTGGACTCCCTGAGCACCTCACACATCTGTCCTCCACCTCAAAGAACCTACTCAACCTCGCCCCTGTCATGTGTGCTCTGTGAACAACTTTAAATTGTATTAGGCTGAGCCTGGAGCAAGAGGAGGAAGAATTAACCCTACTCAGGGCATCAGCCCACAGACCCTCATCTATTTCCTCCCTGAACTCCTCCTCCCATTTGCCCTTTAGCTCCTCCACCGAGGTCTCCTCTTCTTGCAGCTCCTGATAAATCACCGAGAACTTGCCTTCTCCAACACATACCCCCGAGATCACCCTGTCCTGAATCCCACGTGCCAGAAGCAACGGGAATTCCCTCACCTGCCGCCTCACGAACGCCCTCACTTGCATGTACCTGAAAGCGTTTCCCGGGGGTAGCCTAAACTTCTCCTCCAGCGCCGCTCGGCTCGCAAACGTCTCATCAATGAACAGCTCCCCCATTCTTTTAATCCCTGCCCGATGCCAGCTTAGAAACCCCCCCATCCATCCTTCCCGGGACAAACCGATGGTTCTCTTGAATCGGGGACCAAACAAAGGCCCCTACCTCACCCCTGTGGCACCTCCACTGCCCCCAAATCTTCAGAGTCGCCGCCACCACCGGACTCATGGTGTACCTTGTCGGCGGGAGCGGCAACAGTGCCGTCACCAGCGCCCTCAGACTCGTGCCCACACAGGACGCCATCTCTAGCCTCTTCCACGCCGTCCTTTCCCCTTCCATTACCCACTTGCGGATCATCGCCACACCGGCTGCCCAGTAGTCGCCACATAGATTTGGCAACGCCAGCCCTCCTCTGTCCCTGCGACGCTCCAGGAAAACCCTTTTTACCCTCGGGGTCTTATTCGCCCACACGAATCCCATGATGCTCCTGCTTACCCGTTTAAAAAAGGCCTTGGGGATCAGAATGGGAAGGCACTGAAATACAACGAGAAATCTCGGAAGGACCATCATTTTAACCGACTGCACCCTACCCGCCAGTGAGAGCGGATTTGTGCATGTCATGACGTCTCTGGTGCTCCCTCTAGTGTTTACTTAGTCGTAGTGTATTTACATGAACCCCTTGTGTATTTACAGTGATGCCACGGTGCTCATCAGCAATCGCAGAACCCATCAAACCACAATACACATGTCACACTCGAGCCTGAGGGACTGCCTTAAGTTCATCACATTTGGTTGGACTTTGATCAATCCCTCGAGATTGAGCTGGTTCAGTGTCTCTGGGTTTATTAGTTTATTATTTATTGATAAAGATTCTTTTTTTCTTTAATAAACATTTTATTGAGGTATTTTTGGTATAGTAACAACAACAAAATTAACAATATACATGAAACCATAAACCTCTGGGTGAACCCTAACAGTGAACCTCTCAAGGTGAACTTAATTTTCTCCATACGAAGAAAGCTAGCCGTGTCCGATAGCCACGTCTCCGACTTCGGGGGCTTTGGGTCCCTCCATGCCAATAGTATCCGTCTCCGGGCTACCAGGGAAGCAAAGACCAGAACGTCCGCCTCTTTCTCCTCCTGGATTCCCGGGTCTTCCGACACTCCGAAAATCGCCACCTCCGGACTCGGTGCCACCCTTGTTTTTAACACCGTGGACACGACATCCGCAAACCCCTGCCAGAATCCCCTAAGCTTTGGACATGTCCAAAACATGTCGACATGGTTCGCTGGTCCTCCCACGCATTTTGTGCACCTGTCCTCCACCCCAAAGCATCTGCTCATCCGGGCCACTGTCCCGTGAGCCCAGTGAACAACCTTAAATTGGATCAGGCTGAGCCTGGCACATGTTGCGGACGCGTTGACTCTACTCAACGCTGCTGCCCATAGACCATCCTCTCTCTCCCCTCCCAGCTCCTCCTCCCACTTGCGCTTCAGCTCCTCAAGATTCTTATTACTATTGCACCGCCGCGCTGCTAGATCTGCCCATGACTGAGCTGATCAGTGTTCAGATCACAGCCAGCCAGCCAGACACTGCCAAGAAGGAAATGCAACAGTAAATTCCCTGGCATTTGAAGCAGTTCCAAAAAATCAGCAGCAGAAACACTTTCTATCTAGAGTTTGTGGTTGGATCACTTGGAGGGGAAAGAGAGATTGGGGTGCCTTGCTCCATGATATCAGGATAGTAGAACCTGATTTATTGTGATCTTTGCCTCTTTAATCCTCCGTGCAGTGGGACTGACACACCCAAGACCATCAGATAACACCAACTGTGTCAGAAATACTGTACTTTTCGATTGGATGTAATTTCAAGGCAAATTGTGAAAAAGATTCTCCTTAACGAGTGCACTTTGGTTAATATTTACCCTAAAAATCAGTGATGTCACTGTTTATTATTATGTATAATTTTGCATGCTTTAGTTCTGAACACACACCTTGAATCAGCCCCTTTTGTATTGGGAGGAGTAGGGGAAGTATTTTTAGAGAAGTTCTGTGTATTGAATTGGAACGTGTAGCAGAGTTGAGGTGTTCACGCGCAACACTGCAACAAAGTAAAGGGAGGTGGAAAGTTATTGGCAGCATGGGGTCAACCTTGTGGAACTGTGGTGCTGTGAGGTGAGGGGCAACAACTTTTCTTTTTTTCTCTAAATGATTTCAGAAGCTTTTTGTAAATTATATTTGTGTAAAACGTGACCAATTCCAGAAATATGACACTAAAGCAACAAAAAAAATGGGTTTAACCAACGGCTCCCTAGCATTTGAGAAGAAAAAAGACAGGTTAAGGTTTTGAGCAGGGCTCTTCAGTAGAACGGAGTGTTCGTTATACTGGGTGTTCTGAGAAAAAGTCTTTCTCCCCCCCCCCCCCCAACTTTTTGTTGAATGTGGGCGTCGCTGGAAAGGCCAACATTCATTGCCCATCCCTAATTACCCCTTGAGAAGGTGCTGGTGAGCTGCTGTCTTGAACTGCTGCAGTCCATGTGGCGTAGGTACATAATGCTATTCGGGAGGGTCCCAAATTTTGGCCCGGTGACAGAGAAGAAACGGTGATATATTTCCAAGTCAGGATGGTGAGTGGCTTAGAGGGGAACTTGGGGGTGATGGTGTTCCCCCATTTTCCTGTCGTCCATGCCCTTCCAGATGGTCATGGGTTTGGAAGATGAGCTCTGAGGAGCCTTGGCGAATGTATCTTGTAGATGGTTTACCAAAATATTGCTGCTGGCTGGCCTCTTGTGTACTTTGCACAGTTCTTTCCAATATTAATAATAACATTTATTAGTGTCACAAGTAGGCTCACATTGACAGTGCAATGAAGTTGTTTAAAAATAGATTTAGCCCCAGTTTCATGATGATTGTGGATCAATATGAATTGAGTCACATGTTAAATGAATCACCTCTTCCCATTAATCTTGAGACCTTGCACAAAATGTTCTTTTTTGATATTATTGCGTGTGGGGGATTTAATTTATTTCCATCAGTTTTGTCTGAACTCTGCCGTGGCGTTGTGATATTTGAGTACTACTGGAACTGTGTTGGATGATTATTCCGCCATGCTGGGCAGACTCGTTTTATCGGATCTTTTGCAAAACATGGTTCATGGCACTCGATCATCAGGAATAGTTTTGTTCAAGTAACAGTGGCTGCAAATGAAACAGTGATTTTTGAAATATTGAAACATCCGATTTCTGCTGCTTTCTCTCCTGTTTCGCACTTTGCTCTATTTTCTCTTGCCTTGTAATTATTCAAACCTTTTTCTCTTAATTATTCTGACTTTTTTGTTTTGACGCAAGATCCTTTGGAAGCTTAAAAAAAAATAATGCCTCAGCTGTTTGTCATTCTAAGGGGATGTTCCTTGGTTCAACCTACCTGCTGAGTGAGTCACCTTGTATTTCCCATTGTTGCATTCTGAACTTTACACAAGATTGAAATGTATCTCCTTTTCTAACCCAGCCAACTAAATTAAATGAGTGCGTTGTTGGCATGGACATGACCCAATTCAGTGGATTCCAAAGGTGTATAAAAGCCAGTTCAACCTCCCACTACCCACACCCCATCACCCAGTCCAATAACACGCTTATAAGTAAACACCATTCGAAGTGGTCATTCTGTTGGAAATGTATTGAGCTATAAATTAGTAAGAGATTAAATAAATGAGGGTCCGTGACAGGCAAATTTGGACTTGATCTTTGGGATGAGTGAGCTGGATGGGTTAATGTTCTCCTCCTTGAACGCTGATTTCTTGCATTCAACATTTGATGAATTTCTGACCCTGATTAGTAATTAAGGCAAGTACAGGGTCAAGGACACTTATCTCCAAGTCAATAACGGGGTCCTTGTTGGAAAGAAGCTTTTTCTTCCTACTTTCCTGGGGAGTTGTTTGTCACTGAACAGCTTAAGAAGAGAAAGAGGAATTTAAAATGGAGCAAAACAAAAGGATTTGAATAGGTAAATGACCAAGAGGAAGTCATCTAATATTCCAAATAGAATTGAATTATTTGGGTAAATTGTCTGACAATGTAGACACTGAAACATTCTAATTTGTGTAGGCTTTCCCCACACTATTAGGAGTTTTATTTTGTCTGATCTATTTCAAACAATGAAGCACATTCCATCAGAATATTTGTTATCCTGATTCTTCAGCCAAAATATTTTAATACTGCAATAACATATTTAATCTGTAATTTGTTCAAAGTTTGAACCTCTGAGGACAAGGGCCTTTACTTGAAACACTGACTGAAATTGGCCGCAGTTATTCGCCTTTTCTAACCGAGACCGATTTCAATCTTGTAAAGTTTCTGATTGTTTTTTTTTCTTATTTTATGTTGCAAGCAGTTTTAAACATCCTTTTCAAAATGATGGGACTTTATAATGGTTGGAATTTTCCAGTCATTGGGATTCATTTTTCCCACCAGCGGGTTTCCCAGCGGCGTGGGGTGGTTGCAATGGGAAATCTCATTGGCAAGCGGCGGGAAGATAGAATCGCGCCGCCTGCGAACAGCACACTGTCGAAGAACCTGTGGCTGGGGGAGTGGAGAATTCGGCACACCTGCTGCTTTAGGTATTTTAACATTCCAAAGTTTTAATTGCAAAGTTACTGAGCGAGGTTAGAAACATAGAATAGAACAGTGCAGAAGGAGGCCCTTCGGCCTATCGAGTCTACACCGACCCTTAGAAAGAGCACCCCACTTAATCCCACGCCTCCAACCTATCCCAGTAACCCCGACTAACCTTTTGGACACTATTGGGCAATTTAGCATGGCCAATCCACCTAACCCGCACATCTTTGGACTGTGGGAGGAAACCGGAGCACCCGGAGGAAACCCACGCACACACGGGGAGGATGTGCAGACTCCGCACAGGTTTGTCAGACAACCTCACTTCCTGGTTGCTATTTGTATGAGTCACTCTGGTCAAATATGCTGGACTGCACCCTGTTACCGAATTGGAATTGTTTGGAAATGGTGTATTCTCCCTGCCAACTAATGACCTAGATTTGCATGTTTAGCAATTGTTAACCGTGACTCAGATTGGTTTATTTTGCTTTTTTCCATTTGTACGTAATTCACCCAAAGACTATGTCTGCAATCTCCAAAAGGAAATGGCTTGTTTCCTTTCACCTGGCTTACGTTTCTTCTCGTGTTCCAGGTGAGCAATCCAGCCGAACTTGTCTGTTGGGACACAGACAAGCTTCCAGCACTGCCCTGTGTTCATTGGTTCAGTCTTGTACCTTGTGCTGCAAGTAATGATGAAACCTGGATTTTAAACAACATTTTAGCTTCTTTTTATCCAACTTTAGAAGTGGAACAAGAAGTACTGGAATCTGAAGGACAACAACCATTTGCATTAAGAGCACCAGCACTGGCCCCGGCACTTAACAGGAATGTTACCCAACTTGAATAGGAATGTTGACACTCTGATGCAGATTGTCCAAAACCTTGGTTAAAGGTTTAAAGAAGGAGCGAGGTTCTGAGAGGGAATCCCAGGGTTTCAGGCCAAAGCAACTGGAGGTACAGCCATCAGTAATGGAGTGATTAAAATTCGGAGTATGTGAGGCCAGAATTGGAGGACTACAGCTATCCCAGCTGATTGTGGGGCTGGGGGAGGTTGCCGAGATAGGGAGGGACTTGAAAACCAGGGTTAGAATTTTGAAAACCAAGGTGCGCCTTGATCTGGGAGCCGGAGTATTTTGATGAGCACCGGGGTGATCGGTGACCAGAGCCTCTGCTGTGCGTTAGGACGAGGACAGTAGATTTCTGGATGAGCTCCAGCGAAGGTGGGAAGTTGGCCGGGAATGATTTGGAGTACTCCAGTGTGGTAAGTCGGGCACCGATGAAGGTTTCAGCAGCAGGTGGGCTGAGGCAGGGGTACAGTTCAGTAATGTTACCGAAAAGTCAAATTGGCACCCTTGGTTAGACCATGCATAAGTAGCTGGGTGCTCCTCTCGATGCCAAGCACCATACCAGGGCTATCAATGGTCTAGTGCAGCCTCAGATACTTGTCAGGTAGCGGGGTGGAGACGCTGGATAAGGAACAGAATTGATGGCCGCGATTCCGTGGCTGCGACGCGAGCCGTTAAATAGTGGACGAGACCAAAAATGAGAACCACGGCAGGCGCGAATCTGTTCGTGATCCGACCGGCCCGCTCCCATAGGTGGGATCCTGCCGGAGCATGGCAAGAATCCAATAATCACCACAAAGCCCAATCTCCATACAATTAACGGGAGCCATCTAATCGAATCTAATCTTCATCTTTATCCAACGGTGTTCCTCGATCTAATCACCTCCCCAGCAAGTGGTCACACGGGTGTGGAACAGGGGGCAACTGCACGCAGGTCCACTCGGCCAACCCCTGGATCATGTGTGCCGATTCCAGGAGCCATCCCTGCCAGTCTCCCCCACCGAGCGCCCGTGACCCCCACCGAGCGCCCGTGACCCCCGCCGAGCGCCCGTGACCCCCGCCGAGCGCCCGTGACCCCCGCCGAGCGCCCGTGACCCCCGCCGAGCGCCCGTGACCCCCGCCGAGCGCCCGTGACCCCCGCCGAGCGCCCGTGACCCCCGCCGAGCGCCCGTGACCCCCGCCGAGCGCCCGTGACCCCCGCCGAGCGCCCGTGACCCCCGCCGAGCGCCCGTGGCCCCCGCCGAGCGCCCGTGGCCCCCGCCGAGCGCCCGTGGCCCCCGCCGAGCGCCCGTGACCCCCGCCGAGCGCCCGTGACCCCCGCCGAGCGCCCGTGGCCCCCGCCGAGCGCCCGTGGCCCCCGCCGAGCGCCCGTGGCCCCCGCCGAGCGCCCGTGGCCCCCGCCGAGCGCCCGTGGCCCCCGCCGAGCGCCCGTGGCCCCCGCCGAGCGCCCGTGGCCCCCGCCGCCCGCCCGTGGCCCCCGCCGCCCGCCCGCGGCGACCGCCTGCCCACCGACCCCCACATGGCCCGCCCACTGTCCCCCGCGCGGCCCACATCGCGCCTCACCTCTCTCGCTTTACATTCAAATCACTTCAGTCATACCGGTCGGGAAAAAAACTACGCAGAGGGAAATCAGTGGAATGTGGAACTCTGCGTGTGGGAATGGTCAACAAAATATCTCATGGGCCGTTCTCCCAACGGGCCCCCGGGCTACAGATTGCCCACCACTGTTCTACTGGAAATACTGGAATCGTTTGGATTATCACGTCCTTACCACCGACTTTTCAATACCGCCCCGTCACGTTTTTCAGTTCTGCCACTTAGTCGACTGAAGGTTTTCGAAGCACAGTGCCATCTAGTTTTTCATGTGGCCCCTGTTCTTACACAGATACCTGAAGGCGGCAAATTTGTTGGCAGGTGCCAATAAATTCTCTTTATCCTCCGTGAATGTTGTCGGAGACCCATGATGATGATTCACTGCTGAGGGAAGGAATCAGAGGCTTTATAAAAGCTAGTGGAACATGTCACAATTCCAATAAAGAGATTTCTAGTCATTGTTAACTGGTGGATTTTGCCTGGGACGGGGCGAGGAAGAAAATCATCGTGTCTGATCTAATTTCTTCCCTGAAATTCAGACTCCTTTTGTTTTTGTTACAAAAAATTACAAGTCTGAATTTCCTTGTGTTTTCATTTTGTGGCAAAAGCAAAATGCAAATAACGTGAACAGTATTGATCCTCTTTTGCCTTGGTTTTCGTTCACACTTTAACCGTTTCTCTGAACTTTTATTTAAATTTGCTTTGCAGCTGGGAACACTGCATCATGTCTGTGGGCAGATTTTCAGATTTCCTGCATGTCGTGTCCCCCCCCCCCCCCCCGTCTCTCCCCCCCCCCCCCCCCCCCCCCCCCCCAGCGCAAACTGTCTCTGGCTGCGTCTCGGAGAAGACCGATATCCATTGTTCAATATTTAATGTATTATTGTGGGGTTTGTACATGTGCATATACTGTCCTTTACACAATTCAGTTCAGGTGTGTTTTCCTCGGGAGGTGAAGCTTTCATTTCTCTCCTGGTCACACATTTGGGTTGGTCAAGAAAGCAACTGCTCCAATAATATTGCCCCAGTTTTACCCCAACAACTACGAACCAGCAACATGATGTCTGTCTGCTTAAATCGCTGGTCCATCTCTCATTTCGTATCTTTGTCTCTATTTATCTCTCTTTCTCTCACTCTCTACTCCATCACTCATAGTTTATGTTCCCTGCAAGCTTCCTTTCGTACTGTACTTTCCCCCTTCTTAATCAAACCCTTTGTCCTTCTTTGCTGAATTCTAAACTGCTCCCAATCCTCAGCACTATGGTATTGTTGTTGTATTGGCACCAATAACATTCAAGGTTAGAAAGATGGAGCCAGGTTTCTAAACTTGAACCAAAAATCAGTCTGCCCAAAATCAAAAATCGGTCTGTCTGTAGCTTTTCTCCTTTGCCGTATGAACCATTAACCTGGAACGTTCCATTTATGACTGGGCCTTGAACCAGCCATTAACCCCCTTTTTCCCCCCCCCCCTCCCCAAAAAAAGTGCAAGTTCATGAAATTGCGCTTTTAAAACTGCCTGACATTACAAGTAAATCCTCAAACTTGACCGTGCATTTAGAATTGCAACTGTGTACACTTAACCAATAATCTGCCGTGCATATTTTATTGATGTCACTAGATGAGTAATTCAGAGACCTGGACTCCTATCATGATCTCCTTCTCTGTTGAAACATCGAATAATTCCACTAAATTGGTTCAGACATTATTTACCTTTCACCAATCTTCTTGATTGACTCATGTCTTTACTAATTAGTGATTTCCTGATGATGGTTTCCAATAACCTCTTGTTCAATGTTACAGACTGGCCTCTAGTTTCCTGGATTATTCCTTTCCCCTCTCTTGAATAGCAACTCTGCACTACCCCTGTATCCAATGGGGATTGAAAGATTGCGACCAATGCCATTGCTATTTCTACTATTGCTCCTTTCAGGATGCATTCCATCTGGACCAGGTGACTTACCCATTTTCAGTGATGCCAAACCTATTAAAACACAGGCCAGGATTCTCCGTTCCCCATTTTTAATATTGGGAACCCTGACCTGGCTGAGAATCCCGCAGTGGGGTAAAATCTGGATTTGCAGCAGATGGCAAACCAGTCATGAATCTCCATGCCCGCCGCGGCAACCACAGTGGATTTCCCGATGGCTCAGTCGAGTTTTCCATCCCCAACCCAGTGGGACCATCAAAATAGCTCAAGATGCTCCGGACCCCCAGCTGAGGGTCCCGCTAGCGTGAATTGGTGCAAGTATTGAGGAGTGTAGACCTGGCGGCTTGCAGTCCAAGTGGTGGCAAGGTGGTAAGTACCCTCCCAACAAATGCCGCTAGGGTGCCAAAGGGGGTCCTTCCTGGGAGGTGGGATCAGGGGGAGCTTGTGCTAGGCTGGAGGGGCTCAGGTCAGGGATCTTCGTTAGAATGGGGCTCCCCATCTGCAGCCTTTAAAACCCATTAAACAATCACAATGTGCAAAAGTTGAAGCTTTCCCATAATAAAGTGAAAATATCTGTACCCTGAACACTTAAAAGTGTAAGTGATCCCACCTCTACCCCTAAACCCGTCTCAAACTCTGTCAATATGCCAAGGTCTGTGAGATTAAGGTGAAAGTTATGCCTTTAAAGTGGTTTTCTCACAGACAATTTAATTGCCTTTTGAAGTATTGAAAGCAGAGTGTCTGGCTTGGAGGCTAAATGCTTTGAACTGGATTGTTTACATTGAAATTCATACTCCATTGCCTGCTAAAAGCATTGTGATTGACAGCTCGCTGGAACTTCAAAGTGTAGAAGCAGATTGTTTATTTTTATAGCTCTTTTATATCCATCAAGTCAGGTTAGCAGCTGTTTCTCTAACTGCACTTTTTGTGAGTCAGCCTCTTTGTTCTGGAGGAAAGAAGAGGTGGAGGGGCTACCCCTTCAATTTTGTTGTATCTGTCCAACTCCGATACTTTCGATCAGTTCACTTACTGAAAAAGTTTTACCTCGGTGTCTTTCAATAGCGAGGAGAATGAAACCCACACGTATAAATTCAACAATCTTTATTAAACGTACAATTAACCCAAAATATATAATAGTAGAAGATTTGGTTATGCTTCCCGCAAAGATGACTTGATTAAACCATTGGTCCGATTCTCGCGTCTGTTGTCATGAAGGTGAGTCATGCTGGCAGCTCCTTCCTCCTTTCCTCTCCCCATTCCCTCTGGCTTTCTGCCAATGATACCTCGGGAGGAGGTCTCGGGAGATGGTCCAGTTGATGACCATTTAACATGCCACCTGAGCCCACCCAGTTGTCCATCCCTGGTGGGGTGGTCTGCACATAACCTATTCCCATATAAGGTAACAGCAGAAAGAGGTTCCCATTACTTTATAAGACCATAAGACATGGGAGCAGAATTAGGCCACTCGGCCCATCGAGTCTGCTCCGCCATTCAATCATGGCTGAAATTTTCTCATCCCCATTCTCCTGCCTTCTCCCTATAACCCCTGATCCACTTATTAATCAAGAACCTATCTATCTCTGTCTTAAAGACACTCGGTGATTTGATCTCCACAGCCTTCTGCGGCAAAGACTTCCACAGATTCACCACCCTCTGGCTGAAGAGATTCCTCATCTCTGTTTTAAAGGATCGTCCCTTTAGTCTGAGATGGTGTCTTCTGGTTCTAGTTTTTAAGGCATAACTTGCCTTTAAAGGCATAACTTTCACCTTCATTTCCAACTTGGCAAACGGCCTTTTTAAAGGGTTTAGGGGTACTGTGCTCCCCTGGTATCCTGGGAAAAAAACATTCTCCACTGGCGGGAGCACTTCGAATCCTGAATGGAGACTCTCAGCCAGAGTGTCTTTTCTATTAATAGTTTGCCCATACCTCCTCTTTGTTTGATGTAACCCTCGCATCATCCACTTCCTTTGTGAAGATAGATGCAGAAAACTTATTTAATACTTTAGCTGTGTCTTTAGCCTCTTAAGATTTTCTTTTGACTCCTTAATAGGCCCAGCCTTTTCCCCAGCTACCCACTTACACCATGATTATAAAATGTTTTGTTTCATTTTAATGCTACCTGATCTTTGTAACCTCACTTTGTACCTTGTCTTAGCTTATTCAGTTTGCTCAAATACTTAACATAAACTCCCTGATTATTAACTGAATCTTACTCCTGACACTTCTGATAAACTATTAAATTTTGGAGTATTTAATAGAGGGTGTGTGAGAGAATAATGGTGTTGTAATCTAATTTGAGTGTTTGCTGGATCAAGGTCTTGCCTGGATTTGAACTCTGATTATTAAACGATCACATTGTTTTGGCTTCCTGGGACGTCTCCATGGCTGGGCTTAGCTGAGAGACTGGCTGGAGGTGTGTACAAAGGTGACTATCCCTGTGGAATTCCGTCTGCTGTGGGAAATGTTTGGTAACTGATCCGGGCCTACAGTGCCATTCAAAACAGGTGACTTGCTGTGTTGGGAAATATTAGTTCAACCTATCCATAAGACATAGGAGCAGAATTAGGCCACTCGGCCCATCAAGTCTGCTCCGCCATTCAATCATGGCTGATATTTTTCTCATCCCCATTCTCCTGCCTTCTCCCCATATCCCCTGATCCCCTTATTAATCAAGAACCTATCTATCTCTGTCTTAAAGACACTCGGTGATTTGGCCTCCACAGCCTTCTGCGGCAAAGAGTTCCACAGATTCACCAGCCTCTGGCTAAGGAAATTCCTCCTCATCTCTGTTTCAAAGGATCATCCCTTTAATCTGAGATGGTCTCCTCTGCTTCTAGTTTTTCCTACAAGTGGAAACATCCTCTCCACGTCCATTCTATCCAGGCCTTTCTGTACCCTGTAAGTTTCAGTAAGATCCCCCCTCATCCTTCTAAACTCCAATGAATACAGAGTCCTCAACCGCTCCTCGTATAACAAACTCTTCATTCCAGGGATCATTCTGTGAACCTCCTCTGGACTCTTTCCAAGGCCAGCACATCCTTCCTTAGATACAGGGCCCAAAACTTCTCACAATACTCCAAATAGGGTCTGACCAGAGTCTTATACAGCCTCAGACGTACATCCCTGGACTTGTATTGCACAGATGATATTTCAATCACCGTGGTATTAAATTGGCTGCTACAGAATTTCATCCGTTATGCAGGGTTTTGCCAAATATAGCAACAGTGCCTTCAGTTCCTTCTTCCAGATCATTAATGTATATTGTGAAAAGTTGTGGTCCCAGCACAGATCCCTGAGGCACACCACTAGTCACCGGCTGCCATCCTGAAAAAGACCCCTTTGTCCCCACTCTCTGCCTTCTGCCAGTCAGCCAATCCTCTATCCATGCCAGGATCTTACCCTTAACACCATGGGCTCTTAACTTATTTAACAGTCTCCTATGCGGCACCTTGTCAAACGCCTTCTGGAAATCTAAATAGATCACGTCCACTGGTTCTCCTTTGTCTAACTTCCTTGTTACCTCCTCAAAGAACTCTAACAGATCTGTCAGACATGATCTCAATTTGACGAAGCCGTGCTGACTCAGTCCTATTTTACCGTGCACTTCCATGTACGCAATCTCATCTTTAATAATGGACTCTAAAATCTTACCAATGACCGAAGTCAGGCTAACTGGCCTATAATTTCCTGTCTTCTGCCTCCCTCCCTCCTTAAACAGCAGTGCTACATTAGCCACTTTCCAGTCCTCTGGATACAGTGGAATATGTTGAAGCCCAAGTGTTTTACCCTGCAGTTTGAAAACCGATGATGGCAGCACAGGTGGAAATGGTGGTAAAGAAAGCATATGCCATGCTTGCCTTCATAGGACGGGGTATCGAGTATAAAAGCTTGAAAATGTTGTTAGTTATATAGTACATTGGTTAGGCCACATTTGGAATACTGTGTCCAATTCTGGTCACCACACTACCAGAAGGATGTGGAGGCTTCGGAGAGAGTACAGAAAATATTTACCAGGATGTTGCCTGGTCTGGAGGGCATTAGCTATGAGGAGAGATTGAATCTGTTGGGTAATTTGGACATTCTGAATTCTCCCTCTGTGTACCTGAACAGGTGCCGGAATTTGGGGCTTTTCACAGTAACTTCATTGCAGTGTTAATGCATGTCGACTCGTGACAATAAAGATTATTATTATTATAAACTTGTTCTCCCTAGAGAAGGAGGCTGAGGGGTAACCTGATAGAAGTTTATAAAATTAGGAGGGGTATAGATAGAGCGAACAGTTGGAGGCTTTTTCCCAGGGCGGAATTGAAAATTACAAGGGGACGCAAGTTCAAGGTGAGGGTGGAAAGGTTCAGTGGAGATGATGTGCGGGGGAGTTTTTTTTTTTTTTACAGAGGGTGGTGGTGGCCGGGAATGCACGGCCAGGTGAGGTGGTTGAGGCAGATACATTAACGACCTTTAAGACTTGTCTGGATAGACACACGAACAGACGGGGTATAGAAGGGTACAGGTGGTTGGTCTGGATAGGACACGTGATCGCCGCAGGCTTGGAGGGCCGAAGGGCCTGTTCCTGTGCTGTATTGTTCTTTGTTCTTTGATTGTAAGGCAGTGATTTAATTGAAGATTTAAGAGGTGGTTTAATCCGTAAAAGTAAAGTTCAAATAGTTTAACAGTCAGGTGTCCCCAAAAATCAGGTTATTGCTTTGAGCCATTGTTTTGCCCCTGGTGTTGGCAGCAGCAGACGTGGCCAGGAAACCCGAAGCTAGCACTCAATGTTCACCCATGTGCCTAATGTGCAGTTATTATGTCCAATTAAATACCAGGAAATAAAAGTCTGTAAATATTGTACGACAAGAACATTGCAACATAACCAGTGTCTCAACCTCATTCTGTAAGTTTGAGCTATAAGTTCAGAAAACTAATGATTAAGAAATATAAGCTCCTGTAACTGGACCAGAAAGAAAGCTGCATTTTCTGGAAGATGACCAGAATCAGAAAATTAATGTCTTTATTGTTTGCGGAATGTTCAAACCCTAACGCTAGCGCTAACTCTGCAAAGGGTAACATTTCAACTTTGAAAGCTTCTGGTTTTCCGAGAAAGCTGTAATTCATAACTAACATAGTGGAGTGATTGAATACCTGGCTGAATAGATATGGAATCATACAGCACTATGTGGAGGCCATTCTGCCCTAGGAATGTATGCTGCACCTTGCTTCTGTCTCTACTAGTGGGTAGCACTGTTGCTTCACAGCACCAGAGTCTCAGGTTTGATTCCCGCTTGGGTCACTGTCTGTGTGGAGTCTGCACGTTCTCCCCGTGTCCGTGTGGGTTTCTCCGGGTGCTCCGGTTTCTCCCCTCAAATCCCGAAAGACGAGCTGCTAGGTGAACTGGACATTCTGAATTCTCCCTCAGTGTACCCGAACAGGCGCCGGAGTGTGGCGACTAGGGGATTTTCCCAGTAACTTCATTGCAGTGTTAATGTAAGCCTACTTGTGACAATAAAGATTATTATTATACTTAGT
Source organism: Scyliorhinus torazame (assembly GCF_047496885.1). Lineage (NCBI taxonomy): Eukaryota > Metazoa > Chordata > Chondrichthyes > Carcharhiniformes > Scyliorhinidae > Scyliorhinus > Scyliorhinus torazame. The sequence goes on from NC_092722.1 coordinate 4,883,320, forward strand.
CCAGCAGTGTGCTGGAATTCTTAACACAAGAGCATACCCTGGAATGCAAAGGCCTTCTCCCTAATGCATCTGCTTTCTTTCCAGTCACCATTCGGGTGTTTCCACGCTGAACTCTATCCTGTTTTTATAACGATACAAATATCCAAAGCAACTTTATTGCCAACAATACCAAATTATAGCCATTTACAGCCTAGATACAGTCCTGGCTGGTTGTATTCCACAGATATTTCAATCACCCTGGTATTAAATTGGGTGCTACAGATTTCATCTGACATGAAGGATTTTGACAAATATGGAGAAATTGACTGGAGCATTGGAAAGCCCAGGAGCTATAATGGCGATGAGCATTTTATTTTTATGCAACCAGTTATGGTCTGGATAATGCTTCCTGAAAGGGTGGTGGCTGCTGAGTCAACAGTGACTTTCAAAAGGGAAGTGGACAAATGCTTACAAAGAGAAATTCCCAAGACAATGGGGAAATAGTGAGTAAGACTAATTGGACAGCTCTTTCAGGAGCCAGGTGCGATGGGCCGAATGGTCATCTCCTTTGCTGGATTCTATACCTGTTTAATCAGATATTCGCTGACTTAATTTTAATTTGATTTGAGTGACATATATTAGCTGTGTCCCTCATTTCTGTTTCCTTTCAGTTCTTCTAATGTCCGTCTGCCTTTGGAAGTGTCAGCTCGTTCTCCCGCTGCTTGCTGAATCATAGATTTCAATAAAATGGGGCGAAGGTCTTTGAAGCACATTTTGAAACCATCCTGGGTCCAGTTAGACCAGTTCCTGTGCCAAAATGTCAGTATTTGTCTAAGCTGCTTTAATCGATTGGCTCCAAAAGTCTGTCTTTTCTACAAAAGTGCTTCAACTATTCTTCTTCCTGTCTGAACCTCTTGCTATGTTTGCATTCCTCATGCGACCGCACCCACTGCACACTATTTCCAGGTATCTTTTGCTTAGTATCGCTTACCTTTTTGTCTCGATTAGACAAAGCTATTTGTATAGTCCACCAGCTTCCAAATTGAATTTATTTTGGTCTGTGCACTTAATGGGTCTATGGAAATTCTCCATCTACCTCCGGTTCTATAAGCAGTCAGTGCAGGGATTCTCTGTGGTCGTTCCCCTCAGTAACAAGTATACCGTCTTGGATACTGTTGAGGGGGACGACCTACCAGGGGTAAGCCACGGTGAACGGATCTCCAGCACTGAGTCCGTCCCTGTGGCTCAGAAGGGAAGGAGGGAAAGCAATAGTTATTGGGGACTCGATAGTTAGAGGGACAGACAGACTGTTCTGTGGCAGCGAAAGAGACTCACGGATGGTATGTTGCCTCCCGGTTGCCAGGGTCCGTGACGTCTCGGACCGTGTTTTCAGAACCCTTAAAGGGGAGGGGGAGCAGTCACAAGTCGTGGTACATATCGGTGCCAACGACATAGGTAAGAGAAGGGACTGGGATTTAAAACAAGAATTTAGGGAGCTAGGGTGGAAGCTGAGAGCCAGGACAAACCGTGTTGTCATCTCTGGTTTGTTGCCGGTGCCACGTGCTAGTGAGGTGAGGAACAGGGAGAGAGTGCAGATAAACACGTGGCTGCAGGGATGGTGTAGGAGGGAGGGTTTCAGGTACGTGGATAATTGGAGCACATTCTGGGGAAGGTGGGACCTGTACAGACAGGACAGTTTGCACCTGAACCAGAGGGGCACAAATATCCTGGGAGGGAAATTCGCTACGGCTCCTCGTGGGGGGGGGGGCTTAAACAAATTTGTCAGGGGGCTGGGAAAACGAACTGTGTTCCAGAAGCCAGTGTTGAGAGTAGTGAGGTACTGAGGAGGGTATCAAGGTCGCAGGAGTGTACCGGCAGACAGAAAGGTGGGTTGAAGTGTGTCTACTTCAATGCAAGGAGCATCAGGAATAAGGTAGGTGAATTTGGAGCATGGATTGGTACTTGGGACTATGATGTTGTGGCCATTACGGAGACACGGTTAGAACAGGGACAGGAATGGTTGTTGGAAGTTCAGGGTTATGGATGTTTCAGTAAGAGTAGGGAAGGTGGTAAAAGAGGTGGAGGAGTAGCATTGTTAATCAAGGATAGTTTAATGGCTGCAGAAAGGCAGTTTGAAGGGGATCTGCCTACTGAGGTAATATGGGCTGAAGTTAGAAATAGGAAAGGAGCGGTCATGTTGTTAGGAGTTTTCTATAGGCCCCCAAATAGTAATAGAGATGTGGAGGAAGAAATTGCAAAGCAGATTATGGATAGGTGTGGAGGTCTCAGGGTAGTTCTCATGGATGACTTTAACTTTCCAAATATTGATTGGAACCTCTATAGGTCGAACAGTTCGGATGGGGCAGTTTTTGTACAGTGTGTGCAGGAGGGTTTCCTGACACAATATGTGGATAGGCCAACAAGAGGGGGGGCCACATTGGAATTGATACTGGGTAATGAACCGGGCCAAGTGTTAGATTTGTTTGTGCGAGAGCACTTTGGAGATAGTGACCACAATTTGGTGTCTTACACTATTGCAATGGAGAGGGATAGGGCCATACGGCAGGGCAAGGTTTATAATTGGGGGAAGGGTAATTATGATGCGATTAGGCAAGAATTAGGGAGCATAAGATGGGAGCAGAAACTGTCAGGGAAAGGCACAAATGAAAAGTGGAGCTTGTTCAAGGAACAAATACTGCGTGTCCTTGATAGGCATGTCCCTGTCAGGTAGGGAGAAAATGGCTGTGTGAGGGAACCATGGTTCACAAAAGAGGTTGAATGTCTTGTCAAGAAGAAAAAGGAAGATTCTGGCCTTTGCGTCCCTGGTAGCCCAGCGAAGGATCTTGTTAGTGTGGAAGGATGCGAAGCCCCCCAGTGTGGAAGCCTGGATAAATTACATGGCGGGGTTTCTCAAGCTGGAAAGGATAAAGTTTGCCTTGAGAGGGTCTGTGCAGGGGTTCTCCAGGCGGTGGCAACCGTTCCTAGACCATCTCGCGGAGCGTTAGATGGAGTTCGGTCGACAGCAGCAGCAACCCGGGGGGGGAAAGAGGGAGGGATATGGAAGGGGGGTTCTTCGGGGGGGCATCTGAGCAAGAAAATACATAAACGATCCGGAAAACTGATGTGTATGGGAGGAATCCAATGTACAAAGTTCTGTATCATATTGATTTGCCATGTTTATGTCTTGCTATGCGAGTTTTTTCTTCTATATTGTTACGGGGGGGGGGGGTTTGTTTATATGGTTGAAAATTCTGGTAAAAATTCTTAAACATATTTTCAAAAAAAAAGAGGAAAAAGGAAGAATATGTAAGGATGAGAAAACAAGGTTCAGTTGGGTCGCTTGAGGGTTACAAGGTAGCAAGGAATGAGCTTTAAAAAAAGGGCTTGGGAGAGCTAGGAGGGGGCATGAGAAGTCCTTGGCGGGTCGGATCAAGGAAAACTCCAAAGCTTTTTACTCTTATGTGAGAAATAAAAGAATAACCAGGGTGAGGGTAGGGCCGGTCAAGGACAGTAGTGGGAACTTGTGCATGGAGTCAGAAGAAATAGGAGAGCCGTTGAATGAATTCTTTTCTTCAGTGTTCACAAAGGAGAGGGGCCATGTTTTTGAGGATGAGAGTGTGATTCAGGCAGGTAGGCTGCAGGAAGCAGATGTTCTGAGGAAGGATGTATTAGCAATTTTGAAAAACCTGAGGGTCAACAAGTCCCCTGGGCCAGATGGGATATACCCAAGGTTTCTTTGGGAGGCAAGGGATGAGATTGCATAGCCTTTGGCTTTGATCTTTGGGTCTTCGCTGTCCACGGGGATAGTGCCAGAGGACTGGAGAGTGGCGAATGTTGTTCCTCTGTTCAAGAAAGGGAATAGGAATGACCCTGGTAATTATAGGCCAGTTAGTCTTACTTCGGTGGTCGGGAAGATAATGGAAAAGGTCCTGAAGGATAGGATTTATGACCATTTGGAAAGATGCAGCTTAATCCGGGATAGTCAACACGGATTCGTGAAGGGTAGGTCTTGCCTCACAAATTTGATTGAATTCTTTGAGGAGGTAACTAAGTGTGTAGATGAAGGTAGAGCAGTTGATGCCGTACACGTGGATTTTAGTAAGGCGTTTGATAAGGTTCCCCATGGTCGGCTCGTGGAGAAAGTAAGGAGGTTGGGACAGAGGGAAATTTGGCCAATTGGATGAGTAACTGGCTATCACATAGAAGACTGAGGGTGGTGGTGGATGGAAAATTTTCAGACTGGAGACCAGTTACCAGCGGTGTACCACAGGGATCAGTGCTGGGTCCTCTGCTATTTGTGATTTTTATCAATGACTTGGAGGAGGGGGCTGAAGGGTGGGTCAGTAAATTTGCTGATGAAAGCAAGATTGGTGGAGTAGTGGATGAGGTGGAGGGCTGTTGTAGGCTGCAAAGTGACATTGATAGGATGCAGAGCTGGGCCGAAAAATAGCAGATGGAGTTTAACCCTGATAAGTGCGAGGTGATTCATTTTGGTAGAAAAAATTTGAATGCGGATTACAGGGTCAACAGCAGGGTTCTGAGGAATGTGGAGGAACAGAGAGATCTTGGGGTTCATGTCCTCAGATCTCTGAAGATTGCCACTCAAGTGGATAGAGCCGTGAAGAAGGCTTATAGTGTATTAGTGTTTATTAACAGGGAGCTTGAGTTTAAGAGCTGCGGGTTATGCTGCAACTATACATGACCCTGGTGAGACCACATTTGGAGTATTGTGTGCAGTTCTGGTCACCTCATTATAGGAAGGATGTGGAAGCATTGGAAAGGGTGCAGAGGAGATTTACCAGGATGCTGCCTGGTTTGCAGGATAGGTCTTATGAGGAAAGGCTGAGGGAGCTAGGGCTTTTCTCTTTGGAGCGGAGGAGGATGAGAGTTGACTTAATAGAGGTTTATAAGATGATGAGGGAGATAGATAGAGTGGACGTTCAGAGACTATTTCCTCGGGTGGATGTAGCTGTTACAAGGGGGCATAACTATAAGGTTCAGGGTGGGAGATATAGGAGGGATGTCCGAGGTAGGTTCTTTACTCAGAGTGGTTAGGGTGTGGAATGGACTGCCTGCTGTGATAGTGGAGTCGGACACTTTAGGAACTTTCAAGCGGTTATTGGATAGGCACATGGAGCACACCAGAATGACAAGGAGTGGGATAGCTTGATCTTGGTTTCGGACAAGCTCGGCACAACATCGAGGGCCGAAGGGCCTGTTCTGTGCTGTACTGTTCTATGGTCTATAGATTTACAATGACTCTCAGTTCTAGAATGTGAAATGTGTTACAGCTCCTGAAACAGCAGGGTTACTTTATATAATCTTTATTAGCACAAGTAGGCTTACATTAACACTGCAATGAAGTTACTGTGAAAAGCCCCTAGTCTCCACATTCCGGCACCTGTTCGGGTACACAGAGGGAGAATTCAGAATGTCCAATTCACCTAACAAGCACGTCTTTCGGGATTTGCGGGAGGAAACCGGAGCACCCGGAGGAAACCCACGCAGACACTGGGAGGACGAGCAGATGCCGCACAGACAGTGACACAAGCCGGAATCGAACCTGGGACCCATGTGCTGTGAAGTAACAACGCGAACCACTGTGCCACCATGCAAAATAACCCTATAGAACCGGGATACAAAAAACAATTTTGTATAAACAAAAACATTTTTTTTAAGTTGGGGGAGTAATTTTTCAAATTTACATCCCTGGAAAGATCCCCTCCTGTGCAGGAACACCTCCAGCATACCATTCGGAAATTAGGGTCAACAAATTTGCACAATCTTCGGACAGTTCACTCACTAGGTGGGGAATCATTTGGATCACGTAACCTAATTCCCAATGTGCACTCCCAGCTGGGATGGCTCCTCTCTGAACATAGAACATTACAGCGCAGTACAGGCCCTTCGGCCCTCGATGTTGCGCCGACCTGTGAAACCACTCTAAAGCCCATCTACACTATTCCCTTATCGGCCATATGTCTATCCAATGACCATTTGAATGTCCTTAGTGTTGGCGAGTCCACTACTGTTGCAGGCAGGGCATTCCACGCCCTTACTACTCTCTGAGTAAAGAACCTACCTCTGACATCTGTCTTATATCTATCTACCCTCAATTTAAAGCTATGTCCCCTCGTGCTAGACATCACCATCCAAGGAAAAAGGCTCTCACTGTCCCCCCTATCTAATCCTCTGATCATCTTGTATGCCTCAATTAAGTCACCTCTTAACCTTCTTCTCTCTAACGAAAACAGCCTCAAGTCCCTCAGCCTTTCCTCATAAGATCTTCCCTCCATACCAGGCAACATTCTGGTAAATCTCCTCTGCACCCTTTCCAATGCGTCCAAATCCTTCCTATGAAAATGAAACTCGCTTATTGTCACAAGTAGGCTTCAATGAAGTTACTGTGAGAAGCTCCTAGTCGCCACATTACGGCGCCTGTTCGGGGAGGCTGGTACGGGAATCGAACCGTGCTGCTGGCCTGCCTTGGTCTGCTTTAAAAGCCAGCGATTTAGCAGAGTGTGCTAAACCAGCCCGAGAATGCGGCGACCAGAATTGCACGCAATACTCCAAATGCGGCCGCACCAGAGTTTTGTACAGCTGCAACATGACCTCATGGCTCCGAAACTCAATCCCTCTACCAATAAAAGCTAACACACCGTACGCCTTCTTAACAACCCTCTCAACCTGGGTGGCAACTTTCAGGGATCTATGTACATGGACACCGAGATCTCTCCGCTCATCCACACTGCCAAGAATCTTACCATTAGCCCAGTACTCGGTCTTCCTGTTATTCCTTCCAAAATAAATCACCTCACACTTTTCTGCATTAAACTCCATTTGCCACCTCTCAGCCCAGCGCTGCAGCTTATCTATGTCCCTCTGTAACTTGTAACATCCTTCCGCACTGTCTACAACTCCACCGACTTTAGTGTCATCTGCAAATTTACTCACCCATCCTTCTACGCCCTCCTCCAGGTCATTTATAAAGAGGTCATTTATAAAAATGACAAACAGCAGTGGCCCCAAAACAGATCCTTGTGGTACACCACTAGTAACTGGGCTCCAGTCTGAACATTTCCCATCAACCACCACCCTTTGTCTTCTTCCAGCGAGCCAATTTCTGATCCAAACTGCTAAATCACCCTGAATCCCATGCCTCCCTATTTTCTGCAGTAGCCTCCGTGGGGATCCTTATCAAACGCTTTACTGAAATCCATTTACACCACATCAACTGCTTTACCCTCATCCACCTGTTTGGTCACCTTCTCAAAGAACTCAATAAGGTTTGTGAGGCACGACCTACACTTCACAAAACCGTGTTGACTATCTCTAATCAAATTATTCCTTTCCAGATGATTATACATCCTATTTCTTATAAACTTTACCCACAACAGAAGTAAGGCTCACTGGTCTATAGTTACCGCTACTCCCCTCCTTGAACAAGGGGACAGCATTTGCTATCCTCCAGTCTTCTGGCACTATTCCTGTAGACAAAGATGACTTAAAGATCAAAGCCAAAGGCTCAGCAATCTCCTCCCTAGCTTCCCAGAGAATCCTAGGATAAATCCCACCCGGCCCAGGGGACTTATCTATTTTCACACTTTCCAGAATTGCTAACACCTCCTTATGAACCTCAAGCCCTTCTAGTCTAGTAGCCTGAATCTCAGTATTCTCCTCGACAACATTGTCTTTTTCCTGTGTGAATACTGACAAAAAAAATTCATTTAGCACCTCTCCTATCTCCTCGGACTCCAAGCACAACTTCCCAGTACTGTCCTTGACTGGCCCTTCTCTTCCCCTAGTCATTTGTTTATTCCTGACTTATCTATAGAAAGCTTTAGGGTTATCCTTGATCCTACCTGCCAAAGACCTCTCATGTCCCCTCCAGGCTCTTCTTAGCTCTATCTTTAGGTCCTTCCAAGCTAACTTGTAACTCTCGAGCGCCCTAACTGAACCTTCATGTCTCATCTTTACATAAGCCTCCTTCTTCCTCTTGACAAGTGTTTTGACTGCTTTAGTAAACCACGGTTCCCTTGCTCAACCACTTCCTCCCTGCCTGACAAGGTACATACTTATCAAAGACACGCAGTAGCTGTTCCTTGAACAAGCTCCACATTTCCATTGTGCCCATCCCCTGCAGTTTTCCTCCCCATCTGATGCATCCTAAGTCTTGCCTCATCGCATCATAATTGCCTTTACCCCAGATATAACTCTTGCCTGCGGTATATACCTATCCCTTTCCATCACTAAAGTAAACGTAATCGAATTGTGGTCACTATCACCAAAGTGCTCACCTACCTCCAAATCTAACACCTTTCCTGGTTCATTACCCAGTGCCAAATCCAATATGGCCTCTCCTCTCGTTGGCCTATCTACATACTGTGTCAGGAAACCCTCCTGCACACATTGGACAAAAACACCCATCTAAAGTACTCGAACTATAGCGTTTCCAGTCAATATTTGGAAAGTTAAAGTCCCCCATAACAACTACCCTGTTGCTCCTATCCAGAATCATCTTTGCAATCCTGTCCTCTACATCTCTGGAACTTTTCAGAGGCCTATTGAAAACCCCTAACAGGGTGACCTCTCCTTTCCTGTTTCTAACCTGAGCCCATAATACCTCAGTAGATGAGTCCTCATCAAACGTCCTTTCTGCCACCGTAATACTGTCCTTGACTAACAATGCCATCCCTCCCCCTCTTTTACCACCTTCCCTGAGCTTACTGAAATAACTAAACCCCGGCACCTGCAACAACCATTCCTGTCCCTGCTCTATCCATGTCTCCGAAATGGCCACAACATCGATGTCCCAGGTACCAACCCATGCCGCAAGTTCACCCACCTTATTCCGGATGCTCCTGGCATTGAAGGAGACAACTTTAAACCACCTTCCTGCCTGCCGGTACACTCCTGCAACTTTGAAACCTTACTCATGACCTCACTACTCTCAACCTCCTGTATACTGGAGCTACAATTCAGGTTCCCAAGCCCCTGCTGAACTAGTTTAAACCCTCCCGAAGAGCATTAGCAAATTTCCCCCCCCAGGATATTGGTACCCCTCTGGTCCAGGTGTAGACCATCCCGTTTGTAGAGGTCACACCGACCCCAGAATGAGCCCCAATTATCCAGAAATCTGAAACCCTCCCTCCTGCACCATCCCTGTAGCCAAGTGTTCAACTCCTCTCTCTCCCTATTCCTCGTCTCACTATCACGTGGCACGGGTAACAACCCAGAGATAATAACTCTGTTTGTCCTAGATCTAAGTTTCCATCCTAGCTCCCTGAATTCCTGCCTTATATTCCTATCCCTTTTCCTACCTATGTCGTTGGTACCTATGTGGACCACGACTTGGGGCTGCTCCCCCTCCCCCTTAAGGATCCCGAAAACACGATCCGAGACATCACGCACCCTGGCACCTGGGAGGCAACACACCAACTCTCTCGTTCCCACAGAATCTCCTATCTATCCCCCTAACTATGGAGTCTGCAATGACTAATGCTCTACTCCTCTTCCCCCTTCCCTTCTGAGCAACAGGGACAGACTCTGTGCCAGAGACCTGTACCCCATGGCTTACCCCTGGTAAGTCAGCCCCCCCCCCCCCAAACAGTATCCAAAGCAGTATACTTGTTACTAAGGGGAATGACCACAGGGGATCCCTGTAATGACTGCTTCCTCCCAGCCCCTCTCGCCGTCACCCATCTATCTTTATTCTTCAGAGTAACTACATCCCTGAAGCTTGTATCTATGACTACTTCTGCCTCCCGAATGATCCGAAGTTCCTCCAGCTCCAGTTCCCTAACGCGGTTTCTGCGAAGCTGGAGATGGGTGCACTTCCCACAGATGAAATCAGCAGGGACACTGACGGCGTCCCTCACCTCAAACATTCTGCAGGAGGAACAATGCACTGCCTTCCGTGCCATCCCCACTAGGTAAAAAAAGAAAAAGAAAGAAAGAGCTTACCTGTTATTAACTCCCCTTCTGAGCAAGCACTCACTCAGCAACCTCTGCGCCCCGCACGATAACACCTGAGGGAAAAGAAAAACTACTTACCAGTCACCTGCCAATCCCTTACCTGCAGCCTGTGACGTCACGGTTCAACTTCTTTCTACTTCTATCTGCCCTTGAGCCTTCCTCTTGATCTTTACAGCGGTTGGGTTTTTTTTGGCTAGAGGAGGGGGTAGGGAGAGAAACACTGAAGAAGTGTTTCGGGTTTAAGTGTCACTTGACAAGAGCTCCTCCACAAACCACCTCCAAGTTAGGGTGAGCACAACAGACGTATGCAAATGTCCCCCGCAACAGCCAATCAGCAGCTCTGCTCTACTGCCCTCTGCTGGATGCTTGTCCTCACTTGAACAGCTCAGGTCTCTTGCTCAGGTACACCTTCAAGTTAGAATGAGCACAACGGATGTATGCAAATTTCCCCGCAACAGCCAATCAGCAGCTCTGCTCTACTGCCCTCTGCTGGATGGTTGTCTTCACTTGAACAGCTAGGGTTGCTTGCTCAGGTAGACCTTCAAGTTAGGGTGAGCACAACGGACGTATGCAAATTTTCCCTGCAACAGCCATTCAGCAGCTCCGCTCTACTGCCCTTTGCTGGATGCTTGTCTTCACTTGAACAGCTAAGGTCTCTTGCTCAGGTACACCTTCAAGTTAGGGTGAGCACAACGGATGTATGCAAATTTCCCCCGCAACAGCCAATCAGCATCTCCGCTCTACTGCCCTCTGCTGGATCCCTGGGAATGTAACGTTAGTCACTTTTACTCTTTCCACCTCTGCTTAATCGACGTTACCTCCTCCTCCCCCCCCCCCCCCCCGCCTCTTCCTGTTTTTGTTTTTCAACCTAGATTTTCATTTTTCTTTAATCTACATTTTTCTCTTTTACCCCCCTCTGATGTGTCTCCATTTCAGGAGTGGAACCCGTTTAAAAAGATGCATTTAAAACCTGCCGTGGGAGGGGTGGTTTTTCAGCCAGTTGAGGGTTGGATGTAAAGATTGACTCCGTCGTATCTTTGGCCAGAGCCTAATTTTAACTTTGATTCTTTTCCGTTCATCAGTGGTGAGCATCTGAGGGGCCATTTTGTCGTCACCATGGCCCTTGGATAGAGGTGGAAAACAGGTAGTGTCCTTAAATAGAAACAGGAGGAGGCCACTCAGCCCCCCCCCCTCCCCCAAGCCTCTCCTAGCATTCCGTTAGATCATGGCCGATCTGTACCTTTAGCTCCACATCCTTGGTTCCACATCCTGTAGAACCGTAACCCAACAAAAGCCTTAACTGTAGCTAGACCAATACGAAATGCTCAGGGTTATGACTGTTAACACACGTCCAGAATCTGTTGAATTATTTGATTACAAAGTACAGAACACATCTGATACAGAATTTTAAGTTACTTTCAACAGTCAAATCATCTCAAAATTGGAAGGAATCACTGAAGGAGGAATTATTATTCTGGTCAACCACCATCGAGGAACCCAGATTGAAAAACAGTCAAATGGGGAAATGAGAATATTGGTCTGAACTGGTCTTGTATACTTTAAAATGGAACACCAGCAAAACAGGGAAATAACAATCCTGTTACAGAACTGATTTTTCCTTCTGGGGAGGATGATGTATCTGTATTTGGCACATTTGCACCCATTTGGGGAATGTTTCTTTTCTGCTGGAGGTTTATTGAGATTCAGTGGGCCAATGCTGAAACCCGTGTACTACTACTAATAATCTTTATTGTCACAAGTAGTCTTACATTCACACTGCAATGAAGTTACTGTGAAAATCCCCTCATCGCCACATTCCGGCACCTGTTCGGGTACACAGAGGGAGAATTCGGAATGTCCAATTCACCGAACAGCACGTCTTTCGGGACTTGTGGGAGGAAACCGGAGCACCCGGAGGAAACCCACGCAGACACGGGGAGAACGTGCAGACTCTGCACAGACAGTGACCCAAGCCGGAAATCGAACCCAGGTCCCTGGATTCATTTTCTGTTTGGTTGGTTTAGATTTTACAGAATGCTGTAACAGTCGTCACAAAGTTACTCTCGTGGCATTTTACTGACCGGTAAAATGCTGCTTTAATCTGGAGCAGGTTCTGTGTGGGTTTGCTCTGATGTGATGCTGCCACTCCCAGATCGCCCAGCGGCTGCTTTACTGTAAGGGTTTGGCTTGGATTATTTCCTGCTTCCTTTGTTTTATGTGTAGTCACAGCCTCTGGTCGAGGCTACCTTGCTGTTAGTCACACTGTGGCACCACCTGACTGAAGGAATTGGCTCCACCTCCTTCTGCCGAGTGGTTTAAATTTTTTACGTAATTTCTGATCTTCGTATTTTGTGGGCATTCCTGCCGCACAATAAGAGCTGCTGTGGAGACTGTTTTATTGCCAGATGGGTGAATGAAGGATGTTGCTTTAGGCTGTGCACTAGTTTTTACTGGAGATTACAATATCACCTAATCTTGAAGCAAGCAGATGAGAGAGATCATGAGAATCGTACATTGTATTGCGAATATTAACAGTCCAACACAAAATGGCAATTCCTGGAAATGGTAAGTGCCACTTTAATTTATTCTATTATAAATTATCTTGCTGTAGTTTAAGATACTGTGCGATTTAGGAGGTTATTATGCCACGGGAATTGTCTGTTTTGCTGCTGATGTCCTGAAATGCTAGCAGGTGTGTGTGAACCCGCTACCAGAGAATGTGTTCAGAAATTGATTGAAAAAGCAAACCCTGCTCTGGAGCAGAGAGTATAATGTCAACTGATTTCAACCTTCGAAAAAAGCTTCTTCATTGGAAGAGGGCTAACTTCAGTGGGATGGGCGAGTGGGCGGGGGAGGGGGGATTAAGCCAGGATAAAGTGGTACCAAAGTTAATAGAGAGATAATATAACAGAACAGTGGGGGAGTTATAAGGAAGTGGTGCTTCAGATGCAGGTAGGTACTTTCCCAACAAGAGGGAACGGGCAAGCAAACTAAACCAGGGCTCCGACAACAAGTGAGGCAGAGATATGGAATCAAGCACAATGATGCTTGTCAGGTGAATTCTTCAAGTGAGATCTCGGCCAAGCCAATTCAGACAGGAAGTGAAAAGTAAAATAAGACTAATAAAAGAATGAGAATACGGTAGAATGGGAATTATGTTAAAGAGAATCCAAAAGGGCAGCACGGTGGCGCAGTGGATGAGCCCTGCTGCCTCACGGCGCCGAGGTCGCAGGTTCGATCCCGGCTCTGGTTCACTGTCCGTGTGGAGTTTGTACATTCTCCCCGTGTTTGCGTGGATTTCGCCCACACAGCCCAAAAAAAGATGTGCAGATTAGGTGGATTGGCCACGCTAAATTGCCCCTTAATTGGAAAAAAAGAATTGAGGACTCTGAATTTAAAAAAAAAAAATCAATGGTGGATAAGATTTCAGAATCAATAATCAGGATAGGAATGAACAGATCACTCGGAGATTTGTGATCATTAAGGAGAGCTAGCACGGATTTGTAAATGGGAGATGAATGCTTGCCAAATCCAGTGAAGTTTTTTGGTGAAGAAACAGAGAAGGTATTGCAGTGCTTGTTGCCTGAATGGTTGTGAAGAAGAAGCGTTTCCGTGCAGCAAGCAGTGATGACCAGAACCTGCTGCTAGTGAGAGCAATGGAAGTGGAAACAATCAATGATTTCAAAAGGAAATCGAATGGGCACTTGAGGGAAATGCAGCTGTGGGACTGGGAGGGGGCAAGCGGGAGGGGCGAGGAGGGGAATGGGACTCAGTGGGCCTGCATAGAGACAATGGGTGAAATGGCCTCCTATATATCGAATGCTAAGAATTTCTCAGCTGGAGCCTGTGGGCTCGGTACTGATGTTCTTGATGGTTAAAGCAATGTAGAACAAGCAGAACATACTGGAAAAGCTCAACAGGTCAGTGTCTGTGGAGAGAAAGAGTTAACGTTTCAGGTTGGTGACCTGTGTGAGATGTTGAGAATCCCAAAATGAATACACTCCTGTTTGTCCATGCAACAGGAAGCACAGGAGTTTACCTTTTTAAAGAAAAAACAAAATGCACCTCCCAGCACACACTCTCCCATCACTCTCATTTCTGTTTTGTTCCAGTAGCTGTGCAAGATTTCTGTCCACTGCCAACAACATGAGAGTGGATTCTTGTGGTGTAAACGAGGATCATTGACAATCAGCAGAATCTCCCCCCTGAGAGGGAGCTGGTTTTCACCATTTGAAGGGCAGGGTTAGACTATTTGAGCTCTACACCTGCTGTGCTGGGCAGAAGGAGTCACAACTGGACTGTAACCTGGAGTTTACCATTGTTGTTGACGCACATCAAACAGAAAGCCATGTACAATGCCTGGCCACCTTCCTCCATTTCCAGTTGCATGTTTGTACACCGGCACAACTTTTGTCACTTGTTTTTCCACAAATCGAGGATCGGCTGAAGAAGATCGAATACTGCAAAACTCTTAAATGTAGGTCTGTGTGTGTGTCTCTCACCTGAGCTATCTCACCTTGATCTGAGGACTGAAAATAGACCCTGTTCGTCGGGGCAATCCTCCAGATGAAGAGGAGAAAACATACCCAACGTTTCCCTCATCCCAATGGCCACCTTTGTGTGGGTCTGCATCAAGCTGTGTGGAGACCCTCGGTACGGAAGCACCAAGTGTCACTGCGTGCGGAGGTCCTACCTGTCCCTGGTTTTGTGAAGAATGAACCTGGCCATGTTGCTGCATAACACACTATTCAATTGGACCATGCCAGACCACCCGGCCCTTGTGGCAATCTTTATGCAGAAAAACACCTTTGATCGCATCAGGCTATTGTCCACATGTAACATCCTCGTAAGTCCTGTGGGAAAAGGCGATGGTGGATGCTGAACAGACTGCCGTAGCTATTTGACCGAATGTCCCATTGCCAGAATGTTCAAACATGCACCAAGAGACAGCTTGGCTGATGGTGAGAAGGGCTCCTTTCCATCAAATCCTTCCTGTGAACCTGGAGTCCCCTTCACTTTGCACTCGTGAAAGAGATGTGGTGGTTTCTATTGAGGTTCATCCGTTACGCAGGACGTGTTTCCATGGACGCACACGATAAAGATCAACTACGACTGGAGGACCATCAGTTCGGTGAAATGCTTTGTCTGCCCAAACCTGTGGGTCTTGCAGTGCAACGAGTTGTTGATGACTGAGACCTGCACATTGTAAGATTGAGACTACGTGCTGAGGAATGTCCTAAAGCTTGGGGCAGGCATCACGAAGTCCCAATGGGGAAAGGTCGCTGTGTAAGGTCCTCCCATCACAGTACACCGAGGGGCTGGAACCCCTGTAAAGCCTCTTGGCCTGGACAAGTATTGTAAACATAAGCTGGAACTGTCGAGGCATCTTAGAGAGCCACGCGCTGTGTTAGAGGAAACTCATTTGTCCTGCACTTTGATATAATGTTAAATTTCAACTGGTTTGTAATGTAGAATATATGAATAAATTGTATTTTAGAGAAAAGAATTTGGTCTCATTGGCCCTTTCTTTTTTTTTTTTAAATATTTTTATTCAAATTTTTTACATATTTTCAACAAACCCCCCACCCCCCCCTTACAGAAATAAGAAAAAACAAAGAACACATAAATAAACATCTTATAGCTATGTCACGTATTCCCCCAATATACAAGCCCCCCATTAAACGATAATAAACACAGTAGTAAACACAAAGTACCCTTGCACAGATCCTCAAGGCACATTTTACCCTCTCCAATTTAATGAACCCTGCCATGTCACTGATCCAGGCTTCCACGCTCGGGGGCCTCACATCCTTCCACTGTAGCAGAATCCTCCACCGGGTTATCAGGGACACAAAGGTCAGAATACTGGCCTCTTTCGCCTCCTGCCCTCCCGGCTTGTCCGATACTCCAAATAGTACGAGCCCCCAACTCTGCTTAACCCGGGTGTTTACCACCTTAGTCACCGTCCTCGCAACATCCCTCCAGAACCCATCCAGCGCTGGGCACACCCAGAACATGTGGGCATGATTTGCTGGGCTCACCGAACACCTCACACACCTGTCCTCCACTCCAAAAAACCGACTCAGCCTTGCCCCAGTCATGTGCGCCCTGTGCAGAACCTTAAATTGTATCAGGCTAAGCCTGGCACAAGAGGAGGAAGAATTTACCCTACCCAGGGTGTCCGCCCATGTACCCTCGTCTATCTCCTCCCCCAGCTCTACCGGGCTCCCCGAACATGCGCCAGAATGTGGCGACTAGGGCCTTTTCACAGTAACTTCATTTGAAGCCTACTTGTGATAATAAGCGATTTTCATTTTCATTTTATTTACCTTCCAGCTCCTCCACTGAGGCCTCCTCCTCCTCCTGCATCTCCTGGTATATCGCCGAGACCTTGCCTTCTCATTGGCCCTTTCACTTCTGACACCAGGGACTTGAGCAGTTAATGGCGGCCAACACCAGGGCAGTACTGAGGGAGCACTGTGCTGGCTGACACACTCTTTTTCATTAAAAACAGATTGTCAGGCCAGTTACCCCATTGATGTTTCTGGAACATGGCTGTCAGGGGATTACCCGCATGCTCCCATAAGTTATAACAGTAGTTAAAGATCAAAATAATCCTTTTGCTGTGAAATGCACTAGAACATCCTTTGGATGTATAGGTGCTATATAAATGCAGGGTCCCCCCCCCCCCCCCCCCCCCCACTTTTTCCATTTTTGCTTTTCTTTAAGCTCCACACCTGGAGCTCTAATTGGTGGATTAAGGTTGATCAAGTTCAGTCCTTGCTGAAGCTAAAGTCTCCCAGCGATCTCTGCAAAAGAAATGAATGAATTAACCCATTGTTATCAGTGTTGGCTGCTGAGCTCGACGCCACTGCCGGCACCTTTACAATGTTACATTTCCTGAACCTGCACCGAGGGGCAAACCTTGGCAACATTCAGTAGCAGGAAGAATTCAGTCATGAGGTCCGTTAAACCAATGACATCAAGATCCCAAGATTTTTTAATATTGCATATCTAAAGAACTATCCACAATCGCAGGACATTCCAAAGGACGTGGCAGCCAATGATGTACTTTTGAAGTGTAACGTGTTGTGTTCCAGGGAATGCGACTGAATTGTGCATATCAACATCTCGCAAACAGCAATGTGATAATGACTGAATCATCTGTTTTTGTGATGTAGATTTTGGGGTGAATGTTGGCCAGGACACAGGAGAAAATATCCTTGGCTCTTCTCTGAAATAGTCCTAGGATTGTTCACATCCATCTGAGAGAGCAGATAGAACATCCAAATAATAATAAATATAATCTTTATTGTCACAAGTAGGCTTACATTAACACTGCAATGAAGTTACTGTGAAAAGCCCCTAGTCGCCACATTACGGTGCATGTTCGGATACACAAGGAGAATTCAGAATGTCCAATTCACCTAACAGAACGTCTTTCTGGACTTGTGGGAGGAAACTGGAGCTCCCGGAGGAAACCCACGCACACACGGGGAGGATGTGCAGACTCCACACAGACAGTGACCCAAGCCGGGAATCGAACCTGGGACCCTGGCGCTGTGAAGCAACAATGCTAGCCACTGTGCTACCGTGCTCCCCAATGCTGGTCCTTGCCACAAAGTGGTAGCTGCTCCAAACTGCACTGGAGGATCAATCGGCCTTGACTCTTGCACTCTGGTCTCTGGAGTGGGATTTGAACCCAGATCTCCTGATTCAGGGGCAAGGATGTTAACCACAGACCACGGTTGACACCTAATCTCACACACTGCTGCCATTCTCCACCTACATGCCTGCAGCATGGCCCTGCTCTCGAGCTGGTACTGGGTCACAGTTTTCTTGTAGTAAAGCATTAGGATGTCTGACATACGTGTCTGAGAATTACGATGTCACACTAAGGGGCCGCACTGCTTCTCCATAATGGATACACGACAGGAGTCAGAATAACCCAGGTTTTAAAAAAGAAATAGTTCCTCCTGCAACTTGGCAGATCAGAGGAGTTTATTTTGGGGTTTGTACCTGCAGTGTTAAATCGGTGTAGAAGCAGATAAATATTGCGCACTCTGCTCTGAATTTGCTGCTTGCTGCAATTATTTTGCAGATATTTTAACGATGAAATTGGTTTTAACTGCTGAAGTCCCATTTTGTTGAATAACAATCGCCTCACTATTTATTTTCCCACCCACCTAGAGACGGAATTATGACAAAGCCTCATCCCATGAGATTGGATTCTTCAGTGTGGATCAATGAAATTCTATGCGGAGTTTAAGAGGGAAAAGCAGTGAAAGGAAGGACATGTAAAAGTGTCTGGGATAATGGATAGTTACTTTGCTTTAGTTTTGACTGATGAGACTACTAGAGAGCAAATGACAACCGGAGAAAAGCCAAGCGGAACATTACAGCAGTTAGAGTGGAAAGGAAGGAGAAACTAAACCGACCCGAGGGCAAAACCAGACCTGGATGGATGAAACTCGAGGAAAGTGGGTGGAATGTTTCAGAGTCGCGAATATCCATATCTAAAAATTGAACAGAGAAATTAAATAGTGCAGAAAGACTGGTGAGTCTAACGAAAGGGAGCTGGAGCAATTCCAGGGATCTATAGACCAGTCACCTGAAGGCCAATGGTGGGAAAGATACCAGAATGTTTGCTGAAACCTCAGTTAACAGAACATCCAGAACCAGAAGATGTAACAAAAAATAGTCAGCGTGTATATGAAGGTCACATTCAATCACACCACTAGAATTCAGTGGAGAGATAACCGAGTTAAGGGCAGTGCAGCAGATCTGATGTACATGTCCTTGAGGAAGGCTATTAATAAAGGGTGCCACATCAGATATTTGTAATAAAGGCCAGAGCCTGTGGTGTCCAGGGCTTTGTCATAATATACACCAGTATATCATGGTGCAGACACACACTGATGGACACGCAGTGGGACCAATCAACACACACAACACCGCAGCCAATCACCAGTTAGAGCACACGCACTCTCAAGACAGGGGGCATCAACGAGTTCCCGCTCATTCGAGTTGCAGCTAGCTAGGAGGACAGAGCTCACAGCCTGTAACACAGACATTCACCATGTGCTGAGTGCATCGACTGGTTAGGACAAGGCAAAGGTCTTTAGTTAAAGCTAGTATCGTGTTAACCCACAGTCAGAGTATGTTAAACAGTTAATGATTCAATAAAATAGTGTTGCACTATTTTAAGTGTTGGTGGACCTGTATGTGTTCCACGGATCCAGAGCACCGAACACATCAGGCTTCACAACAGGAGGAAAATGGAGGGTAAGAATTGAGGAAGGGTTTCTCGTTGGCAGAGAATGGAAAGATCGGTGTTGCGATCGTTGTTATTCACGACATACACAAATAATTTGGATTCCGAAATTGCAGGTAAAGTGCCAAATTTGCCAATGATATTACATTTTGGGGTGTTGGGGGCATGGACAATATAGCTCATAAATAGGCAGATAAATGACAAATGAAATCCAGCGTTGTGAAATATGAGGTTCATTCGCATCTTTGCTCTCTGACGGCAGCAAACTGGGTCATTTGACTGGGTCAAGCTGATAGATGATGACGCATTCCAGAAGACATGCTGTATGGAGGATTTGCAATCGGCACAAGACCAACGGGTTGCCCGTGTCTGTGATACGACACGGTAGCACAGTGGGTAGCACAGTTGCTTCACCGCTCCAGGGTCCCAGGTTTGATTCCCGGCTTGGGTCACTGTCTGTGTGGAGTCTGCACGATTTCCCTGTGTCTGCGTGGGTTTCCTCCAGATGCTCCAGTTTCCTCCCAATGTCCAAAGATGTGATATTAGATGGATTGGCAATGATAAATTGCCCTTACTGTCCAAAAAGGTTGGGTGGGGTTACTGGGTTACGGGGATAGGGATGTGTGGGCTTACATGGGGTGCTCTTTCCAAGGGCTGATGCAGACTCGAAGGGCCAAATGACGACCTTCTGCACTGTGAATTCTATGATACAAGGATGCAAGAGAGACGTCAAGTTGACCGGGACCGAGTCGATACATGGGATGTCTTCACTGCTGACTGGAGTGTCTGGGAACTACCGGACAGGAAGGTTGTGGGAAAAGGAGAGAGGACTAAAGAAAGAACCAGATAGCAGAAGGAAAAACCATCAGTCAACTTCGGGCCAACGCTATTCATCTGTGCCCGCACTTTAGGTTGAATGTCGCTTGGTCTAGTACAGAATGCTGGTTAGACCACACTTGCAACACTTCATGCAGTTCTGTTGTCCATGTCTTGCTGCAATTATCCAGGCGAGGCTAGACCTGGAATACTGTGAGCAGTTGTGGTCTCCTTATCTGAGGAAGGATGTTCTTGCTCTCGAGGGAGTGCAGCAAAGGTTTACCAGCTGTTTCCTGAGATGGCAGGATAACGAATGAGGAGAGATTCAGTCAGTTAGGATTGTATTCATTGGGAGTTCAGAAGAATTAGTGGGGGGGGGGGGATCTCACAAAAGTATACAATTCTAACGGGACTAGACCGGGTGGATGCAGGACGGATGTTCCCAATGCTGGGGGTGTCCACAACCAGGGGTCACAACCTGAGGATATGGGATAGACTGGGACTGAGATGGGGGAGACATTTCTTCGCCCAGAGAGTGGTGAGCCTGTGGAATTTGTTACCACGGGAAGTATTTGAGGCCAAAACATTGTTTTCAAGAAGCAGTTAGATTTGGCACTTAGGGCGAAGGGGATCAAACGTAATGGGGAGAAGGTGGGAGCAGGCTATTGAGTTGGATGATCAGCCATGATCCTAATGAGTGGGGGAGCGGGCTCGAAGGGCCGAATGAACTCCTCCTGCTCCTATTTCCTATGTTTGTATATGCCGAAAAGGATATTGAAGCTCTGGAGGAAGTACCCAAGAATTGAGAGGATGCAACGAACAGGAAGGATCAAGGCTGGGGCACTTTTCCATAGATAAGAGAAGACCTGACAGCTCACTGCTCCTTCACCATCACTGGGTCAAAATGATGGAGCTTCCTAACCGCACTTTGGGTGTACCTATGCCACAATGCAGCATAATCCAAGATGCCTCCCACCCAGCTTATTCACTCTTCCAACTTCTTCCATCAGGTGGGGGATACAAAAGTCTGAGAACGCGCACGAACAGGTTCACCAACCCCTTCTCAAGGGCTATTACGGAGTTGCAGCAAATGCTGGCCTAGCATAATGAATACATTAAAAAAAAAAAAAACAACGGGTGTCTTTAAAATTATGAATTGGGTTCGGTAAGGTGAATGTGGAGAAACTGGTTTCAATTGTGGGTGAGTTCTGAACAAAGGGGTGTAAATGCGAAATAGCCACTAACAGATGAAATAATGAATTTAGGAGCGATTTATTTGCGCAGAGTGGTGAGAAGGTGGAAGTCGCTGCCAGATGGAATGAGTGTATCAGAAGCATTTATGGGAGGCTGGACATGTATGTGAGAAAGAAGAAGATACAAAGATATGGGGCAGGGTGGGAAGAGGTCATTAGAATGGAAGCCGGTGTATGTGGAATCCAAATACTAGCATGGACCAGTTGGGCCAAATAGCCTTTCATGTGCTGTAAACATCACAATCCTGTACACTTAGCAGAGCGCAGCAGGGAGATGTAAGAGTGCAGATAATGAGGTCTTTAATGTTGGCAGTGCTGACAGGTAAAGCTCTAACGAGACGAAGGCACTCTGGATTTTTCACAGAGGGGTATTGAATAGTTTAGGAAAGCACTGCTATTTGGGATGTACATTGGTTAAGCTGCCACTGGATAATTGGGCAAATCTAGGTAGCCCCTTCCAGAAAGGACACAGTGCGAGTCCATTACCAGTTCACTCAAACAGTATCCGGAACGGGGATTTGTATTTGCAACAAAAGACTAAATAATTGGGGCTTTTCACTAGAACAAGATAATCTAATGGAAATTTTGTAAAATGTTAAGTCTAAATAATGGAAGCGTGTTTATAGTCCGTGGTGAATTCCTGTGTAAAGGCGATGGACTGGGAACTGTTATAGAACAGCACAACAGGTCCCTCGGCCCTCGATGTTGTGCCGAGCATTGTCCGAAACCAAGTTCAAGCTATCCCACTCCGTCATTCTGTTGTCTCCATGTGCCTATCCAATAACCGCTTGGATGGATGAATACGGACGGGCAGTTCAAGAATTTGTTTCATGCAGGATTATTAAAACATGGCAATAGTGTGCTGTAGTTCATGGTATTTATTTGCAGTTTTCAAATAAATAGCTTCTGATGCGTTTTTGAACTTTTTCCTTCATTCCCAACCAGACCACATTCACATTCACCCCCAAAGTAATTTTTCTGACTGCTCCCCACTTATCTTCTATGAGATTTCCACCTCTATTCGCCTTCTGCCCGTTGAGTAACCGTGCCTTCACCGACATGGGGTTGTTATTGGTGGTGGACAGGCGGAAGGTGAAATCCTTTGACCTTGCAGCCTGAAGCAATGGTTCAGACATGATGATGCTGGAAGGAGCGGTAGAGGGAAGACTTGGTGTGATTAGGCAGAAGGCATTACGTGTTAGCATAATGGGACTAACCGACTTGAATTTAAGAGCGACACAAGATTGATGAAGCTGGAGGAGGTGAGTTCATGCTGCAGCAGCAACCCGGCCTCCCTGAATTATCTACACCATCGCACAAGCAATACAGAATTGCTTTCTTTTGATTCAAGCAGAATAATGAAAGTAAAATGGGGAAAGATATAAAGAGAGATATAAAGTGTGTAATTAATTCACCCTTTGGAGATGTGCGGGATTGGACTCGGTGTAACGTAGTCCCTGTTTGTTTTTAGAAGGAACTAAACACTTGCATTTAAAGCAACAATAATGATTGTTTTAATATAATTATATACAATTAATTAGATTCACTATTGTTTTAAACCTGACAATGCATATACTAGGAGTTGAATTATGCAAGTATTTTTTAGAAAGCAAACTCTTGGCAGAACGCGAGCAAAGTTCTCTAGCAAAGCTAATTTCTTCTAGGCCCTGGTTAAGGTTGGGTGGTCCAATGCAATAATCAGAGCTCAACTTGTACATTTGTTTTTCAAAAAGGTTGCAGTGAGTTCAGTTACACTCCAGTTAAATCAAAATCCACAAACCACAGTCCTTTTTATTTCACATGTTCAGTTTGATTCATGGGTCAAAATGTCAAGAATATAAATCCCAATCATAATCTGACCACAATATCTGGAAACCTTCAAATTGTGACCATTAACCAGGGACGTTTCAATTCCATGCTTACATGGCCATGGCTCAGTGGGTTGCAGTCCTGCCTCTGGCTCAGAAACTTCTTCAAATTCCATTCCAGAGATTTGAGCTCAAAAGATCAGGCCGGCCCTCCTGTGCAGTCCTGAGGGAGTGCCGCACTGTCAGAGGGTCAGTACTGAGGGAGTTCAGGGTCAGTACTGAGGGAGTGCTGCACTGTCAGAGGGTCAGTACTGAGGGAGTGCTGCACTGTCAGAGGGTCAGTACTGAGGGAGTGCTGCACTGTCAGAGGGTCAGTACTGAGGGAGTGCCGCACTGTCAGAGGGTCAGTACTGAGGGAGTGCTGCACTGTCAGAGGGTCAGTACTGAGGGAGTGCTGCACAGTCAGAGGGTCAGTACTGAGGGAGTGCTGCACTGTCAGAGGGTCAGTACTGAGGGAGTGCTGCACTGTCAGAGGGTCAGTACTGAGGGAGTGCCGCACTGTCAGAGGGTCAGTACTGAGGGAGTGCTGCACTGTCAGAGGGTCAGTACTGAGGGAGCGCCGTACTGTCAGAGTGTCAGTACTGAGGGAGTGCTGCACTGTCAGAGGGTCAGTACTGAGGGAGCGCTGCACTGTCAGAGGGTCAGTACCGAGGGAGTGCTGCACTGTCAGAGAGTCAGTACTGAGGGAGTGTTGCACTGTCAGGGGGTCAGTACTGAGGGAGTGCTGCACAGTCAGAGGATCAGTACTGAGGGAGTGCTGCACAGTCAGAGGGTCAGTACTGAGGGAGTGCTGCACAGTCAGAGGGTCAGTACTGAGGGAGTGCTGCACAGTCAGAGGGTCAGTACTGAGGGAGTGCTGCACTGTCAGAGGGTCAGTACTGAGGGAGTGCTGCACTGTCAGAGGGTCAGTACTGAGGGAGTGCTGCACTGTCAGAGGGTCAGTACTGAGGGAGTGCTGCTCTGTCAGAGGGTCAGTACTGAGGGAGTGTTGCACTGTCAGGGGTCAGTACTGAGGGAGTGCTGCACAGTCAGAGGATCAGTACTGAGGGAGTGCTGCACAGTCAGAGGGTCAGTACTGAGGGAGTGCTGCACAGTCAGAGGGTCAGTACTGAGGGAGTGCTGCACAGTCAGAGGGTCAGTACTGAGGGAGTGCTGCACTGTCAGAGGGTCAGTACTGAGGGAGTGCTGCACTGTCAGAGGGTCAGTACTGAGGGAGTGCAGGGTAAGTACTGAGGGAGTGCTGCACTGTCAGAGGGTCAGTACTGAGGGAGTGCAGGGTCAATACTGAGAGGGTGCTGCACTATCAGAGGGGTCAGTACCGAGGGGCACTATCAGAGGATCAGTACTGAGGGAGTGCTGAACTATCAGAGGATCAGTACTGAGGGAGTGCTGCACTGGCAGAAGGTCAGTACTGAGGGAGTGCTGCACTGTCAGAGGGTCAGTACTGAGGGAGTGCCGCACTGTCAGAGGGTCAATACTGAGGGAGTGCTCACTGTCAGAGGGTCAGTACTGAGGGAGTGCTGCATTGTCAGAGGGTCAGTACTGAGGGAGTGCTGCACTGTCAGAGGGTCAGTACTGAGGGAGTGCTGCACTGTCAGAGGGTCAGTACTGAGGGAGTGCTGCACTGTCAGAGGATCAGTACTGAGGGAGTGCTGCACTGTCAGAGGGTCAGTACTGAGGGAGTGCTGCACTGTCATAGAGTCAGTACTGAGGGAGTGCTGCACTATCAGAGGGTCAGTACTGATGGAGTGCTCACTGTCAGAGGGTCAGTACTGAGGGAGTGCTGCACTGGCAGAGGGTCAGTACTGAGGGAGTGCTGCACTGTCAGAGGGTCAGTACTGAGGGAGTGCTGCACTGTCAGAGGATCAGTACTGAGGGAGTGCTGCACTGTCAGAGGGTCAGTACTGAGGGAGTGCTGCACTGGCAGAGGGTCAGTACTGAGGGAGTGCTGCACTGTCAGAGGGTCAGTACTGAGGGAGTGCTGCACTGTCAGAGGATCAGTACTGAGGGAGTGCTGCACTGTCAGAGGGTCAGTACTGAGGGAGTGCTGCACTGTCATAGAGTCAGTACTGAGGGAGTGCTGCACTATCAGAGGGTCAGTACTGAGGGAGTGCTCACTGTCAGAGGGTCAGTACTGAGGGAGTGCTGCACTGGCAGAGGGTCAGTACTGAGGGAGTGCCGCACTGTCAGAGGGTCAGTACTGAGGGAGTGCCGCACTGTCAGAGGGTCAGTACTGAGGGAGTGCTGCATTGTCATACGTGCTGTCTTTTGGATGAAATGTTATAACAAGTTTCCATTTTCTGCCTCTTGTGTGAATATAAAAATAAGCCCACATTACGTTTCACTCAAATATGTTGAGCATATTTTCATAAATGGTTTGATTGGCTATCTGTATTGTGGACCAGGTTCTGCAGCTACATACCTTGGTGGTGTTGTTAAAACTTGTTTCTTATAAACCTTTAAAAGCAATTGCATCTGACCTCTTGGAGCAGGATGTATCGGAACATCGCAGACTGATTTGTTTGTGATTTTCTGATGTGTGATAGCTGTAACGGCAGAGTGACTATGCCTGACTTTACCATGTCCTGGAACATTGAGGCCAGCTCTGGAGGGGAGGTGGTGGCATAGGGGTAATGCCATCGGACTAGTAATCCACAGGCCCCAGGCTACTGCTCTGGGGGCATGGGTTCAAATCTCACCCCAACAGCTGGTGGAATCTAAGTTCAGTTAATAAATCTGGAATATAGTGACCATGGAATCATTGTCGATTGGTGTAAAACCCCATCTGGTTCACTACTGCCCGTTAGGGAAGGGAATCGGCCTGGCCTGGCCTACATGTGACTCCAGACCCACAGCAATATTGTTCGCTCTTCCTCTGAAATGACCAAACAAGCTAAAAGACTTAACAAAGGAATTAACCAGATGGACCACCCAACATTGACTTAGACAAATGACTCAGCTGTGTGGACCCTGTAGTCTGCTCCTTATTAAATAGCGAGCACTGTCTCACTGACTAGTCAAGCAAAAGACATCCTTCGGGTAGGATCCCATGAGTGTCAATGTCTCAGACACTAAAATATCCACCAGAGGTGGTGGCACAGCGGTATTCCTTCAGGAGGGAATTGCCCTGGGAATCCTCAACATTGACTCGAGACTCCATGAAGGCTCATGGCATCAGATCAAACCTGGGCAAGGAGGACTCCTGCTGGTTATCACCTACTGCCCATAACCCCCTCTCAGCTGATGAAACAGTGCTCCACCATGCTGAACACCCCTTGGTGGAGATTTTCAGTGTCCTCCATCAAAAGTGGCTTGGTAACATCACTGCTTACTGAGCTGACTGAGTCCTAAAGGACATAGCTGCTCGACTGGGTCAACGGCAGGTGGTGAGGGAATCAGAAACTGGGAAAAACCTACTTGACCTATCTCTGCCGCCTCCCGAGATCCCCAATGTCAATTTGATTCACTCCACGTGATATCAAGGAACAACTGAAGGGACTGGATACTGCAAAGGCTATGGGCCCTGACATCATTCCGGCAATAGTACTGAAGACTTGTACTCCGGAACTATCCCCCGCCCCTAGCCAAGCTGTTCCAGTACAGCTACTGTACTGGCATCTACCTGACAATGTGAAAAATTGCCCAGGTATGTCCTGTCCATGGGTGGCAGTGGTTGGCATTGCTGCCTCACAATGCCAGGGACCTGGGTTTGATTCTGGCCTTGGGTCACTGTCTGTGCGGAGTTTGCACATCCTCCCCGTGTGTGCGTGAGTTTCCTCCGGGTGCTCGGTTTCCTCCCACAGTCCAAAGATGTGCAGGTTAGATTGATTGGGCATGTTAAATTACCCATTAGTGTCCAGGGATATGCAGGTTAGGTTGTGGGGCTATTGGGATATGGGAGGGGGGGGAAGTTCTGTTCTGGGATCTTTCTATTCCATTCTCTTTTATTTAAACCAGCTCGGCCACTAGGTCAATGTATTATTTATTTAATTATAACCTCTCCTGTGCACTCATGGGCATGGCAAATGATCTTTGAAAGCAGTAGAAATGTCATCTATAATAATGCAATATTGAGCGGCAAGTAGGAAAGTCTGAATTAGCATCAAGATTGGGTGAGCCGTGATGCTAGTCCAGCAACGAGAACTGACTGAGCCATGTGTTGATGTTGTAAAAATAGGTTTAAGAATTGGATTAACACTTCCCAGCATTCTGCCCCCGCGCTATCTTGTCCCAGTGTAATCAAGAGTTTTTAACTACAATTAATCCAATTTTAAATCAATAGTTTTGAGTTTCTCAGTTATCCAGATGTGGGTAATCTGAAATAAACTGGGGGGAGTTCAGCCGGTCTGGCAACATCTGTGGAGGGAGAAACCGGATTATCGTTTCCAGTCCAATATGACTTTTTTCCAGTTGTTCTTCATAGTTCCCAGTGTTCTGACCAGTCGCTGCAACTTTAAAACACATTTCTGTTCCACCATCTGTACCTTTTTTCCTGTTTCTTCAGAACTGCAAAGTTACTGGTGATGCTTCTTCCACAGTCAAACTGCCCTGATAGAGCTGAGAAATACTTAGTCTGGTAAAGATACCACTCCATTATCTACCCTTCACCTTGGGCACAGTGTTGTGGCAGGTTCTCTCGGGTGAAATATTTCAGCATTGCTATTTTCACTGGTCACCCAAGTTGAACGGTGTGCCGTTCCCAATTGTTCAATAAGGTCACGAGAGTTATTACTCTGCGATCTACTGACTGAAACCACTTAACTGAAATATGTCTTTGCTCACTGCCTTAGCTCCATTCTACATTAGAGCAGCACGTCTGTGAGCTTGAACGCCGCAGTGAAAACAATGCCCGTTGTTGCTATTCATGCAGAACAATCATTTAAAACTGTGTTCCGATTCTCAGTCGAAGCTTAAAGAGGCTGAGCGCCTCCCGACTTGCAGAGTTGCTTCATCGTACAACAGGTCCAGTCTGGATCTGATGAAGCCATGATCTCTAATTTGCCAAGTTCACTGTCTGGAGAACGATTAAATTCTGATCTGTGCTGCTGCAAATTTAGTTGAAGGGGCCGGTGCAGACTTGATGGGCCGAATGGCCTCCTTCTGCACTGTAAATTCTAAGATAATGAAGGCCTTGGTGACTTAGCAGCAGACTCGTGTGTTCTCCATTGCATTGTGTAACAGCTGTGACCTTATAAAACATATGGCTGGGATCCGTTTAAAGGAGGTCTTATCCTTTGAGAGTTTTTACAAATACTGTTAGCGAGGCGATTGTAATTAATAGCCAGGTATCTGCAATTCCATTGACCATTCTGGATGATTATATTCAGCAGCCCCAAAATTCAGGCTCTCGTTAAATTTGTAGCCGGGGGATTAGTTTCTAAATAACATATTAAAGATAATGCAGTATGACTGGACTCTGATGGTACATGGCATTGCGGCAAGTTGTATTCCATTGATTTTAAGACTTCACAAAGTGTTCAGGATAATGTAAAGCTAGAAGTTGTGAGGTACCCTCAATAATGACGCTTAGAGTGTAAACGGTAAAGAAGGCTTTAATAGACTAAGAACTATGCTAGAGCTGAGACATGTGCTAACTGCTGCACAGCCCACAAGGCAGCCCTTTATATATGGCTCACAGATGGGTGGAGCCAGAGGCGGAGTCCCCAGGGTTCCAAGCCCGCTCTTAAAGGGGACATCACCTTCCATGATGACAAGGCAGTAACCGTTCATCACAAGTTGATTTCTGCTGTTGGTTCAAACACTGACGTAAACCTACCTCACCACTTCAATCTGAATTTTTCATTTATCTGTGTTTGAACCATGCTATGTATGTAAACGGGATTAAGTAAACACCGATATTGGCATTTGCATTGAGTTGCAGCGCAATGTTTATATAATTGATTTGCATAAAGAATGTGACCGCTATCCTCTATCGCACAGGAGGAATTGGGGATTCGAGTTTAGAACATTGAACAGCATTCCGTACATAATCATCAGATGTATGCACGACCACGTCCCATACTGAGAGCATTGCACTCGTTAACTACAGCTTTAAACTCTTAATTAAGATGCATCAAAGATGTGGATTACTTTTCAAGTAACTAATACAGTGAAGTTCTTACCTCATTTGTCACAGATGCTTACCTTCTCTTTGCAGAACAATGGGAACTCGCTCCATCCCCTCCTCTGCCCCCCCCCCCCCCCCCCCCCCCCCACTGCTGATTACATCCATTAAATACAGTTAACCAAAAGCCATCTTCTTTCATTCCAGGCACATTCAGGATCCAGCTAGTCAACGGCTAACATGGAGCAAGCCTCCAAAGAGTATCCTAGTTATTAAAAAGATTCAGGACCATCGGCTGCTTCAGCCATTTAAGGATCTTTGCATCTTCCTCATGGAGGTAATGTGTGCCTGGGATGGGGAACATTCACTGTGTTAGAGCTGCAACACTGCGCGAGTGTCCTGGGACATTCCCAAGTTCACGTAGTCAGTCAGTAATGCAAACGTTTGCTGGTTTGATCTAATGGACTCTCTGTTAATGGAGAAATGATGCTCAAAGTTAATATTTTGTCTTGTCTCAAAAGAGGGAAACTGGTCTTCAACCTTCCATTTCTGTTTTATTCATGCTTAGGAAAAGGATATGATTGTTTACGTAGAGAAAAAAGTACTTGAAGATCCCACCATTGCAGACGACGAGAGTTTTGGACCACTAAAGAAATTATCTACTTTTAGGGAAGGTAAAAGCATTGCTTTCTTTGAAGCATATCAAAGACAACTTTACTAATTTTGAATAAAGCTTATTTTCTGAAGTGTTATGTTGAAGTCTCTATTCCAACTCTTTAATGCTGCTCAGTTAATAACCTCTGTTCTGGCTCATGTGGAGCAGAGAATTTTTACTCCCCTTTCTGTCTACAAGTTTTGCTTGGTGCTGCTTTCATGTTTCACCCCACCCACTAAGAGATTGCTTCATTCCACTCGGGATTCTTACACGAGGACTTTCACGATTTTGAGCTGTAAACTCATGAATATGAACTGCACTATTTTAACTTTTCATTTAATTCTCTTCAACTTTCTCTCACTAGCCTGTACTGTAAGGATGGTATCGGGTCTGGTCCATCAGAAGCCCAAATTCATTAACAATTTAAACACACTATTTTTCTAAGCGAGATTGCATCGTAAATACCGTGTCCAGTCCCGGTTGCCAAGGAACTGTGAATATTCTCATGCTGCAGGCAGACCGACAAAGAGCCAAAGATGATCTGTCCGTGTGTAATGGTCTGAGTGATGATGGAAGGGGTGGCTAGATTTGTCGTGTTCAGCTTCGGAAGGAGGTGTTTGAAAGTCAGCCTCAGCAGAGGTGTCCCAGATTGATAAAGATACAGAACTAAGCTAGGTTTTTTATTCAAAAACTGCAGGAGTAGAGCTAGGCAGTAACAATTCAAATCGGTGATTTTAGGTTATTTTAAGATGCATTATCATGAAATTTTCCGTCAAATACAGAGTGACCAATGTGCAAAATAATCTTGCAGATAGGAATGCTGCAGCTAGAATCCCTGAAATGATTTACAAATCTAACCACTGCAATGAGGAGGTGTTAGAATCACTCTCTAATGAATAAATTGCTGACTTTACTTTTCAGTAATATGATCTTGTTAGGGGGCAGCACGGTGGCGCAGTGGTTAGCACTGCTGCCTCAAGCACCGAGGACCCAGGTTCGGACCCGGATCTGGGTCACTGGCCGTGTGGAGTTTGCACATTCTCCCCGTGTCTGCGTGGGTCTCATCTCCACAACCCAAAGATGTGCAGGGTATGTGAATTGGCCACGCTAAATTGCCCCTTAATTGGAAAAAATGAATTGGGTACCCTAAATTAATTTTCTTTAAATATGATTTTGTAAGTTTATTGCGGCCAGTTTCCTTTTTTAGACCGGACAGGCTCCTTGTATTTTCTGTCCAAATGTTGTGCGAGAGCTTGTAACATTACCAATATCCAAACGCATCTGAATAGCCATGCCATTAACTTGGCAAAGTTAGATTGTAATAATACTCAAAACAGTCAGAGCTTCAAATTGAATGGAGATAAAAACAAACGCAAAAGGATGTATGGAAAAAAGAATAAATTGCTCTCCCTAACTTAAAACATTTTGAATTCAGTTACGTTACCCACAGTACTAGAGAGACTCAAAATTTGTAACCTTGTGAATATAATCATGGTTAATCCTTTCCTTTTGTCCCCCAAAACAAGCAAAGTAAAAAATGACTTGACCATGGTTGTACACAGGATTTCAGGCCATAATCTAGAGTGAGATTTTTGTGTGGTGCAGAGGGAGCACTATCGTCCTTTTGCATGAGGTGTTCATCTGAATTCCTACCTGTCCTTTGGGTGGGGTGACCATTATTCAAAGATGAATGGAGATTTGTTCATGACCAGATCAACATAATAACCCATAAGAAATAAGGACAGGAGTAGACCATTCGGCCCTTTGAGCCTGCTCTCCCATTCAATAGGATCATGGCTGATCTGACATTTCTCACGTTCACTTTCCTGCCCTTTCCCTGTAACCCTTGATTCCCTGACTGATCAACAATCTATCTCAACCTTAAATATACGCAAGGACTTTGCCCCACAACTCTCTGTGACAAGGAACTCCAAACGCTCCGAGAGAAGAAATTCCTCCTCATTTCAATCTTAAATTGACCCCCCTTTATTCTGAGACTGTGCTCTCTGGTCCTTGACTCTCCCATGAGGGGACACATCCTCTCAGCATTTACCCTGTCAAACCCTTTAAAATCAGACATGTTTCAATAAGATCACCTCCCATTCTTCCATATTCTAATGAGTAGAGTCCCAACCTGTTTAACCTTTGCTCCTAAGACTTTCCCTCCATACTGTGGATCATCCCAGTGAACCTTCTCTCAACGGCCTCCAATGAAATAATATATTTCCTTAAATAAGGGACCAAAACTGCTCACATTACTCCAGATGTGGTCTCACCAGAACCTTGTACAGTTGCAGCAAGACTTCCCCACTCTTATACTCCAACCCCCTTGAAATAAAAACCAACATCCCATTACCCTTTCTGATTATCTGCTGCACCTATGTTCTAGCTTTCTGTGTTTCGTGCTCAAGTATCCCCAAGTCCCTTTGTGTTCAGCTTTCTCCATTTAAATAATACTCTTTTGTTCTCCCTTCCAAAATGAACAACTTCGCATTTTCCCACATTATACTCCCATTTGCCAACTTTTTGCCCACTTACTAAACCTGTCAATATCTCTTTGTAAACTGTCTGTATCCCTCTCGCAACTTGTCTTTCCACCTATTTTTGTTGTCTGCAAATTAGGCTGGTGTACATTCGCTTTCTTCCCCCAAGTCATACCACCTTCAACCAGTGCCACAGAATAATCATGCACCATGTTGCTGGTGCGGAATGCTTGGCTCAGTCACTACATATCAAACCCTCACTCCTCGTTTGAAGTGTTTTGTGATGTTCCAGTATGATAACACCTGATGTAAAATAATACCAAAGTTCCTTTACATATGGGTGGCAGTGCGTACTCCACCTGCAGTGGGGCATGTGGACCCCACATAAACAAGCAGAAAATCGGTTCCTGCAGCCAAACATTTAAAAGGTTAATATACTCCTTCTCAGCACTTCCAGTTGTGAAAATCCCCGTAACCAGGTGCGCCTCCTCCCACCAGGTATTTAAAATGCAGACCCAGTTTCAATGATTAGTCGAAATATTTACCTTGGTCAAACACTTGCACTGCATTTATTTTACCTGTGAGGGCAATGGACACAGTGTGTGTCACTCCATGATTCAATCCTTATTGTGCGCACCCAGCCAAGAGGAAACCTTTGCTGCAAATTATCTTTACTTGGTCATCTGGGAACTTCCATGTTCGCAATGTCGTACAAAACAAAACATTTTGGATTTCCTTTTAGGCCTCGACGATTTATCTGATCGGATAGACTTCATCATCTGCCTTGGAGGAGATGGCACCTTGCTTTATGCATCGTCATTATTCCAGGTAAGTCAGTTTGAGCTCCAGAAGGAGATTCATTTGCCTGGATTTAACGGTCACTGATGGAGCCAGTCACTGACCTCAAAAGATGACCTGATCTCCGTGACATGGATCCCATTTCCCGAAGTTAATTTGATTCTGATGCTAATTCGGGGAATCTCTGGCCATCCAACAACATTGTTGCCATCAATCAATATTGAAACATTTTCACAGACATCAAATCAAGAAGTAAAGTGCTCTGAATTTTTCACTTTCAAATCATTTTACAGAGAAAACAATACAATATTAGACCATGCACATGGGATTAAAGGAGAAGCTGAAATGTAATAAACATTTTGAAAAAATAAATTAAAATATATATATTGTTTTAAAATTTGGAATTTTTATCATAGTGGAGAAATTTGACATTGGACACTTTTTTCCCAGGGTTGGATAGGTGGTTTGCTAATGATCAGAGTTAGTATGCCTGTAAAAGCCCAGTTACCATATGACCATAAGACATAGGAGCACAATTAGGCCACTCGGCCCATCGAGACTGCTCCGCCATTCAATCATGGCTGATATTTTTCTCATCCCCATAACCCCTGATCCCCTTAACTTTTTAAATCGGTTTTTACAGCCAGACTGACCGGAAAAGGGCAAGTTCAGTGATTTCTTAAATTAATAGAGTTTAGGGAGCTCCGACAGAGAACTTTGTACAGAAGCACAGAATAACTGTCGCCAATTTCTGGATTTCATGGCTACCATGACATGTCTGACTTCCAGATTTGGTAGTTTCAGAGGAATTATGATAAATACTGACAATTTCACTCTTATTATCACTGCACAATCCACACCATTAGCTTTGCACTATTAGGAAGGAGGGGTAGGCAAATGAATTTGACGGTCAGTGTCCTGAAACAGTCCATTTGCTATTGGAAGCAGCCCCCCGTGTTTTCCAGAAGTACAATCATCTTCTTTATCTACCAGGTTTGTGAAATCTCTTCCCTCCCTGATTTGCTGTGTGAAGGATCTGATAAAGTGAGTAAATATGCAGCCACACAAGATTCCTGAGCTCTGTTGCTATAGTGACAGGTTAAACCACTTTGCAGTTGTGTAATTGTAAAGACAACTTCCAACATATTCATTAAAAAGCCATTATCATGAAGGATACTGAATTGTGAATGTCAGGCTTCATGTTCTGTTTTCTTTTAACAGGGTAGTGTACCGCCAGTGATGGCATTTCATCTCGGATCTCTGGGCTTCCTAACACCATTTAACTTTGACACCTATCAGTCACAGGTCACACAAGTAATTGAAGGTACCTTCTGGTTTCTTTGTAATACAAGGAATTGAATTTTACAAAAGAGCCAATGCTTACTGAAACAACATCTTTTGGGATTAATCCATGGAAGGTGCTGCATACATCCATGATCTAAATTCAGAACTTGCCTGCAATGTAAATTAAGCTAGCCTAAATTCTAACCAATTGCTATAATTGGCTAAAGTTCATTAGGCTGAAGCACTAATGGATATAGCAGAGAGCTGTGTCCAAAATGACCGTTCCCTCCTGTTGCAATCCTTGTTCTTTGACTCGCGCTTTCCTTTGAATGATGATTGAATTCATCCTTGTTCATAGCCAAGAACAACTTGCACGTTTATGGTGCCTTTAATGAAATAAAACATTCTAACCTGCTTCGCAGGAAGGTCATTTAGCAAAAATTGACATCAGGCCACATCAGGTGACATTAGGGCAGATGTCCGTCCGCAAATAGATAGGATCTGGTGCTTTTAAAGTTTTATAAGCCATCAGCAAACTGCAGCCAATTCAATTACTTTGGTGATTGTAACCCCTCCTATATTGACGCTGCACAGCCACGCTTGGGATAAACAATCCGGGTACAGGCAGGTTCCCTTTTTCCCTTCACTTGGGAGCAATGACCCACGATGCAACTGTTGAGCTTGTTGCAATCTTGTTCACGAAAGGAATGTAAATTAATGGGCAGTTAGCAGAGTTTTCGAAAGCAGCAATTTAACCAACCAGTTTTTGTAAAGTAGCGAAACAGAAAAATTGTCTCGAAGCTGTTGTTATCAGCAGAGCACAAAGGCTAAACTGGAGTTTTAAATAAACTCACCCATAACATTTGTTATAACAAAATTGTACTTTTCTCCAACTTTGAAATTTGTTTTGAAAACATTGTGAAGCTGCAGAACATGGTAGAGGCGGCAGGATGTAATTGAAAGATTAATGAACACCGGATTGAAAAAAAATTATTGACTCTGCTGTTAATAAATGTTTCCTTCCGAAATTGAAATTGAATGATGATTATCTCGCCATGGGCGTGTACTGAGATGTGCTTTATTAACCTTATTTCTTTGCTTATGTGTCTTGTAATCAAATTTAGATTCAGATTTTGTTAAGCTACTGATTAAATTTCTCAATAGAGTTTCATGCCCTTTGGTAGTTTGGGTAATGTAAACAATTTCTCAACGCGTTAACCGTTTCCCAGGGAATGCAGCCATTATCCTGCGAAACCGTCTCAAGGTCAAAGTGATTAAAGAAAACTGGGAATCGAAGGTTGGTCAGGAACATCCTGTGGAGGAGAACGGACGGATCGTGGCCAAACATGGGGAGAATGATTTGGGAAAACGGGCAGTGCAGTACCAGGTGAGATTGAGCTGGGGTGAGAGGCAGGTGTCTGGTTTTGCAATGAGACAGGACCTGAGCAGCCTCGGGCAGAGCTGCCCAAGCTGTGGATACAGATTTGGTTTTGTTTTTACTAAATTACTGCATTTGGCCCCATCACGCTGGGAGCCAAAGAAACATTATCAAGTGCCACTCGCTCCACTCTTGCTGAAGACTTTGCAGCAACACAAACTCTCCCGTTCTGGGTCGGAAAGATCAGGGTGGGGCAGAGGAAGAGGGCGAGTCATTTTTAGGCTCGATCAGATTCCTGTGAAGCACAAGTTCCCATTTGATATAAGCCCCGTCTTGCATCTATATTGAGATAAAATGTCAAATTCAGCCCGTAACTTGCCCACACAGGCTGTTCTAAGATTAAACTTTACAATGTCATGGGCAGCACGGTGGCGCAGTGGGTTAGTACTGTGGACTCACGGCGCTGAGGTCCCAAGTTCGATCCCGGCTCTGGGTCACTGTCCGTGTGGATTTGGCACATTCTCCCCATGTTTGCGTGGGTTTCGCCCCCACAACCCAAAGATGTGCAGGGTAGGTGGATTGGCCACACTAAATAGCCCCTTAATTGGTAAAAATGAATTGGGTACTCTAAATTTAAAAAAAAAAAAGAAACAAAACTTGTCTGGGATATAAAATTGTGACGGTGTGTAATTGCAGATTATATCCAATTACATAAAAGGTACCCAGCATATTGGGGGTGGGGGGGGGGGGGGGGGGGGGGGGGGAGGAGACACGAGGCAATGTTTTGTGCACTCGAAAGACTTCACAAATCTGCTTGTGTTTGAATTTGGAGCCGTGTTTTCTAGATCCTGAAAATGAAATGAAAATTGCTTATTGTCACAAGTAGGCTTCAATTAAGTTACTGTGAAAAGCCCCTAGTCGCCACATTCCGGCACCTGTTCGGGGAGGCTGGTACGGGAATTGAACCGTGCTGCTGGCCTGCTCGGTCTGCTTTAAAAGCCAGCGATTTAGCCCTGTGCTAAACCAGCCCCTAGGAAAGTTTGAGAAGGATAACCTCAGCTGGTACAGGAATTGAACCCGCGGTCGGTGGCACTCCGCATCACGAACCAGCCATCCAGCCAACTGAGCTAATCGATCCTCGTCAGTTCTTGAGGTCAGCTGGGCCTTGTTGTGCCAGCAATGTAAAACACATGTCATCTCCATCCCTTCGTGCCATTGGGTGTTCGAGAGTTCTCTAAGGAAGCAGTTTTCAGAGGTGACTGTTCAGTATAGTGGGCAAATGGCATTTGTCACTATATTGACAACACGTGTTTCAAAAATGCGTGCTTTGGGGCAGTTTTCCTTTCTCCCGGCCACGATGTACATACGTCTCATGTATGCCTTTGCTGTACTGTCCTTTTAGAATCACAGCAGGAAAATGTTGTTTGCGCATAAATGTGGTTCATTTTATTAACTGTCAGAAACTTGTGTTCTATGTCGGATTTAGTTTTTGATAACCGGTTTTCATAGAACATAGAACATTACAGCGCAGTACAGGGCCTTCGGCCCTCTATGTTGTGCCGACCTGTGAAACAACTCTAAAGCCCATCTACACTATTCCCTTATCGTCCATATGTCTATCCAATGACTATTTGAATGCCCTTAGTGTTGGCGAGTCCACTACTGTTGCAGGCAGGGCATTCCATGCCCTTACTACTCTCTGAGTAAAGAACCTACCTCTGACATCTGTCTTATATCTATCTCCCCTCAATTTAAAGCTATGTCCCCTCGTGCTAGACATCACCATCCGAGGAAAAAGGCTCTCACTGTCCACCCTATCCAATCCTCTGATCATCTTGTATGCCTCAATTAAGTCACCTCTTAACCTTCTTCTCTCTAACGAAAACAGCCTCAAGTCCCTCAGCCTTTCCTCATAAGATCTTCCCTCCATACCAGGCAACATTCTGGTAAATCTCCTCTGCACCCTTTCCAATGCGTCCAAATCCTTCCTATGAAAATGAAACTCGCTTATTGTCACAAGTAGGCTTCAATGAAGTTACTGTGAGAAGCTCCTAGTCGCCACATTACGGCGCCTGTTCGGGGAGGCTGGTACGGGAATCGAACCGTGCTGCTGGCCTGCCTTGGTCTGCTTTAAAAGCCAGCGATTTAGCAGAGTGTGCTAAACCAGCCCGAGAATGCGGCGACCAGAATTGCACGCAATACTCCAAATGCGGCCGCACCAGAGTTTTGTACAGCTGCAACATGACCTCATGGCTCCGAAACTCAATCCCTCTACCAACAAAAGCTAACACACCGTACGCCTTCTTAACAACCCTCTCAACCTGGGTGGCAACTTTCAGGGATCTATGTACATGGACAACCGAGATCTCTCTGCTCATCCACACTGTCAAGAAGCTTACCATTAGCCCAGTACTCTGTATTCCTGTTATTACTTCCAAAATGAATCACCTCACACTTTTCTGCATTAAACTCCATTTGCCACCTCTCAGCCCAGCGCTGCAGCTTATCTATGTCCCTCTGTAACTTGTAACATCCTTCCGCACTGTCCACAACACCACCGACTTTAGTGTCATCTGCAAATTTACTCACCCATCCTTCTACGCCCTTCTCCAGGTCATTTATAAAAATGACAAACAGCAGTGGCCCCAAAACAGATCCTTGTGGTACACCACTAGTAACTGGACTCCAGTCTGAACATTTCCCATCAGCCACCACCCTTTGTTTTCTTCCAGCTAGCCAATTTCTGATCCAAACTGCTAAATCACCCTGAATCCCATGCCTCCGTATTTTCTGCAGTAGCCTACCGTGGGGAACCTTATGAAACGCTTTACTGAAATCCATATACACCACATCAACTGCTTTACCCTCATCCACCTGTTTGGTCACCTTCTCAAAGAACTCAATAAGGTTTCTGAGGCACTACCTACCCTTCACAAAACCGTGTTGAATATCTCTAATCAAATTATTCCTTTCCAGATGATTATACATCCTATCTCTTATAAACCTTTCCAAGATTTTGCCCACAACAGAAGTAAGTCTCACTGGTCTATATTTGCCAGGGTTGTCTCTACTCCCCTTCTTGAACAATGGGACAACATTTGCTATCCTCCAGTCTTCTGGCACTATTCCTGTAGACAAAGATGACTTAAAGATCAAAGCCAAAGGCTCAGCAATCTCCTCCCTAGCTTCCCAGAGAATCCTAGGATAAATCCCATCCGGCCTAGGGGACTTATCTATTTTCACACTTTCCAGAATTGCTAACACCTCTTTATGAACCTCAAGCCCTTCTAGTCTAGTAGCCTGAATCTCAGTATTCTCCTCGACAACATTGTCTTTTTCCTGTGTGAATACTGATGAAAAATTTTCATTTAGCACCTCTCCTATCTCCTCGGACACCACGCACAACTTCCCACTACTGTCCTTGACTGGCCCTACTCTTCCCCTTAGTCATTCTTTTGTTCCTGACATATCTATAGAAAGCTTTAGGGTTATCCTTGATCCTACCTGCCAAAGACCTCTCATGTCCCCTCCTGGCTCTTCTTAGCTCTCTCTTTAGGTCCTTCCAAGCTAACTTGTAACTCTCGAGCGCCCTAACTGAATCTTCATGTCTCATCTTTGCATAAGCCTCCTCCTTCCTCTTGACAAGTGTTTTGACTGCTTTAGTAAACCATGGTTCCCTTGCTAGACCACTTCCTCCCTGCCTGACAAGGTACATACTTATCAAGGACACGCAGTAGCTGCTCCTTGAACAAGTTCCACATTTCCTTTGTGCCCAATGTTCCCGTCCTCTCTCCTGTTCAGAGCCGCACGCACCCCAATCCCACTTTTCTTTCCTGCTGCTGGGGAATAAGCTGTTCCTCATTCAGTCCAACTCTAATCAACTCCCTAACCTGAGTAAAATTGGGAGCAGAAGTCAGAAAGCTGTTGGCTCCATTCTCTGCTGTATATAACTTCAGGGAAATAGATAACCAACTCCTCCTTTCCTCCAATTGCTTAGGTCCTGAATGAGGTTGTGGTTGACAGAGGTCCTTCTTCGTATCTCTCCAATGTAGACTTGTTTCTGAATGGGCGTCTTATAACAAGTGTACAAGGAGATGGTAAGTCCTGACCTTAACGCCGAATCCAAATTTATATATTGCAAATGGCCTTATCTTTGAAATTTGTTGGAAAAATCACCCAGTGAATGACAACACATTTCTGCTTCCCAAACCCC
This sequence comes from Scyliorhinus torazame, assembly GCF_047496885.1. Taxonomy (NCBI): domain Eukaryota; kingdom Metazoa; phylum Chordata; class Chondrichthyes; order Carcharhiniformes; family Scyliorhinidae; genus Scyliorhinus; species Scyliorhinus torazame. Next base: position 4,923,360 of record NC_092722.1, read on the forward strand.
AGATGGCGGATTGATTGGGAGTTGGGTTACTTCATTTTTAAAAATTTTCGACATTTTATAACTAGAAATAAGTCAACTGTTTAATAATCTGGATATATTGTAAACAGTTGATCAGAATTTAGAACTGGGGTGAGAGAAATATCGACAGGGGATTGTAACCTTTGGACTTCTGCACAGAGGGCTGTGAATGTTTCGTCTTTGACTATATTAAAAGCACATCAATAGACTTCTAGGGATCTGGGGATAGGGCAGGGAGGTGAAGCTGATGTGGATCAGTCACGACCTTACTGAAAGACAGAGGTTTGAGGGGCCTATTTATGTTATCAAACATCTTCATATCTATATTAACAATCCTGGTTTATGCTCAGTACAGTGGATTCCTGTCAATTTTGTGTTGCCATCCAGAAAGAAATTGAGAAATATTTACTATTAAATAACATAATAAGATTGCTGTTAGATAAGTTATTCAAACAACCATTTATAATTGTTGGGATTCGGGTGTATTATTCCCGGAGATTTTCAATGTTTGTGTGAAAATGAACCTGATGAGAGCCTCGGAGAGTCTTTGAGAGGGAGCCTCGGAGAGTCTTTGAGAGGGAGCCTCGGAGGGTCTTTGAGAGGGAGCCAAGGAGATTTGCCAGAATGGGATTGAGGGATTTTAGGGACAAGGATAGGTTGGAGATCCAGGGGTTGTTCTCCTTGGAGCAAAGGAGTTTATGAGGAGATTTGATGAGGTGAACTAGGTTTGGATATGACCTGGAGCTCACTGCCTGCGAGGGTGATAATCATTGATTTCAGAAAGGAAATGGGTGGGCAGATGAAGGAAATGAATTTACAGGGCCTCGGAGGGATAGAGCAGGGGAATGAGATTGATTGGATTGCTCCGGGATTGTTGGCATGGACTCCATAGGCTCAATGACCGCTTGTGCCGCTATAAGTCCATAACTTTGGTGCATAATATCAATACTGGGACCTTCCAAGAACAACATGGGCCAGATCCAGATTGAAGTTTATATAAGGCAACTTGACTCCCAAACCGTGTGCAATTATTTGTTCTACACATCAGCCTTTTCCCAAGGCCCCTGGTAATTGCTTGTGACAAAATGATGGGTGATTTCCTGAGGGTAACGATGATTACAATGGAAATATCTGAGATTACAGATAATTGAGATAATAGACTTTCCACTCAAAAGATTAATTTAATTTCAGATCAATCACACTGTAACAGAAATTGATCAAACAGCAACAGCTTGAATTTATGTCGCACTTTTAATGTTGTAAAATGTCCAGAGGCACCTTATAGGAGCGTTACCCAAAAAAAAGCAAATTAAGTGAGGAGGCAGGATTTAAGGAGTGTCTATGCAGCGGGTATGGGATGGTTTCCAGAACACGGGATCCAAGCAGCTGATGACTGGGCCACCATTGGTCACAATGATGATCAAGCGGTCGGAACTGAAGGAGCGCAGAGATCTTGGAGGTTTATCGGGCTGAAGGAGGTTGCAGAGATGGGGCGGGGCAAGGCCATCGAAGAACTTGAAAACTAGGATGAGAATTTTAAAATCAAGGAGTTGCTGGACTGGGAACTAATGTAGGTCAGCGAGCATGAGGGTGATGGGTTAACAGGACCTGATGTGAATTAGGATCCAGACAGCAAATTTTAGATGACCCCAAGTTTGATAGGTGATAGGGGGTTGTTGGCATAGTTGAGTCTAAGGGTAAAAGAGGCGTAGATGAGGGCTTCAGCTGGGGTAGGGAGAGAAATGTCTCATCTGGGTGTTGACATTTTGGTTTTATTCATTCATGGGATCTTGGCATCATTGGCACGGTCAGAGTTTATTGCCATTGAGAAGGTGGTGGTGAGCTGTCTTGAATCGCTGTACAGCATCTATCGCAGCTACGCCCACGGGTGTGTGGTTGGGGGGGGGGGAGGAGTTCCAGGATTTTGACCAGTGACAGTGAAGGAAAGGAGATATAGTTCTACGTCAGGAGGGTGTGTGGCTTTGTGGGGAACATGGGGTTCCCATACATCTGCGGCACTTGTCCTTCGAGGAGGCTGTAGTTTTGGAAGGGGCTGTCGAAGGAGCCTTGCCGAGTTCCACCTAATGCAGTCGGACTTTGCTATTTCAGGAGTGATTGTCTCTACACCGACTGGGAGCACCGCCTACGCTGCAGCTGCAGGAGCTTCCATGATTCATCCCAATGTTCCTGCCATAATGATAACACCCATCTGTCCACATTCCTTATCCTTCAGACCGATAGTCGTACCAGCGGGAGTAGATCTCCAGGTAACTTCATCTTCTGTGATTTACCAATGACTGTAATGTTGGTCACTTTAGCTCACCTCAGGGACTTTGTAAATCTGTCTTCAGCAATTGTTCCTGAAATAAAAATATTCAATAAAGTGAACTCTGGGCAAATAGAGGAACTGAGAAATGTCAGCTGTGTGCAGGAGTGCCGTATAAACATATCCCGTTGAATCATGTGTGCAAATTTTGTCGTGATGTTGACCATTCTCAGTATGACCCTGAGGGAAGGTGCCCCAAGGCTGGCATTGGACTGTTCCTCGCCAAGGCCGAGAGGTTTCAGGGTCAGAGTCTCCTCTCCGATTTTGTTCCTTTCAGTGACACCACTTCCCCCGTGCTGCGTCACCTCAACACAGCTCAGTTGTGAAGCGAAGAACCTTCTTAAGATTGCCTTCAATCCCCTCAGTGCTTCCAGAATTTTAAAAATAAAGTTGGGTTTGTTCACCTGTAGGTGGTCTTTTCACCAGAGTAATGGTCAAAGGTTGGTGTGGGAGAAATGGGTTTCCGTTCATGGAGCACTGGCGCCAGTACTGGGGAAAGAGGGAGCTGTTCAGCAGGGGCAGTCTTCATCTGAACCCTGCTGGGACCAGTGATTAGGAGGCCAAATTGTCCTGGCGAATCATGTGGCCAGTGCAGTGGGGAGGGCTTTAAGCTAAATAGCCGTGGCGAGGGATCAAGTTTCGGAAGGATGTGTTCAATTAAAAACACAAGACCAGGAAGAGTGCAAGACAAGATAAATGGAATATAAAAGTTGGGATAAATAAAAGCAGTAAATGCTGGATAAGCTCAGACATTCTGGAGGCATCTGTAGAGAGAGGAACAGAGTTAATGTTTTGACCCTGTTTCTCTCCACAGATGCTGCCAGACCTGCTGAGTTTATCCAGCATTTTGTTTTTGCTTTTATATCGAAGTAGGGTGTATTGGTACAGCTGAATAGGGTGTTATTGAGACCACATTGGGAGTATGGTGCACAGTAGTGAAAAGACCATAAGACAGAGGAGCAGAATTAGGCCACTCGGCCCATGACAAACAACAAAGAACAAAGAAATGTACAGCACAGGAACAGGCCCTTCGGCCCTCCAAGCCCGTGCCGACCATACTGCCCGACTAAACTACAATCTTCTACACTTCCTGGGTCCGTATCCTTCTATTCCCATCCTATTCATATATTTGTCAAGATGCCCCTTAAATGTCCCTATCGTCCCTGCTTCCACTACCTCCTCCGGTAGCGAGTTCCAGGTACCCACTACCCTCTGCGTAAAAAAAACTTGCCTCGTACATCTACTCTAAACTTTGCCCCTCTCACCTTAAACCTATGCCCCCTAGTAATTGACCCCTCTACCCTGGGGAAAAGCCTCTGACTATCCACTCTGTCTATGCCCCTCATAATTTTGTAGACCTCTATCAGGTCGCCCCTCAACCTCCTTCGTTCCAGTGAGAACAAACCGAGTTTATTCAATCGCTCCTCATAGCTTATGCCCTCCATACCAGGCAACATTCTGGTAAATATCTTCTGCACCCTCTCTAAAGCCTCCACATCCTTCTGGTAGTGTGGCGACCAGAATTGAACACTATACTCCAAGTGTGGCCTGACTAAGGCATGACGGGCAACCTAGGCCAGTGAATGGGTCACACGAGTGTCCCTCCTTCACCTCCGTGGCCGCAAGGTTGAAATTGGGCTTATTGACTAACCATGACCCCGTGAATAAGGCAACGAGTTATAGAAAATGCTTCATCATTCATATATTAACAGTTTAAAATAAGGGGTCTCCCGTTTAAGACCGAGATGTGGAGAATTATTTTCTTCTGAGGGTGGTTAGTCTGTTGAATAAGTGATAAGTGGCAAGTTACATTTGTGCCACACAAGTGCCAGACAATGATTATCTTCAACAAGAGAGAATCTAACCACCACCCCTTGACATTCGATGACATTTCCCTTGTTGAATCCCCGATTATCGCTATTGTGGGGGTTGCCATTGACCAGAAATTGAACTGCCATTTAAATACAGTGGCTACAGGAGCAGGTCCGAGGTTAGGAATCCTGTGCATAACTCCCCTCCTGACTCCACAAAGCCTGTCCACCACCTACAAGGCTCAAGTCAGGAGTGTGATGGAATACTTTCCACTTCTGGATGATTGCAGCTCCAACAACACTCGAGAAGCTCGACCCCATCCACGACAAAGCAGCCCGCGTCCACAAACATTCACTCCCTCCACCACCGACACACCGTGCCAGCCGGGTGTATCATCTACACGATCCATTGCAGGAACTCAACAATGTTCCTTAGGCAACACCTTCCAAACCCATGACCATTCCCACCTAGAAAGTCGAGGGCAGCAGATACATTGGAACATCACAACCTGGTGGTTCCCCTCCAAGTCACTCACCATCCTGACTTGGAAATATATTGCCGTTCCTTCACTGTCGTTGGGTCAAAAATCTGGAATTTGCTTCCTAACAGCACAGTGAGTGTACCTATACCATATGGACTGCAGCGGTTCAAGAAGGCAGCTCACCACCACCTTCTGAAGTGGCAACTAGGGATGGGCAATAAATGCTGGCCTGGCCAGCGATGCCCACAGCCCGTAAATGAATTTTGTAAAAAGACTGAGCTGCCAGTTTTTGGTATCTAATGTGACCTCCATAACACACAGTGGCATGCCCTCAGAAAGCGAATATTGTGATCTTTTCAGTAACCCTCAAGACTTCAGTTTGCAACCTGAAAATTGCAGCAACTGGGACAAGGGTAAAGAAATATTTTGCAGGATTTGTTGTGGTTAGCACTGTTGCTTCACAGCGCCAGGGTCCCAGGTTCGATTCCCGGCTTGGGTCACTGTCTGTGCGGAGTCTGCACGTTCTCCCCGTGTCTGCGTGGGTTTCCCCCGGGTGCTCCGGTTTCCTCCCACAAGTCCCGAAAGGCATGCTGTTGGTTAATTTGGATATTCTGAATTCTCCCTCAGTGTAGCCGAACAGGCGCCGGAATGTGGCGTCTAGGGAATTTTCACAGTCACTTCATTGCACTGTTAATGTAAGCCTACTTGTGGCAATAAAGATTGTTAATATGGTTATTAATCTGAATATAAACAAGCCCTTTGCCCGAGTTTGAAATGTATCAGAAGCACCGGCCTCCAGTCTGGGTCCGGTGATGTGACTTTTTTTAGACTTTTATCGCACAAACTTTAAAAATCCTAAACTTAATTATGTTGAATGCATAATTCCTCAGAATGTACATGAGTTAAGCAGAACTGTTACCACAATCGGTCCGATAATTCGTTCCTGCACTCGGGAGAGAGTTCGGACAGGACGGTGCAGAAATCAATCCGAGTTTGCACAATGTCCATGAGGCCAGCTCTGATGTATTCTTGCCTCATTCGGAACATATTTCAATCAGACGTAGACATTTTCTGTCGCCTGTTTGGGACAGGGCACCAATCACCCAAAATGGGAGATTTAACCGATGGTGGGGGTTTCATGGATTTAACCTGGATTCAATTTGGGAATTTCAGATTATGCTGTCACCTGATGCCAGGAATACCGCGTGGATTTCATTTGATGGACGGAAGCGACAAGAGATCTGCCATGGCGACAGGTAATCAGGGAATAGGGGTCACCAGGTGCACATAGCGACAGCCGTTCTGAACATAGAATATAGAACAGTACAGCACAGAACAGGCCCTTCGGCCCTCGATGTTGTGCCGAGCATTGCCAAAACCAAGATCAAGCTATCTCACTGCCTGTCATTCTGGTGTGCTCCATGAGCCTATCCAATAACCGCTTGAAAGTTCCTAAAGTGTCCGACTCCACTATCACAGCAGGCAGTCCATTCCACACCCAAACCACTCTGAGTAAAGAACCTACCTCGGACATCCCTCCTATATCTCCCACCCTGAATCTTATAGTTATGCCCCCTTGTAACAGCTACATCCACCCGAGGAAATAGTCTCTGAACGCCCACTCTATCTATCCCCCTCATTATCTTATAAACCTCTATTAAGTCGCCTCTCATCCTCCTCCGCTCCAAAGAGAAAAGCCCCAGTTCCCTCAACCTTTCCTCATAAGACCTATCTTGCAAAACAGGCAGCATCCTGGTAAATCTCCTTTGCACCCTTTCCAATGCTTCCACATCCTTCCTACAATGAGGTGACCAGAACTGCACATAATACTCCAAATGTGGTCTCACCAGGGTCATGTATAGTTGCAGCATAACCCCGCGGCTCTTAAACTCAAGCCCCCTGTTAATAAACACTAACACGCTATAGGCCTTCTTCACGGCTCTATCCACTTGAGTGGCAACCTTCAGAGATCTGTGGACATGAACCCCAAGATCTCTCTGTTCCTCCACATTCCTCAGAACCCTGCCGTTGACCCTGTAATCCGCATTCAAATTTTTTCTACCAAATGAATCACCTCGCACTTATGAGGGTTAAACTCCATCTGCCATTTTTAGGCCCAGCTCTGCATCCTATCAATGCCTCTTTTCAGCCTACAACAGCCCTCCACCTCATCCACTACTCCACCAATCTTGGTGTCATCAGCAAATTTACTGACCCACCCTTCAGCTCCCTCCTCCAAGTCATTGATAAAAATCATAAATAGCAGAGGACCCAGCATGTACCCTGTGGTACACCGCTGGTAACTGGTCTCCAGTCTGAAAATTTTCCATCCACCACCACCCTCTGTCTTCTATGTGATAGCCAGTTACTTATCCAATTGGCCAAATTTCCCTCTATCCCACACCTCCTTACTTTCTTCATGAGCCGACCATGGGGAACCTTATCAAACGCCTTACTAAAATCCATGTATACGACATCAACTGCTCTACCTTCATCTACACACTTAGTTACCTCCTCAAAGAATTCAATCAAATTTGTGAGGCAAGACCTACCCTTCACGAATCTGTGTTGACTATCCCGGATTAAGCTGCATCTTTCCAAATGGTCATAAATCCTTTCCTTCAGGACCTTTTCCGTTATCTTCCTGACCACCGAAGTAAGACTAACTGGCCTATAATTACCAGGGTCATTCCTATTCACTTTCTTGAACAGAGGAACAACATTCGCCACTCTCCAGTCCTCTGGCACTATCCCCGTGGACAGCGAGGACCCAACGATCAAAGCCAAAGGCTCTGCAATCTCATCCCTTGCCTCCCAAAGAATCCTTGGGTATATCCCATCTGGCCCAGGGGACTTGTCGACCTTGAGGTTTTTCAAAATTGCTAATACATCCTTCCTCAGAACATCCACTTCCTCCAGCCTACCCGCCTGTATCACACTCTCATCCTCAAAAACATGGCCCCTCTCCTTTGTGAACACTGAAGAAAAGTATTCATTCAACGCCTCTCCTATTTCTTCTGACTCCATGCACAAGTTCCCACTACGGTCCTTGACCGGCCCTACCCTCACCCTGGTCATTCTTTTATTTCTCATGAGTAAAAAGCCTTGGGGATTTCCTTGATCCGACCCGCCAAGGACTTCTCATGCCCCCTCCTATCTCTCCTAAGCTCTTTTTTCAGCTCATTCCTTGCTACCTTGTAACCCTCAAGCGACCCTACTGAACCTTGTTTTCTCATCCTTACAAACGCTTCCTTTTTCCTCTTGACAAGACATTCAACCTCTTTTGTGAAGCATGGTTCCCTCACATGGCCATTTCCTCCCTGCCTGACAGGGACATACCTATCAAGGACACGCAGTATTTGTTCCTTGAACAAGCTCCACTTTTCATTTGTGCCTTTCCCTGACAGTTTCTGTTCCCATCTTATGCTCCCTAATTCTTGCCTAATCGCATCATAATTACCCTTCCCCCAATTATAAACCTTGCCCTGCCGTATGGCCCTATCCCCCTCCATTGCAATAGTGGTCACTATCTCCAAAGTGCTCTCCCACAAACAAATCTAACACTTGGCCCGGTTCATTACCCAGTACCAAATCCAATGTGGCTCCACCTCTTGTTGGCCTATCCACATATTGTGTCAGGAAACCCTCCTGCACACACTGTACAAAAACTGCCCCATCCGAACTGTTCGACCTATAGAGGTTCCAATCAATATTTGGAAAGTTAAAGTCACCCATGACAACTACCCTGAGACCTCCACACCTATCCATAATCTGTTTTGCAATTTCTTCCTCCACATCTCTATTACTATTTGGGGGCCTATAGAAAACTCCTAACAACGTGACCGCTCCTTTCCAATTTCTAACTTCGGCCCATATTACCTCAGTAGGCCGATCCCCTTCAAACTGCCTTTCTGCAGCCGTTAAACTATACTTGATTAACAATGCTACTCCTCCACCTCTTTTACCACCTTCCCTACTCTTACGGAAACATTTATACCCCGGAACTTCCAACAACCATTCCTGTCCCTGTTCTAACCGTGTCTCCGTAATGGCCAAAACATCGTAGTCCCAAGTACCAATCCACGCTCCAAATTCACCTTCCTTATTCCGGATGCTCCTTGCATTGAAGTAGACACACTTCAACCCACCTTTCTGTCTGCCGGTACACTCCTGCGACCTTGATGCCCTCCTCAGTACCTCACTACTCTCAACACTGGCTTCTGGAACACAGCTCGTTTTCCCAGCCCCCTGACAGATTCGTTTAAACCCCCCCCCCCCCCCCCCCCCCCCCCCCCCCCCCCCCCGAAGAGCCGTAGCAAATTTAGGCAAAACATCCTTACATTACCCTGATGAGGTTAAAAGACGCTTTTTAACTGGTCTGGTATTGGAGCATGTAAACGTGAATTGAAATAATATTCTGACTGAAGGAACCTGTGAAATTCGCAAATGACATTGCTCCAGTTTTGTATTTTGCAAAAAGTTTAGCAAAAATTTGTATTAAGAAATTTGGTTCCATCAGGTTTTGCAGTCTTCTCCAAATTGACCAATTTTAAATAAATAAAATCTCTTGTGTTTCCCCCAGCTTCCTCCACAGTTATTTGTTGTTTATAAGCTGCAGATCCTCCTATATTTGCACAGTGGTTAGATCTGGCATCAGTGGGAGCTGCTATCAGTTACACACACTATGCATTATCGAAGCAGCATATTGATAGCACTGATAGCTCATGGTGACGGCAGCCAAACTAGATTGTGTAAGTGGAGTAAGATAGTGGAGAGAGGGATGGTGAAGTAGAGTGATGTAAGCTACTGTTGGGATGATATGTGAGAGAGGTTTGCACTTACATTAACTTTTTTTTTTAAATAGAATTAACATTACTACCTCCTGCTATCCAGTCCCATCGATATGCTTCAGGGACCCGGTGAATGATTGGTTCGATAGTCTGGCCGAATGCTTACACTGGAATGTGAGAAAAAAGCAAAGTCACCTGACGGATGTGGAGGACTACTGAGAACGGATTGGCACCTTAAGGCACTGCGTCCTGCCTGTAAAACCCATCTTTAATGATTCTTTAAACCTGCAACATTGCAAAGAGCATTCCTACAAAGCTCAAGAATCTGTTTTGCCTGCATCTCTTGACAGGCTTCTTCACTCCCTCCCACACTAATTGTTAAACGTTGAGCTTTTAACAGCTGGTACAGATTTGCTAAAGTCATGATGAGTCAAATGTTTGAAAGTACCAAATACGGACAATAGCTCAGGAGGGAGCATATCGATAAAGTTGCAGCATTTGGTGCTCTAATGTCTTAAAGAACTGCAGTCATATCTATCAAACGTATATTTCTCATCAAAAGGCTTGAAAGAAATATTTACGAAGGACACAAGTAGGTTGCCTGCTTTTCCAGTCGTTCCAACCGATTCTGTGCTTTACGTAATGCACTAAAATATGGATTTATTCCTGAAACAGGTTTCAATCGGAGCTGAGGCAGCAGCACTTGGCGAGATACCCCCTCTGCCTCATCCAGACAAGCTCATACCCGGCGAAAGTCTGGTCAAACGTTCTCTACAAACTCTACTTTTCTCCTGCTGCTGCACCAGTTAGCCTCCTCTTTTTCTATCCGTGTTTTTTTTACGATTTAAAGTGATGTTTTTTATAAAATATGTAACAGTGAACCTGTGATCTGACACCACTTCCACGGTGCGTGTGCGCGCGCCGGGGGCTTTACTGAGTCAGCACAGGTTTTGTGGTCAGTTTTGCTTCCGATCTGAAATTATTCCTGACTCTGTAAAACTCTGTCAGCACAGCCTGTTCATTATCACTTAAACAAGTCATTTCTCTTGAATGTCAGAAGTGATGAAATACATAATATATTCTTTGAGAATTTAAGATATAATGTGAATATTTGCTTTATTAAAAAAAAACTTAAATCTTGTAAAGTTTTAAGAAACCAATCGAACAAAAGTAACGTCAATTATGTAAGGGGTAAAGGATAAATTGTTGCCTCTCACGCACGTCTCCATTTGCTTCTGCTGCTTTTAGTATTTATTGGTGAAAAGCTCCCAAGTTGCTGCTTGTGAGGCATTCTGGCTGTTTGTCCCCTGTTCTTTCTGGTATTGAGATCTGAATGTGTCGTAAGGTAGTCGTCTCCTGTTGATCAGAGTTGCAGATCTCACGACCTTGAGTCAGGAGCAGTTGATCGGTGAAATTGATTACCCATTCTCTCTAGGCCCAGAGGAACTTGATTTTAAAATATTGCTACACATTAAATTGCATGCTCCCCACGATATGGTTTCTTTGTGCATTACTTAAAGAAGAAAATGCGCGCACACACACACTGGGCAAGCATTTCCAGCACTTAAGAAAGAGATAGCAGCTGCTTTATTGTAACACTGTGTGTGTGTGTGTGTGTGTGTGTGTTGGCCATACTGGCGGGAAGGCTGTGCGACTGCTGGCTGACCAGATTGATTGTATCAAAGCGAGAGTTGCACCCTGAAGATTTGCCTGAAAGTAGAGACAAATGCACTGACCAATCCAGTCGTAGTTGGCCTCATTACTAACTACTCAAGCCCATATCTACAATAGTTGCTAAAGAAAATGTAGAATCTTCCATTTCAGGGGTTTCTCTGGTGGGTGTATTCTGGTGGTTAAATTCAGTGTCACCTCTGTGAGGTGCCAAATGCTTTTATTCCACCATTGAGGATTCTCCCAATCAACCTCCAATTTTACAAAATGTAATAGAATTAAATGATAAATGGGAATCTGCAATAATTTTGGATATTAACGGACTCGAGTTCTGAAGCTGACCTTAATGTGCTCAAATCATAAAAATCATAGAATTGTACTGTCAGTTCTCAGTAAATGCACATCTTTTCGATCATTACCTAGTGGCGAGTATGCATATATAATGTGATGAGGTGCTGCTTTAATTTCCGTTTGCTTTCTGTGTTCACGGCAATAACTTAAATTCAGAGTAATTAAAGATTTTAATTGTGAATTAAACTGGTTTATCTGTCGGTTTTCAACAAATTCCAGACAATGCTGTGTGAAAGCTGTAATATGTACAGGGATTAACTGTCACTGGGTTGCGTTCTGGAAGATGCTTTGGAAGCTCTGTTTGTTCAGGCAGTTTAATTAACATTGCAGGCGTTATTCAGTTTTGAACAGGGAGCTTGTTTATTGTTTAACCGGAATCGTGTCCTCACAGTTTAGCTGGTCCAGAATATTCCAAATTGAGTTCAGAATGGTGGCCTGCATCGGAACTACACATTTAGTAAGATAAATCCAGTGCATTTTGAATGCTTTGACCTTCCATAGATGCATTTTAGTTGATAATGTAGGAACGTTCAAATTATTTTATTTTAAGCAGTGTCCCGAAGGAGGCAAATTATAAGTGGGCAGATAAACATACCTTGCTGACATATCGGGCATTACATTGGGCCCCACTCTGATCATGAAAATTCATACTGGGTTCAGTCACTCAAGTGCCAACACCAAATCAGCATCCGCCTACCAGAAAGACTTTCATTACTACAGCACCTTGCATGATCTTAGAACGTTGTTTCAAAGTGCTTTGCACTCAGTGAAGTACTTGAGTCACTGTTACAATGTACAAAATTTGTTATGGTGAGCACCATTACTCAGCACTGAGGGATGGGTTAGCATTTCAGCCTGATTCTGTCCCCCACAATTTCCATCTCCACGCACTTTCACTGGGTAACTGTCGGAAGCAGAGGTTTTTGTTCTACAATCTTTCATTCTGTAGCTTACGAACACAGAACAATCTTTGCACCCTGTTCTAGTTGCACTGGGTGAGATCGATTCACTGAGTTGAGGCTGACATCCCCCAGTTGGCTGGGAAGAGCAGCACATGACGAACCTCCATTGAGGTGTGCATCAGAAGTGGGGCTGGTCTTGCATTCGTGATCCTTCTCAAACGCAGACTGCAGCCAGCCTTGGAGAGAAATATTTCATAACTCTACCTTTTTTAAAAAAAAAACATTTCCCAATTTCAGTAATTGTCTGGATGTTTATTGCTTGTATAAACCAAATGCACTTTAGGAAAATACCTGACGATATGTTCCAATTTTGAAGAAACCTATTTTTAATTTGCAAAGTCCAGACACACTGAGATTGTCATTATTGTTAATAACATTGGGATTTCTTGTCTCTATTAATGACCAATAAAAGAAGAGAAAACTGGAAATGCACGGCTTTGTTGAGTAGTCTCTAAAGAGACTGGTTAATCGTTTACCTGTAGCTGTTCAGGGGAGATGGTGGTGTAGTGGTAATGTCACAGGACTCGTAATCCAGAGGCCCAGGCTAATGTTATCAATAGAATCCCTACAGTGAGAAGGAGGCCATTCGGCCCATTGAGTCTGCACCGACCCTCCAAAAAAGCACCCTACCTAGGCCCAACCCCATTTCCTGTACTGTGCATTTACAGAGGGTGTATCACCAGAACTGCATAGTTTCAAAATGATGTACACTGTGCATATTTATGTGAAATGAACTTTACATGGGAAGTATTCTGTATAAGTGAATGCCAAAGGCAAATTGAGTTGGATAGCTGTTCTTTAAAATGGCACAAACACAGGTTTACATAGACATCACTGGTTACACACTGTTTTATTGCTGCAATCAAAGTTTTCCATCAAGGCAAATTTATAGCAGTGATCACCACAAAGATAAATGCATTTATTTTAGCGCTAATCATGTTTTTTCTTCACTGTGGGTTGCAGTGATTTTATTTTTGAGAAAATGTCTTGATTGCTCCCCTGGTTTGGGGCAGTGGAGTGAACTAATCTAATCCCTGCCTGGTGTAGTATAGGGAAGGGGCCATGGACGGTCATGTGTTTAGTCCTGAATCTTTACTGCATCAGGAACTCGCTAATATGGGCTAAAGCAGCTTATCTGTGCACCAGCCTCGTCTGAATGTCGGATCCTCCCAATCCAAAAACTAGAATCTGTCTCATTCTTGCAATGCTGCATGCACTTTCCTCCCATCTTAAGCCATGAAAACTGGTGTGTGTTTGTACGCGTGCTATTAACCCATCCAGTCTTGACAAGGTTGCAATATATCTTCACTCTTGCACTTTCATGCATTCCTTGTTATATTCGAATGCAACCTGCAGTGTGTCTTGACAAAAAGATTTTCTTAACTTCCAAAGGTTTGCTGGTTGAATCTTCTTTAATCTTGTACTGTTGAGTCATAATTTATTGAGAAGTTCTATATGTTATTAATCAAACTTCTTGGCTGCCTTGGGTGGAATGCCGGTAATGTTACCCACTTGAACTTCTGAACTTGTAATATTTCCTGGTGAATTTCCTGGTGAACTGCAGACGAATGTCTCTTGTGGATTAAATTTCTGCTTAAACAGTAAAACTGAATTAAAGTTCCAAGTAAATTATCATTTTTATGAAGGATGAGTACATCTTGACTGGCTGTTGACTATTTTTCCAGACTCCCTTAAATCTACACACTATTTTATTAAATTCCTAACCGGCTCCACTTATTTTCTTTACACGAGTACGAAACGCAGTGAGTTGTTGCCTCATAATTGTAAGCTCAGTACAGACTTCGCTCAATAACATCAGAATATTTAACAGGAGCCCTTGTGGACTTGGAAGTGTTTGAAATAGTGTGTAAAAAAAAAAAAAAAAAACTACACAGTAAAACCAACTGCCTCTTGTAAATATGTCATTAACTGCGCAAATTTTATGACATCGAAATTTCTACTTAAATGTAAATATCTCTGTGATTTTTGCTGACTGTAATTTTAATGTCCTTTAATCTTCAATTGTTCTTGGACTTTTGTTTCATTTGATTGCGTTTTGCGAATTGTAACCTATTTATAGCAACTTAAGTTCTTTTTGAAAACCAGTTTGAAAAATCCCAGTGTTTCTGAAGTTTCCTTTCTCTGTATTTTTACTCTATTTCTGGATTTTTTTAGAAAACTGACGGAGTTGTAGAAGCTGTACTTAAAAAGGTTCAGACGTTGAACCGTAAATTACCAGCAAATTGAACGTGTGGTTTCTGAATTGTAACTGGGATCATAATGTTTTCTGTTTATAAAACTTGATATTTGTTGAACATTAGTAAAGTTGTTATCTGTAAGACACTCTTTTTCAAATCTTTTACTAAATAAATTAACCTGAGTTTTATATATTAAGGCTTCTGTTGGTTTCTGTTTTGTTCATGCTGCTGATTTCACATGGTTTTCAATGTTAACCAGACACAGGTTATGGTTACTAACGCTAATGGACATATTCCAGAGGTTTAAACACATCATCTCAGCCTTTAACTGCCCCCATCCAGTTAAAAACAAAAAGCCTTTTGTCCATCTCCAAGATTTTTAGACCTAATAAATGAAAATATTCAATTAAGTTGAACAATCTCTTTGATACTTTTGTTCCGAAGAACGCTGATGTTAAATGTGAAGTATGTGTCCACTTCCTTATCTCTCCACTTTGAAGTTACCACCTCTATAGTGCCATTGTTTTCTCTAATCACAATGTAAAATACTTATTTTCCACTGATAAGCGAATTTGCATCTCCTCATTTCTCCAGACGTCTGCTTCTAATCAACTCTGTTTTGCTTCATTTTTTTCTTTTGTTTAGTCTTAATTTTCCCCCCTTCTTAACATGTTCCCCCTTTTTAAAAATGAAAGGTTTTAATTTGAAAGACAATTTCATTTCTCAGCAATTTATCAGTTCTACCGCATCAGTTATTAGAAAGATTTCAAAAGCATGCGTTAACATAAAATATACCCGAGTATTTACACCCAATGTTCCCAAAATTCTCTTGTACACTCAATATAAAGCATCCCTAATGACGTTTTCTGACCCAGACCGCATAGAAAACTCCATGGAAGTAACCTGGTGTTCTGCTCTTGAAAGTTCTCCAGAAAAGTTTGGGGAATTATGGTTATCCGTTGGATTACGGTCATCATAAATCTCAATGTATCAATGCCAGCACCAAACTTTCAATTGGAGAAATACTTCTGTTGGTGACGATTTAATTTCCTTGAGAAATACCCCACAGGCATTTCAAGTCCAAGTTCTTCATCTTGCAACAGCACAATGCCCACATCAATATCACTAGCATCCACAGTCAGTTTAAGCTGTTTTGTCATAATTGGGTGCAGCTAACACTGGCTTTGATGCCAAAATACTGGAATGCAGTTTGACAGTCCTCTATCCAGTTCAATTTCTTGTTGTTCAAAGATTCTGTCAGTGATGCTATCACATTGCTAACGTTTGACATGAACTTGCAATAAAATCCACTCATTCCCAGAAACCATAACCTTGTAGGATCTGGAAAATCCCAAATGGCCTGTATTTTCTCATCTCCTGGGGCCATTTGACCATGTCCCATGGCATGTCCTAAATTATGGGATTTCAGCTTTAGCAATTCGCTTTTTGCAAAATTCACGACCAGATTAGCCTATTTTATACGTTCAAATAGAAGTGTTGTAGATGTTCTTCCCAACTTTAACTAAGAACAACTAAATCATCCAGGTAGACTGCACAGTGACTTAGTCCTTGAATATCTAAGTTGAAGGTCTCTGAAATGTTGCGGGTGCGTTCTTCATCTCGAACAGCAGAACTTTAAATTGAAAAATCCACTTGGCAACACGAATGCTGAGATTTCCTTCGCTCTCTCAGGCAAAAGGGTGCTTGCCAATAGTCCTTTAGCAAGTCTATTTTTGTGATAAATGTAGATTGCACAACTTTTCAATGCAATCCTTCAACTGTGATATCAGAAATGAATCCCTCCCAGTGATGCCATTCACTTTCCTCTGGTCCACACAAAGTCATTGTGTTCCGTCCGACTTTGGCACCATTACGATAGGGGAGCGCCAATCACTAGAACTAATTAATGTCATTTTGGCGCATATATTCCAAGTCCTTCCGTACTTGTGATCATTTTGCTGGATTTAACCTATATGGATGTTGCTTTATGGGAACTGTTGCCCCCACATGTACATCATTCATCATTATCGCCATTCTACCTAGTTATTCCCATAAATACATTTATAAGACTGCAGTAACTTCCAATTCACCTCTTATCAGATACCTAACTAGTTGTGTAAATTTTTTCAGCACTTTGTGTTGTACCTGTAAAATCTCAACTACTTTGACCAGTGGATTAGTCAAACATTTTACCCAGGTCCCTTATTTGTGAGATGAACAAAGGGCAAAACAGGTTCACGGTTTAACGCAATTTTATTCACAATTCTCTCGCTCACACAAAATATAACTCCGATTCACAGCTGAGCTCTAGTGATTACCCGCACTTAGTGAAGGATACTGGCCAGGCTTTGATCACTCGATGTGGATGTCTTCTCTGGGCTGCGAAATCCAGGGTCCCTTCTTGCAATGGTTGTGCCTGGGGAACTCCCAGGTTATCACTGAAGATCTGTTCCGATATTTGTTCCTTTTGTACTGCTCTGCTAGCATTGAGTCATAGGTATGCGCCCACAATTGGCCATTGTCCTATCCAGGGTGATTCAATCACGACCCATTGCCCTCAGAAACACCCTCATCTGACCAACTAACTGCCCATTGTGGAGTCTGATGGCTTCCAATGTCTGGTCCTTCATCCTGCTGTAAAGTTGATCACCTGTGCCTGGAAATTTGTTACATATTCATTGCAAGGTCTTGTTCTTTTGTGTAAATGCAAGTGGGTAATCAGAATGTTCATGTAGCAATAACGGGTTTGTGCGTTCAGTTGAGTGCTCTTGCAGATGGCCAGCATCAATTCAGCCGGGGCTTTGTGTGGAAGTTTCTGTTCCTGGCCTATGTGTCTTCTCGGCCTGTTTCCAGCACCACATTCCTCATTATTCAAATGAATTAGGCGGACGTCACTGTCAGAATTGAACCCTTCTTCCTGCTTCATAACTGTCAAGACCTCATGCCTCAAGACCTCTATCCCAATACCCCTTGAGCATGTTAATGCGGCACTCTGAGATTTTTGTCAGGTGTGCATACCAAATCATTTACTTTGCTCAGTTTTCTTTCAATTTGATGCGATCCACTAAATCTAGCTTTTAATGGTTAGCCCAACAATAGCGGTAATAGCATGAGTACTTTCTCTTCAAAACGTGCTTTCCTAGCAGTCATGACTTTCATTCGCTGCTAGACTGTCTTTAAGTGCTTCCTTGCCACTTCGCCAGCCCCAATCAGCCTTTCCCTGAAACCGATATGTAGTCTCTGACTTCTTATTTAATAACTTTTCTTGGATTCTTTTCAGGGGTCCTCTGCCTTCATGTCCATAGACCAATTCAAAAGGACTAAATCTGGTAGAATCATTCGGTGCATCCTTAATGGCAAATAAGAAAAATGGAATCCCTTTGTCCCAATCATGAAGATAATCTTGACACTTCGCTCTCACATTGTTTTCAAAGTTTGATGCAACCTTTTCAATGCTCCCTGTGACTCTGACGCTCCCTGTGACTCTGACGCTCCCTGTGACTCTGACGCTCCCTGTGACTCTGACGCTCCCTGTGACTCTGGCGCTCCCTGTGACTCTGGCGCTCCCTGTGACTCTGACGCTCCCTGTGACTCTGGCGCTCCCTGTGACTCTGAATGATACGCCAAAGGTTTATACATTTTATTTCCAGGCTATTTATGACCTCTTTAAATAACATGGCATTTGACCCTTGATCTGATTGTATCTCTTTTGGTAGGCCATATCTCGTAAAGAACTTGGTTAATTCCTCTACCACTTCATCACTGTAACGGTTCTTAATGGTACAGTATAAGGAAATGTAGTGGATAAATACATAATAGCTAGCAAGTATTGAACTCCACTTGGTGTTTTCGACAAAGGCCCTATACAAAGAACAAAGAAATGTACAGCACAGGCCCTTCGGCCCTCCAAGCCCGTGCCGACCATGCTGCCCGATTAAACTACAATCTTCTACACTTCCTGGGTCCATATCCCTCTATTCTCATCCTATTCATGTATTTGTCAAGATGCCCCTTAAATGTCACTATCGTCCCTGCTTCCACCACCTCCTCCGGTAGCGAGTTCCAGGCACCCACTACCCTCTTGTGTAAAAAAAAAAAAAAAAAAAAAAAAAAACTTGCCTTGTACATCTCCTCTAAACCTTGCCCCTCACACCTTAAACCTATGCCCCCTAGTAATTGACCCCTCTACCCTGGGAAAAAGCCTCCGACTATCCACTCTGTCTATGCCCCTCATAATTTTGTAGACCTCTATCAGGTCACCCCTCAACCTCCGTCGTTCCAGTGAGAACAAACCAAGTTTATTCAACCGCTCCTCATAGCTAATGCCCTCCATACCAGGCAACATGCTGGTAAATCTCTTCTGCACCCTCTCTAAAGCCTCCACATCCTTCTGGTAGTGTGGCGACCAGAATTGAGCACTATACTCCAAGTGTGGCCAAACTAAGGTTCTATACAGCTGTAACATGACTTGCCAATTCTTAAATCAATGCCCCGGCCAATGAAGGCAAGCATGCCGTATGCCGCCTTGACTACCTTCTCCACCTGTGTTGCCCCTTTCAGTGACCTGTGGACCTGTACACCTAGATCTCTCTGACTTTCAATACACTTGAGAGTTCTACCATTCACTGTATATTCCCTACCTGCATTAGACCTTCCAAAATGCATTACCTCACATTTGTCCGGATTAAACTCCATCTGCCATCTCTCCGCCCAAGTCTCCAAATGATCTAAATCCTGCTGTATCCTCTGACAGTCCTCAATGCTATCCGCAATTCCACCAACCTTTGTGTCGTTTGCAAACTTACTAATCAGTCCACTTACAGTTTCCTCCAAATCATTTATATATACTACAAACAGCAAAGGTCCCAGCACTGATCCCTGCGGAACACCACAAGTCACAGCCCTCCAATTAGAAAAGCATCCTTCCATTACTGCTACTCTGCCTTCTATGACCGAGCCAGTTCTGAATCCACCTTGCCAGCTCACCCCTGATCCTGTGTGACTTCACCTTTTGTACTAGTCTACCATGAGGGACCTTGTCAAAGGCCTTACTGAAGTCCATATAGACAACATCCACTGCCCTACCTGCATCAATCATCTTTGTGACCTCCTCGAAAAACTCTATCAAGTTAGTGAGACACAACCTCCCCTTCACAAAACCATGCTGCCTCTCACTAATACATCCATTTGCTTCCAAATGGGAGTAGATCCTGTCTCGAAGAATTCTCTCCAGTAATTTCCCTACCACTGAAGTAAGGCTCACCGGCCTGTAGTTCCCTGGATTATCCTTGCTACCCTTCTTAAACAGAGGAACAACATTGGCTATTCTCCAGTCCTCCGGGACATCACCTGAAGACAGTGAGGATCCAAAGATTTCTGTCAAGGCTTCAGCAATTTCCCCTCCAGCCTCCTTCAGTATTCTGGGGTAGACCCCATCAGGCACTGGGGACTTATCTACCTTAATATTTTTCAAGACGCCCAACGCCTCGTCTTTTTGGATCTCAATGTGACCCAGGCTATCTACACCCCCTTCTCCAGACTCAACATCTAATAATTCCTTCTTTTTGATGAATACTGATGCAAAGTATTCATTTAGTACCTCGCCCATTTCCTCTGGCTCCACACATAGATTCCCTTGCCTATCCTTCAGTGGGCCAACCCTTTCCCTGGCTACCCTCTTGCTTTTTATGTACATGTAAAAAGCCTTGGGATCTTCCTTAACCCTATTTGCAAATGACTTTTCGTGACCCCCTTCTAGCCCTCCTGACTCCTTGCTTCAGTTCCTTCCTACTTTCCTTATATTCCACGCAGGCTTCGTCTGCTCCCAGCCTTTTAGCCCTGACAAATGCCTCCTTTTTCTTTTTGACGAGGCCTACAGTATCTCTCGTTATCCAAGGTTCCTGAAAATTGCCGTATTTATCCTTCTTCCTCACAGGAACATGCCAGTCCTGAATTCCTTTCAACTGACACTTGAAAGCCTCCCACATGTCAGATGTTGATTTGCCCTCAAACATCCCCCCCCAATCTTGGTTCTTCAGTTCCTGTCTAATATTGTTATAATTAGCCTTCCCCCAATTTAGCACATTCACCCTAGGACCACTCTTATCCTTGTCCACCAGCACTTTAAAACTTACTGAATTGTGGTCACTGTTCCCGAAATGCTACCCTACTGAAACTTCTACCACCTGGCCGGGCTCATTCCGCAATACCAGGTCCAGTACAGCCCCTTCCCTAGTTGGACTGTCTACATATTGTTTTAAGAAGCCCTCCTGGATGCTCCTTACAAACTCTGCCCCGTCTAAGCCCCGGCACTAAGTGAGTCCCAGTCAATATTGGGGAAGTTGAAGTCTCCCATCACAACAACCCTGTTGATTTTATTCTTTTCCAAAATCTGTCAACCTATCTGCTCCTCTATCTCCCGCTGGCTGTTGGGAGGCCTGTAGTAAACCCCCAACGTTGTGACTGCACCCTTTTTATTCCTGATCTCTACCCATATAGCCTCACTGCCCTCTGAGGTGTCCTCCCGCAGTACAGCTGTGATATTCTCCCTAACCAGTAGCGCAACTCCGCCACCCCTTTTACATCTCCCTCTATCCTGCCTGAAACATCTAAATCCTGGAACGTTTAGCTGCCAATCCTGCCCTTCCCTCAACCAGGTCTCTGTAATGGCAACAACATCATAGTTCCAAGTAGTAATCCAAGCTCTAAGTTCATCTGCCTTACCCGTAATGCTCCTTGCATTAAAACATATGCACTTCAGGCCACCAGACCCGCTGTGTTCAGCAACTTCACCCTGTCTGCTCTGCCTCAGAGCCCCACTGTCCCTATTCCCTAGTTCTCCCTCAATGCTCTCACCTTCTGACCTATTGCTCCCGTGCCCACCCCCCTGCCATACTAGTTTAAACCCTCCCGTGTGACACTAGCAAACCTTGCGGCCAGGATATTTATGCCTCTCCGGTTTAGATGCAACCCGTCCTTATATAGGTCACCCCTGCCTTGGAAGTGGTCCAGATAACGGAAACCCTCCCTCCTACACCAGCTGTTTAGCCACGTGTTTAGCTGCTCTATCTTCCTATTTCTAGCCTCACTGGCACGTGGCACAGTGAGTAATCCCGAGATTACAACCCTAGAGGTCCTGTCTTTTAACTTTCTGCCTAGCTCCCTGAACTCCTGCTGCAGGACCTCATGCCCCTTCCTGCCTATGTCGTTAGTACCAATATGTACAACGACCTCTGCCTGCTTGCCCTCCCCCTTCAGGATGCCCTCTACCTGTTCGGAGACATTCTGGACCCTGGCACCAGGGAGGCAACATACCATCCTGGAGTCTCTTTCACGTCCACAGAAGCGCCTATCTGTGCCCCTGACTATAGAGTCCCCTATGACTATTGCTCTTCTGCGCTTTGACCCTCCCTTCTGAACATCAGAGCCAGCCGTGGTGCCACTGCTCTGGCTGCTGCTGTTTTCCCCTGATAGGCTATCCGCCCCGACAGTATCCAAAGGGGTATACCTGTTCGAGAGGGGGACAACCACAGGGGATTCCTGCACTGACTGCCTGCCCTTTCTGATGGTCGCCCATTTCTCTGCCTGCACGTTGGGTGTGACCACATTTATATAACTGCTATCTATGACGCTTTCCACCACCTGCATGCTCCTAAGTGCATCCAACTGCCGCTCCAATCGAACCATGCGGTGTGTGAGGAGCTCCAGTTGGGTGCACATTTTGCAGATGAAGCCATCCGGGACGCTGGAAACCTCCCGGACCTGCCACATCTCACAGTCAGAGCACTGCACCCCTCTAACTGACATTGCGTCAATTAATTAGTAAATTAAATTAAAAAGTTAACAAGAAAGTTACTGTTAACTATATGTTTCCTAGCATTAGATTTCTACTATAAATGTGAAAGCTAAATACAGTACTCTCCGATCTCTGGCTTAGATACCCCTCAATTATAATTAAGTAATTATGTTTAATTAGTTTAGCAATGCTTAATTTTTTTAAATTTAGTGTAGATTCCCAACCAGCCAATCAAGTCACAGCTTTTCTGTGATGTCACTTCAGTGTCCCCCCCCCCCCACACACACACACACACACACACACACACACACACACACAATTTGAAAAGGTAATAAAAGTAAAAATGAGTAAAAATCACTTACCTTGTGAGGGTCTCAGATGTTCTCAGGTTCTCTCCCTGCAGATTAAAAGTTACAGGCCAGAAGAAAGAGAGAGAACAAAACAGTAGGAAAAAAGCACCTTCTCCCACTCTGCACCGAATTACCTCACTGCACCATAGAACATAGAAAATACAGCACAGAACAGGCCCTTTGGCCCACGATGTTGTGCCGAACCTTTGTCCTAGATTAATCATAGATTATCATTGAATTTACAGTGCAGAAGGAGGCCATTCGGCCCTTTGAGTCTGCACCGGCTCCTGGAAAGAGCACCCTACCCAAACTCAACACCTCCACCCAACACCAAGGGCAATTTTGGACATTAAGGGCAATTTATCATTGGCCAATTCACCTAACCTGCACATCTTTGGACTGTGGGAGGAAACCGGAGCACCCGGAGGAAACCCACGCAGACACGGGGAGGACACCAAGTTCCAAATTCCCCACTCTGGATGTGTCTCACTCAGGCTGTGTCTCTTTGACCTGCGCGACACTTACTGAGTGCGCTTTCTGTCTGTCTCTTATACAGACTTCTGGATGACTCACACGACTTAAACTTCAAAGAGAAGAATACGATGTGTACCTTTGTGCCCCTAAACAGGCCTCAGGTGACTGCCAGATAACTGCCTCTCAGCAATTAGGGTGGGGGCAGCTTCAGCCAATCAGACACTAATCTACACACTGCACTTTTAACTGAAAAACAGAATTAGATTTACCACTTACCTTTCCTGGTTACCTCACTGCACCAAATTACCAAGTTCCAAATTCCCCACTCTGGATATGTCTCACTCACTCAGGCTGTCTCTCTTTGACCTGCGCAATGCTTACTGAGTGCGCTTTTTGTCTGTTGATTAGAACTCCTGTTAAAGGTCCTTTTGAAAGCTGGAATAGGGTTTAAAGGTCCTGGCTTTATTGCAGCTTATGGTTTCTCTATTTCTTGATATGTTTGTCAATTTAACTACATTTTTATGTAATCCCGGCCGTAAAACTGTGTCCGTATCTTCGCTTGTGTTTTCTTTAATTCTAGATGCCATTTTCTCATTAATCAAATGACCTTTACAAAATAACATTCAGGAATATACTGAGCCTCCAATTCCAAGTAAGCGATTTGATAGATTTGTTATAATTTGGAATAATTAATCAATCTCTTTGAAATAAACATGTGGGCTTCTTTCCCTTTGTTCCACCTCCATTCAGCTTACTAAAGGTAGTGTCAAATAACCACCTCACTCTTCTCAACTTGTGTCTTAAGAGCACAGGATATGTGCCTGCGACCTTGTTACTACACCATAGTGGATGTGGGTTTTTTCTCGAATAATGTGAGGAACGAAGTACAGTCCACTGAGGAACAGTCCAGTCATTGTGTAAACAATAAATAAAGAATGTTTATTAACTTAAGACAAGAAGGACTAAAATACATTATGGCACTTTTTTTGAATAAATGTTTTTTATTGGGTTTTTGAACAAAGTATATTTACCATTTATGTACACAAAATAGAATACATATATATATATATATACACATAGAAGAGAATACATTATGACACTTAAGTATACTGATGACTATACACTTGATTTGAAGCTTCATTTGAAACTATCCCTTGGTCCCCAACTACCTGTGTTTACCTGAACTCTGAGACACTCCTTTTCCCAAACAACATTCAATCTTAAATGTCTTTGAGCTAAATAATTACCACACCCAGGTTAAGATGGCCACCCCTTCAGGTTTAGCGAAGGGGGAAGAATGGATTTTTCTGTCAGGAAATTATGGGCGCAAAATAAGTTGAAGTGTGTTTGGCGGGATGTCTCTCAGTGGCTGCAGCGCCGCGATTTACCCTGCTATTCAAGGACACTTGGCTGTTTTTCTGGGCCTCAGGGAGCTTCTTCCTGTCGAGGCAACACTCTAGTCGATTTCCAGAAACAGCTCCTTAAATATCAGCGTGCCATTTTGAACAGCTGGACCCCCCCCCCCTTCACACTCAACCTTGTCGAGGCTGCTGGAAACCCCCCTCTAATGAGTAAGGTCCCCTTCGCAGTGCCAACCTGGTACCCAGGTACTGCCAGCCTGACACCTTGGCAGGCTCACCTGGGCACCCTGGTCCACATTTGTGGAAAACTGGCTTGTTTGACCACCTGAGGTGACATCGCACATGGTCCTGTGCTAAGCGATGCCCTGGCGCGGTCTCGCACACACGGCCATTGACTCCTGACGCCGGGTGCATCCGGCATCTCGGTACTTAAATGAGCTTAATGACTCATTTAAATATTCGGATCTAGATCGCGGCTACAAGGGCGAGATCCAGATGGCGCTGGGTGAAGCAAGTCTGGGGATTCACGATTGTCCTGCTGCACAGGCCGATTTTGGCACGAGATTCACCCATTGCGCCCATCTCCATGTTGGGCGTAATGTGGGGGCTGAAACTATATCTGCAACTTGGTGCAGTTCAGATGCTGGCTGTCTCTCTGTCTTTTCTTTTAGTTCTATAATTAAACTATTTCTTTCTCTTTGATGTTATTCCCCCCATGGAGTTGGCTTTTGGCAGGCACCTGTCCATTTCCTTATCTATCCACCACCTCTACAGCCCCATTGTTTTCTCTAATCACAAATGTGAAATACTTCTTTTCCATTGAGCGACAAATTCCATCTCATCACTTCTCCAGAAGTCTGCTTCGATTCAACTCCCTTTGTTTGACTTTGTTATTTTTCTATCTTATTGTTCTCCCTTCTTCACAGTTTCCAAGATATTTTTCCTCCCAAGTTTCTCCCAGCAAAGTCCAGCTGATAAATCATTGGAGACTTCAGGGCAGCGTTGGAGGATTGGCAACCCTGCTTGCAATAATAAAGTGACTCTAATGCAATGAATGGCCGAAGATTCAGGAAGTGAACAGATCTTTGTAGCAGTTGAAGGACAAGAGTTGATCAAAGAGGAAGATTTTGAGAAGGCTTTTTAAGATTGGAAGAGGGATACCAAGGCAAGAGGAGAATTTTCAGAGCAGGCCTGAGACAGTTTGCCCCTCGCACTGACGATGAAGATTGGTGGCCGCGGGCAGGGTGTAGTGCACAGGGGACCAGAGTTCGATTCTAGATAGAGCCAGGAAGGGTGATGCTGGGAGAGATTTGTTATTCAGCACATTTGATAACCTCGTCCCAATTTCTTGCCTCTTCCCGATATTCCTTTCAATATCTTTGATGTGAAGGAGAGATGTAAATCGGTGAGAAAATGAACATTATTATGTGTAATTAAAAAATAGAGGAATAGACGCACCTAATAAATTGTGCTGATATATTTATTTTATGAAGTAAGTTACTTGCAACCTTGGTAAATGGCCTGAGCAAATGGCTTCCCACAGCTCATCTGAAAACTCACTGGTTTAACTCGAACTCTGAGGTTCAGTAAGTTCACGCCCGGTTCTGACAAAATAGAAATAAAATAACCAGTTCTCTTTTCTCATAGGAGTCGCAGGTGAACTGGAGACTTGTTCTGGGAGCATTTTTAAGAGGCATCATAGCTCTGAAGTCACGCTCAATTGCGGCATATTGACTATCTTTAGGGGGCAACAGAAAGCTACTAAAAAAGCTACTAAAACTATAAAGAAGAGTAAGATAGATTATGAGAGTAAACTTGCTCAGAATATAAAAACAGATAGTAAAAGTTTCTACAAATACATAAAACAAAAAAGTGTGGAAAAGGTAAATATTGGTCCTTTAGAGGATGAGAAAGGAGATTTAATAATGGGAGATGAGGAAATGGCTGAGGAACTGAACAGGCTTTTGGGTCGGTCTTCACAGTGGAAGACACAAATAACATGCCAGTGACTAATAGAAATGAGGCTATGACAGGTGAGGACCTTGAGAGGTTGTTATCACCAAGGAGGTAGTGATGGGCAAGCTAATGGGGCTGAAGGTAGACAAGTCTCCTGGACCTGATGGAATGCATCCCAGAGTGCTAAAAGAGATGGCTAGGGAAATTGCAAATGCACTAGTGATAATTTACCAAAATTCACTAGACTCTGGGGTGGTCCTGGCGGATTGGAAATTAGCAAACGTGACACCACTGTTTAAAAAAGGAGGTAGGCAGAAAGCGGGTAATTATAGGCCAGTGAGCTTAACTTCGGTAGCAGGGAAGATGCTGGAATCTATCATCAAGGAAGAAATAGCGAGGCATCTGGATGGAAATTGTCCCATTGGGCAGATGCAGCATGGGTTCATAAAGGGCAGGTCGTGCCTAACTAATTTAGTGGAATTTTTTGAGGACATTAACGGTGCAGTAGATAACGGGGAGCCAATGGATGTGGTATATCTGGATTTCCAGAAAGCCTTTGACAAGGTGCCACACAAAAGGTTGCTGCATAAGATAAAGATGCATGGCATTAAGGGGAAAGTAGTACCATGGATAGAGGATTGGTTAATTAATAGAAAGCAAAGAGTGGGATTAATGGGTGTTTCACTGGTTGGCAATCAGTAGCTAGTGGTGTCCCTCAGGGATCAGTGTTGGGCCCACAACTGTTCACAATTTACATAGATGATTTGGAGTTGGGGACCAAGGGCAATGTGTCCAAGTTTGCTGACGACACTAAGATAAGTGGTAAAGCAAAAAGTGCAGATGATACTGGAAGTCTGCAGAGGGATTTGGATAGGCTAAGTGAATGGGCTAGGGTCTGGCAGATGGAATACAATGTTGACAAATGTGAGGTTATCCATTTTAGTAGGAATAACAGCAAAAGAGATTATTATTTAAATGATAACATATTAAAACATGCTGCTGTGCAGAGAGACCTGGGTATGCTAGTGCATGAGTCGCAAAAAGTTGGTTTACAGGTGTAACAGGTGATTAAGAAGGCAAATGGAATTTTGTCCTTCATTGCTAGAGGGATGGAGTTTAAGACTAGGGAGGTTATGCTGCAATTGTATAAGGTGTTAGTGAGGCCACACCTGGAGTATTGTGTTCAGTTTTGGTCTCCTTACTTGAGAAAGGACGTACTGGCACTGGAGGGTGTGCAGAGGAGATTCACTAGGTTAATCCCAGAGCTGAAGGAGTTGGATTACGAGAAGAGGTTGAGTAGACTGGGACTGTACTCGTTGGAATTTAGAAGGATGCGGGGGGATCTTATAGAAACATATAAGATTATGAAGGGAATAGATAGGATAGATGCGAGCAGGTCATTACACAGGACCAGGTCTAGGACCGCTTGTTCCCTCGTAGGTTCCATTACATACTGTTCTAGGAAACTATCGCGGATACATTCTATAAACTCCTCCTCAAGGCTGCCTTGACCGACCTGGTTAAACCAATCGACATGTAGATTAAAATCCCCCATGATAACTGCTGTACCATTTCTACATGCATCTGTTATTTCTTTGTTTATTGCCTGCCCCACAGTTCTCCCCGTGTCTGCGTGGGTTTCCTCCAGGTGCTCCAGTTTCCTCCCACAAGCCCCGAAAGACATGCTATTCGGTAATTTGGTCATTCTTTTCTTTTTCTTTTTAAAATTATATTTTATTTCCAATTAAGGAGTAATTTAGCATAACCAATCCACCTAGCCTGCACATCTTTGGGTTGTGGGGGTGGGACCCACGCAGACATGGGGAGAATGTGCAAACTCCACACGGACAGTGACCCAGGGCCGGGATTCGAACCCGGGTCCTCAGCGCCTCAGTCCCAGTGCTATCCACTGCGCCACATGCCACCCAAAATTTGGGCATTCTTAATTCTCCATCTGTGTACCCGAACAGACGCCGGAATGTGGCGTATCGGGGATTTTCTCAATAACTTCATTGCGGTGTTAATGTTACTTGTGACAAAGATTATTTTAAAAGATTATTATTGTTACCTGATGTCTACCCATGGACTATAAGCTCTCGGTAATCTGCAATGTAGCTCCACTGATGAAGCAACTGGTTAAAGTTAGGCGAAACATACCGATCCAGAGTATTTCTGGTTCAATTTGGCCTTTGTTGACTTGTATGATCTTCAATAGGATAGCTCACAATTGAACATTGTTTTTTTAAAATTCTTTCATGGATGTGGACATCACTGGTTGGGCCAGAATTTATTACCCATCCCAAACTGCTCTTGGGAGGAGGCATTTCAGAGTCAGCCACACTTCTGAGGATCTGGAGTCACGTGTAAGCCAGACCAGATAGGGCTGGCACATTTTTTTTTAAAAGAACATTGGTGAACCAGGTGGGTTTTTAAAACAATCGTTTCATGGTTCTCATTAAATTTAAATTCCAACATCTTGTGACGGGGGTTCAAACCAGTGTCCTCAGAGCATCACCCTGGGTCACTCCACCACTGTCTCCCATGATAATGATGGGGGGGAGGTTTGAACATATCGGTTTAATTTTGTCAGACGCCAGTCTCGGCTGATGTCAGGGGAACCCCTCCTGCCTTTAGCTCAAAATAGCTTCAATCATCCTTGGCCTCAAATAATTTTGCAGTGCAGAGATCATTCAACCTACTGTGGCTCTATGAAAGAGCTATTAAATTAGTCCCATGCCCAGCCTGTTCCCCATTCCCATTTAAATGTTTGAAAAATGATGACTTTATAAATCTATAATGGGTTCGGCACGCACTGCCTCTTTCTGATTGGCTAATCCATGGCCTTGAAACCCCCCTTAAATTCATCTACAACACCGAGGGAGTTGTGTTCATTTTGTAATGGTTAAACTATGGTTTAATGGGGGTGGGGGGGGGGGGGGGGGTGGGGGGTGATGCTTTATCGCTTCTCATCACAAACCTACAAAGTTCCACAGTTGAAGATTTGGACTAATTCCAAGGGGCTGGTTTAGCACAGGGCTAAATAGCTGGCTTTTAAAGCAGACCCAGGCAGGCCAGCAGTGCGGGTTCAGTTCCTGTACCAGCCTCCCCGAACAGGTGCCGGAATGTGGCGACTAGGGGCTTTTCACAGTAACTTCATTTGAAGCATAATTATGACAATAAGCGATTTTCTTTTTTTTTCATAATTCCGTCATTTAATTGTGCTGCTCCCTGTAAATAAAATAACCCACGGCCGCCAGCAACAGGAGGAGGTCCAGTGTAAATCTAACCCTTTGTTTGACAGCGAAGACCCAATCAGCATAAGGAGGACTGATGTTAAAAATATCTGTAGCTGGTGAAATGATTGTGCAGAACAAAGGATCAGGAAAGATAATAATAATTGGCACAAGTAGGCTTACATTAACGCTGCAATGAAGTTACTGTGAAAAGCCCCTAGTTGTCACATTCCGGCACCTGTTCAAGTTCACAGAGGGAGAATTCAGAATGTCCAATTCACATAACAGCACGTCTTTGGACTGTGGGAGGAAACCCACGCAGACACGGGGAGAACGTGCAGACTCCGCACAGACAGTGACACAAGCCGGGAATCGAACCTGGGACCCTGGCGCTGTGAAGCAACAGTGCTAACCACTGTGCTACCGTGCATTTGGGCATTCCCTGTGAGAGGAAAGCACATTTTATTTCCCAGATTACATGTGTTCTTGTGACTCGCTTGCAACAAATAATTGGGTCATTGTGTTGCCCGGTGTCCATGCCACAGACTAGTGAGGAAATCGGTTAGAACTTGGCTGAAGAACGTGCCAATGATCTGTGTGATTGGCAGTGACATCTGGTACATGTCAATGGCTTCTGAGGCTTGTTCACTGAGTCACTGGACAATGGTCTCCTGCTAGCTAATGCTTCCCTTGGTTGTGATATTTTGAGACATGGGGCATAATGTTATTATTTTATTGAGATATACCTTGAGGTGACCAATCCAGGTGATAGAATTGCGGTTTCAAGGTGTAAAAACATTGCTGACCCCAGATTATATTTGCACAATGAATTTAAACAGTTTGGTCACACGCAGCCCCAGGCTAAATGAAATGTGCTTGTGTGTATGAGGGTCAGAAATAGAAATAATAAATACTGAACTAGGTCAAATACTGCTTCAGTGGTTCAGCTGCTTGTGACAGATTAAGTTCAGGAGTCAGGCTGGATGCAGTGTGTTTACTTCGAGAGGATTCTTTGTCATGTTAATAAGCAGTGATTTAGGACTCTCATGCTGCATGTGAGTGGTAGACTGACTCGAACATTTAGCGTGATGAGAAACTGTTAGCTTAATCGTCCCTGCACCCTGACCAGGGGTAACAGCACACAGGCACTAAGCTCATCTCACCAACACCTGAGCAGCAGGTAACATTCACTCTGAACCCGGTGTGAATGGCAAGGTCACATCTCTGCGAACAATAAAGAAAAGGTTGGGAATGAGCATCAAGAGGTTCTGGGAGTAGGTGGTGTGGGCAGAGGACCTCGTTTTGCTCAGGTTGCAATTATCTTTCAACTAGTCTGACATTCCTATCCTTCTTTTTAAATAAATTTAGAGCACCCAATTCATTTTTTCCAATTAAGGGGCAATTTAGCGTGGGGCCAATCCACCTACCCTGCACATCTTTGGGTTGTGGGGGCGAAACCCACGCAGACACGGGGAGAATGTGCAAACTCCACACGGACAGTGACCCAGAGCTGGGATCGAACCTGGGAACTCGGTGCAGTGAGGCAGCAGGGCTAACAACTGCGCCACCATGCTGCCCGTGAGATTCCTATCCTGATGCCGTCTGAACATAGAAGCCCAGAGATTGTGTGAATCCACAGAATGTAATTTTTCACTAGTTCAGGACTGGACAAGAATCTACATGCTCACCATCCCATTTCTAACTTTTTTTTTCCATAGAATTTACAGTGCAGAAGGAGGCCATTCGGCCCATTGAGTCTGCACCGGCTCTTGGAAAGAGCACCCGACCCAAGCTCAACACCACCACCCTATCCCCACAACCCAGTAACCCCACCCAACACTAAGGGTAATTTTGGACACTAAGGGCAATTTATCATGGCCAATCCACCTAACCTACACATCTTTGGACTGTGGGAGGAAACCGGGGCACCCGGAGGAAACCCACGCACACACGGGGAGGATGTGCAGACTCCGCACAGACAGTGACCCAAGCCGGACAGTGACCCAAGCCAGAACGTCTGCGTAAAACGTGTAGGCCTGGCTGTTTCATCGTCACTTGCCATCTAAAATTAAAGTTTTGGTCCAACTGAGCAGTATGAAGTCCAAAACCATGCCTCCATGACTTCCAGCAAAATCTTTGCCCCGAATCCATGTCTTTCCCAGTGGCTCATTCTACTCTAACTGTTAAATGGAGATCCCCGATGATTCCAGCGTTCCAGTCGACTACGTCTGCAGGAAGTGTAACCAATGGCAGTTCCTCACAGACCGTGTGGTTCAGTTGGAGCAGCAGTTGGATGCACTTAGGAGCATGCAGGTGGCGGAAAGCATCATAGATAGGAGTTATAGAGACCTGGTCAAACCCAAGGTGCAGGCAGACAGATGGATGACCACTAGAAAGGGCAGGCAGTCAGTGCAGGAATCCTCTGTGGTTGTCCCCCTCTCTAACAGGTATACCGTTTTGGATACTGTTGGGGGAGATAGCCTATCAGGGGAAAACCAACCAGAACAGTGGCACCACAACTGGCTATTGTTGCTCATCACGGGAGGGCAAATTGCAGGAGAGCGATAGGTATAGGGGACTTTAGTAAGGGCCAAAGATAGGCGCTTCTGAAAGAGACTCCAGGATGGTACGTTGCCTCCCTGGTGCCAGGGTCAAGGATGTCTCTGAACGAACACAGGACATCCTGAAGGGGGAAGGTGAACAGCCAGAGTTCGTAGTACACATAGGTACTAATGACATAGGCAGGAAGAGTGATGAGGTCCTGCAGAAGGAGATCAGGGAGTTCGGCAATAAGCTAAAAAGCAGGACCTCTCGAGTTGTAATCTTAGGATTGCTCCCTGTGCCACGTGCTAGTGAGGCTAGAAATAGGAGGATAGTGCAGCTAAATATGTGGCTAAACTGGTGGTATAGGAGGGAGGATTTCAGATTTCTGGATCATTGGGATCTCTTCTGGGGCAGGTGGGACCTGTACAAGAAGGACGAGTTGCATCTGAACTGGAGGGGCACCGATACCCTGGCTGGGAGGTTTGCTATAGTCACTCGGGAGGATTTAAACTAATATGGCAAGGGGGGTGGGAGCGAGAGCGCTAGCTTAGAAGGTGTAATAACTGAAGGGGAAATAGAGAACCAAAATAAGTGCACAACATCACCCTTTCTGCTCAAACGTAGTGGTTTGAAGTGTATTTGTTTCAACGGCAGAAGTATATCCGGTAAGGCAGATTAATTAGTACTTGTTGTGGCTATCAAAGAAACATGTTTTTTTAAAACTTAGAGTATCCAATTTGTTTTTTTCTCCAATTAAGGGGCAATTGAGCGTGGCCAATCCACCTACGCTGCACATCTTTGGGCTGTGGGAGCGAAACCCACGCAGACATGGGGAGAATGTGCAAACGCCACACGAACAGTGACCCAGAGTCGGGATCAAACTTGGGACCTCGGCGCCATGAGGCAGCAGTGCTAACCACTGCCCCACTGTGCTGCCTGCACAGAAACATGGCTAAAGGAAAGGCAGGATTAGCAGCTGAACGTTGGAGGATATAGATGCTTCAGGAGAGTTAGAGGGGAATGGAAAAGGGGTGGGGGAGTAGCATTACTGGTTAAGGAGAATATTATAGCCGTACTGCGGGAGGACACCTCGGAGGGCTCATACAATGAGGCAATCTGGGTAGAGCTCAGGAACAGGAAGGGGGCAGTCACAATATTGGGTGTTTATTACAGGCCCCTCAACTGAAGCGAGGGATAGAGGAGCAGACAGGAACAGGGATTTTGGATAGGTGCAAAAGTAACAGGGGGTGGGATTCTCCCCTACCCGGCGGGGCGGGGGTCCCAGCGGGATGGAGTGGCTGGAACCACTCCAGCGTTGGGCCACCCCAAAGGTGTGGATTTCTCGGCACCTTTCGGGGCCAAGTCCTCACCCTTAGGGGCTAGGCCTGCGCCGGAGTGGTTGCCGTTCCGCCGGCTGGCGTGGAAGGCCTTTGGCGCCACGCCAGCCGGGGCCGAAGGGACTCTGCCGGCCTGCGGAAGTCCGCGCACTCACGGGAGCGTCAGCGGCTGCTGGCATTATCCCCGTGCATGCCCGGGGGGGGGGGGGGGGGTCACCTATGCGTCAGCCATCGCGGATACCTAGAAGGCCGACGGGTAGTAAAAGAGTGCCCCCACGGCACAGGCCCGCCCGCAGATCGGGGGTCCCCAATCGCGGGCCAGGCCACCGTGGGGGCACCCCCCGGGGCCAGGTCGCCCCGTGCCCCCCCCCCAGGATCCCGAAACCCGCTCGCGCCGCCTGGTCCCGCCGGTAAGGGAGGTGGTTTAATTCACGCCGGCGGGACCGGCATTACAGGGGCGGGACTTCGGCCCATCGCGGGCCTGAGAATCGCCGGGGGGTGGGGCCCGCCAACCGGAGCGGCGCGATTCCCGCCCCCGCCGAATCTCCGGTACCGGAGAATTCGGTGGGCGACGGGGGCGGGATTCACGCCGCTCCCCGGCGATTCTCCGTCCCGGTGGGGGTGGTCGGAGAATCCCACCCAGGGTTGTTGTGGTCGGGGATTTTAATTTCCTCTATATTGACTGGGACTCACTTAGTGCTAGGGGTTGGGATGGGGCCGTTGGTAAGGTGTATCCAGGAAGGCTTCTTGATTCAATATGTAGATAGTCCAACTAGGGAAGGGGCAGTACTGGACCTGGTGTTGGGGAATGAGTCTGGACAGGTGGCTGAGGTTTCAGTAGGGGAACATTTTGGGAGTAGTGACCACAATTCCGTATGTTCTGGGGTACTTTTGGACAGGGATGAGGGTAACCTTTGCGTTAAGGTGCTAAACTGGGGAAAGGCAAATTACAATAACATTAGACAGGAATTGAAGAATTTGGATTGGGTGCGGCTGTTGGAGGGTAAATCAACATGAGACATGTGGGAGTCTTTCAAGCGACAGTTGCTTAGGATTCAGGAAAGTCACGGTCCTGAGGGATAAGTATGGGAAGTTTAGGGAGCCTTAGATAGCGAGGGATATTGTGAACCTCGTCAAAAATAAAAAGGAGACTTTTGTACAGTGTAGAAGGGTGGGGACAGTCGAAACCCTTGAGGAGTATAAAGAAAGTAGGATGGTACTTAAGCGGGAAATTAGGAGGGCTAGGAGGGGTCATGAAAAGTCCTTGGCAAGTAGGATTAAGGTGAATCCCAAAGCTTTTTATTCATATTTAAAAAGCAAGAGGGTGGTCAGGGAAAGGATTGGACCACTTAAGGAAAGTGGGGGGGAATCTGTGTTGAGCCAGAGGAAATGGGCGAGGTACTAAATGAGTAATCTGCATCAGTGTTCACCAAAGAAAGGGACTTTGTGGACGATGATTCTTGGGTAGGGTGTGTGGACAGTCTGGATCATGTTAACATCGAAAAGGAGGCGGTATTGGGTCTTTTAAAAGATATTAAGGTAGATAGGTCTCCTGGGCTTGATGGGATTTACCCCAGAATGCTGAGGGAAGCAAGGGAGGAAATTGTTGGGGCTTTGACTGACATCTTTGTATCCTCATTGGCTACAGGTGAGATCCCAGAGGACTGGCGAATAGCTAATGTGGTACCGCTGTTTAAGAAAGGTAGCAGGGATAATCCTGGAAATTATAGGCCAGTGAGCCTCACGTCGGTAGTAGGTAAATTATTGGAGAGAATTCTCAGGGACAGGGGGCGCGATTCTCCGACCCCCCACCGGGTCGGAGAATCGCCGGGGGCTGGCGTGAATCCCGCCCCGCCGTGTCCCAAATTCTCCGCCACCGGAGATTCGGCAGGAGCGGGAATCGAGCCGCGCCGGGCGGCGGAAATCGCGCCGGTCGGCGGGCCCACCCCCGGTGATTCTCCGGTCCGCGATGGGCCGAAGTCCCGCCGCTGTCAACCCACGCCAGCCAGCATGGATTGAACCACCTTTTGAACGGCAGGACAAGGCGGCGCGGGCGGGTTCCGGGGGGGGCGCGGGGCGATCTGGCCCCCGGGGGGGGTGCCCCCACGGTGGCCTGGCCCGTGATCGGGGCCCACCGATCCGCGGGCGGGCCTGTGCCGTGGGGGCACTCTTTTCCTTCCGCCTTCGCCATGGTCTTCACTATGGCAGAGGCGGAAGAGACCCCCTCCACTGCGCATGCGCGGGGATGCCGTGAGCGGCCGCTGAAGCATGCATCGCACGGCAAAGTCATTTCCACGGCAGCTGGCGGGGCGCCAAAGACCTTTCCCGCCAGCCGGCGAGGCGGAAATCAGTCCGGCGCGGGCCTAGCCCCTCAAGGTGAGGGCTCGGCCCCTCAAGATGCGGAGAATTCCGTACCTTTGGGGAGGCGCGATGCCGGACTGATTCGCGCCGTTTTTGGCGGCGGTCGGCAGACATCGCGTCGATTGCAGAGAATCCCGCCCCTGATTTATACCCATTTGGAAACAAATGGGCTCATTAGCGATAGACAGCATGGTTTTGTGAAGGGGAGGTCGTGCCTCACTAACTTGATTGAGTTTTTTGAGGAAGTGACAAAGATGATTGATGAGGGGAGGGTGGTGGATGTTGTTTACATGGACTTCAGTAAAGCCTTTGACAAGGTGCCTCATGGCAGACTGGTACAAGAGGTGAAGTCACATGGGATCAGAGGTGAGGTGGTAAGATGGATACAGAACTGGCTCGGTCACAGAAGGCAAAGGGTAGCAGTAGAAGAGTGTTTTTCTGAATGGAAGGTTGTGACTGGTGATGTTCTACAGGGATCTGTGCTGGGGCGTCTGTTGTTTGTACATAAACGATTTGGAGGAAAATGTAGCCAGTCTGATTAGTAAGTTCGCGGATGACACCAAGGTTGGTGGAGTGGCAGATAGTGTTGAGGATTGTCAGAAGATACAACAGGGCATAGATAGGTTGGAGACTTGGGCAGAGAAATGGCAAATGGAGTTTAATCCGGACAAATGTGAGGGAATGCATTTTGGTAGGTCTAACCTAGAGGAGAAATATACCGTAAATGGCAAAGCTTTTATGAATATAGAAAGTCAGAGAGATCTGGGAGTGCAGATCAGCAGATCATTGAAGGTGGCAACACAAGTGGACACGGTAGTCAAGAAAGCATATGGAATGTTTGCCTTCATTGGACGGTGCATCGAGTATAAAAACTGGCAAGTCATGCTGCAGTTGTATGGAAAGGGCACTTGGAATATTGCGCACAATTCTGGTCGCCACACTAGCAGAAGGATGTGGGGGCTTTGGAGAGGGTGCAGAGGAGGTTTAGCAGGATGTTGCCTGGTCTGGAGGGTGTTAGCTATGTGGAGAGGCTGAATGGACTTGGACTGTTTTCATTAGAAAGATGGAGGTTGAGGGGTGACCGGATAGAGGTCTACAAGATTATGAGGGGCATGGATAGAGTGGATGGGCAGCACTCTTTCCCAGGGTGGAGGGGTCGGTCACCATGGGGCATAGGTTTAAGGTCCATGGGGCAAAGTTCAGAGGAGATGTGCAAGGCAGGTTTTTTACACAGAGATTGGTGAGTGCCTGGAACACGTTGCCAGGGGAGGTTGTGGAAGCAGATATATTAACGGCGTTCAAAAGGCATCTTGACAAACACATGGATAGGATGGGTATCGCGGGATACGGCACAAGGAAGTGCTGAGGTTTTGGCCCAGGTTGGTATCATGTACAGGCTTGGAGAGCCTGTTCCTGTTCTCTATTGTTCTTTGTTCTGCTCTGTTCAATCCTGAGGCGAATTCTCACCATCTCTGAGCTGCTGTTTTTCACCTCTCCGATATCATGTACCTCTGCTCCCACCTCATCCCCACAACTGCTGATGTCATTGTCCCAGAACAGGTATTGGGGTAAATTTTCCAGCCCCGTCCACCTCGGGAATCGTAGTGGGGGAGATGGAATGTTTGTCGGATCATTGGAAGGTTCAGTGTCCTCCGGCTGCAACTTCTAGTCTCAGGGTGGACACGACCAGAAAATCCTGCCCAAAGAAAGGCTAATTACACAATATTTATAAAAGTAATAGCGAGATTAATGAGCTGAAGGAAGATCAGTAAAAAAAAACTTGAACTTTGTAACGCACTGTATCACGAAAGCAAAAATGTAGGGAAAATTGAATGAAACTTCTCACTCCTTTGTTACATAATGTTCAGAGCCAATGTATCAAATAACCAACAACGTCCACAACCTACCTTGCAACACTTTGTCAATTCACCTGTTCACGTAACAAGATATTGTTACAATAAGCAATTTCCCCACGGGCAGGAATCATTCCTAGCCCAAGAGCTTGTTTTCTCACATGTTGAGTGCCCTAGATAAACATAAAGCTGATTCTGGAGATATCAGCATCTTTCAGTCTGTCACACACCCTGGAAACTTAGCACTCCGGAAGATCATGTTTGACCTGGTGTTGTGGATCCCCCTCTCCTTTCAGTCCACCATTGGGGTTTTGCTGCCCAGACTCTTGACCCTGCCCTCACTCCGTGAATCTCGCCACTGTTTTCTCCTGAATAACGCTCTTTAAAACCTGCCTCTTCGACTAAACATTTAATCACATCCCATCGTTTCTTCTTGGTGTGTCTGATTACAGTCCTGTGAAGTGCCTTTTGGCGTTCCAGGTGCTATATGAATGTGAGTTGTTGTAAATATTCATGTAAAGTGTAAACTATACTGAAAGCTGCACTGATCTTTACAATAGCAACATTTGTACCCAAATGTGACATCTGTAAATAAGAAAAAAAACTGTTCTGTAGCCATAAGAAAATCACATTTATTTAAATACTTTAGGCAATATTTCACTCACCAAAATATTTCAAAAGAGATTTAATTTAAAAAATACTTTTGAAGCAGGTTTACATTAGTTTCTTTTGCACAATGCATTATTTTACAAAGTGCTTGACAATAGGTTAGGCAAAGCATTTCACTGACTTCATTCAATGGTCAGATGCCCAGTTGAATTTTACATTCAAATCCAAGGCCTGCTGGCGTATTAACACTCTGATCGAAGAGTTAAATTACAACCGTTAGGGAAATGCGTTTAACTGAATCAGAATTTCTGCTTGCAGAGGTCAAACTTACAGATGATGGTCCAGGTGCTAATTCTCACTCACCAGCCCCCAGAATAAGTCGGACAGTGCTATAGTGATACTGTATGTGTGCTCTTAACTTTGACTTGTGCTCCTATACAGTGAGGTTCCACACCAGGAGCAGGAGCACCCCCCCCGCCCCAAAGGCATAGTGGGTTTTTCTCAACATTTCTGGTCAGCTACTCACAGCATCCACCTTCCAGTGATGAGAAATTTCAGTTACGTGGGTCGATTGGATGCTGTCTTCCTTAAAGAAGAGAAGATTGGGTGGAGATTTCATCGAGGATGTTCAAAATGGTGACAGGTCTGGACAGAGTGGATTGGGAGGAACTATTTGTATTGGTGGGAGGGTTGAGACACTGATTTGAGGTGACTGGCAAAAAAGAAGCAATGACGACACGTGGAAAAAATCTTTTCAACGCAGTGAGTGGTCAGGAGGGGGAAGATGCCGATTCAATCGTGGCTTTCGAAAGGGAATTGAATAAGCAACTGAAGCAAGGGGGGTGGGGGGCTATGGGGAAAGGGCTGGGAAACGGGACTGGCTGTAAACATTCTATGATTCAATGATTCCCCAGCTGAGAGAATAGATCCAAGACCAGTTCCAAAGCCGCTCTGAAATGTATCCCTGGAAGATGCTTAAAGCTATCCCATGGTGGATGGTTGTCTTTTACACATTGCTGCAAAACAGTTTTAGGTTCATTCTTGCTCACA
The DNA here is from genome assembly GCF_047496885.1 of Scyliorhinus torazame. Taxonomy (NCBI): domain Eukaryota; kingdom Metazoa; phylum Chordata; class Chondrichthyes; order Carcharhiniformes; family Scyliorhinidae; genus Scyliorhinus; species Scyliorhinus torazame. The sequence goes on from NC_092722.1 coordinate 4,962,892, forward strand.
ATTGACAATAAGTGGCAGAAACCAGGATCACACATTTAAGTAACAGAATAAGGAACTTCCTGAATGCACATCGCGCACTCAAACCAGAGCAACACGTTTGTGAGCTTTACCCTTTACTGCTATTTTCATTCCATTAGTGACTTGACACTACGGCTTGAGATGCAATCTTAAGTTTAAAAACTTGAGGGTGGCACGGTGGTGCAGTGGTTAGCACTGCTGCCTCACGGCACCGAGGTCCCAGGTTCGATTCTGGGTCACTGTCCGTGTGGAGTTTGCACATTCTCCCTGTGTTTGCGTGGGTTTCGCCCCCACAACCCAAAGGATGTGCAGGGTAGGTGAATTGGCCACGCTAAATTGCCCCTTAATTGGAAAAAAATAATTGGGTATTCTAAATTTTTTGGGTTTTTTTTAAGTTTAAAAACTTTTTTTGAGTAAGGAATCCAACTTTTATAATATTTGGTACTTTATATAAGTTTTAATGTAATTAACAAATCAAACATTTCACATATCGAAGCAAAGTCCTTGGTATGTCAGTTAGTCACATGATGTGCTATTCACTGGGCAAGATCTTCCGTCTGTTCACACCGGTGGGATTTTACCTCACGCTGTCGTGCCAAATATTTTCCGACAAAGTTCTTGGCCTGGCAGTGGACATAGGTCGGGAGCTTTAAGCTGGAAAATAGAGTTTGATGTTCTGCAATGCAATCAGGCCCCTGTGGCCTCGAGAATTGTGCAGTCCATCAATAGCCATCTCCGATGAAATGTGTTCACATTTAGTTCACACTGAGGTGGGCCCACGCCTGCTCAGGCTGCTCCTTGCTAGTCACACATTCCTATCGACTGGCCATAGATTCATGTTGGAGTACAGCATCATTGCACAGGTTAATACCCACAAGCAGGAGAATACAGGAAAGAACCTGAGATGAGTTTTAACCAAAGGATAATCGCAACAGATGAAGTTTTATACCAGAGGAATCTGACATGGTGGCTGAGATTCTCTGGCCTCTCAGCGGCGCGAGGCGGCCCACCTTTGGCTGGCTGAGAGATCTTCTGGTGTCGCCACTACCAATAGGATTTCCCATCGAATCCACCCCGCGCCGCTGGGATACACAACGCTGCGGGTGCGCCATCGGCCGGTCCAGAAAATCCCACTGGCGTGAACAGTCGGAAGATCTTGCCCAGTGAACAGCACATCATGTGACTAACTGACATACTCGAAATCACTAAAAGGTTGTGGCTAATATTTATCAAAAACACCATATCTTGTCTCTCCCTTGGTAAATCACACAACATAATTCATGTATAAAATAACCTTAAATACAACAAGAACATGTATTCATGTCACACTTTTAACATAATAAAACATTCCAAGGTGCTTCATGGGAGCAAAACTGGACACAGAGCGACATAAGGCAACATACAGTCAGATGGCCACCGGTTTGGTCAAAATGATGGATTTTAAGGAATAACTTAAAGGAGGAAGGAGAGGTAGAGAGATGGAAAGGTTTAGGGAGGGAATTTGCAGAATACAGGGCCCAGGGATCTGAACACATGGCCCCCAATGGTCGACTGATTAAGCTCAAGGATGTTCAAGAAGCTGTAATTAGGTTGCGGAGGCAGGTCGCGTCCAGGGAAATATTGAAGATACGGACTGGGACAGGGGATGTGGTGTCGGAGCCGGGGAAGATAAATGAGGCGTTTAGGGATTATTATAAGGAGCTGTACAGGGCAGACCTCAGGGGTAAGAGGGGGGCATAGGACGGTCCTCAGATGAACTGGAGTTTCCACAGCTGGAGGATGAGAAGAGGGACCCCTGGGGCTGAGGGAGGTGCTGGATAATATCAGGGGTGTGAAGTCAGGGAAGGCCCCGGGGCCCGATGGCTACCTGGCTGAGTTTTCTAAGGAGTTCACGATGGACCTGGCACCACATCTCTTGGGGGCGTTTAATGATACGCTGGAGAGGGCATTCAACTACAGGCCAGTGAGCCTTACGTCAGTGGTAGGGAAATTACTGGAGAGAATTCTTTGAGACAGGATCTACTCCCATTTGGAAGCAAATGGACATATTAGCGAGAGGCAGCACGGTTTTGTGAAAGGGAGGTCGTGTCTCACTACCTTTATTAAAGTTTTTTGAGGAGGTCACTAAGATGATTGATGCAGGTAGGGCAGTGGATGTTGTCTATATGGACTTCAGTAAGGCCTTTGACAAGGTCCCTCATGGCAGACTGGTACAAAAGGTGAAGTCACACGGGATCAGAGGTGAGCTGGCAAGATGGATACAGAACTGGCTAGGTATTAGAAGGCAGAGAGTAGCAATGGAAGGTTGCTTTTCTGATTGGAGGGCTGTGACTAATGGTGTTCCGCACGGATAAGTGCTGGGACCTTTGCTGTTTGTAGTATATATAAATGATTTGGAGGAAACTGTAAGTGGACTGATTAGTAAGTTTGCAAACGACACAAAGGTTGGTGGAATTGCGGATAGCATTGAGGACTGTCAGAGGATACAGCAGGATTTAGATCATTTGGAGACTTGGGCGGAGAGATGGCAGATGGAGTTTAATCAGGACAAATATGAGGTAATGCATTTTGGAAGGTCTAATGCAGGTAGGGAATATACAGTGAATGGTAGAACCCTCAAGAGTATTGACAGTCAGAGAGATCTAGGTGTACAGGTCCACAGGTCACTGAAAGGGGCAACACAGGTGGAGAAGGTAGTCACGAAGGCATACGGCATGCTTGCCTTCATTGGCCGGGGCATTGAGTATGAAAATTGGCAAGTCATGTTGCAGCTGTTTAGAACCTTAGTTAGGCCACACTTGGAGTATAGTGTTCAATTCTGGTTGCCACACTACCAGAAGGATGTGGGGGCTTTAGAGAGGATGCAGAAGAGATTTACCAGGATGTTGCCTGGTATGGTGGGCATTAGCTATGAGGAGAGGTTGAATAAACTCGGTTTGTTCTCACTGGAACAACGGAGGTTGAGGGGCGACCTGATAGAGGTATACAAAATTATGAGGGGCATAGACAGAGTGGATAGTCGGAGACTTTTCCCCAGGGTAGAGGGGCCAATTACTTGGGGGCATAGATTTAAGGTGCGAGGGGCAAGGTTGAGAGGAGATGTACGAGGCAAGTTTTTTACACAGAGGGTAGTGGGTGCCTGGAACTCGCTGCCGGAGGAGGTGGTGGAAGCCGGGACGATAGTGACGTTTAAGGGACATCTTGACAAATACATGAATAGGATAGGAATAGAGGGATACGGACCCCAGAAGTGTAAAAGACTTTAGTTTAGACGGGCAGCATGGTCAGCACAGGTTTGGAGGGCCGAAGGGCCTGTTCCTGTGCTGTACTTTTCTTTGTTCTTTGGGTGGATTGGCGGTACCTGTTTATGTCCTGGGAAGGTTTGGGTTTGGGCCCAAGTTTGTGGCATGGGTGCGCCCTGTTATATGTGGCACTGAGGGTGAGTGTGCGGACCAATGACAGGGCTTCACGGAACTTTGAACTACACAGGGGAACAAGGCAGGGGTACCCGCTGTCGCCATTGCTGTTTGCACTGGCTATAGAGCCTCTGGCAATGGCTCTTAGGGGGTAGGCAGAGTGGTGAAGGATTACAAGGGGATGAAAGGGAGTACCGAGTGTCGCTCTATGCTGACGACCTACTATTGTATGTTTTGGGCCCCCCTGGAGAGCATGGAGTGGATCATGGGGCTGTTAGGGGAGTTTTGGGCGTTCTTGGGATATAAGTTAAATGTAGGGAAAAGCGAAGTGTTCCCAGTGAATGAGTTGGGGCGGCGAGCTAATTTAGGGGGGGATGCCATTTAAGGTGGCCAGAGACAGGTTTAGATACCTGGGGATTCATGTAGCGAGGGAATGGGTAACGCTTCACAAATGGAATTTAACAAAACTGGTGGATGAGGATCTCAAGAGGTGGGACTTGCTGCACTTGACATTGGCAGGGAGGGTCCAAGTGGTGAAGATGAATATTCTGCCGAGGTTCCTGTTCATATTCCAGACACTCCTGATCTTTATACCGAAGGCCTTCTTTCAGAAACTGGACACAATTATTTCAGACTTTGAATGGGCAGGGAAGGTGCCAAGGGTTAAGAGGACCCTGTTGCAGAGGCAGCAGGGAGGGTTACAGAGGGCAAGAACGGGGGGGTTCTTTCAGGGGGTGGCAGATCAGTGTGAGACGTGCGGACAGGGACCAGCGAATCACGCACGTATATTCTGGGGCTGCGAGAAGCTAGCGAGATTCTGGGCGGGTGTGTTTGCGGACCTAGCAAGGATAGTGGGGGAGGAGGTTGAGCCAGACCCTTTGGTGGCAATATTTGGGATATCGGAGAAGCCAGAGCTGATGGAGAGGAGGAAGGCCAACGTTGTGGCCTTCGCCTCTCTGATTGCCCGGCGAAGAATTTTATTGGAGCGACAATCAGCAAATCCACCGGGGGTAGCGGCCTGGCTGGGGGAGCAATGCCACCGGGGGTAGCGGCTGGCTGATGGGCAATGCCACCGGGGGTAGCGGCCTGGCTGGGTGAGCAATGCCACCGGGGGTAGCGGCCTGGCTGGGTGAGCAATGCCACCGGGGGTAGCGGCCTGGCTGGGTGAGTAATGCCACCGGGGGTAGCGGCCTGGCTGGGGGAGCAATGCCACCGGGGGTAGCGGCCTGGCTGGGTGAGCAATGCCACCGGGGGTAGCGGCCTGGCTGGGGGAGCAATGCCACCGGGAGTAGCGGCCTGGCTGGGTGAGCAATGCCACCGGGGGTAGCGGCCTGGCTGGGTGAGCAATGCCACCGGGGTAGCGGCCTGACTGGGTGAGCAATGCCACCGGGAGTAGCGGCCTGGCTGGGTGAGCAATGCCACCGGGGTAGCGGCCTGACTGGGTGAGCAATGCCACCGGGAGTAGCGGCCTGGCTGGGTGAGCAATGCCACCGGGGGTAGCGGCCTGGCTGGGGAATTTATATGTCTTTCTTCGGCTGGAAAACATCAAATACGAGTTAAGGTGTTCAGCGGACTGTTTCGAGGCGAGGTGGGGGACATTCGTGACTGTGTTTGATGAGTTGTTCATCACAGGAGCGTAAGGGGAGGAGAGAGCGGGAGGGCGAAAAAGGGGAACAATTTGTACAAACTGTATAGTTGTGTGTTGAGAAGTTTGTTTCCCAAATTGTTTATATGTTGTAATCTTTCACATGTGGCAAACAATGGTTAGCATTGTTGCTTCACAGCTCCCGGGACCCGGGTTCAATTCCCGCTTGAGTCACTGTCTGTGTGGAGTCTGCACGTTCTCCCCGTGTCTGCGTGGGTTTCCTCCCGGTGCTCCGGTTTCCTCCCACAAGTCCCGAAAAGCGTGCTGTTAGGTGAATTGGACATTCTGAATTCTCCGTGTACCCGAACAGGCGGCGGAATGTGGCGACTAGGGGATTTTCCCAGTAACTTCATTGCAGTCTTAATGTAAGCCTACTTGTGACACTAATAAAGATTATTATTATTATTACATGCGTTTGGAAGAAAATACATTTTTTTAAAAGGTGTGCATAGATATCTTGGGAGGGTTGTCGAGCTGGAGGAGATGGCAGTGATAGGGTGTGAGGCCCATGGAGATGTTTGCAAACAAGATTGAGAATTTTAAAATTGAGGCGTGACCAGGATCCAATGTAAGTCAGCGAGCACAGGGGACAGGTGAACGAGACTTGGTTCAAGTTAGCACAGGGCAGGAGAGTTTTGGATGTTCTCACGTTTACAGAGGGTGGGAAGCCGACCAGGTGTGCATTGGAACAGTCAAGGCAAGAGGTAACAGAGGCAATAATGAGGGTTTCAGCAGCAGGGTTGGACAATGTGACAGAGGTGGAAATAAGCAGTCTTGGTGATGTGGCAGATATATGGTCAGAAGCTCATCTCGCAGTCAAATTCAATACGAGGAGTCTAGGTTCAACATTGGACAGCTGTTGATATCTGCCTCCTCCAAAATCTCCAGCAGCGGGAATGGTGTCCTGCAACTGACACGATGCCCGGCGCAAGAATCTTTGGGGGCCCACATCCCCCACCTTCAGGGCACCTGGAAAATTCAGTCCGATCTCCAACAAAATGGATACAATCAGTCAGCAATGGTTCCAGATCTTGTGCAAGGATGAGCCTGATACAGGTTAAGGTGGTGCACAGGATGCATTTGACTCGGGCGAGAATGAGTGAGTTCTTTCAGGGGGTAGCAGATGAGTGTGAGAGGTGTGGGCAGGGGCCAGTGAATCACGTTCACATGTTTTGGGGTTGTGAAAAATTGGGAAGATTCTGGGCGGGAGTGTTCGCGGTCTTAGCCAGGATAGGGGAGGAGGAGGTGGACCCAGACCTTTGATGGCGAAATTTGGGGTTTCAGAGAAGCCGGAGCTCATGGAGAGGAGGGAGGCCGGTGTCGTGGCCTTCGCATCTCTGATTGCATGGCGGCTAATTTTGCTGGAGTGGCGGTATTGCCACCGGGGGTAGTGGTTTGGTTGGGTGACCTGTACAACTTCCTGTGGTTAGAGAAGATAAAGTATGAGTTAAGGGGCTCTTCAGGGGGGTTTGAGGAAAGTGGGGATATTTGTGACCGTGTTTGAGGGGCTGTTCGTCGCGGGAGAGGGTGTTTAAAAAGGGAAATATCTGCACAGACTGTATAGTTGATTGCTGGGAAGTATGTTTCCCGGGTGTTTATTCGCTGTAACCTGTTTTGATACATGTTTGTAATAAAATACATTTTTTTAAAAAGCAATGGTTCCAGATGAAATTACAAACATTCAATGGTAATTAATTTAAATTGAATAGATAAGTCTGTAAACTATACATTGCAATATTATAAAATAAAAATTTTGTTCCCTATTTTAACATTACTGTTAATGTACTTAATGCTGACAGTCATTACACACAAACTGTTAAATGTTCGAATGACAATATTTCAGTGTAAATTTCCAATTATTATGCCTCTCTTCCATGGGTTGCAATGTTAACATCATTGTGAAGTATCGCTTATTGACAAAAAATAATTGACTAATTCAATAATCTGAAATTGAAATCATGTCCAGTTCTAACGAGAATGAACTGATTTTCTCTCCAAATGCAATCAGAGTATTTTAATTTGACAACCCTGATATTTCTGTTCAAAAATGTGCAATATGGTCAGTATCAAAGCTCTAAATATATCGATAAATAAGGTATCAAAATGTATATATTCAATAGCAATGGAGTTATCCCAGCAAACTATAATTTTATAGTTTTTACATTTTTAGTTCAAGAAACTATTGCTTTGTATAAATGTTGTGATATAAAAATAGATGTATTCATTAATGTTTAACACATTGCAGCAAACTGACTGTTTTCATTGCTGTTCATTTACAGTTAGCTCGGAAGAGGCGATTCAATGTCACTCAGAATATGGAAGGGATGTGAAGCCAGCAGGTAGATTCTGATTTTGATGAGGAAGCCATGAGCCTGAGAAAGACAAAAATTATTGTTCAGTGTTTGGCCATTTTAATTAATTCCCTGTTTTATGTTATGTTTTATAGCCTCGTCACATTCACCTCCCCATCTGAAAGACTATAGAAACCCGATCAAGCAAACAATCATGTTTAAAGATACTGTTCATTACCTCTAACTGAATATTGTCACTTTTAAATGGAAGTGGCTGATCCCAACAACCTATAGTTCTAAATGCAACACTTACATAGAACATACAGTGCAGACGGAGGCCATTCGGCCCATCGAGTCTGCACTGACCCACTTAAGCCCTCACTTCTACCCTATCACCGTAGCCCAATAACCCCTCCAACCTTTTTGGTCACTAAGGGCAATTTATCATGTCCAATCCACCTAACCTGCACGTCCTTGTACTGTGGGAGGAAACCGGAGCACCCGGAGGAAACCCATGCAGACACGGGGAGAACGTGCAGACTCCGCACAGACAGTGACCCAACGGGGAATCGAACCTGGGACCCTGGTGCTGTGAAGCCACAGTGCTAACCACTGTGCTACCGTGCTGCCCCAAACTTACCTTTCATCTCTTTCTGCAATTCTCCACAGGAGGATACGATATTGTGACAGGATAGATCGTCACTACAAAGTGTTAATATTAACCAAAGGTTCTTGGAAGTTGTAAACAATGTTTTCTGCTGGAGATATATCTGTCTCACCCAATATGGTGTTGACATTGTAAGAAGGGGTTGAATCCTGCCTGTGCCAAGAACCCAACCTGTCTCAAACAGCACCCAGTGCAGCTAAAGCACCTTCTCAAAGAGGTAAATCAATAATACCTGCTGGAGGCAGTTTGATTTTCACCTCTGGGCTGTATTATTGCAAATATTGTAAAAAAAGAACTCATATAACAACCTGTCAGTTAGAGTAATTAAATGCACAAGCAGCCATTCAAAACAATGCTTGTGCAATTAATTGAAGATTACTTCTTCAATCAAAAACCAGGTCAAATATAATAATTATTAAAATAAATTTAGAGTACCCAATTCATTCTTTTCCAATTAAGGGCCAATTTAGCGGGGCCAATCCATCTACCCTGCACATCTTTGGGTTGTGGGGGTGAGACTTACGCAGACACGGGGAGAATGTGCAAACTCCACACGGACAGTGACCTGGGGCCGGGATCGAACCCGGGTCCTCGGCGCCATGAGGCAGCAGTGCTAACCACTGCGGCACCATGTCACCCCAATACAATAAGTTGTGAGGGAAAGTGAAGAGGAAAATTATTTTGGCCAAAGGAGAACATGAGAATAGAATGGAAATTGACATAAAAGGGAACCCCAAAATCCTCTATCAGTAAGTAAATAGTAAACAGATGGTGAAGAGGGGCGGGCCTATTAATGACACAATGCGGTATATGCTTCGTGCATAGGGCAAGGCTGGAATACTTTAATGACTATTTTGCATTGATGTTTACCAAGAAACAGGATGCCGACAAAATATTGGTATAAGGGCGACACGGTGACACAGTGATTAGCTCTGCTGCCTCACAGCATCAGGGACCCGGGTTCGATGCCGGCCTTGGGTGACTGTGTGGAATTTGCACACTCTCCCCGTGTCTGCGTAGTTTTGCTCCGGGTGCTCCGGTTTCCTCCCACAGTCCAAAGATGCGCAGTTTAGGTGGATTGGCCATGATAAATTGCCCTTAGTGTCCAAAGATGTGCAGGTGAGGTGGATTGGCATTATCAATGTGCAGGATTACAGGGATAGGGTGGGGGAGTGGGCCTAAGTAGAATGCTCTTTCAGCGGGTCAGTGCAGACTCAATGGGCCAAATGGCCTCCTTCTGCACTGTAGGGATTCTATGTTCTTTGTTCTAAGTGGAGATGATAGTGGTAATGGATGGGTACAAAACGGTAGGCAGGATGTAGTGGAAAGGCTGGCTGTACCACAGAGTGGATAAATCACCTTGTCCAGGTAGCTTATATCCTAGGCTATGGAAGGAAGGGGGAGTGTAGATAATATAGATAATTGCAATAATCTTCCCTAGATGCAGATCAGGTGCCAGAGGATTGGAAAGTGGCAAATGGGATCCACTTGTTCAAGGAAGAGCACATGGGCATTCCTGCCGGCCATTGAAGCTCAACATCAGTGGAGGGTAAGGTTTCATAAACAATAATCAGGGCAAACATTAACACTTGGAGTGATTTGAGTTAATAAAGGTGAGCCAGCATGGATTTGTAAAAGGCATATTGTGTTTGACTACTTTAGTTGAAATTTTGCATGAAGTAACAAAGAACGTTGAAGGGAATGCAGTGGATGTTGTCGATATGGTTTTGAAGAAAGTGTTTGACAAAGTACCATATGAAAGGCTGAATAAAAAAACTGAAGCTCATGGAATAGGAGGGTCAGTGTCAGCTTGGACAAAAAATTGGCTTAAGTACAGAAAACAACGAGTCATAGTAAATGGACTGGACATAGTAAATCAGACTGGAGTTTGGTAGACAGTGGTATTCCCCTCGGCTGTTGGCTAGAAACATGACTTTTTAAATATATTTAAGTGATTTGGATATTGGAATGGAGTGTAACCCCAGTGTGTGCGTGGGTTTCCTCCGGGTGCTCCGGTTTCCTCCCACAGTCCAAAGATGTGCAGGTTAGGTGGATTGGCCATGCTAAATTGCCCTTAGTGTCCAAAATTGCCCTTAGTGTTGGGTGGGGTTACTGGGTTATGGGGATAGGGTGGAGGCGTTGACCTTGGGTAGGGTGCTCTTTCCAAGAGCCGGTGCAGACTCGATGGGAAGAATGGCCTCCTTCTGCACTGTAAATTCTATGAAAGTCTATGAAAGTAACATTTCTGAATTTGCCAATGATAACTAACTTGGCGGACTGGCAAACATTAACGATGATACCAATTGACATTGATGAGCTAACGGAAAGGCCAGACAGTGTCAGGTGGAATTTAATACAGAGAAGTGTGAGGTAATGCATTTTGATAGGATGGATTGGGAGAGGCAATACAGACTTAATGGCACAGCTCTAGAGTGTTCAGGCACAGAGGAACCTGGTGATGACAGGACATATTGAGAGCATACTTAGCAAACAATCTTGAGTTTCATAAATGGGGGTACTGGATGCACAGAGAGGTTATGCTGACATTTTATGAAGCTCTGGTTAGGCCACATCTAGAGGCCTGCATTCAGATAAGGTCACCACACTTTCGGAAGTATGGGAAGGTGCAGAGGAGATTTTCCAGTATGGCTCCAGAGGAGAGGGGATTTAGCTACAAGGTTTGGTCGGAGAAGCTGAGAATGTTCTCCTTGGAGCAAAGGAGGTTGAGGAAAGGTCAGGTAAACAAAACAAAAAGCTGTCCTCGCTAACTGATGATACAAGGACCAGGGGACACAGACTTAAGGTTTTGGGCAAGAGACGCATGAGGGATGTGAGGGAGAACATTTCAAACATATGGCAAAGACCTGGAGCTCACTGCCTACAAGGATAGTTATGATGTGGAGATGCCGGCATTGGACTGGGGTGAGATCAGTAAGAAGTTTTACAACACCAGGTTAAAGTCCAATAGGTTTGTTTCGATGTCACTAGCTTTCGGAGCGCTGCTCCTTCCTCAGGTGAATGCTGGATCTGTAAAGATTTAATCACCTGCGAATGCTCGCATTCTAAGCATTGTCTGGCATCTTTGAATCTGTCTATATATATGTTTCTGGAACATACCTCTTCATTCACCTGAGGAAGGAGCAGCGCTCCGAAAGCTAGTGATTCCAAACAAACCTGTTGGACTTTAACCTGGTGTTGTAAGACTTCTTACAAGGATAGTGGAAGTGGAGAAGAGCAATGATTTTGAAAATAAATGGAATTAGCATCTGAGGAAAATAAACTTACACGATTATGTGGATAGAGCAAGGTGACTAGATTATTCTACAAAGAGCTGGCGTGGAACTAATGGGCTGAAAGGCCGCCTGTACTATAATGAGTTGGACTAGTTAAAGTCCAGTTGGAGGCTGCACGTTCTCCCCGTGTCTGCGTGGGTTTCCTCCGGGTGCTCAGGTTTCCTCCCACAGTCCAAAGACGTGCAGGTTAGGTGGATTGGCCATGCTAAATTGCCCTTAGTGACCAAAAAGGTCAGGAGGGGTTATTGGGTTACGGGGTTAGGGTGGAAGTGAGGGTTTAAGTAGGCCGGTGCAGACTCAATGGGCCGAATGGCCTCCTTCTACACTGTATGTTCTATGTTATCCAGTCAATGTTGCTGTACATATAATTTATTCAGTATAGAAATTTGTTATTTTCAAGTTCAGCATTCAAATTTACAAAAGTACAATATTATATGGTCATTTCACTATTGTCACCCTCCCAATCTATAGACTGAGCACTATAGCACAGCAGCACTGATACACTCATCCGTAATCCATAATTCTCCAATTTGAGAACATCATAGTTTAAAACAATTATACCATGTCTTTACGCAATAATAACTGTGAAAAGATACCGAGTGCTATTAATTTCCGAGCCTGGAAATCCTTTGTATCGAGTTCATTTGTTATGTTAATAGAGACAATCTCCCGGCTATTTAATTCAATCATTTAAGTGTTCAGACAATGCAATTGCTGGACTAACAGGTCATATCCTTGATCCGTTGTGAATCCTTACAATTGTTCACTAAAATATCAAATGATTTTTCCAAAAGGTACCAAAATCCATTTTCAGTAGGTCTGAGATGCTGACTGATGTTTGAAATGAGGGGACTGAGGCGGGGTGAAACTTATTTGGCAATCTGCTTTCAACTGGAACAATTCTTGCTGATGAGGTTGCTGCACTAGTGACGTGTTGCTCACTAAGAGCCCTGTAGTTAAAAAACACCTAACTGAGCTTCACAGTCAGGAGGCTGCCTGACACTATTTACCCATCGGAGTTGGGGTGGATGGATCATCACTTAGATGGGCGGCTCCTTGGAGTTTTTCCATAGAAAATGGAATGGAAAGAAAGGGTTAGCTCATCATTCACAGGTGGAGCCAGAAGGATTTTTATAGAGGCGCGGGGGGTAAAAAACGATAAAGGAATATGCATCATGCTTACCCTTGAAGATATCCTAAGCCGAGGGGGATGGCTCCGAGGGATTAAACACTGGGAAAGAAAGGAGAAAAATGGGAAAAAAGCCAAAGATGCCATTAGAAATATTCTGCATGAACAGTAATTATAAGGACAGTGAATTAACCCAGCTATAAAATGATTCCCCTGTAATGAGCTGCAGGATTTTCCAGGCCACAAAAACAATCTCAGGTTGGCAATGACAGTTTAATAGTGTGCGCACAAATCAGCTTTTTAGCAGCTGATGAAACACAGATCGGTTCCATCACTACAAACTTTTATCAAAGTTTTAGCACAAAAGGAGAAATGTTTGGAATCTGCAGGCAATGCTTCTGCTGGACAGAAATCTGTTCTGCCCAATGTGGCCGAGGATTCAGACCAGTGTCATTCAGGAACTCAACAAGCCTGAATAACACCCAGTGCAGAGGCAGCAAGTACTGGAAAAGTTTAAAAAAACAATCCATCTTTGGAGCTAACTATTTTTCAGGACCAACGCAAGCCACAAGTTCACTGACGTTTTGTCAGGCCTTCACACTGACTTTCCTGCACTGTCTTTATACAAACAGACACGCAAACATATGAAGTAGGAGCAGAAGGAGGCCATTCAGCCCCTCGAGCCTGCTCTGCCATTCAATAAGAGCGTGGCTGATATGTTTGTGTTGGGTTCCACGTTCCCAACGACCCCTAATGACCTCTGGTCCCCTTACCCAGCAAGAATCTATCTACTTCCACCGTAAAAATATTCAGTGACCCCCCCCCCCACCACCTCCACCACTTTCTGAGGTAGAGGGTTCCAAATCGCACAGCCTTCTGAGAGAACAAATCCCCTTTTCGCTGCCCGATAAGGGTGTCCCCTAATTTTAAAACAGTGCCCCCCTAATTCTGGGCTCACCCACAAGAGGAAACATCCTTTCCATGTCCACCTTGTCAAGGCCGTTTAGAATCTTAGATACTTCAATCAAGTCACCTCTCACTCTTCTAAACTCCAGGAGAACAAGCCCAGTCTATTTCACCTTTCACCCGCTCATTCCAGGCATCAATCTAGTCGACCTCCTCTGGACCACCTCCAACGCATTTACACCCTTTCTTAAATAAGGAGACCAAAACTGCACACAGTATCCCAGATGTGGTCCCACCACTGCCCTGTATATCTGAAGCATAACATCCTTACCTTTATGCTCAAATCCTCTCATAATAAAGAATAGTATACAACTAGCCTAATTAATTATTTACTGCACCGGCACACCAACATTTTGTGAATCATGCACAAGAACATTTAGATCCCTCTGCACCTCAGAATTATGCAGCCATTCTTCATTTTAGTAATATTCTGCTTTTTTATTCTTCCTGCCAAAGTGAACAACTTCACATTTTCCCACATTATACTCCATCTGCCAGATTTTCCCCAATAGCCCAACTTATCTATATCTGTCTGCAATATCCATATATCCTCTTCACAACATACTTTCCTACCTATCTTTGTGTTATCTACAAATTTAGCTATCATACTTTCACTCTCCTCATCTAAATCATTGATTTTAAAAAGTTGAGGCACCAGCACAGACCCCTGTGGGACTCCACTCATCACATCCTCCAATCAGATAAACACCCATTTATGCATACCCTCTGTTTTTTTGTCAGCCAGTCAATCTTCTCTCCAGGATAATATGTTCCCCCTCACACCCTGAACTATTATGTTCCACAACAAGCTATGCTGTGGCACCTTACCAAATGCCTTCTGGAAATCCAAGTACAGTACATCTACAGGCTCCCCTTTATCCACAGCACATGTTACTCCGTCAAAGAACTCCAATAAATTGGTTAAACATGATTCCCCTTTCTGAAAAACATACTGCCTCTTCCCCTTTACCCTGAGTTTCTCTAAGTGCCCAGCTTTAATGACTGATTCTCACACCTTCCCCATGACAGACGGCAAGCTAATTATCCTTTAATTTCCTGTTTTCTGTCTCACTCCCTTCTTGAATAGAGGAGTTATATTTGCTACTTTCCAATCTGATGCAACCTTTCCAGAATCTGCCGAATTTTGGAAAATTAACACCAACACATCTACTATCTCATTAACCACCTCTTTTAAGACCCTAGGATGAAGTCCATCTGGACCCGGAGATTTGTCAGCCGCAACTCCATCAGTTTTCTCAGTATCGCTTCTTTAGTGATTGTAATTCCACCGAGTTCCTCTCTCCCCTCCACCTCCTGATGTACAGCTATCACTGGAATGCTTTTTGTATCTTCTACAGCGAAGACAGAAGCAAAATATTTGTTCATTTCATCTACCATTTCCTTATTATCCACTATTAACTCTCCAGAGGACCAACACTCACTTAACTTACTCTTGTCTGATTTAATAACCTGTAGAAACTCTTGCTTTCCTTCTTTACATTTCTAGCTAGCTTATTTCTCTAATTTATTTCTCCTGATTAACATTCTTTGTATTCTGACTAATCATTTGACCTGCCACTCAAATTTGTGCAGTTATGCAGCTCCAGGGAACACCAGGAGGCACAGAGGGTCTTCTTATGGACATGTCCCCTCTCAATAGTATCTCTGTCCTCAAGTATTATGTTTACCTGAAGTTTCAAATAGTATAGAGCAAGTTTATTTTCTCTTCGATCTGCCGTATATGCTGGAAGGCCATGTACAGTAACAGAATTCGAGGACTAGTGATCTAGAGGCATGAGTTCAAATCCCACCAAAGCAGCTGGGGTCATTAAATTCAATTAATTAAATAAATCTGTATTAAAAAGCCAGTATCAATGATGGTGATCACCAAACTATTGATTGTTGTTGAAAATGCATCTGATTCACTAATGTGCTTTAGGGAAGGATCTGGCCTACATGTCACTCTAGACCCACAGCAATGTGGTTGAGCATCAATTGCTCTCTGAAATGGCCCAGCAAGTTGTAATCAAGAAGGTGGTTCGCCGTCTCAAAGGCAATTAGGGTTGGACAATAAATCCCTGCCTTTCCGACAATGCTAACACTCCCTGAAAGAATAAAAAATATAATTCAGGTTTATTGACCAGCACTCCAAGGGGTAGGCTAATAAATTGTGTTTGGATGAAATTTCTAATCGTCCTTTTAAGAAATTTCACCTGAACATGTTAAGTAATTTATTAAGAGAGTTGAGAAACTTCAATCCCCAAAAGGAACATTTCTGGTTCCATACTTTTTGAATTGAAATGGTGTCACTGGTTGACACAAGTCAAACACAACAAATTTAAAGAGGATTATCAACAAGGCTGTACATTTACTAAAGAATCTTTTTTTAAAAATCAGAACATTGACAGTAACAGGTATCTATGAGACCATGTTATTAGCTTTTCTGATGTATATTTTTATTCTCTCAATCTGTATTTGGTCATCTACAATCTTCAGTATATTTTGAAAGCCAAATCTGTTTTTGATTCATTTGAAAAGCCACAGCTCCCCATGCAGGTCAAAGTAAAAGCTGCAACCTTTTCAACTTGATGTGACATCGAAACAAACCTGTTGGACTTTAACCTGGTGTTGTAAGACTTCTTACTTTTCAACATTGTCACAGAATCAATCGTTGGTTTTGCTCAAAAAGCAGTGGAATTGTTTTAACCAAGCATTTTTCAGGGATTGTCTCCAGTAATGGGACGAAGGAAGGAGGGTGACTTCGCAATGCTTGTTCCTTCATCCTGACATGAATCTCCAACAGGCCAGGAAAGATCTGTCAACTCCTTTTTCCCTGGCAAAGAGCCATAGCAACACTTGTCCTCCAGGAGGAGCTTGTGTCGAAGATGGAATTGCAGAGTGGCTCCCCCTTGTGGAGAAGCTAATGGTCCACCAGAATTCTCCAAAAATGTACAATACAGAGCATCTTGATGTCTCAACACCACAGGAGAATGGGGGTTCTCACTCATAATTTCCCAAAGTCAATTGCCAATCTTAGACAATGCCTCTACAAAGGAATGGATATCTCAAGCTCTTAATATCTAACGCAAGAGCAAAGCCATAAGGCCTGGGGGCAAGCAGACAGTTAACGCTCTCAGCCACAGAATGGCAAATGTGCAGAGTACATTTATTTGGATGTACACGTTTACATAAATATAGATAACAGCAGAATCATTTTGTTTGTGCATCTAATATACGATAACCCCAAACTGGTCTCATGTGGCTAATATACAAAGCAGCTGCAGCTCTCGTGAACATTTTAATTTCAGAGCAAATTTGATTCAGCTACAGTATTCCAACAGTCTAGCATAAAATATCAGTGAAATACTGGGTTTAAAGACTCCCATTGACACCTCTTGAACTGCACACACTATTGTAACCGTGTTCACAAGCTCAACACCAAGTACAGTTCAGCCATTTGTGTTTTTGTTATTGTTTTTGGGGTGTGAGCGTTGCTGACAAGGCCAGCAGTGCCTGTCCCTAAGTGTCCCTAAGTGCCCTTGAGAAGATGGTGGTGAACCCAGAAGACCATGGCTGATTCAATTCTGCCTTAACTCCACAGTCCTTCCACCACCCCCCTCCCCCCCACCACCATAACCCTCAAAAACCTTGCAGATCAAAGACCTGTCTAACTCAGCTTTGAATATATTCAATGGTCCAGCCTCCATTGCTCTCCGAGAAAGAGAATTTCAAAGACCACGACTATCTGAGAGAAGAAATTCCTCCTCATCTGCGTATTAAATGGTAGGCCCTTATTTTTAAATTGTGCTAGTTCTAGATTCGCCCACAAGGGGAAACATCCTCTCAGCATTCACCCTGTCAGGTTCCCTCGTATCAAAAAGGTCACCTCCCATTCTTTGAAACTCTAATGGATAGAAGCCCAATTTGCTCAACCTTTCCTCATAAGACAATCCCTTTACCCCAGGTTCAGCCCAGTGAACCCCCTCTGAACACCTTCTTATGTCAGTATGTTCTTCCTTAAATTTGGAAGCGATAATGGCATAGTGGTCATTTTAACTGAACTAGTAATCCACAGGTTCAGATGGTAGCACAGTGGTTAGCACTGTTGCTTCACAGCTCCAGGGTCACAGGTTTGATTCCTGACTTGGTTCACTGTCTGTGGGGAGTCTGCACGTTCTCCCCGTGTCTGCGTGGGCTTCCTCCGGGTGCTCCGGTTTCCTCCCACAGTCCAAAGATGTGCAGGTTAGGTGGATTGGCCATGCTAAATTGCCCTTAGTATCCAAAACGTTAGGTGGGGTTGCTGTGTTACGGGGATACGATGGAGGTGTGGGCTTAAGTAGTGTGCTCTTTCAAAGGGCTGGTGCAGACTCGATGGGCTGAATGGCCTCCATCTGCACTGTAAATTCTCTGATTCTATGATAATGCTCTGGGGACATAGACTTAAGGCTTCAAATCACACCATAAGAGCAGGTGGAATTTAAATTCAATTAATAAAATTTGGAAAGAAAAGCTAGTGGGCGTGATCTGTGACCTCAATTCACTGGTCTTGTCATGCCTTGCAAGGTCTAATGAGATCTCGCACAAAGTGTACGATCTGGATCCCGTCCATTGAGGATGGGAGCCGGATCTGCATATTCAAGTGAGCAGTTAGTCTCACTTGATTATGTCCACACCGATCTACCCAGTGGCCGGGACCTAACAGCCTTGCCTCAGAGACCCCGAGCGGGCACTGTTTAGCACTGGTTCCCACAAACTTGGAACAGGCGTACCGGCAATTGAGGAGGGTCTCCTGAGGCGATTCGGGGGGGGGGGGGGGGGCACTGGGTGGTCGGGTTCTTAACGGGGTGGTACCATTGGGGATGCCACCCGGGCATATAACATTGCCAGCCAGGCACCCTGGCAGTGCCACCTAGGCACCCTGGCAGGGGCACCTTCAGGGTGCCAGGCTGGCAGTGCCAAGGTACCCAGGTGGCATCTTGCCTATGCTGAGGATCGGGCCCAAGGGTGGCCCTGCCCTTATGAGGTGCAGTGCAGAGGCTCAATGACCCCTTATTGGAGAGTTTGGTCATTGGGGTGGTCTAGAGGCTATGGTGGGGGAGTCTAGAGATCGGGCCTGGTCTGCCCTGCATGTGACTCCAGGCCTGAAGTAATGTGGTTGACTCTAAAATGCCCTCTGAAATTTCCTGGCAGACCACTCAGTTCAAGGGCAATTAGGGATGGGCAACGAATGCCGGCCTTATCAGTGACGCCCACATCCCGTGAAAGAATTAAAAAGAGAAACCAAAATTGTAAACAGTAGTCTAGGTGTCGTCTCACCGACGCCCTGTACAGTTGTAGCGAAACTTCACAATTTTATACTCAATCCCCTTCACAATAAAGACAAACTTGAGCCTATGTGAACCACTACATTCCATGTTCGTGTTGGTACACCCACAGTGCCTTTGGGGATTTTGATCCAGAGACTGTGAGGGGTCAATGATATAGTTCCCAATTACGTCAACGTGTGATCTGGAGGGGAAATTTCAGGTGGTAGTTTTACCTATTGCCCCTTTCCTTCTAGTTGATTGAGAGTTCGGATGGTGTGTCAAATGCCCAGTTCATTTGGCTTGAAAGATGCCAACTTACTTCTTTCATGTAGATCTTGACCAAAACAGCGGGAGACCTTGATCATTGACCAAACCAGGCCAACTTTGATGGCAACAGAAATAAAAGCACCAGTCACTGCACCAGCTTCTAGAACGTAAGTTTCATTTAATCCCCATTCAGTGATAACCTTCAGAATAATGGAATAGAAAAAAAAGAGAGATAAACAAAATCGACATGTAAGTAGGAACACCCCGGGAGATTGTAAAGCGTGGAAAGAGGAACTGGGTGCTTATCTAACTAAGCCCACATTTGCTAACTTCTTGCCTGGAATTACAGGTTAATCAACAGTCTGACAGATTGCCTCCTTTCCTAGAACCATAGATATTTCACCGCAGAAAGAGGACATTCGCTCTTTGAGCCTGTGCTCGCTCTTCGAAAGAACTATGCACTTCGCCCCCTCCCTTGATCTTCCCCCATAGTTCTGTAAATTTCTTCCCTTCAAATATTTATCCAGCTCTCATTTCAAAGTTACTATGAATCTGCAACCCCCCACCCCCACCTGGTCATGCTGTGCATTCCAGATTATAATAATTCACACAACGTAGAAGCAATTTTCCTGATATCACTGCTGGTTCTTTTGCCAATCATCGTAAATCTGTCTCCCCAGGTAATTCCTGCAGCTGGACACAGTTTCTCCCGATTTACTCTATTACAGCTCTTCAAGATTTTGAACGTCTCTGATAATTCTCCCCATAACCTCCTCTGCTCTGTTCATGATCATAGCCAAGTTTATACCGGCCAATCAGGCGGTTAATCCATGGTAGTGGGATCCAATGGGTTCCTACAAAACATAGAGGAGGAGCCACTCGCCCCACCAGGCGCGAGTATCGCAGTGGATTTTAACTCAGGTTACAGATTGGAGTATCAGTCTGCACTCGCTAGGACTGTCCGGGACAGGGCTCGAACCTGGCACCTTCTGACTGAGGCTATCAGTAAACCAAAGACTCGCTCCAGTCTTAATTGGTGACGGGAGTCCTTCCCACAAAACAAATCTCGATCCCCTATTCCCAAATCACAGATGATGCAGGAGAAAGTAGACAGGACCAAACAGCTAATACTACAGTGAATGGTGAGCTGATAGTTTAAGCAGCGTCCCATGGCCCAGCATGCGGAAAGAAAGCATTTTAATCCCGAGAGATTTGAGTATCACCCTCACTAACTCCTTCCACTGAGGGAACACCCAGAAGGAACCTAAAATGAGACAGACATGACAAATTAACATTCGCAACAGGGGTAAGACGTCCTGTGCAAGCCTGCACTGAGCACTTGTAGGGAAACTAAATGGGTCTAATTTATAACCATATAAAAGCAAAATCGTGTGGATGCTGGAAATTTGAAATAAAAACAGAGAATGCCGGATAAACTCAGCAGGTCTGGCAGCATCTGTGGAGAGAGAAACAAGAGTAACGTTTCAGATCCAAATGATCCTCCTCCAGGATGCTGTTCAGTTCTGTGGAAGGGTCATTTAGATCCAAAACGTTGGGCTGGATCCTCCATAGCCTCGCACCGAAATCATGTTCGCTGCGGGGGCGGAGATTCAATGTTCCCGACCGAATCGGGCCCGTCGAAGCTCCAGCGATTCTTCGGCCCCAGAGAATCACTCATCCGCGAATCACGCTGCGTGACTGGGGGGGCCATTGCCAGAGGCCCTCCCAGCGATAATCCGGTCCCGACCGGCCGAGTTCCCGACGGCGTGGAACTAACATGGTATGGTCGGTCGGCTGCGGGCTCAGTCCACGGCCGCCCTGGTGGGTGTTAGACGTTTTAGTTGCTGTGATATGAAGAGTCTAAAGTTCTGTTCCTTTTTCACAAACACACATTTATTTCATTCCAACAGCCTTTGCACAAAACTCTAACTACACATCACCCGACAGAGGCCACCTGAAGCCCCTTTACATATCAGTGTCAATTAATGGATACTTAACATAAATGAGACAACTGATTGCAATGTCTCTTAACCCATTACTTAACAGTCTCCCCTTCCTTGGAGGAAAAAAAATAATGAGGTGAAAACAAAATTTCAAGAAACTCAAAAACACACACATGATTCCCCCCCCCCCTTTTTTTTGTTTGGACGAGAAAAAAAAAACAGTCACAGAAACAAGCGCCCTTCATTAACAATATCCAAAAGTTTCTGTGAACTCGCCCCTCTTTTCGTAAAACAGTCTGACAGTTGATAGCTCCTGTCGACCCATTTAAATTTTGTTATTTCCCCTCTGTCCAACATCTGCTTCAAACTTGCGACGTCTATCCGTAACCTCTTTTCATTGACACTTTTTGTAGCGTGCACATTTTCCCACAGGGATTTATTGTCAATGTGACAGTCAATAGGTATATTACCCAAATCCCCTAATCCCGAAATTTCTGTCAATATCATACATATATAAAAGGCCATATCCACCGCCTCTACAAGGCTTAATGTCTCAGCAGCCAAAGTGCTTTTTACCACTCTCCTTATTTTCTTTGTTTCCCACACAAGCGGGCAACATTTACCATTGTTCCCCAAAAGGAAAATTATAAAACCTCCTGCGCTTGAAACCCCATCACATAAATTTGCGTAGGAAGCATCACTATAAACTATGAATTTCAAGTGCCTAAGGTTACCTAAAACCGGGAACTTCAAAACACTCTCCTGCATTTTTAGTTTGGCCAATGCTTTATTTGCTCTTATTATGTCTTCCACTTTGGGATCATCCATTTTTGTACTCAGCTCTAAGACATCAAAACTCACGTCCGGTCTAGTCTGTCTACCTAGCCAGTTCAGTTGCCCAATTAAACTTTGCAGTTGCTCTTTTTCTATCTTTGAAACCACTGCGTCTTTTTGTGAAACTCGGCCACGACTAATTGCTATTGGGCTGATGCTTTCCAAATAAGATTGCTGACGTAAAGTTGCCCCTAACTTAGTCTGTCCAATTTCCAGTCCAATATATTTAAATGCACCGGATGCCTGACTTCCAACCCTGAATTCTTTCCTCAAACCAGCGATTACAATAGCTTCAAAATCACTAGTCCCACCCCACAAAAAATCATCGACATGCATCATAAAAATGCCAGAAAGATCTCCTTTAAAGTGCCAGTAAAACATTGCAGGATCTGCTTTCAACTGGCAACAGCCTAACTTTAACAAAACTGACCTTACCGAAAAATACCAGACTCTAGATGCATCATTTAATCCATATACACATTTGTTCAACTTGCAGAGTGCCCCTTCTGTGTTAGCTGCTTCTTTAGGAGGACGGAGAAAAATGTCTCTCTGGAGCTAATGCCCCTGCAAAAAGGCAGCTTTTATATCTATAGATTTGCATTCCCATGCCTTTGTGGCTAATAGAGCCAAGAAGATCTTTAAAATAACCTTTCCTGCTGTAGGTGAATCTATCCTTAAATCCTGATCGTCTAAGTTTTCTTCAAATCCCCTTGCCACAAGCCTGGCCTTTGCCTTATAAGTTCCATCCGGAAGAACCTTTTCTGTGCAAATCCATCTGTGGGATAGAGCTCTTTGTCCCCTATCCGGTACTTCCGTGTATACCCCAAATTCACTCCAACTATGCATTTCTTGCTGTTTAGCTTCTTTGATAACTTTTTCATCTAATTTATTTGAAGCCACCAAAATCTCACGTGCATGTGGGCTTCTACTCCTAGTAGTATTCGTAGTCTTACTCATGTTCCGAGATCTTTTTTTTAATAAATATTTTATTGAAAATATTTGGTCAACCAACACAGTACATTGTGCATCCTTTACACAATATTATAACAACACAAATAACAATGACCTATTTTATAAACAGAAAATGAATAAATAATAAATAACAAAAATGAAAACTAACCCTAATTGGCAACTGCCTTATCACAAGTAACACTCTCCAAAAATATAATTTAACAGTCCAATATATAATTATCTGTCGCAACGACCTATACATATTATACAGTATATATTAACAACCCTGAGAGTCCTTCTGGTTCCTCCCCCCCCCCCCACCCCCTCCCCCCCCTCTCCCCCCCCCCCCCCCCGATCCTGGGCTGCTGCTGCTGCCTTCTTTTTTCCATTCCATCTATCTTTCTGCGAGGTATTCGACGAACGGTTGCCACCGCCTGGTGAACCCTTGAGCCGACCCCCTTAGAACGAACTTAATCCGCACTAGCTTTATAAACCCTGCCATGTCATTTATCCAGGTCTCCACCCCCGGGTGCTTGGCTTCTTTCCACATTAACAATATCCTGCGCCGGGCTACTAGGGACGCAAAGGCCAAAACATCGGCCTCTCTCGCCTCCTGCACTCCCGGCTCTTGTGCAACCCCAAATATAGCTAACCCCCAGCTTGGTTCGACCCGGACCCCCACTACTTTTGAAAGCACCTTTGCCACCCCCATCCAAAACCCCTGTAGTGCCGGGCATGACCAAAACATATGGGTATGATTCGCTGGGCTTCTCGAGCACCTCACACACCTATCCTCCACCCCAAAAAATTTACTGAGCCGTGCTCCAGTCATATGCGCCCTGTGTAATACCTTAAACTGAATCAGGCTTAGCCTGGCACACGAGGACGACGAGTTTACCCTGCTTAGGGCATCTGCCCACAGCCCCTCCTCGATCTCCTCCCCCAGCTCTTCTTCCCATTTCCCTTTTAGTTCATCTACCATAGTCTCCCCCTCGTCCCTCATTTCCCTATATATATCTGACACCTTACCATCCCCCACCCATGTCTTTGAGATCACTCTGTCCTGCACCTCTTGTGTCGGGAGCTGCGGGAATTCCCTCACCTGTTGCCTCGCAAAAGCCCTCAGTTGCATATACCTGAATGCATTCCCTTGGGGCAACCCATATTTCTCGGTCAGCGCTCCCAGACTCGCGAACTTCCCATCCACAAACAGATCTTTCAGTTGCGTTATTCCTGCTCTTTGCCACATTCCATATCCCCCATCCATTCCCCCCGGGGCAAACCTATGGTTGTTTCTTATCGGGGACCCCCCCAAGGCTCCAGTCTTTCCCCTATGCCGTCTCCACTGTCCCCAAATCTTCAGTGTAGCCACCACCACCGGGCTTGTGGTGTAGTTCCTTGGTGAGAACGGCAATGGGGCTGTCACCATAGGCTGTAGGCTAGTCCCCCTACAGGACGCCCTCTCTAATCTCTTCCACGCCGCTCCCTCCTCCTCTCCCATCCACTTACTCACCATTGAAATATTAGCGGCCCAATAATACTCACTTAGGCTCGGTAGTGCCAGTCCCCCCCTATCCCTGCTACGCTGTAAGAATCCCTTCCTCACTCCCAGGGTCTTCCCGGCCCACACAAAACCCATGATGCTCTTTTCAATCCTTTTAAAAAAAGCCTTCGTGATCACCACCGGGAGGCACTGAAACACAAAGAGGAATCTCGGGAGGACCACCATCTTAACCGCCTGCACCCTCCCTGCCAGTGACAGGGATACCATATCCCATCTCTTGAAATCCTCCTCCATTTGTACCACCAACCGCGTTAAATTTAACCTATGCAATGTGCCCCAATTCTTGGCTATCTGGATCCCCAGGTAACGAAAGTCCCTTGTTACCTTTCTCAACGGTAGGTCCTCTATTTCTCTACTCTGCTCCCCTGGATGCACCACAAACAACTCACTTTTCCCCATGTTCAATTTATACCCTGAAAAATCCCCAAACTCCCCAAGTATCCGCATTATTTCTGGCATCCCCTCCGCCGGGTCTGCCACGTATAGTAGCAAATCGTCCGCATACAAAGATACCCGGTGTTCTTCTCCTCCTCTAAGTACTCCGCTCCACTTCTTGGAACCCCTCAACGCTATCGCCAGGGGCTCGATCGCCAGTGCAAACAATAATGGGGACAGAGGGCATCCCTGCTTTGTCCCTCTATGGAGCCGAAAATATGCAGATCCCCGTCCATTCGTGACCACGCTCGCCATCGGGGACCTATACAACAGCTGCACCCATCTAACGTACCCCTCTCCAAAACCAAATCTCCTCAACACCTCCCACAAATAATCCCACTCCACTCTATCAAATGCTTTCTCGGCATCCATCGCCACTACTATCTCCGTTTCCCCCTCTGGTGGGGCCATCATCATTACCCCTAACAGCCTCCGTATATTCGTGTTCAGCTGTCTCCCCTTCACAAACCCAGTTTGGTCCTCGTGGACCACCCCCGGGACACATTCCTCTATTCTCATTGCCATTACCTTGGCCAGGATCTTGGCATCTACATTTAGGAGGGAAATAGGTCTATAGGACCCGCATTGTAGCGGGTCCTTTTCCTTCTTTAAGAGAAGCGATATCGTTGCGTCAGACATAGTCGGGGGCAGTTGTCCCCTTTCCTTTGCCTCATTAAAGGTCCTCGTCAATACCGGGGCGAGCAAGTCCACATATTTTCTATAGAATTCGACTGGGAATCCATCCGGTCCCGGGGCCTTTCCCGCCTGCATGCTCCTAATTCCTTTCACCACTTCTTCTACCTCGATCTGTGCTCCCAGTCCCACCCTTTCCTGCTCTTCCACCTTGGGAAATTCCAGCCGATCCAAGAAGCCCATCATTCTCTCCCTCCCATCCGGGGGTTGAGCTTCATATAATTTTTTATAAAATGTCTTGAACACTCCATTCACTCTCTCCGCTCCCCGCTCCATCTCTCCTTCCTCATCCCTCACTCCCCCTATTTCCCTCGCTGCTCCCCTTTTCCTCAATTGGTGTGCCAGCAACCTGCTCGCCTTCTCCCCATATTCGTACTGTACACCCTGTGCCTTCCTCCATTGTGCCTCTGCAGTGCCCGTAGTCAGCAAGTCAAATTCTACATGTAGCCTTTGCCTTTCCCTGTACAGTCCCTCCTCCGGTGCTTCCGCATATTGTCTGTCCACCCTCAAAAGTTCTTGCAGCAACCGCTCCCGTTCCTTACTCTCCTGCTTCCCTTTATGTGCCCTTATTGATATCAGCTCCCCTCTAACCACCGCCTTCAGCGCCTCCCAGACCACTCCCACCTGGACCTCCCCATTATCATTGAGTTCCAAGTACTTTTCAATGCACCCCCTCACCCTTAGACACACCCCCTCATCTGCCATTAGTCCCATGTCCATTCTCCAGGGTGGGCGCCCTCCTGTTTCCTCCCCTATCTCCAAGTCCACCCAGTGTGGAGCGTGATCCGAAATGGCTATCGCCGTATACTCCGTTCCCCTCACCTTCGGGATCAACGCCCTTCCCAGCACAAAAAAGTCTATTCGCGAGTAGACTTTATGGACATAGGAGAAAAACGAGAACTCCTTACTCCTAGGTCTGCTAAATCTCCACGGGTCTACACCTCCCATCTGCTCCATAAAATCTTTAAGTACCTTGGCTGCTGCCGGCCTCCTTCCAGTCCTGGACTTCGACCTATCCAGCCCTGGTTCCAACACCGTATTAAAATCTCCCCCCATTATCAGCTTTCCCATCTCTAGGTCCGGAATGCGTCCTAGCATCCGCCTCATAAAATTGGCATCATCCCAGTTCGGGGCATATACGTTTACCAAAACCACCGTCTCCCCCTGTAGTTTGCCACTCACCATCACGTATCTGCCCCCGTTATCCGCCACTATAGTCTTTGCCTCGAACATTACCCGCTTCCCCACTAATATAGCCACCCCCCTGTTTTTCGCATCTAGCCCCGAATGGAACACCTGCCCCACCCATCCTTTGCGTAGCCTAACCTGGTCTATCAGTTTCAGGTGCGTTTCCTGTAACATAACCACATCTGCCTTAAGTTTCTTAAGGTGTGCGAGTACCCGTGCCCTCTTTATCGGCCCGTTCAGCCCTCTCACATTCCACGTGATCAGCCGGGTTGGGGGGCTTCCTACACCCCCCCCCCCTTGTCGATTAGCCATCCCCTTTTTCCAGCTCCTCACCCGGTTCCCACGCAGCTGTATCTCCCCCAGGCGGTGCCCCCCCCCGCCCATCCCCTCCCATACCAGCTCCCCCCTCTCCCCAGCAGCAGCAACCCAGTAATTCCCCCCTCCCACCCCCCCCCGCTAGATCCCCCGCTAGCGTAATTACTCCCCCCATGTTGCTCCCAGAAGTCAGCAAACTCTGGCCGACCTCGGCTTCCCCCCGTGACCTCGGCTTGCACCGTGCGACGCCCCCTCCTTCCTGCTTCTCTATTCCCGCCATGATTATCATAGCGCGGGAACCTAGCCCGCGCTTCCCCCTTGGCCCCGCCCCCCAATGGCCAACGCCCCATCTCCTCCACCTCCCCTCCTCCCCCCATCACCACCTGTGGAAGAGAGAAAAGTTACCACATCGCAGGATTAGTACATAAAACTCCTCTTTCCTCCCTTTTTAACCCCCCTCTTCGCCCCCACTTTGTTCAAACATTCTTTTTAATAACCCGCTCATTCCAGTTTTTCTTCCACAATAAAAGTCCACGCTTCATCCGCCGTCTCAAAGTAGTGGTGCCTCCCTCGATATGTGACCCACAGTCTTGCCGGTTGCAGCATTCCAAATTTAATCTTCCGTTTGTGCAGCACCGCCTTGGCCCGATTAAAGCTCGCCCTCCTTCTCGCCACCTCCGCACTCCAGTCTTGATAAACGCGGATCACCGCGTTCTCCCATTTACTGCTCCGAGTTTTCTTTGCCCATCTAAGGACCATTTCTCTATCTTTAAAACGGAGGAATCTCACCACTATGGCTCTGGGAATTTCTCCTGCTCTCGGTCCTCGCGCCATCACTCGGTATGCTCCCTCCACCTCCAACGGACCCGCCGGGGCCTCCACTCCCATTAACGAGTGCAGCATCGTGCTCACATATGCCCCGACGTCCGCTCCCTCCGCACCTTCAGGAAGACCAAGAATCCTCAGGTTGTTCCTCCTTGCGTTGTTCTCCAGTGCCTCCAACCTTTCCACACATCGTTTCTGATGTGCCTCATGCGTCTCCGTCTTCACCACCAGGCCCTGTATGTCGTCCTCATTCTCGGCTGCCTTTGCCTTCACGACCCGAAGCTCCCGCTCCTGGGTCTTTTGTTCCTCCTTTAGCCCTTCGATCGCCTGTAGTATCGGGGCCAACAGCTCTTTCTTCATTTCCTTTTTGAGCTCTTCCACACAGCATTTCAAGAACTCTCGTTGTTCAGGGCCCCATGTTAAACTGCCACCTTCTGACGCCATCTTGGTTTTTGCTTGCCTTCCTTGCCGCTGTTCTAAAGGATCCACTGCAATCCGGCCACTTTCTCCTCCTTTTTTCATCCGTATCCAGGGGGGATTCCCTTCTGGTTTACCGCACAGTGTTTTTAGCCGTCAAAATTGCCGTTGGGGCTCCTATCAAGAGCCCAAAAGTCCGTTTCACCGGGAGCTGCCGAAACGTGCGACTCAGCTGGTCATCGCCGCACCCGGAAGTCGCATGTTCCGAGATCTTGATAAACTACGTCCCCTCTCCCGCCTGGTATCTCGTTCTGTACTGCTACTGCTTGATCTTTCCCTTCTGCTGTGGGATGTCCTTTCATTAGTTCTCGACCTTTTCCTGCGGTGCTGTTCACTATCCGATGTGCTATCTGAACTGGCACTGCGTTTCTGTGCCCTCCATTTTTGAACTTTGTTTTCCCAATCCATTGTCTTGACTCCGTCCCCTGAATACTGTACATTCAACCAATGTTTATACTTTCCAGTGGCCTTCCCTGCTCTACTAATAACAGTTGCATCCTTCCATTGATTAGACCCTTCAGGCAAGTATGTCACTTTTGTACCAACTTTTGGCAGTTGCCCTTTCGGAAAAATGGCCTGTTCTAATTCATCAGAAGTGTTGTGTTCATCCACAGAAACCCTGTCTATATCAGTTAATTGGTCCTCATAGGTCTGTAACACATGCGTACCAGATGACTCTGGTTCCTCGTCATGACTGTCTGCTCTGTCTAAATTTGAAAATTTGTAATCTGTACCCATTATCCTTGATGAATGTACCCTAACAGTTTGATTACCATGTTGCAAAATAATTGTTTTGCCATCTATGCCTATGATCTTCCCTGGGCCTTTCCATTCATTAGAATTGTCTCTCTTATAGTATACCATACCTCCTTGCTGAGAAACGGCATCTGATGGCCGTACGTTATGCCTTAAAGCTCTGCGAATTCTTTCAGAGACTTCTGCTTCCAAAAAAGCTTTTCCACTGCTATGTAATGCATTTAAATGTTCAGCAAAACCAGAGCTAATTGTAGTCCCCTCCCAAGCTGGAGGCTGGTCATCCAAAATGGACAGAATTTTAGGATTTCTACCAAACACTAATTGATAAGGACTATAGCCCCCAACCATTTGCAATGAATTATTTGCATGTACCGCCCATTCTAAAGCTGAATTTAGTCTGCAATTTGGTCGATCTGCCAAAATTTTCCGAAGCATGTCATCGATGACAGCATGATTTCTTTCACAGACACCATTACTAAATGGGCTTTCTGCAGCCGTATTCATAACTCTGATATTCATGTTTTCACACACATCCCTAAACTCATCATTAGCAAATTCTCCCCCATTGTCCGTAAGGAATTTTGCCGGTGGACCCATTCCTGTCCCTATCCATTTTTCCAATATTTGATCCAGAATTACTCTCTTTTCTTTACTTCGTACAATTGTTGATTGACTAAATCTGGTTGCTAAATCTACAAAATACAAAATAAATATGTTATTTGCTTTATTCCAGATCTTAAGGTCCATGGCCACAATGTCATTAAAATCCCTGGCCAAAGGTAGGGTTACTATCGGTCGTGATAGTGTCCTTCTGTACTTCCTACAAACTTCACAGCGGTCACTAACCTGTTCTATCAGTTTAGTATAGTTGTCATCCCTTACCCCTGCATCCTTTAATAAATGTTTCAGCCTCCGTGGAGACGGATGTGCAAATTGCCTATGCAGTTTTAATACCACAAGCTTTTTATCAGCTAAAGTCCCATTTTCAACTGCCATTAACACATCCTTAACCACTCTACTTGAAATATTATTTGTCAATAATGGAATACAATAGTGTCCCGACTGTGTAAATTGTAAGTCCACCTTCTTTCCAAAAACTGTTGCCTTATCCTGTTCCATATCCAGTTTCATGTGTGCTTTCTTCATCGACGGTCTGCTCAGAAGCAAAGGTATCTCACTTGATACAACATCCGTGCTAATGAAATGATTCACTCCGGCAATATTGCAAGGGATCACCACTCTTTTCAGCGACTTCAGAGTATTATCGTCCCCAAACCTGAAACTTGTGGAACTTTCAAATTCCTTCACCTTGTTACGATTTTCAGCATTCAAAGAGTCCAGATAACATTTTAACCAGTCAATTCCACACACAGTAGATGTGCAGCCACTGTCCAATACAGCACAGTTGAAGGATTCTGCAACCAACACCCTCATTACCGGCGTAAAACTGCTTGTCAATAGGACAATGCCTTCTTTCTGGTCACTATCTTTTTCTTCTTCTGACTCTTCCGTATCATGTGTCGCTTCAAACACTCTATCATAACGAGTTGGACAGTTGAAAGCATAATGGTATTGACAGTCACATCGAAAACATCGATTTATCATGCCCTGTGCATTTCTGGGGTTCATCTTCCTATTGTAGGTTCTAACTGGGTTTCTGTCTTCATAATTTCATTGTCTCGGTCTCCTTCTATAGTCTTGAGCCCTGTTCGTAGCCATACGATTTTGCCATCCTGTTAGTAGTATATCTTCCATATTCTGCCTTATTGCAGGCTGACCTATTTGGGTCATCAGAGCCATCGGAATCGAATGTTTCCCCAGAAACTTTTGTAAAGCTTTTGCCATCTGTTCAAATAAGGTATCCTTATCAGTGAACTGAACTCCTGTCAAAACCAGGAGCCTATCCATGTTGCTCACTCTAGCACAGTCAAGTAATTTAAAGGCCAACACAGACTGTGGAAATTCCAGGTGTGTTTCTGCAGCCTTTTATATAGTCTGCCAAATTCCATTATATAGTCTTCCATGGAGATATCCTCCATTTTCTGGAACTTATCAAAATCCGACCATGCTTCATACGCACTCAACAAGTCATCTTTCTTATAAATCTTATCCATATAATGTAATAAAGTCTCCAGACCTTCTTCTGAGTCTAACTCTTCCAATTCCAGCTCAGAAAGCACTTTGTTTCGGATTTTACTGCCATATGGTAAAGAAAGAGCCAATGCCATACCTTGTTTTCTCTTTCCCAAAGCAGTTACCTTAGTCCACATAACTACTGCTCTTCTCCATTGGTCGTACGATTCCCTTTCAGAAACTAAGGGAGGATAGTCATATCCAGCTATCTTTATCCTCGGTTCAGCCATATATCCCTTTTTTGTTTCTTCTTTTCTCACTCACTCTTTGGTTTGATCTAGAAAAGTTGTATCTTTCAACCCTTCACATTTACACAGCAACCATCCTCTGCTACCAATTGCTAGACGTTTTAGTTGCTGTGATATGAAGAGTCCAAAATTCTGCTCCTTTTTCACAAACACACATTTATTTCATTCCAACAGCCTTTGCACAAAACTCTCACTATACCTCACCTGACAGAGGCCACCTGAAGCCCCTTTACATATCAGTGTCAATTAATGGATACTTAACATAAATGAGACAACTAATTGCAATGTCTCTTAACCCATTACTTAACAGTGGGGGCGATGGGATCAAGCACCGGTGGGGGCCTTATGGGCGGTCCAATGCAGCAGCACTCGGCCGATCGGGGGGGGCCTTGTTTGTTGGTCATTGTCCGCGGTCCGAGCCCGCCATGGCGCTCGGCTCGGCCGCTGGGGGCCGCCGCTGTGCGCATGCGCGGACTCGGAACTGGAAGTGCGGGGGCCCGTATTCGCAGCCAAAGCTGCGTGAAGCTCCCCGGGTCCCTGCCAGCCCCCTGCAGGTAGGTGAATAGCCGTTTATTTTTCTCAGGAAACTGGGGAATGAAACCGCCAGCGTTTTTATGCTGGTGTGGGACATAGCACCATTTTTGGAGAATCCAGCCCACTTAACTCTGTTTCTCTCCACAGATGCTGCGAGAGTCCTGGGTTTATCCAGCATTTTCTGTTTTTATTACTTTATAACCACTTTATTGCAGAGAGTTGACGTACCCTTAACACCAGGTCTGACTGCCTGAACTAACACAGGGCAATATTTCCAGCCAAATATCAGGTGATTAAGTCGGTGTGTTCAGAACATATAGCACAAACTCAAAAATAAGGCCAGCACTCACAACAAGCAAGATTAAATAACCATAAGACCATAAGACATAGGAGCGAAAGTAAGGCCATTCGGCCCATCGAGTCCACTCCACCATTCAATCATGGCTGATTTCAACTCCATTTACCCGCTCTCTCTCCATCGCCCTTAATTCCTCGAGAAATCAAGAATTTATCAACTTCTGTCTTAAAGACACTCAACGTCCCGGCCTCCACCGCCCTCTGTGACAATGAATTCCACAGACCCACCACTCTCTGGCTGAAGAAATTTCTCCTCATCGCTGTTCTAAAGTGACTCCCTTTTATTCTAAGGCTGTGTCCCCGGGTCCTAGTCTCCCCTGCTAATGGAAACATCATCCCTACGCCACCCTATCTAAGCCATTCATTATCTTGTAAGTTTCTATTAGATCTCCCCTCAACCTCCTAAACTCCAATGAATATAATCCCAGGATCCTCAGACGTTCATCGTATGTTAGGCCTACCATTCCTGGGATCATCCTGATAACACAGGAATCCAAGTTGAATGAAAAATATTCAAAGGAGAGTTTCCAAAGGTGATAAGTTTTCCAAATTCTCCATATTTGTAGATGGTACAAAGTTGGGTGGGAGGGTGAGCTGTGAGGAGGATGCAGAGATGCTTCAGTGGGATTTGGACAGGCTGAGTGAGTGGGCACATGCATGGCAGATGCAGTATAATGTGGATAAATGTGAGGCTATCCACTTTGGTAGCAAAAATAGGAAGGCAGATTATTATTTGAATGGGTGTAAATTGAGAGAGGCGGATACTCAGCGAGACCTTGGTGTCCTCGTGCATCAGTCGCTGAAAGTAAGCACGCAGGTACAGCAGGCAGTAAAGAAGGCAAATGGTAAAAAAAAAGATGGCGAATGGTATGTTGGCCTTCGTAGCGAGAGGATTTGAGTATCGGAATAGAGATGTTTTACTGCAATTGTATAGGGCATTGGTGAGGCCACAACTGGAGTATTGTGGGCAGTTTTGGTGTCCTTATCTGAGGAAGGATGTTCTTGCTAAGGAGGGAGTGCAGCGAAGGTTTACCAGGCTGATTCCTGGGGTGGGGGGACTGTCATCATATGAGGAGAGACTGTCGGTTAGAATTATATTCATTGGAATTTAGAAGAGTGAGAGGGGATCTCATAGAAACTTATAAAATTCTAACAGGATTAGACAGGGTAGATTCAGAAAGAATGTTCCCGATGATAAGGGAGTCCAGAACTAGGGGTCATAGTTTGAGGGTAAGGACTGAGGAGAGGAGACATTTCTTCACCCAGAGAGCGGCGAATCTGTGGAATTCACTCCCACAGAAAGTAGTTGAGGCCAAAACATTGTGTAGTTTCAAGAAGGAATTAGATATAGCTCTCGGGGCTAAAGGGATCAAGGGATATGTGGGGAAGGCGGGATCAGGGTATTGAACTTAATGATCAACCATGATCATAATGAATGATGGAGCAGGCTTGAAGGGCCGAATGGCCTCCCCCTGGTTCGATTTTCTATGTGTCTTATTTCACACTCCCCTTGCATCCAAAACCCGACCAACCCCATCAACCCTGTCAGACAGAAAGTCCAATATTCAAACATTAGTGGAAATTCAGTTTTGTATCTTATGCATAAATATAGGAAACACTTACACTCCTGAGTAACTTTCAACAAATGAACCTGCTTTGTTTTAACTCTGAAATGAGAAGTGTGTCGACTCCCTTTCTCAGACCCACCATCCTGGAAGTGCCCTCTTGAAATTTAGGGGGACCTTCCCAATTGTCTTCAGTCTGAATCAAATCCTATGCAAATATAAACGTCAACAAGCTTCTATTGAAATACTCACCTGATGGAGCAAATATCCCAGGTAGGCCAGCTCGGGTAGATTCTGTGCCATGAATATCCACACAAGAAACTTCTTTCCCTTCAGGATCTACAAGAATGATTATATTCTAATCAGTCCCGAGAGGACCTATCATTAGGATCCTGTAAGGCTGAGTAATGCCTGATTAGGATGAAACCTAGGAGTACAGTGCTTCTCCAAGTAATTTCCATTGTGACCCCATTTTAATTCTTCAAAGATGCCAGCAATAAATAAAACAGCAATAAGTAGCATTGTAACATTCAGCTTGTAATTATTAAAGGATGTGTATTATAGATCAAAATGTAGTACATCATATAAAAATGAAAATCTGTGTTTAAATTTACTTTGCAAAAATATTATTTTATGTCCATTACTTCATCAGAGTTGCTCTAGCTCATGAACTGATGTTCGTATCTGCGTTCAACATTACTGATCTATGGACGGGCATGGTGGCTCAGTGGTTAGCACTGCTGCCTACAGCGCTGAGGACCCGGGTTCGATCCCGGCCCTGGGTCACTGTGTGGAGTTTGCACATTCTCCCCGTGTCTGCGTGGGTCTCACCCCCACAACCCAAAGATGTGCAGGATAGGTGGATTGGCCACGCTAAATTGCCCCTTAATTGGAAAAAAATAATTGGGTACTCTAAATTTATAAAAGAAACATTACTGCAACATCACACTGAGGTTCCCGAAAGGCCACCCTGACATCATTGATTCTAATGAGACGAGTCAAATAAACTTTTAATTTTCAACTGAGGATTTCAAATAACTCAAAATAACATTCAAAGTCCTAGAGTTTCATTGTGGATTTTGCTACACACAAAGCAGCTTTAAAATAAAATTGATTTAGAACATAGAACATACAGTGCAGAAGGAGGCCATTCGGCCCATCGAGTCTGGCATCAGTTTTGGGACAGGGGGAACCTATACCGTTGGGATGGTCTCTACCTGAACCGAGCTGGGACCAGTGTTCTGGCGAAAAGAGTAAATAGGGTGGTCAATAGGACTTTAAACTAAAGATTGGGGGGAAGGGAAAGTCAGGGAACCAAGAGGTGAAGTAATCAGTGGGAACTGTAGCTGCTTAGGAATACAAAAAAGCATGAAAAGACAGAACTCAGGAGAGGTTACAATAGTCCCCATCCCACAAAATATGACATAGTGTATGGAAAGGCTCAGTAAACCAAGTTCCACCACACTAAGAAAACAAAAAGGGACGGTCAATAGAGAATTAAAGGTGCTATATTTAAATGCGCGCAGTGTACGGAACAAGGTAGATGAGCTTGTGGCCCAGATTGTGACTGGCAGGTATGATGTGGTAGGCATCACAGAGACATGGTTGCAGGGGGTTCAGGACTGGCATTTAAACATCCAGGGATTCACAACCTATCGAAAAGACAGAGAGGTGGGCAGAGGGGGCGGGGTTGCCTTGTTAATTAGGAATGAAATTAAATCAATAGCACTAAACGACATGGGGTCGGATGATGTGGAGTCTGTATAGGTAGAGTTGAGGAACCACAAAGGCAAAAAACCATAATGGGAGTTATGTACAGGCCTCCTAACAGTGGTCAGGACCAGGGGCACAAGATGCACCACGAAATAGAAAGTGCATGTCAGAAAGGCAAGGTCACAGTGATCATGGGGGACTTTAATATGCAGGTGGACTGGGTAAATAATACTGCCAGTGGACCCAAGGAAAGGGAATTCATTGAATGTTTACAGGAGGGCTTTTTGGAACAGCTTGTGATGGAGCCCACGAGGGAACAGGCCATTCTGGACTTAGTGTTATGTAATGAGCCAGACTTGATTAAAGATCTTAAAGTAAGGGAGCACTTAGGAGGCAGTGATCATAATATGGTAGAATTCAATCTCCAATTTGAAAGAAAGAAGGTAGAATCAGATGTAAAGGTGTTACAGTTAAATAAAGGTAACTACAGGGGCATGAGGGAGGAACTGACGAAAATCGACTGGGAGCAGACCCTAGTGGGAAAGACAGTAGAACAGCAATGGCAGGAGTTTCTGGGAGTAATTGAGGACACAGTACAGAGGTTCATCCCAAAGAAAAGAAAGGTTATCAGAGGGGGGATTAGGCAGCCATGGCTGACAAAGGAAGTTAGGGAATGCATCAAAGCAAAAGAGAAAGCCTATAATGTGGCAAAGAGTAGTGGGAAGTCAGAAGATTGGGAAGGCTACAAAAACAAACAAAGGATAACAAAGAGAGAGATAAGGAAAGAGAGGATCAAATTTGAAGGTAGGCTAGCCAGTAACATTTGGAATGATAGTAAAAGTTTCTTTAAATACATTAAAAACAAACGGGAGGCAAAAGTTGACATTGGGCCGCTCCAAAATGACGCTGGTAATTTTGTGATGGGAGATAAGGAAATAGCCGAGGGACTGAATAAGTACTTTGCGTCAGTCTTCACAGTAGAAGACATGAGTAATATCCCAACAATTCCGGAGAGTCAGGGGACAGAGTTGAATATGGTAGCCATCACAAAGGAGAAAGTGCTAGAGAAACTAAGAGGTCTAAAAATTGACAAATCTCCGGGCCCAGATGGGCTACACCCTAGAGTTCTAAAGGAGATAGCTGAAGAAATAGTGGAGGCGTTGGTGATGATGCTTCAACAGTCACTGGAGTCAGGGAAAGTACCAGAGGATTGGAAAATCGCTGTTGTAACCCCCCTGTTCAAGAAGGGAACAAGGAAAAAGATGGAAAATTATAGGCCAATTAGCCTAACCTCGGTTGTTGGCAAGATTCTAGAATCCATTGTTAAGGATGAGATTTCTAAATTCTTGGAAGTGCAGGGTCGGATTAGGACAAGTCAGCATGGATTTAGTAAGGGGAGGTCGTGCCTGACAAACCTGTTAGAGTTCTTTGAAGAGATAACAAATAGGTTAGACCAAGGAGAGCCAATGGATGTTATCTATCTTGACTTCCAAAATGCCTTTGATAAGGTGCCTCACGGGAGACTGCTGAGTAAAATAAGGGCCCATGGTATTCGAGGCAAGGTACTAACATGGATTGATGATTGGCTGTCAGGCAGAAGGCAGAGAGTTGGGATAAAAGGTTCTTTTTCGGAATGGTGTCCCGCAGGGTTCAGTGTTGGGGCCACAGCTGTTCTCTTTATATATTAACGATCTAGATGACGGGACTGAGGGCATTCTGGCTAAGTTTGCCGATGATATGAAGATAGGTGGAGGAGCAGGTAGTATGGAGGAGGTGGGGAGGCTTCAGAAAGATTTAGACAGTTTAGGAGAGTGGTCCAAGAAATGGCTGATGAAATTCAACGTGGGCAAGTGCGAGGTCTTGCACTTTGGAAAAAAGAATAGAGGCGTGGACTATTTTCTAAACGGTGACAAAATTCATAATGCTGAAGTGCAAAGGGACTTGGGAGTCCTAGTCCAGGATTCTCTAAAGGTAAACTTGCAGGTTGAGTCCGTAATTAAGAAAGCAAATGCAATGTTGTCATTCATCTCAAGAGGCTTGGAATATAAAAGCAGGGATGTACTTCTGAAGCTTTATAAAGCATTAGTTAGGCCCCATTTAGAATACTGTGAGCAATTTTGGGCCCCACACCTCAGGAAGGACATACTGGCACTGGAGTGGGTCCAGTGGAGATTCACACGGATGATCCCAGGAATGGTAGGCCTAACATACGATGAACGTCTGAGGATCCTGGGATTATATTCATTGGAGTTTAGGAGGTTGAGGGGAGATCTAATAGAAACTTACAAGATAATGAATGGCTTAGATAGGGTGGACGTAGGGATGTTGTTTCCATTAGCAGGGGAGACTAGGACCCGGGGACACAGCCTTAGAATAAAAGGGAGTCACTTTAGAATAGAGATGAGGAGAAATTTCTTCAGCCAGAGAGTGGTGGGTCTGTGGAATTCATTGCCACAGAGGGCGGTGGAGGCCGGGACGTTGAGTGTCTTTAAGACAGAAGTTGATAAATTCTTGATTTCTCGAGGAATTAAGGGCTATGGAGAGAGAGCGGGTAAATGGAGTTGAAATCAGCCATGATTGAATGGTGGAGTGGACTCGATGGGCCGAATGGCCTTACTTTCGCTCCTATGTTTTATGGTCTTATGCACCAACCCACTTAAGCCCTCACTTCCACCCTATCCCTGTAACCCAATAACTCAATAACCCCTCCTAAACTTTTTGGTCACTATGGGTGATTTAATTTACAAGGTAAGCAATTTACCTAAATGTGGAGCCATGTTCCCGTCAACTTCGGGCTGGCATTTATAAAGAAAGTTGGCACATGTGAAGCAGGGGTCACCAGTCTGGAGTTGGGAGTCTGATTAACAAGCAGACAGGAGCAGAAACATTTCTAAGTTTGTAGCCGCCACTCAGCTTCCCATCTCAGGCGCATGACCTTCTCATTCTTCCCATACTTCTGACACACTAGCCAGTCACTGAGTTAATCTCGGCTGCAACTGCCAGCGTCAAATCAATGCAAAAACATCCCAGGCCCACTTGGCACTCACTGATAATTTGTTTCCTATGGTTAAAGAGCACTTTGGACTCATCGTCCATCCCAAGCCTACTTATGAGCCCAAGTCTGAATGTTGTCCAGGTCTTGCTGCATATGAGTATGGATCTGAGTAGTCGCGAATGGTGCTGAACATTGTGCAAATATCAGTGAACATTCCCCACTTGTGACCTTAATAATGAGAGGATGGATGAAGCAACTGAAGCTGTTTGGGTCTAGGACACAACCCTGAGGAACTCCACACCACGAGTCCGGTGGTGGCGGCGACGTTGAAGATCTGGGGGCAGTGGAGGCGACACAGGGGCGAGGTGGGAGCCTCGGTTTGGTCCCCGATTCGGGAGAACCATCGGTTCGTCCCGGGAAGGATGGATGGGTGGTTTCGGAGCTGGCATCGGGCAGGGATTAGAAGAATGGGGGACCTGTCATTGATGGGACGTTTGCGAGCCTAGGGGCGCTGGAGGAGAGGTTTGTGTTACCCCCGGGAAACGCTTTCAGGTACATGCAAGTGAGGGCGTTTGTGAGGCGGCAGGTGAGGGAATTCCCGCTGCTCCCGGCACAGGGGATTCAGGACAGGGTGATTTTGGGTGTATGGGTTGGAGAAGGCAAAGTTATGGCGATTTACCAGGAGCTGAAGGAAGAGGAGGAGGCCTTGGTGGAGGAGTTAAAGGGCAAGAGGGAGGAGGAGCTTGGGGCAGAGGTAGATGAGGGTCTGTGGGCTGATGCCCTGAGTAGGGTTAATTCTTCCTCCTCTTGCGCCAGGCTCAGCCTAATACAGTTCAAAGTTACTCACAGAGCGCATATGACAGGGGCGAGGTTGAGTAGGTTTTTTGGGGTGGAGGACAGATGTGGGAGGTGCTCGGGGAGCCCGGCAAATCACGTCCATATGTTCTGGTCGTGCCCGGCGCTGGATGGGTTTTGGAGGGGTTTTGCGAGGACTATGTCCAAGGTGGTGAACGCCCGGGTCAAGCCGAGCTGGGGGTTGGCATTATTTGGGGTAACGGACGAGCCGGGAGTGCAGGAGGCGAAAGAGACCGGTATTCTGGCCTTTGCGTCCCTGGTAGCCCGGCGGAGGATTTTACTATTATGGAAAGATGCAA
The DNA here is from genome assembly GCF_047496885.1 of Scyliorhinus torazame. NCBI lineage: Eukaryota > Metazoa > Chordata > Chondrichthyes > Carcharhiniformes > Scyliorhinidae > Scyliorhinus > Scyliorhinus torazame. The sequence continues at coordinate 5,002,570 of NC_092722.1, forward strand.
AGCCCCCTAGTGTGGAAGCTTGGATCAGTGACATGGCAGGGTTCATCAAGCTGGGGAGGATAAAGTTTGCCTTGCGAGGGTTTGTGCAGGGGTTCCTCGGGCGGTGGCAACCGTTCCTAGACTATCTCGCGGAGCGTTAGAAGGAGGTCAGCAGCAGCAGCCCAAGGGCGGGGGGGGGGGGGGGGGGGGGTTCTTTTGGGGGGCGTTTGGGTGGGTGGGGGGGGGCTTCCCTATTGGTGCTTTTAAATGTCATATGGGGGGTTATTGTATATGGGGGAAATCCAATGTATAATTTTTGTATAAATTTTGATTGTTGTGTTCTTGTTTCTTTCTTTTTGTTGGGGGGGGGGGGGGTCTGTTGAAAATCTGTTGAAAAATTTGAATAAATATATATTTTTTAAAAAAGAAACCCTGAGGAACTCCTGCAGTGATGCCCTGGAACTGAGATGGTTGAACTCCAACAACCACAAACATCTTCCTTTGTGCCGGGTATGACTCCATTTGTTCTCACTGAGTATTCCCAGATCCGATATAACAAGGTCAGTTTCAGAATGAAGGGACGTGCATCTGCGCCAATAACAGCTTTGAAGGTCAACCCACTGAAAATATGTCTTATTTCAGCCAACATTTCAATTTACAGGTTCCGGGTTTTGCCCTGACGGAGCACCACGCACGTACATCTCTTAATGGGAGAAAAAGAGGTTGAAATTCCATTTAATTAAGTGAAGCTAGGGTTACTTTCCATGGAGTATCTTTCTGTGAACCTGTTGTTTAAAGCTGGGTTTATTTGGTGTGAGACAGATTGAGAACCCAGTGAGGTGCTTAGAGCTGCATTTCTCCAGGATGAGTCGGGAATGGTTTTGAGCTGAACAAGTGAAGGGAAGTTTCCCACTCACAGTTCCGACACCGACACTAAAGTTCAGCAGTTAACTTGCACACCTGTGGATGATCCCGAAGCCTAGAATCTTCCAACCTGCACCTACATTTCCTGCACTTCGATATTTCATGCATCCCAAGAGTGTCGGCAATAGAAATTCTATAATCGGTCATTCCTAAATCTGGTGCTGGCGGAAAAGAATCCGAACTACTTACAGCTATGAGGCCAATCGCAGCTTTTAAAAAGGCCCAGAAGATGCCCACGCCCAGGATGATCGAATGCTCAGGTGAAATGTGATACACCCCTGAAATCAAGACAAGTACACATAGGCAGAGCTGTGGACGAGAATCAACATTTATTAGTAAGATTCTGCTGAATAACCGTTGAACATATAAATGGCGATGTTTCTGAAAAAATGTACTTTCATTTACTAAGCAGGGAATGGGGAAAATGATGGCACGATGGAATGATGGATGGCACGGTGGCACAGTGGTTAGCACTGTTGCTTCACAGCGCCAGGGTCCAGGGTTCGATTCCCGGCTTGGGTCACTGTCTGTGCGGAGACTGCACGTTCTCCCAGTGTCTGCGTGGGATTCCTCCGGGTGCTCCGGTTTCCTCCCACAAAGTCCCAAAAGACGTGCTTGTTAGGTGAATTGGACATTCTGAATTCTCCTTCTGTGTACCCAAACAGGCACCAGAATGTGGCGACTAGGGGCTTTTCACAGTAACTTCATTGCAGTGTTAATGTAAGCCTACTAATAAACCATAATAAAGACACTAATAAAGATTATTATTAGCGAGGGGCTCCAGTGATCTTCATGGGTGCTCCTCATCAGGATTCATCAGAAGAAGCCAACATTGAATGAGTTCTGGGTAAAGAGAAAAACATTGCAGGGAACTGGGGAAAGAAAAGAGAAAGGGACTTGCTGTAACAGAGAGCTAGCACAGTCAGGGCAGGCTAAATGGCCTCCTTCGGTGCTGCATTCATTCTATGATTCTATCATTATGTCAGAGTACAGTCCCTAGGTCAAAAGCAAGGTCGAGGTTTGCAGCAGTAGGTGCGTCGGTCTTCGCATTGGAGAGAATTTGAAGTTCAACTTGGGTCAAACAGGATGCCAAGACTGTGATCAGTCCCGTGCCACTGTGGAGTGGTGAGAATGGGATTGGCGGATTGGGTGATAATGGGGCTCGAGATGTTGCTTCAATCTTCCCAATGTTTAATTGGAAGAAATTGCACCAAATCCAAAACTGACTGTGGGACAAGAACTGGAGACAACAGACGGGTCAGTAGGGAGTAATAGAGACAGACACAGAGTGATACAGTAAGTGAGTACGATACATACATATACAGAGATGGCAGAGGACAGTTTGATCATTGTTACCATCAATGTTAGACTTGTAATGCTCAAAGTGGGCTTGTAAAAAAACAAATAAAAACAAATTGTCCTGGTCCAAAGAAATTATCTGTGTCAACTCATATAATCAGTGTTAACCTTTTCAGTTCCACATCTGTTGGGGCGTTTAAGGAAGTGCTGGAGAAGGGGAAGTTGCCGGAGGCGATAACGCAGGCAGTAATCACCCTGAAAACGGGGAAGAACGTGTTGGAACGTGGGTCATAAAGGCCCATATCACTATTGATCACGGGTGTGAAAGTATTGGCTAAGTTGTTGGCGGAGAGGATGGAGATTGTGTCCCGGGGGTGGTTGCAGAAGATCAAACAGGCTTTGTGAAGGTCAGGCAGCTTGCGAGTAATATAAGACAGCTGTTGAATGTAGTGATGAATCCATCAGGGGCTCTGGTACCAGAGGTGGTGGTGTCCATGAACTCGGAGAAGGCATTTGGTCGGGGGGAGTGGCGGTACTTGTTCAAGGCGCTGGGAAGGTTTGGATTTGGACCGAGAGTACAAACTGTGTCGTTGATTGTTGGGACGTATGTTTCCCGGGGTGTTTATTTGCTGTAGTCTGTTTTGATTCATGTTTGTAATAAAATACATTAAAAAAAATACTTTTTCAGTTACCTGAGCTTGAAGATCAAACGTTACCATAGAAAAACAGAGGTTCATCATGAGGTATTGGGACTGATGACTTTCCATGGCTCCACTCACTCTGAAAGCCATCATGCTGCGACTCTTAACCAAGTAAACAGCACTTATTGCCATTAGAAAAAACCCAAATGCCAAAATGAACCCAAATCGTATCTGAAAGACAATGTACAAAATGAGTGAAGTTAGTACTGCACAGTGATTGTTTTTCAATGTTAGTTGTCAGGCCATCTGAACTATTGGAGTCGCTGTTACACTCAGTATGTTATTCCAGTCCGTCTGCATTTACTGTTACTCATCCTCAGCGGGTCTGCTGCTTTGTGAGATTACCGACCTCCAGGACTGACCTGGGCACTTCAGCGAGAAACGCAAAGAGGCCAAATAACACAATAGAAGAATCCGATCAGGTGATAAAAGAATCTGTCTGCTTTCCAACTATTGTTGCAAGGGAGGGCTCCATAAGGATGGGTATGTCAGGTGACTAATGGTTGGGGGGGGGCAGTTGTAGACGAATGGGTCATGTGATAAAACGCAGGAACATGTCTAACCAGATTTGATAAGCTAATTGAAGCTCAGATCGTAATCTGGCATCATTGATATTTGGGAGAGTGAAGAATACAATTTAACCTTTCCGCGTGCTGTTGGACAAATGCAGCAATTCAATCTTCCCACTTAGCCAGCATCTATTTCAAAGAAGTGTTGGCCAAATATAAACTAATTGTCGTTCCTGAAGGCAATCTTGGTATTTGATCAGAGGCTGCTCACATATCTATACCATTACTTGGGCTGTCTATTTCCACTTGCCTAACATCCACTCACTCTCCCTGTCTCACCTGTAGGGAAATTGATGGGTTTAAAAAAAAAAAATTTAGAGTACCCAATTATTTATTTCCAATTAAGGGCAATTTAGCGTGGCCAATCCATCTACCCTACACACCTTTGGGTTGTGGGGGTGAGACCCACGCAGAATTTGCAAACTCCACACGGATAGTGACTCGGGGCCGGGATCGAACCCAGGTCCTCTGCATCATGAGGCAGCAGTGCTAACCACGCTATGGTGCCGCCCATCCACACTGTTTGTCAAACCTCTCAATGCCACAGGAGTTATTTGCCCTAAATCAGTAAATATGTTTTCAAAAATTATTTAAAATTCAAAAGATTGGACAGGATAAGATTTTCTTCCCCAACGGTTCCTTCCAGAAGGTTACAGAGTAGTTTAGAAATTATCCAGGTTTCCTTATTTTAGTTACAATGTAAATGCAAGAACGTTTTAGAATGTTGTGCTGGGCATACTGTCTCCCGCGGATTAAAATTGTCCAGTTTCCCTTAACACTGCTCCAGTGCTGGTGCAGTACCGGTCCACAGTGCTGGTGCTGGGAGAGGAGATACATGCTAGCACTACTCTAGTGCTGGTGCTGTACGGGGCCACAGTGCTGGTGCTGGGAGAGGAGATACATGCTAACACTACTCTAGTGCTGGTGCTGTACGGGGCCACAGTGCTGGTGCTGGGAGAGGAGATACACGCTAACACTACTCTAGTGCTGGTGCTGTACAGGGCCACAGTATTCGCACTGGGAGAGGAGATACATGCTAACACTACTCTAGTGCTGGTGCTGTACGGGGCCACAGTATTCGCACTGGGAGAGGGGATACATGCTAACAGTGCTCTAGTGCTGGTGCTGTACGGGGCCACAGTGCTGGTGCTGGGAGAGGAGATACATGCTAACACTGCTCTAGTGCTGGTGCTGTACGGGGCCACAGTGCTGGTGCTGGGAGAGGAGATACATGCTAACAGTGCTCTAGTGCTGGTGCTGTACGGGGCCACAGTGCTGGTGCTGGGAGAGGAGATACATGCTAACACTACTCCAGTGCTGGTGCAGTACCGGTCCACAGTATTCGCACTAGGAAGGAGATACATGCTAACACTGCTCTAGTGCTGGTGCTGTACGGGGCCACAGTGCTGGTGCTGGGAGAGGAGATACACGCTAACACTACTCTAGTGCTGGTGCTGTGCGGGGTCACAGTATTCGCATTGGGAGAGGAGATACACGCTAACACTACTCTAGTGCTGGTGCTGTACGGGGCCACAGTGCTGGTGCTGGGAGAGGAGATACATGCTAACAGTGCTCTAGTGCTGGTGCTGTACGGGGCCACAGTGCTGGTGCTGGGAGAGGAGATACATGCTAACACTGCTCTAGTGCTGGTGCTGTACGGGGCCACAGTATTCGCACTGGTAGAGGAGATACACGCTAACACTACTCCAGTGCTGGTGCTGTACGGGGCCACAGTATTCGCACTGGGAGAGGAGATACATGCTAACACTGCTCTAGTGCTGGTGCTGTACGGGGCCACAGTATTCGCACTGGGAGAGGAGATACATGCTAACACTGCTCTAGTGCTGGTGCTGTACGGGGCCACAGTGCTGGTGCTGGGAGAGGAGATACATGCTAACACTGCTCTAGTGCTGGTGCTGTACGGGGCCATGGTATTCGCATTAGGAGAGGAGATACATGCTAACACTGCTCTAGTGCTGGTGCTGTACGGGGCCACAGTGCTGATGCTGGGAGAGGAGATACATGCTAACACTACTCCAGTGCTGGTGCTGTACGGGGCCACAGTATTCACACTGGGAGAGGAGATACACGCTAACACTGCTCCAGTGCTGGTGCTGTACGGGGCCACAGTATTCGCACTGGGAGAGGAGATACACGCTAACACTGCTCCAGTGCTGGTGCTGTACGGGGCCACAGTATTCGCACTGGGAGAGGAGATACATGCTAACAGTGCTCCAGTGCTGGTGCTGAACAGGGCCACAGTATTCGCACTGGGAGAGGAGATACACGCTAACACTACTCCAGTCCTGTGCTGTACGGGGCCACAGTGCTGGTGCTGGGAGAGGAGATACACGCTAACACTGCTCTAGTGCTGGTGCTGTACGAGGCTACAGTATTCGCACTGGGAGAGGAGATACACGCTAACACTACTCCAGTGCTGGTGCTGTACGGGGCCACAGTATTCGCACTGGGAGAGGAGATACACGCTCATCTAACACTGCAGACAAAAAACAATCCTGGCCACTTCCAAGATTCCTTTGAAAATGCTTTAAATGGGCAATGACATCCAAGAAGACTGTTGAAAGGAAATGCGTAGATATATATATTCATTTTTAGCCAAATGGGTATTGCTTCATAGTTGTATTGGAAACGGTTTTTGATAGTCTGTTCGCTTTACTGGATTTGTAAAATGACTTAATTTCCTGTGATTCTTTCAAGGACCAAATATATATTTCCAACAGGAAAAATATAATCAAGAAAAATTTGTTATTGGATTCTCATTTTTATATATATATAAATATATACATATATATGTACAGGGGCTGTTTAGCACAGGGCTACATCGGTGGCTTTGAAAACAGACCAAGGCAGGCCAGCAGCACGGTTCAATTCCCGTAACAGCCTCCCCGAACAGGTGCCAGAATGTGGCGACTAGGGGCTTTTCACAGTAACTTCATTTGAAGCCTACTTGTGACAATAAGCGATTTTCATTTCATATATATATACGTTTTTTTTTTAAATTTAGAGTACCCAATTCATTTTTTCCAATTAAGGGGCAATTTAGCGCGGCCAATCCACCTAACCTGCACATCTTTGGGTTGTGGGGGCGAAACCCACGCAGACACAGGGAGAATGTGCAAACCACACGGACAGTGACCCAGAGCCGGGATCGAACCTAGGTCCTCGGCACCGTGAGGCAGCAGTGCTAACCACTGCGCCACCGTGCTGCCCTATATACGGCTAACCGATAGAAGTCAGAGAGTGGTGGTGGATGGCAAATATTCAGCCTGGATCCCAGTTACCAGTGGCGTGCCGCAGGGATCAGTTCTGGGTCCTCTGCTGTTTGTGATTTTCATTAATGACTTGGATGAGGGAGTTGAAGGGTGGGTCAGTAAATTTGCAGACGATACGAAGATTGGTGGAGTTGTGGATAGTAAGGAGGGCTGTTGTCGGCTGCAAAGAGACATAGATAGGATGCAGAGCTGAGCTGAGAAGTGGCAGGTGGAGTTTAACCCTGAAAAGTGTGAGGTTGTCCATTTTGGAAGGACAAAATGAATGCGGAATACAGGGTTAACGGTAGAGTTCTTGGCAATGTGGAGGAGCAGAGAGATCTTGGGGTCTATGTTCATACATCTTTGAAAGTTGCCACTCAAGTGGATAGAGCTGTGAAGAAGGCCTATGGTGTGCTCGCGTTCATTAACAGAGGGATTGAATTTAAGAGCCGTGAGGTGATGATGCAGCTGTACAAAACTTTGGTAAGGCCACATTTGGAGTACTGTGTACAGTTCTGGTCACCTCATTTTAGGAAGGATGTGGAAGCTTTGGAAAAGGTGCAAAGAAGATTTACCAGGATGTTGCCTGGAATGGAGAGTAGGTCTTACGAGGAAAGGTTGAGGGTGCTAGGCCTTTTCTCATTAGAACGGAGAAGGATGAGGGGTGACTTGATAGAGGTTTATAAGATGATCAGGGGAATAGATAGAGTAGACAGTCAGAGACTTTTTCCCCGGGTGGAACAAACCATTACAAGGGGACATAAATTTAAGGTGAAAGGTGGAAGATATAGGAGGGATATCAGAGGTAGGTTCTTTACCCAGAGAGTAGTGGGGGCATGGAATGCACTGCCTGTGGAAGTAGTTGAGTCGGAAACATTAGGGACCTTCAAGCAGCTATTGGATAGGTACATGGATTACGGTAAAATGATATAGTGTAGATTTATTTGTTCTAAAGGGGCAGCACGGTAGCATTGTGGATGGCACAATTGCTTCACAGCTCCAGGGTCCCGGGTTCGGTTCCGGCTTGGGTCGCTGTCTGTGCGGAGTCTGCACGTCCTCCCCGTGTCTGCGTGGGTTTCCTCCGGGTGCTCCGGTTTCCTCCCACAGTCCAAGGATGTGCAGGGTAGGTGGATTGGCCATGGTGGGTTGCCCTTGGTGTCCAGGATTGCCCTTGGTGTTGGGTGGAGGTGTTGCGTTTGGGTGGGGTGCTCTTTCCAAGAGCCGGTGCAGACTCAGGGGGCCGAATGGCCTCCTTCTGCACTGTAGATTCGATGATAATCTATGATTAATCTAGGACAAAGGTTCGGCACAACATCGTGGGCCGAAGGGCCTGTTCTGTGCTGTATTTTCTATGTTCTATGTTCTATGTATAATATAACCATTTTCTGTGGCCAATCGCGAACTTTTTTTCTGACCACTGGCCTCCAACTTAAATAAAAATTAAAACTGGAAAATGTGCTAAAACGTAAACTGCAAAGTTGCAAGTTCAGTGGCCATGTTTGGCAGGGTGCAGTACACACTGGATATTCCACATGCATGTTCCCTTATTCACTGAATTATTTGGGATCTTGGTTTAATGTGTTTTACACGCACAACACAGAAGTATTGGGCTAAGAGAGTTAAAAGTGTCTCATTTTCCTCTATGCTGCAACATTAAAGTTTCACAAAGAGAAGGTGCTCCAATTTTTCCTTCCTGTCAGTGTTGCTACATAAACTGGTTGAGTCCGCAACAGACACACGCACGCACTCACATTTTCATAAAAGTGCCAGAAGCATGGCCACACCAGTATCGCTAAACTAAATTGTAATCGCCGTTTACAGACGTTACCACAAATGTATTACAAATAAAGTTTATTGAAAAAGAAAAAAAAGAAATAAATTATCCAGGTTCCCAATTAGCCACCAGCGGAGACCAGCACCCAAAATAATGGTCAAATATAATAAACATGAAAAGAAGGAACAGTTCTCTGAAAAAAAGGGTATTTTGTTCAATAACCTGTGGCTGTAGCTCTGGGGGCACGTCTCAGAGGTTCAGAATCAGGGTGGACTGTATCCTGCTGTTGAAATATTGCTGAACGTTATGTGGAAAAGGAGCAGATCTTTCTGCCTCAGATTCACCAGTCTGATACTCTACGCCAGTCATGTCTAGGAGTCCAGAGTAAAAATGCCCAGAAAGGCTGATCAACTCCATTCTCTTTCACTTACAGTGGCTACAACAGATAACAGTGAGCAGTATACCGAGGAATTAACTCTGCACTGATCACTGCATACAGCACACATTAGGTAGATCGCTGGAGTTTTTAATGTGCTCCCTCAGGAGGGCAGCCGCTGTGTCGCTGTCTCAGGGAGCTGCTGACCCGTGAGAAATTAACTTTGCCGTTAGAATTATTCCGCCGGTATGTGGGGAACACAATCAATCTCTGGAATTCCTTGCCCAGTGAAGCAGTTGAGGCCCCTTCTTTAAACGTTTTTAAGAAAAAGATAGATGCCTTTCTAAAGAATAAAGGGATTCGGGGATATGGTGTACGAGCCGGAGAGTGGAGCTGAGTCCACAAAGATCAGCCATGATCTCATTGAATGGCGGAGCAGGCTCGAGGGGCCAGATGGCCGACTCCTGTTCCTAGTTCTTATGTTCTTATGTTCTAAATGATGACCTCAGTCCCCGGGCACATTTGTTAATTTTATCCCGCGCCCGACCCAGGTTGGAGCTAAAACGTAAAAGCCGCCTGGCCAATCTACTCCTCCGCCCCAACTGTAAAAGCAGATGGGCCATGTAAAATTGCCCTCAATTGGCCCCTCAATGGACTACATTACCTGCCCGATTGTGGGCAGGCACACTTGCGACTCTCGCACATGCCCACTGACCGGAATATCGCGAGAGTGCATGCTGACGTCAGGACGCGCACCCGTTGCATTCTCGTGTGATGTCACATGCTTCTTGGTCGGAAGCCCATCCGCCCGAGTAACATAAAATTCTGGCCAATATGAAACATTAGAAATTGGAGTGTGAATAGGCTCTTTGGCCCCTCAAGCCTGCTCCACCATTCAATACGTACATGGCTAAGCTGATCTTGGCCACAGTTCCACTGTAATTACTCAAAGGCCCAAAGCACAGAACCTGTTCCTGACACCCACCTTCAGTTCTTCTCTTTCGTTTGGTGTTGCTGAAGAAAAGTTCACCAGGGATCGGACCACCACGAGTAAAATGGACAGAATAAAGGCAATTAGCTCCTGCCGATTCTCCTGGAAAGTTCCACGCAGTACATAGTAAAAGCAGAACACTAGGGAGATATAAGCAGGTAAGGCAGAGCATTGGTATTGATCAGTATATTAAGGAACAGGCTTGCAATAGTGATCAGCTGGTATCTAAATGGAGTAAAGGACAAGAGCTGCTCTCCTTGCCCAACTATAGTGGGATGTTACTGCTTTTGTTTCAGCCATTGCTCATCTCTGAGTGAGACCTGCCCCCAAAGCCACAGCCTGCACCACTGAAGCCCCCATTCCCACCGCCACATCCATCTCAGATACCCAATCACAACCAGAATCCAAACTCTAATCCAACAATAACAGCCATTAACAAAGAACTTCAGAACTTAACATATTCATGATGCGCAGTGACAATTGTTTAAGGAGATCCTCAACTCCTCACAACTAAAACATATTCCAGAGAGGAAGGAAGATGGAAAGGGGGTAAAAAACATCCATGGCTAAACATGGACAATATAAAGACAAAAACTGAGGTACACCATGTTGCAAAAGCCAGCTGGAAGATTTTGAATGTTTCAAACATAAACTGCGCAAAATATCAAAAACAATAGCAAAAGCTTCTATAAGTACATAAAAGAGAGTTGCTAAAGTGAATGTTGGTCCCTTGGAAGTTGAAACCAGAGAGTTAATAGTGGGGAACACAGAAATGGTGGAGACCTTGTGTTGCCCTATTATGTATTTTCTTTTATTTCCTTTTCTTTTCATTTACTTAATGATCTGTTAAGCTGCGCGCAGAAAAATACTTTTCACTGTACCTCGGTACACGTGACAATAAACAAATCCAAAGATGCTAAGTCAATATTTTGCCTCAGTTTTCCTGGTGCAGGATACTAGTACCATCCATAAAGGAACGGGTAATTCAGAGGTAATGGAAAAGGTGGAACTTAGAACAACCAGCAATAGGGAAACTGTTCTCAACAAACCATTGGGATTGAGGGCAGACAAGTCCCTAGGACCTGATGGCCTACACCCTAGAGTGTTAAAGGAAGTGGCAGTGGAGACAGTGAATCCATTGGTTATAATATTCCAAAATTCCCTGGACAGGGAAAGGTTCCACTGGATTGGAAAAATGCTAATATAACACATCTGTTGTTGGAAAATTGTTAGAATCCATTATTAAAAAAGTAATATCAGGGCGTTTGGGCAGCCAAGAGTCAGCCATGAAGGGTAAATCATGTTTGACTAATTTGCTAGAGTTCTTTGAAGATGTAACAAGCAAAGTGGATAATGGAGATCCTGTAGATATAGTATATCTGGACTTCCGATAAGGTGCCGCACAGAAGGTTAATTCACAAGGTGAGATCACATGGGATTAGGGGTAATTTAATAGCTTGGCTAGAAGACTGGCTAACGGACAGAAGACAGAGAGTCGGGATAAATGTTCATTTTCTGGTTGGCAAGATGTAACTAGTGACGTGCCACAGGGTTCGATCCTTGGGCCCAGCTATTTACAATCTATATTAACAACTTGGATACAGGGATAGAAGGTTCTACAGCCAAATGTGCAGATGACACTAAAATAGGTGGGACAGTAAGTTGCAATGAGGAAATAAGAACCTTACAAATGGATATAGATAGGTTAAGAGAGTGGGCCAAAATGTGGCAGATGGAGTTTAACGTGGATGAGCGTGAGGTCATACATTTTGGTCAGAAAAATTGAAAAGGAACTTATTATCTAAATGGGGAGACATTTCGGGGAGCTCCGATGTGCAGGGAGCCCTCGTGCATGAGTTACAGAAAACGAGCATGCAGGTACAACGGGTAATAAAGAAAGTGAATGGAATGTTGCCATTTATAGCTAAAGGAATTGTTGCAACTGTACAAGGCATTGGTGAGACCGCTATTATGTGCAGTTTTGGTCCCCTTATTTGAGGAAAGATGTAGTGGCATTGGAGGCAATTCAGAGGAGGTTCACTAGATTGATTCCAGAGGTGAGGGGTTTGTCGTATGAAGAGAGATTGAGCAGTCTAGGCCGATACTTCTAGAGTTTAGAAGAATGGGGGGAGATGAAATTGAGATATACAAGATGCTAAAAGGTACGGATAAAGTAGACATGGAGCGGACGCTTCCTCTTGTGGAACATTCTAGAACGTGAGGTCATAGTCTCAGGGTAAGAGGTAGCAAATTTGAAACAGAGTTGAGGAGAAACTACTTTTCCCAAAGGACTGTGAATCTGTGGAATTCGCTACCCCAGCGTGTTGTGGATACTGGGACAGTGAGCAAATTTAAGGAGGAGTTAGACATATTTAATTAATTAGTAACGGGAGGAAGGGTTACTGAGAACGGGCAGGACAATGGAAATTAGGTCATGGTGAGATCAGCCACGATCGTTCTGAATGGTGGAGCAGGCTCCAGAAGCTAAATTGGCAACTCCTGCTCCTGGTTCTTATGTTCTGAGAAAGAACTATCCTGTCCAATTCCACCTTCCAGCTCTTGGATCTGTAGCCCTGTAGGTAACAACACCTCCAGCACAAATCTGGTGTTCTTGATTAATATGGGGATCTTTGATTAATAAGGGGAACGAGGTTATGGGAAGAGGGCAGAAGAATGGTGATGAGGAACCTATCAGCCATGATTGAATGGTGGGGCAGATTCAAAGGGCCGAATGGCCTAATTCTGCTCCTCTATTTTATGGTCTAAACAATATCCCACAAAACAGTTAACCTCCCATCCTCCACCATACAATTTATACAAGACAACCTCATCCCAACCAAAAGCAAAGAAGTAACAACAATTATATACAAAATATCCCCAAACCACTCCCCATAAACAACCATAACAAGACCACAAGAGACCGTTTAATTCGACCCCAGTCCATGCTCTGTAAAAAAAAGCTTCTGCCTCCTCCGAAGTATCGAAATAATGGTCCTTTGACCCGAAGGTATGAAATGAAATGAAAATGAAATGAAAATCGCTTATTGTCACAAGTAGGCTTCAAATGAAGTTACTGTGAAAAGCCCCTAGTCGCCACATTCCGGCGCCTGTTCGGGGAGGCTGGTACGGGAATTGAACCGTGCTGCTGGCCTGCCTTGGTCTGCTTTCAAAGCCAGCGATTTAGCCCAGTGTGCTGGTAACACCCAGCCTTGGCGGGTACACCACTCCAAACCTCACTCCACTCTTGTACAAAACCGTTTTGGCTTATTAATGGCCGTCCACTTCTTCTCAAGCTCCGCTCTGACATCCTGGTATATTCTAACCTGGCTTCCTTCCCATCTCACATCGTGATTTTCCTTGGCCCACTTCAGGAGCCGCTCCTTTTCCTAGCATCTGTAGAATCTGGCTATCACCGCTCGTGGGGGCTCATTCGCCCAAAACGTCTGCCGCAGTGTTAGATGGAGGAGACGCCATTAAACACCCCCCCCCCCCCCCCAACCACCACCCCCCCCCGGCTCTGGGTCACTGTCCGTGTGGAGTTTGCACATTCTTCCCGTGTTTGCGTGGGTTTCGTCCCCATAACCCAAACGATGTGTAAGGGTAAGTGGATTGGCCATGCTAAATTGCCCCTTAATTGAAAAAAATGAATTGGGTACTCTTATTTTTTTAGATTAAAAAAAAAGATAAGGAGACCAAAACTGCGCACAATATTCCAGGTGTGGCCTCACCAAGGCCCTGTATAATTGCAGCAACACATCCCTGCTCCTGCACTCGAATCCTCTCACGATGAAGGCCAACATACCATTAGCCTTCTTTACCGCCTGCTGCACCTGCACGCTTACTTTCAGCGACTGGTGTACAAGGACACCCAGGTCTCGTTGCACAGTCCTCTCTCCTAACTTATGGCCATTCTGTTAATAGTCTGCCTTCTCGTTTTTGCTACCAAAGTGGTTAACCTCGCATTTATCTAAATTATACCGCATCTGCCATTCATTTGCCCACTCACTCAACTTGTCCAAATCACACATCACTCTCCATTGCCTCTCAAATTGTATTTCAAACTGCTTTTCAAAGTCAGTAGCCAGTACTCCAGTTAGCCTATCTGCCGTGATTGGGGTGGCCTCAACAGCCAGAGCACCATCTCCCCTGCCAAGGCTCGCCGCCAAGCCTCCGGGCCGGTTGAAGAATTTCCACCCACAGGCTTCTTAGTTTTGGTCTTTGGTCACCCGGACCCCTCTATCTTCTTAATGAATCCCATGTCTTTAAATAATTTAGGGCAGTTTGGTGATGCAAATTTGGCTCTTAGCCAATGAGTTTGTGAGTTCAGATTCCAGCCATGATTGACACTCAAGTTCTGCTTCAAAACAACCAGTAGTTTTCAAGGAAGCTCTTTGACAGAACACAGATTATTTTCTATTTCTGAGGAACGAGACATGCAAACACCAGTGGACATCTTCATCAGAAGCTATGGCACCTGCACATGTAGAGGGCTGAATTCTCCAGGCGGGAACAGAAAATCTTGACAGCGGAGAATTCTGGCCATAGACTATTCCTGTTTTAGTCAATGAGCATTGATGCTTAAGTCAGGAATCAGTTGCAACTTAGAATCATAGAATACCTACTGTGCAGAAGGAGGCCATTCGGCCCATCGAGTCTGCACCAACCCTCTGAAAGAGTACTCCATCCAAGCCCACTCACCCACCCTATCCCAAAACCCCTTAACCCAACCTACATATCTCTGGACACTAAGGAACTATTTCTGTTTCAGCTTCAGATTTTGAATCGCAACACTCTTCAAACTCTTGCAGAAAGCGTGGGAAAAATGTCAAATATCAAAATCTCCAACATCTTTCACTAACCTTTACCAGGGAACTGAATTTTACAAAGCTCAAACCCCCTTCAACATTTTCAAAATCCACCATTACCGAAACTGCACTTTTAAAGTTGTTTTTCTTCATCGTACAGATGATGCAGTAATGGTTATTGCTGCAACTTCGAGCATTAGGGGTGCACAGTCACTGCAGGCGAGATCTACAGGTCACGCTGCACCTGAAAGGCAGCGCGCACAGCGCCAAGCAGCCAATAGTTACCGGGAGATTCCACTTCCGGGATCTACCCAGCTTTCCACGCCTTGCGAAATTGCGTTAGATCTCGCGGTGTGAATCCCGCCCATTGTGGGCGGAATCACTTTCTGCCAAAGCTGCACATTCGACGAGACAGCTAGTCTCATTCTAATGTGTGTTCCCGAGACCTAACCAAGACATGGGATCTAACCCCCTCGCCTTGGAGACCTTGGGCGAGCACCGTTCATTACAGGTGCCCACAAACGGGGATCAGCACTCAAGGAGGTCTCCCAGGGGATTGGAGGCACTCAGGTGCATGTGCTCTGGGCAGGGTGGCACCCTGCCAGCTAACAGTGCAACCTGGGCACAGTGGCAGTGCCAGCCTGGCACCCTGGCAGTGCCACCTGTGTGCCAGTCTGGTTGTTAATGAACCGTCATGCATTCACAGTTTTAAAAAATGTTTTTATTCTCCATTTTCACATTTTCCTTCAAAATTTACACCCCACCCACAGACAGTAAACGGTAACAAATACAAAATCAATCTCCTTAACAATACCAACGATCCCATCCTCCCACCACCCCAAACAACGGCCCACCTGTCAATATATGCATCCAATAAACCAAACCCTCCCACGGTGGCAACAAAACACAAAGGAGAAAAAGAAAAAGGAGTCCGGGACCGCCCATGGTCACCATTGACCTATAGAGTCCACTCCCCCCCCCCCCCCCTTACACTCAACGCCATCCAGCCTCTGAAAGAGTACCGTACATGATACCCAAGAGTTGTACACCCCCCCCTCCCAGTCTCTCCCCACCCCCCCCCCTCCCAGTCTCCAACTCCTCCCGTCCACTGCCTCTTGTAAAACCCCTCCCCCAACCTCGGTTCCTTCCCCCCAACTTTCCACCCCAGCTAGACCACTCGGACCCTGTTCTGCCAGGCTCCGATGGCCGCAGCCCCTCCCCCCACCTCACTCCCGTTCACTGGCCGGCTTAAACCGGCCAGCGTGGAGGCCCCCGCCCGGGTCACGCATTCACAGTTAATGAACTGAATAGATCTTACCTATTCCAATCAGCTGGACTATTGAGATGGTGAAGTCTTCCTGGGGTTGACCTCCACTGCCAGTTTTAGCCTGATTTACAATACTTTCAATTGTAACCGCTATCACAGCAAGGAGAGAGAGAATTGCTGCAGTGACAAACGATTTCTCTAAGTTGGATAAATCTGAACATTGTTTCATCTATGCGGAGAGAAGGAAAAGATACATTTCTCTCCAGATCACATAACGTTGAAGTTTATTTTTAACCAATAGTATCTATTATGCTTTGAAACGCACAACTCAATGAAAGCCTGGGATTCTCTGCCATGGTTTTTGGTGGGCAGGAGAACCGATGGAGATGGAAAATTGACAGGATTCCCCAAACGCATTTTGAGGCGGGATTTCCTGTTCGGATTTTCCCTGCTCCCTGCCAATGACTTAATGGGGTTCCCGTCGTGAAATTTTGGGAACCCAATTACCATACATGAACATATAATGGCGGATTTCCGCAATGCATCAACCCTCACATTAGGATATCACCCCCTCCCTCCCACCCAACACTCCCCCCCCCACCCCGACCCCGGCTGCTGGGTTTACAACAGGTCTTGACAATTGGGGACTTGGTGAAGAGAACCACCGGCCCCGCTCAAGTAAGTACAGCCAGCCCCCAGGGGGGTGAGGGTCATGCCAAGGCATAGCCTGCCTCCCTGGACTACCGCGTGGCCCTTTCAGCTGAGGCTGTCCACCAACGTGACGCTGTGGGGCACAGCTCCAGGATTTGTTTCGACTAAAAATATGGGAAGAAAAGTCGGCCGTGGAGACGGTGAGCAGAACTCCGCTTTTCCGGATGTGTGGCACAGTCCGGACTTTGGGCCG
Source organism: Scyliorhinus torazame (assembly GCF_047496885.1). Classification (NCBI taxonomy): domain Eukaryota; kingdom Metazoa; phylum Chordata; class Chondrichthyes; order Carcharhiniformes; family Scyliorhinidae; genus Scyliorhinus; species Scyliorhinus torazame. The sequence continues at coordinate 5,019,431 of NC_092722.1, forward strand.
CTCTGGAAAAAAATCATTGGGTGTGGGTGTGGGTGGGGGGGATGGGGGGGAGCGGTGGTGCTGAGAGAGACGGGTTCATGCCATTACTGTGGTGGTGGGAGGGGCCCTGACAGAGCCGGCAGAGATCGGGGCACCAGCTCTAATCAGCACAGAAAGAAGCCCTCCTCCACTAATGCCCCCCCACCCCCGCAGAATCCGGGGGCTCCACAGCACCCCCCTCCCCCCCCCCCCCACCCCCCCACCCCACCACAACCACCAGCGCTGGGGACTCCTGTAATGATATGTATAATGTAAGGAGTGTAAAGGGTTAACAAGATCTCATGGCACCATAGAGTCTTATAAGGGGTTTGTCTCTCGGTGTTCTGGGAGAAGGTAATGAAGAAAGGTAGTTAAAGATTGAGATAGATTGTTAGCTGTACTAAAGAGATATAATAGATTTCTGTAACATAGATTTTATACTGTTGCTTTATTTATTAGCTATTACTTACTGCACGTTCTCCCCGTGTCTACATGGGTTTCCTCCGGGTGCTCCGGTTTCCTCTCACAGTCCAAAGATAAACAGGTTAGGTAGATTGGAGTGTGGGGTTATTGGGTTATGAGGATACGGTGAGTCGGGGGCAGCACGGTGGCGCAGTGGGTTAGCGCTGCTGCCTCACGGCGCCAAAATCCCAGGTTCGATCCCGGCTCTGGGTCACCGTCCGTGTGGAGTTTGCGCATTCTCCCCGTGGTTGCGTGGGTTTCGTCCCCACAACCCAAAGGTATGCAGGGGAGGTGAATGGGCCACGCTAAATTGCCCCTTAATTGGAAAAAATAATTGGGTACTCCAAATTTATTTTTAAAATGAGGATAAGGTGAGTGATGGGCCTACGTAGGGTGTTCTTTGAGCAGGTCGATGCAGACTTGATGGGCCAAATGGTCTCCTTCTGCACTGTAGGGATTCTACGATTCTAAAAGACCATCTTGAAGCCAACAGCATCGCAGAAACCGAGGATCGCTCACCAGCGAAACCGCCACTGCAAACTGGGCCATATCCCGGCCAACTCCAACCGCCTCAGTCAGACCAGGATTTTCTTGACTTAACTCAGTTCCTCATCACCAAAATGTAGCCAGGATCTTACAGGAGCATAGCACAGGGCATACACGCCGGGATTAAATAATTATGGGTTGTGCATCAGGATTAAAAAATAGGATTAAAAGGTGAATAGCGCCAGAGCTTTTGATAACACAGCACCCCCCCCCCCCCCACGCTCACATCACGTGACCCCCACCCCACCTCCCCATCCCCCAGTGTGATTGTTTTTTCCCCATAAATTTAGAGTACCCAATTCATTTTTTCCAATTAAGGGGCAATTTGGCGTGGCCAATCCACCTACCCTGCACATCTTTGGGTTGTGGGGGCGAAACCCACGCAAACACGGGGAGAATGTGCAAACTCCACACGGACAGTGACCCAGAGCCATGATCGAACCTGGGACCTCGGCGCCATGAGGCAGCTGTGCTAACCACTGCTCCACCGTGCTGCCCTCCGGTGTGATTGGTTTAATTAAACTGAAAATGGTTAGACTGCAAAGGTTAAAACATAAAAAATAAAGGAGGTGTGAAGGGGCTGTTAAAAAATTCATTTACGGGATGTGGGTGTAGCTGGTTAGGCCCAGCATTTATTGCCCATCACTAATTGCCCTTCAGTAGGTGGTGGTGAGTTGCCTTCTTGAACTGCTGCAGTACCTGAGGTGTAGGTACACCCACTGTGCTGTTAGGGAGGGCAGCAGGTAGCCTTGTGGATAGCACAATTGCTTCACAGCTCCAGGGTCCCAGGTTCGATTCTGGCTTGGGTCACTGTCTGTGCGGAGTCTGCACATCCTCCCCGTGTGTGCGTGGGTTTCCTCCGGGTGCTCCGGTTTCCTCCCACAGTCCAAAGACGTGCGGGTTAGGTGGATTGGCCATGATAAATTGCCCTTAGTGTCCAAAAATTGCCCTTAGTGTTGGGTGGGGTTACTGGGTTGTGGGGATGGGGTGGCGGTGTTGACCTTGGGTGGGGTGCTCTTTCCAAGAGCTGGGGCAGACTCGATGGGCTGAATGGCCTCCTTCTGCACTGTAAATTCTATAAGTTCCAAGTTTTCTTTTAGGTTTAGAGTACCTAATTCTTTTTTTTCCAATTACGGGGCAAGTTAGCATGGCCAATTCACCTACCCTTGCACATCTTTTTGGGTTGTGCGAGGAGACCCACGAGTTGCAGGATTTTGACCCAGTAACAGTGAAAGAACAGCAATATATTTCCAAGTCGGGGTGGTGAGTGATTTGGAGGGGAACACTCCATGTGGTGGGGTTCCCAGGTATCTGCTGCTCTTGTCCTGCTGGATGGTTGGGGGGGGGGTCGTGGGTTTGGAAGGTGCTGTCTAAGGAACCGCGGCAAGTTCTTGCTGTGCATCTTGTAGATGGTACACACGACTGCCACTGTTTGTTGATGGTGGAGGGAGTGAATGTTTGTGGAATGGGGAGCAATCAAGGACGGTGTCGAGCTTCCTGAGTGTTGTTGGAGCTGCACTCATCCAGGCAAGAGGAGAGTATTCCCTCACACTTGTGCCTTGTAGATGGTGGACCAGGCTTTGTTGGGGGGGGGGGGGGGGGGTCGTCAGGAGGTGAATTAGTTGCAGCAGGATTCCTAGCCTTTGACTCGTTCTGGTAGCCACAGTATTTATATGGCTGGGTCCAGTTCAGTTTCTGATCAATGGTAACCCCCAGGATGTTGATTGTGGGGAATTCAGCGATGGTAATGCCATTGAATGTCAAGGGGCGGTGGTTGGATCCTCTCTTGTTTGAGGCAATGAACAGGGAACCAGGGAAATAGCTCGACCAGGAATTTAGTCACAGAGTCAGAGAGTTTTACAGCACAGAAAGAGGCCCTTCGGCCCATCGTATCAGCGGCAACCATCACATGTCTATATTTTCTCATCCCATTTTCTAGCACTTGGTCTCTAGCCTTGGCGTTTCAAGTGCTCATCTAAATACGTTAAATTTTAAGGGTTCCTGCCTCGTCAAGTCTATCAGGCAGCGAGTTCCAGACTCCCACCACCCTCTGGGTGAAAATATTTTTCCTCACATCCCCTCTAACCCTCCCCCCCTTAGCTTAAATCTCTGCCCCCCCTGGTTGTTGACCCCTCTGCTAAGGGGAAATGCTACTTCCTACCCACCCTATCTATGCCCCTCATAATCTTATTATCTTACACACCTCAATCAGGTCTCCCCTCAGCCTTTTCTGCTCTCAGGAATGAAACTCCAGCCTATCCAGTTTCTCTTGACAGCTGAAACACTCCAGCCAGGCACCATCCTGTTGAATCTCCTCTGCAGCCTCACTTTTGCAATCACTTCCTTCCTATAGTGGGGCAACCAGAACTGCCACAGTACTCTATCTGTGACCTAATGTTTTCTACAGCTCCATTATAACCTCCTTGCTCTTATATTCTATGCCTCGGCTAATAAAGACAAGTATCCCATATGCCTTCTTAACTACCTTATCTACCTCCCCGGTTGTCTTCAGGGATCTATGGACATGGAACCCAAGTCCCTCTGATCCTCTATACTTCCTGGGGTCCTGCCATTCAGGCTATATTCCCTGCCCAAATTACATTTGCTCACGCTTTTCAGGGTTAAATTCCATTTGCCCCTATTCTGCCAATCTAACCAGCCCGTCTATATTGGCCTAGAATCTAAGGCTTTCCTCCTCACTATTTACCACATCACCAATTTTTGGTTCCCTGCGAATCTATTGGTCACACTTCCTACATTCACATCCAGATCATTAATGTATCCTACAGACAGCAAGGGAGCCAGCACCGATTCCTGAAGAACGCCACTGGATACAGGCTTCTTTCACAAAAACAACCATCGACCATCACTGCTACTGAGCCAATTTTGGATTCAATTTGCCCAATTGCCCTGGATCCCATGAGCTCTTACCTTCTTGCCCTGTTTCCTATACGAGACCTTGTCATAAGTGCCATGTGAGAGTACCTTTAAGACATGGATGTTTAAGCAATGTACCTTTAAGAAAACAGTGATGTCAGAGAGTGGGTGGAGCTGAGGTCAGGTCAGCCATTTTGCAGTTGAGTTTTGCAGTTAGAAAAAGAGCTTGTGTGTGTTTCCAGAGAGCTGCAGTTTGGAGAAAAAGAGCTTGGGGAGTGTCTGTGTTTGCAGTGAGCTGGATCTCTGCCATGAAAGACTATCTCTGGATCATTTGGGTGATTTAAACTCATAATAGTAAAGCCTTTAGCCTGATGTGATTCTGTTTAAAGGTGTTAAGTCTCTTGGAAGTTTGAAGGAACATTTTGAGGAATTATTTACTGTTGCAATATTTTCTGAGTTATCTTTGGAGTAAGGGGTGTTAAGAGATCCAATGTTTAGTTAAGATGTTAAGTTGAGTTCATGGAATAAACATTGTTTTGTGTTTAAAAACCCACATGTCTATAATTGTAATCCCACACCTAGGGAACAAGCCGTGTGCTCGGAAAAGCAACAAATACATTAAAGGGAGAGGCTGGTTGAACTCCATGATACATTTTGGGGTTCTGAAAACGCCTCGCCCATAACATAAGCCTGACTGAATTCCATGTAGACTACATCAGCTGAACTACCCTCATCTACACATCTAGTCACCTCCTTGAAAAATTCTATCAAATTTGTAAAACATGATTTCCCTTTGGCAAAGCCATGCTGACTATCATTGATTAATCCTTGCCTCTCCAAGTGGATATTAGCCTGTCCCTCAGAATTTTTTCCCATAGTTTCCCTACCGCTGAAGTTAGACTCACTGGCCTTTAATTTCCTGCTTTATCCCTACCATCCTTCTTGAATTTAGATTAGGCAGATAAGAAAAACTACTTTAAAGTTGATCGTTGGATTTCAAAAGAAACATATACAATTGGGAGATTATAAACGTGTGAGACAAAATAGTAAGCTTGCTTTAGGAATATGGTCGCCATAAAGTAATTCTAAAAAAGGATTGATCAATTCTGGGAAGAAGAAACTCTAAAGGATGGTAGAAACAATACAATAGAAGATCAAAAGGAAAAACATATTTAAAGTTAGACTGAAGGCTGTTGTGTGTTACTGTGAGATCTTGAACAAGACACAGTGTGCTGAAGCTAGGCCTGTGAACACCAGTTTTTCAACCACCCTCAGACATGAGAGCCAGTGTGAGATTTCCCATGAAGCAACAAGGTATTGTGTGGTAAAGTCACTGGATGTTTATTGACTAGAAAATCTATAGGGGGGGCGGCATGATGGCACAGTGGTTAGCACTGCTGCCTATGGCGCTGAGGACCCAGGTTCGATCCCAGCCCGGGTCACTGTCCGTGTGGAGTTTGCACATTCTCTCCATGTCTGCGTGGGTTTCATCCTCACAACCCAAAGAAGTGTAGGGTAGGTGGATTGGCCATGCTAAATTGCCCCTTAATTGGAACAAAAGAATTGGGTACTCTAAATTTATATTTAAAAAAAAGAAAATCTATAAGGACTCTTGCCACCAGAAGGGAGTTTTAGCTCTGAGCTTACTTAATCCAGTGTCTTTTAAGAAGTATTTGTAGTACCTGTGTAAAGATGTTCTTGAGTCTTCAAATGTTATTTCCCCCCCCTGTAGTTTTGATAAATTTTGAAATTAGATATTGAAAACTCATCACAAGTGGTCTGCAATTTAATTATCTAGATTTTAGATAACTCCTCATAATATACAAATTGCAAACCATTGTGGCAGCTTGTTTCACATTTTCCTTTGGGATTTGGGTAGTCTGGAACTTACCACCTGCTGTGGCATAACTGACCTCCTTGAGGCTGTTTCTGAGAATATGCCCTATACAATAACTCGCCCCAATACGCTAACTGAATTTGCTGATAGTACAGTCTCAAAACAACAAAGTTACAAACAGCACAAATGTGTCAGACTTACTGGGCCACATGGCGTGGGTATGAGCGCTCTATGCCGTGGCATTAGGTTTGGTGATGAAGACTCAATGTCCTCATTAATATGGGACTCCATGCTGTCTCTTTAAATAGAAAAGTTACACAAATGGCAAATCATTCAACTGATTAAAAAATGATTGGCTTCACAAGAGATTTGCGATGCATGATGATGTCCTAACATTCACAAATCAGGGCAAAATGAAATGTCCCTTATGGATGATCTTTGACAAAGGTCGGTACAAATGAAAACCACTTTGGGACAACCAAACCCTAAACATATTCATCAATCCTCACGGGCTCACACATGTACAAACCCACATGTAGAATGATGGCTTGAGAATTCTCTGGCATTACATAAAGGGAAAATAAAGTTTGGTGCCAACTTGTTGTTATTCTAGGTCATCCGTCCTTTGGCAGCCAAAGGGGTGCAAAGCCTAGTTGCTCCATTAAAACCTGTTCATGTAGTTTCCTAATTGTGCAATTCCTACTGCATTTCAAATACCCCTGATGTTTGATACAGCATGCGTGCAATGTCAGTTAAGAGTCAACCACACTGGCAGTCTGTCACAGACCAATGTCCCCTCCCAGTTCAGGTTTGCTGTGTTGCCCTGCACGGTCCCTTTTAAGATTCATGCATGGCCAGTGCCACCTTCTCGGCTGCTGTACACATTGGGCCAGATAAAAACGCCAGCCAACCAGTTCGGTTTTTAACGGTAGTTTTATGTCGCCATTTCTAATAGTAGCTTTTGATTCCAGTTTGTTTTGAGTTCACAAACTGCCATGGTGGGAACTGAACTCAGGTTTCCTGGTCATCAGTCCCGCCCAGTCACATAACCACTGTGCTATCTGTACCAGCTTTGTTTTTGCTTTGCTGATGAGCAATAGCATTGCAGACCAGCGGAAATGTAGTGGATCCTGGAAATAGAAATCAGTTTCACTTTATTAGCATTGTCCCCTCCCCCATCCCCACACCCAAACTGGGGAAAATTTTAAACTGTCCCACTAAGTTACAATGAACCCTCACTGTCGGCTGTTTGTACTGAAACGCCCATTATTCTTTCCAGATTTTTGTTTTCTTGCCCTTGTGTGTGTTTTTTTTCTGACCCAAACACGTTTTGTTCTAAATCCCATCGCAGCTTGTCTGGCGGAAATTAAAAGTTAGATATCCTGGTTTAACTTGGCAGTCTGTTGGCACTGCCAGCTGCTGTGTATCTCTCTGTCTCTGTTCCTCTGTCTCCGCATCTCTCTATGTATCTGTATCTCTCTGTCTTTGTATCTCTGTCTCTGTATCTCTGTCTCTGCATCTCTCTGTCTCTGCATCTCCCTGTCTCTGTATCTCTGTCTCTGCATCTCTCTGTCTCTGCATCTCTCTGTCTCTGCATCTCTCTGACTATGTATCTCTCTGTCTCTGCATCTCTCTGACTATGTATCTCTCTGTCTCTGCATCTCTCTGTCTCTGCATCTCTCTGTCTCTCTCTGTATCTCTCTGTCTCTGCATCTCTCTGTCTCTGTATCTCTCTGTCTCTGCATCTCTCTGACTATGTATCTCTCTGTCTCTGCATCTCTGTCTCTGCATCTCCCTGTCTCTGCATCTCTGTCTCTGCATCTCTCTGTCTCTCTCTGTATCTCTCTGTCTCTGCATCTCTCTGTCTCTGTATCTCTGTCTCTGCATCTCTCTGTCTCTGCATCTCTCTGTCTCTGCATCTCTCTATCTCTGCATCTCTCTATCTCTGCATCTCTCTGTCTCTGCATCTCTCTGTCTCTGCATCTCTCTGTCTCGGCATCTCCCTGTCTCTGCATCTCTCTGTCTCTGTATCTCTGTCTCTGCATCTCTCTGTCTCTGTATCTCTGTCTCTGCATCTCTCTGTCTCTGCATCTCTCTGTCTCGGCATCTCTCTGTCTCTGCATCTCCCTGTCTCTGTATCTCTGTCTCTGTATCTCTCTGTCTCTGCATCTCTCTGTCTCTGCATCTCCCTGTCTCTGTATCTCTGTCTCTGCATCTCTCTGTCTCTGCATCTCTCTGTCTCTGCATCTCTCTGTCTCTGCATCGCTCTGTCTCTGCATCTCTCTGTCTCTGCATCTCCCTGTCTCTGTATCTCTGTCTCTGTATCTCTCTGTCTCTGCATCTCTCTGTCTCGGCATCTCTCTGTCTCTGCATCTCCCTGTCTCTGCATCTCTCTGTCTCGGCATCTCCCTGTCTCTGCATCTCTCTGTCTCGGCATCTCCCTGTCTCTGCATCTCTCTGTCTCTGCATCTCTCTGTCTCTGCATCTCTCTGTCTCTGTATCTCTGTCTCTGCATCTCTCTGTCTCTGCATCTCTCTGTCTCTGTATCTCTGTCTCGGCATCTCCCTGTCTCTGCATCTCTCTGTCTCTGCATCTCCTTGTCTCTGCATCTCTCTGTCTCTGTATCTCTCTGTCTCTGTATCTCTGTCTCGGCATCTCCCTGTCTCTGCATCTCTCTGTCTCTGCATCTCTCTGTCTCTGTATCTCTGTCTCTGCATCTCTCTGTCTCTGTATCTCTGTCTCTGCATCTCTCTGTCTCGGCATCTCCTTGTCTCTGCATCTCTCTGTCTCTGTATCTCTCTGTCTCTGTATCTCTGTCTCGGCATCTCCCTGTCTCTGCATCTCTCTGTCTCTGCATCTCTCTGTCTCTGTATCTCTGTCTCTGCATCTCTCTGTCTCGGCATCTCCTTGTCTCTGCATCTCTCTGTCTCTGTATCTCTGTCTCTGTATCTCTCTGTCTCTGCATCTCCCTGTCTCGGCATCTCCTTGTCTCTGCATCTCTCTGTCTCTGCATCTCTCTGTCTCTGTATCTCTGTCTCTGCATCTCTCTGTCTCGGCATCTCCTTGTCTCTGCATCTCTCTGTCTCTGTATCTCTGTCTCTGTATCTCTCTGTCTCTGCATCTCTCTGTCTCTGTATCTCTGTCTCTGCATCTCTCTGTCTCTGCATCTCCTTGTCTCTGCATCTCTCTGTCTCTGCATCTCCCTGTCTCTGCATCTCTCTGTCTCTGCATCTCCCTGTCTCTGCATCTCTGTCTCTGTATCTCTGTCTCTGCATCTCTCTGTCTCTGTATCTCTCTGTCTCTGTATCTCTGTCTCGGCATCTCCCTGTCTCTGCATCTCTCTGTCTCTGCATCTCTCTGTCTCTGTATCTCTGTCTCTGCATCTCTCTGTCTCGGCATCTCCTTGTCTCTGCATCTCTCTGTCTCTGCATCTCCCTGTCTCTGCATCTCCCTGTCTCTGTATCTCTGTCTCTGTATCTCTGTCTCTGCATCTCTGTCTCTGCATCTCTCTGTCTCTGCATCTCTCTGTCTCTGCATCTCCCTGTCTCTGCATCTCTCTGTCTCTGCATCTCTCTGTCTCTGCATCTCCCTGTCTCTGCATCTCTCTGTCTCTGCATCTCCCTGTCTCTGCATCTCTCTGTCTCTGTATCTCTGTCTCTGCATCTCTCTGTCTCGGCATCTCCTTGTCTCTGCATCTCTCTGTCTCTGTATCTCTGTCTCTGCATCTCTCTGTCTCTGTATCTCTCTGTCTCTGCATCTCTCTGTCTCTGTATCTCTGTCTCTGCATCTCTCTGTCTCGGCATCTCCTTGTCTCTGCATCTCCCTGTCTCTGCATCTCTCTGTCTCGGCATCTCCTTGTCTCTGCATCTCTCTGTCTCTGTATCTCTGTCTCTGTATCTCTCTGTCTCTGTATCTCTGTCTCGGCATCTCCCTGTCTCTGCATCTCTCTGTCTCTGCATCTCTCTGTCTCTGTATCTCTGTCTCGGCATCTCCTTGTCTCTGCATCTCTCTGTCTCTGCATCTCTCTGTCTCTGCATCTCTCTGTCTCTGCATCTCTCTGTCTCTGCATCTCTCTGTCTCTGTATCTCTGTCTCTGCATCTCTCTGTCTCGGCATCTCCTTGTCTCTGCATCTCCCTGTCTCTGCATCTCCCTGTCTCTGTATCTCTGTCTCTGTATCTCTGTCTCTGCATCTCTGTCTCTGCATCTCTCTGTCTCTGCATCTCTCTGTCTCTGCATCTCTCTGTCTCTGCATCTCCCTGTCTCTGCATCTCCCTGTCTCTGCATCTCTCTGTCTCTGCATCTCTCTGTCTCGGCATCTCCCTGTCTCTGCATCTCCCTGTCTCTGCATCTCTCTGTCTCTGCATCTCTCTGTCTCTGCATCTCTCTGTCTCTGCATCTCTCTGTCTCTGTATCTCTGTCTCTGCATCTCTCTGTCTCTGCATCTCTCTGTCTCGGCATCTCCCTGTCTCTGCATCTCCCTGTCTCTGCATCTCTCTGTCTCTGCATCTCTCTGTCTCTGCATCTCTCTGTCTCTGTATCTCTGTCTCTGCATCTCTCTGTCTCTGCATCTCTCTGTCTCTGCATCTCTCTGTCTCTGCATCTCCCTGTCTCTGCATCTCTCTGTCTCTGCATCTCTCTGTCTCTGCATCTCTCTGTCTCTGCATCTCTCTGTCTCTGTATCTCTGTCTCTGCATCTCTCTGTCTCTGCATCTCTCTGTCTCGGCATCTCTCTGTCTCTGCATCTCTCTGTCTCTGCATCTCCCTGTCTCTGCATCTCTCTGTCTCTGCATCTCTCTGTCTCTGCATCTCCCTGTCTCTGCATCTCTCTGTCTCTGCATCTCTCTGTCTCTGCATCTCTCTGTCTCTGTATCTCTGTCTCTGCATCTCTCTGTCTCTGCATCTCCCTGTCTCTGCATCTCTCTGTCTCTGCATCTCTCTGTCTCTGCATCTCTCTGTCTCTGCATCTCTCTGTCTCTGTATCTCTGTCTCTGCATCTCTCTGTCTCTGCATCTCTCTGTCTCGGCATCTCTCTGTCTCTGCATCTCTCTGTCTCTGCATCTCTCTGTCTCTGCATCTCTCTGTCTCTGCATCTCTCTGTCTCTGCATCTCTCTGTCTCTGCATCTCTCTGTCTCTGCATCTCCCTGTCTCGGCATCTCCCTGTCTCTGCATCTCTCTGTCTCTGCATCTCTCTGTCTCTGTATCTCTGTCTCTGCATCTCTGTCTCTGCATCTCTCTGTCTCTGCATCTCCCTGTCTCTGTATCTCTGTCTCTGCATCTCTCTGTCTCTGCATCTCTCTGTCTCTGCATCTCCCTGTCTCTGCATCTCTCTGTCTCTGCATCTCTCTGTCTCTGCATCTCTCTGTCTCTGCATCTCTCTGTCTCTGTATCTCTGTCTCTGCATCTCTCTGTCTCTGCATCTCTCTGTCTCGGCATCTCTCTGTCTCTGCATCTCTCTGTCTCTGCATCTCTCTGTCTCTGCATCTCTCTGTCTCTGTATCTCTGTCTCTGCATCTCTGTCTCTGCATCTCTCTGTCTCTGCATCTCTCTGTCTCTGCATCTCCCTGTCTCTGCATCTCTCTGTCTCTGCATCTCTCTGTCTCTGCATCTCTCTGTCTCTGCATCTCTCTGTCTCTGCATCTCTCTGTCTCTGCATCTCCCTGTCTCGGCATCTCCCTGTCTCTGCATCTCTCTGTCTCTGCATCTCTCTGTCTCTGTATCTCTGTCTCTGCATCTCTGTCTCTGCATCTCTCTGTCTCTGCATCTCCCTGTCTCTGTATCTCTGTCTCTGTATCTCTCTGTCTCTGCATCTCTCTGTCTCTGCATCTCTCTGTCTCTGCATCTCTCTGTCTCTGCATCTCTCTGTCTCGGCATCTCCTTGTCTCTGTATCTCTGTCTCTGTATCTCTCTGTCTCTGCATCTCTCTGTCTCTGCATCTCTCTGTCTCTGTATCTCTCTGTCTCGGCATCTCCTTGTCTCTGTATCTCTGTCTCTGCATCTCTCTGTCTCGGCATCTCCTTGTCTCTGTATCTCTGTCTCTGTATCTCTCTGTCTCTGCATCTCTCTGTCTCTGCATCTCCCTGTCTCTGCATCTCCCTGTCTCTGCATCTCTGTCTCTGTATCTCTCTGTCTCTGCATCTCTCTGTCTCGGCATCTCCCTGTCTCTGCATCTCTGTCTCTGTATCTCTCTGTCTCTGCATCTCTCTGTCTCGGCATCTCCTTGTCTCTGTATCTCTGTCTCTGCATCTCTCTGTCTCTGCATCTCTCTGTCTCTGCATCTCTCTGTCTCGGCATCTCCCTGTCTCTGCATCTCTGTCTCTGTATCTCTCTGTCTCTGCATCTCTCTGTCTCGGCATCTCCCTGTCTCTGCATCTCTGTCTCTGTATCTCTCTGTCTCTGCATCTCTCTGTCTCGGCATCTCCTTGTCTCTGTATCTCTGTCTCTGTATCTCTCTGTCTCTGCATCTCTCTGTCTCGGCATCTCCTTGTCTCTGTATCTCTGTCTCTGTATCTCTCTGTCTCTGCATCTCTCTGTCTCGGCATCTCCTTGTCTCTGTATCTCTGTCTCTGTATCTCTCTGTCTCTGCATCTCTCTGTCTCGGCATCTCCTTGTCTCTGTATCTCTGTCTCTGTATCTCTCTGTCTCTGCATCTCTCTGTCTCTGCATCTCTCTGTCTCGGCATCTCCTTGTCTCTGTATCTCTGTCTCTGTATCTCTCTGTCTCTGCATCTCTCTGTCTCGGCATCTCCCTGTCTCTGTATCTCTGTCTCTGCATCTCTCTGTCTCTGCATCTCTCTGTCTCTGCATCTCTCTGTCTCTGCATCTCCCTGTCTCTGTATCTCTCTGTCTCTGCATCTCTCTGTCTCGGCATCTCCTTGTCTCTGTATCTCTGTCTCTGTATCTCTCTGTCTCTGTATCTCTGTCTCTGCATCTCTCTGTCTCTGCATCTCTCTGTCTCTGCATCTCTCTATCTCTGCATCTCCCTGTCTCGGCATCTCCTTGTCTCTGTATCTCTGTCTCTGTATCTCTCTGTCTCTGTATCTCTGTCTCTGCATCTCTCTGTCTCTGCATCTCTCTGTCTCTGCATCTCTCTGTCTCTGCATCTCTCTGTCTCTGCATCTCTGACGATGTTTCTCTCTGTCTATGTATCTGTCTCTCTCTGTATCTCTGTCTCTTTATCTTTGTCTATGTATATATCTGCCTCTCTATGTATCTCTGTCAATGTATCTCTCTATGTGTCACTCTGTCTATGTGTCTCTGTCTATGTATCTCTCTGACTATGTATCTCTGTGTATCTCTGTCGATGTTTCTCTCTGTCTATGCATCTGTCCCTCTATGTATCTGTCTCTTTATCTTTGTCTCTGTATCTCTCTGTCTCTGTATCTCTCTGTCTCTGCATCTCTCTGACTATGTATCTCTCTGTCTCTGCATCTCTCTGACTATGTATCTCTCTGTCTCTGCATCTCTCTGTCCCTGCATCGCTCTGTCTCTCTCTGTATCTCTCTGTCTCAGCATCTCTCTGTCTCTGCATCTCTCTGTCTCTGCATCTCTCTGTCTCTGTATCTCTGTCGATGTTTCTCTCTGTCTATGTATCTGTCCCTCTATGTATCTCTGTCTCTTTATCTTTGTCTATGTATATATCTGTCTCTCTATGTATCTCTGTCAATGTATCTCTCTATGTGTCTCTCTGTCTATGTCTCTCTATCTATATATCTGTATGTCTCCCCGGTGTTTGGGACACCGCTCCTGAGCTGTTTGGAGTCAGAGTTTTGCTGTGTTCACCCGGTGCCAGCCGCGTACAAACCTGCCACCCAGATCGGCTACCTGTCCGCCTGCTGCCTCCCAGTCGGTCAGTCGGGGCTGTGTGTGTACTGCTGCTCATTTCACTTTCAAACGGCTAAATACTTCCGGACAACAGGCTGCTGGGCTGCGTCACTTCCAGCAAAAAAGAATCAAGGAGCTGAAGTAAACAACTGAAACATTTTGTCACAACCCAAAACTCACCGATTTCTGCACTCTGGCTGATCGCCCCGAGGCTGTGCTGCTCGGTGCTGTGGCCAGCGCTCCAGCCGCCTCCTGCTCTTTACACACTGTACTCAACATGTCAACCTGGGGGCAGAAAGAGATGGAAACACACAGGGAGGGAGGGCAACAAGCAACATCTTCAGAAATGTGCCCAATTGTCCATTCATTCTGGACAAGACCTTCCAGCCCGCAATCACCTTGCAGCGGATCACTCAATGCAAACACAGGATCCAAATCAAAAGGTTTCCAGTAGATTTCAATAAACAAGAAGTAAGGGTCTACCCAGTCACATCAGCCACATTTCACATAAACCTAAATAGTTTTACTACAGTAAAAATCAGTTATCATCGCATACATACTGTTGCTAAGCTATTTTCCGGTTCACAATTCCCTCAATAGCTTGGATTAGTACTTGGAACTATGATGTTGTTGCCATTACAGAGACCTGGTTGAGGGAAGGGCAGGATTGGCAGCTAAACGTTCCAGGATTTAGATGTTTCAGGCGGGATAGAGGGGGATGTAAAAGGGAGGCGGAGTTGCGCTACTTGTTCGGGAGAATATCACAGCTGTATTGCGAGAGGACACCTCAGAGGGCAGTGAGGCTATATTGGTAGAGATCAGGAATAAGAAGGGTGCAGTCACAATGTTGGGGGTATACTACAGGCCTCCCAACAGCCAGCGGGAGATAGAGGAGCAGATAGGTAGACAGATTTTGGAAAAGAGTAAAAACAACAGGGTTGTGGTGATGGGAGACTTCAACTTCCCCAATATTGACTGGGACTCACTTAGTGCCAGGGGCTTAGACGGGGCGGAGTTTGTAAGGAGCATCCAGGAGGGCTTCTTAAAACAATATGTAGACAGTCCAACTAGGGAAGGGGCGGTACTGGACCTGGTATTGGGGAATGAGCCTGGCCAGGTGGTAGATGTTTCAGTAGGGGAGCATTTCGGTAACAGTGACCACAATTCAGTAAGTTTTAAAGTACAGGTGGACAAGGATAAGAGTGGTCCGAGGACGAATGTGCTAAATTGGGGGAAGGCTAATTATAACAATATTAGGCGGGAACTGAAGAACATAGATTGGGGGCGGATGTTTGAGGGCAAATCAACATCTGACATGTGGGAGGCTTTCAAGTGGCAGTTGAAAGGAATACAGGACCGGCATGTTCCTGTGTGGAAGAAAGATAAATACGGCAATTTTCGGGAACCTTGGATGACGAGTGATATTGTAGGCCTCGTCAAAAAGAAAAAGGAGGCATTTGTCAGGGCTAAAAGGCTGGGAACAGGCGAAGCCTGCGTGGAATATAAGGAAAGTAGGAAGAAACTTAAGCAAGGAGTCAGGAGGGCTAGAAGGGGTCACGAAAAGTCATTGGCAAATAGGGTTAAGAAAAATCCCAAGGCTTTTTACACGTACATAAAAAGCAAGAGAGTAGCCAGGGAAAGGGTTGGCCCACTGAAGGATAGGCAAGGGAATCTATGTGTGGAGCCAGAGGAAATGGGCGAGGTACTAAATGAATACTTTGCATCAGTATTCACCAAAGAGAAGGAATTGGTAGATGTTGAGTCTGGAGAAGGGGGTGTAGATAGCCTGGGTCACATTGTGATCCAAAAAGACGAGGTGTTGGGTGTCTTAAAAAATATCAAGGTAGATAAGTCCCCAGGGCCTGATGGGATCTACCCCAGAATACTGAAGGAGGCTGGAGAGGAAATTGCTGAGGCCTTGACAGAAGTCTTTGGATCCTCGCTGTCTTCAGGGGATGTCCCGGAGGACTGGAGAATAGCCAATGTTGTTCCTCTGTTTAAGAAGGGTAGCAAGGATAATCCCAGGAACTACAGGCCAGTGAGCCTTACTTCAGTGGTAGGGAAATTACTGGAGAGAATTCTTCGAGACAGGATCTACTCCCATTTGGAAGCAAATGGACGTATTAGTGAGAGGCAGCACGGTTTTGTGAAGGGGGGGTCGTGTCTCACTAACTTGATAGAGTTTTTCGAGGAGGTCACTAAGATGATTGATGCAGGTGGGGCAGTAGATGTTGTCTATATGGACTTCAGTAAGGCCATTGACAAGGTCCCTCATGGTAGACTAGTACAAAAGGTGAAGTCACACGGGATCAGGGGTGAGCTGGCAAGGTGGATACAGAACTGGCTAGGCCATAGAAGGCAGAGAGTAGCAATGGAGGGATGCTTTTCTAATTGGAGGGCTGTGACCAGTGGTGTTCCTCAGGGATCAGTGCTGGGACCTTGGCTCTTTGTAGTATATATAAATGATTTGGAGGAAAATGTAACTGGTCTGATTAGTAAGTTTGCAGATGACACAAAGGTTGGTGGAATTGCGGATAGCGATGAGGACTGTCGGAGGATACAGCAGGATTTAGATTGTCTGGAGACTTGGGCGGAGAGATGGCAGATGGAGTTTAATCCGGACAAATGTGAGGTAATGCATTTTGGAAGGTCTAATGCAGGTAGGGAATATACAGTGAATGGTAGAACCCTCAAGAGTATTGAAAGTCAAAGAGATCGAGGAGTACAGGTCCACAGGTCATTGAAAGGGGCAACACAGGTGGAGAAGGTAGTCAAGAAGGCATACGGCATGCTTGCCTTCATTGGCCGGGGCATTGAGTATAAGAATTGGCAAGTCATGTTGCAGCTGTATAGAACCTTAGTTAGGCCACACTTGGAGTATAGTGTTCAATTCTGGTCGCCACACTACCAGAAGGATGTGGAGGCTTTAGAGAGGGTGCAGACGAGATTTACCAGAATGTTGCCTGGTATGGAGGGCATTAGCTATGAGGAGCGATTGAATAAACTCGGTTTGTTCTCACTGGAACGAAGGAGGTTGAGGGGAGACCTGATAGAGGTATACAAAATTATGAGGGGCATAGACAGAGTGGATAGTCAGAGGCTTTTCCCCAGGGTAGAGGGGTCAATTACTAGGGGGCATAGGTTTAAGGTGAGAGGGGCAAGGTTTAGAGTAGATTTACGAGGCAAGTTTTTTACGCAGAGGGTAGTGGGTGCCTGGAACTCGCTACCGGAGGAGGTAGTGGAAGCAGGGACGATAGGGACATTTAAGGGGCATCTTGACAAATATATGAATAGGATGGGAATAGAAGGATACGGACCCAGGAAGTGTAGAAGATTGTAGTTTAGTCGGGCAGCATGGTCGGCACGGGCTTGGAGGGCCGAAGAGCCTGTTCCTGTGCTGTACATTTCTTTGTTCTTTGTTCTTTGATAGTTTTGACACAATTGTGAGATGTGGATGTGCTCACAATCACTGACACCAAGGACAAAGTCGTAGAAGCAAGTTCCTTTATTAGTTTCGAGTCTGCAGAGTCGGGTGCCTCCACTAGAGAAGCTCACTCTACGGCAATTGTTCTATCCCTTTTATCCTAATCCCGTCGCCCCAGTCCCCTCCCCTCTTGCCTGATCGGTTCAGGTTGTCGAGGTTCACATTCTTTCCGGTACGCCTACCACCTGTTACATTGCATGTTCACGTTAACGTCAGTTGCTCGCCACATCCTGTTATCTCCACATCCTATGGTGCATTCTAATGATTTAATCAAACCTCATCCCTCACAATGGCCCCTTCTAATGATTTAATCAAACCGTATCTCTCATAATGTTATCTCCACATCCTGTGGCCCATTCTAATGATTTAATCAAACGTCATCCCTCACAATGACCCCTTCTAATGATTTAATCAAACCTTATCCCTCACACAATCTAACGAGTTTACCTTATATCCCTGTTAGTACGCATGCAGGTTAGTACACACTTCCGAAATTCGGTGATTTGGTCGATATGGGCTTGCACTTGTGGTTTTGTCTTTCGCAATTGGATTTCAAAGTTTTGTGGGTTCTCTCGGAGTGACAAAATCACTTCTAAATCGAGTCCCATCAGAGGTCGCCAATAATGTTGCCAATTTAATGGAATACTATCCCACCAGCGTGACCAATAATGTTGCTCTTTAGAGTCACCAATATGATACTGAAGCTCTTTTTATGATATGATGTTATGTCCCAACAGCGTCGCCAATACTGTGGGTGTTTCTGTTTCTCTTACTGAACCACAAGGCTTTCCCGTATATCGGTCAAATGACCACACAACCAGTTAGTCAGTTCAAGTTCAAAGATGGTTTATTTACACACAAGGGTTACTTCGACATGCAAGCACAATATACTACAACTTAAACTACAACTACCAGCTACAATAACCTATACTTAACTTCAGGCGACCGGCACTGTGCAAGTGGATAAGGCTTTTATCTTGATCTCACATGGCTGGTTTGAAGAAGTGGCTCCGTCTCTGCAGGGCTCATATGTCAGGTAGCGATCGTTGGTCTTGAACTTGGCTGTCTGGTCGTTATGCTGCAGTTGGGCTGGCACAGGCCGGATTCAAAGGAGGCGGGCACAGGCCGGGTCCAAAAGAGACAGAACACATGGCTGTGTCCCTTTTTATCCCTCTGGGATTTCACACTCTTTGGGGCGGTCCTTAATCTTGGACCCAATAATTCGACAGGCTTCGATCACTGCCTTCGATTTTGGCCAATAAAGGGGCGGGTGCTTTGGTGGCTGGGCGGGTCCTTAGCGGTCATTGACCTTGGCAGTTGTGCTCTCTGAGTAAAGGGAGAGGCGCCGATCAGTCTGTGTCTGTATCGGTTTCTTGATTGCAGTCCTATTCTGGGGAAATGGGCCATTAAAATGCAAACTAGTGGGGGTTTCGATCAGGTCTAGCTACCTGCGTTTCAAATACACAGAAGCTCTGTATCTGTCTGAGTCCTGGGTTGGCCATAGTTCCCATGGTCCTTTGCAGGTGCCCATCTCAGATGGCTACAATACACAATCTGATACAAAAATGTAGATATGATTCACGAGCTTATCGAATATATTCAAGATCCCGTTTATAGAGAGGGAACTTTTTGAAGTCAAACTCATTTTCGAAGTAAACAGATACCTTTTTTAAAAATAAATTTAGAGTACCCAATTTTTTTGTCCAATTAAGGGACAATTTAGCGTGGCCAATCCACCTACCTGGCATATATTTTTTTGGGTTGTGGGGGTGAGACCCACGCAGACACGGGGAGAATTTGCAAATGCCACACAGACAGTGACCCGAGGCCGGGATCGAACCCGGGTCCTTGGTGACGTGAGGCAGCAGTGATAACCACTGCACCACTGTGCCGCCCTCTGAAGTAAACAAATACCTCTAAAACAGGAAGCTGTATGCGGTGATGTGGCCATTAAGCAACTGGATTGTTGTGAAACCAAACCTGGTTCACTCATGTCCCTCGGGGGAGGGAATCTGCTGTCCTAGCCAGATCTGGCCTCCATGTGACTCCAGACCCACCGGAATGTGGTGGATTCTTGACTGCCCTGTGAAGTCAGCCAGCAAGCCACTCAGTTGTATCAAACCACTAACAAACAAGTAGAATAATACAGCACAGGACAGGCCTTTCGGCCCTCCAAGCCTGTACCGGTCATCAGACCACCTTAATGTATCTGCTTCCACAACCTGCACTGGCAACGCATTCCAGGCACTCACCACCCTCTGCGTAGAAAACCTGCCTCATACATTTCCTCTAACCTTTGTCCCATGGACCTTAAACCTATGCCCCCTGGTGACTGACCCTTCCACCCTGGGAAAGAATGCCTGCCCATCCACTCTATCCATGCCCCTCATAATCTTGTAGACCTCTATCAGGTCACCCTTCAACCTCCGTCGTTCTAATGAAAACAGTCCGAGTCTATTCAGCCTCTCCGCATAGCTAACACCCTCCAGACTAGACATTTGCAGTATATTTCCCCTCTGACTTTCTATTTTCTCTTTCTAGATCTCTCTGACTTTCTATATTCATAAGAGCTTTGCCATTTACGGTATATTTCTCCTCTAGGTTAGACCTACCAAAATGCATTCCCTCACATTTGTCCGGATTAAACTCCATTTGCCATTTCTCTGCCCAAGTCTCCAACCTATCTATGTCCTGTTGTATCTTCTGACAATCCTCAACACTCTCTGCCACTCCACCAACCTCGGTGTCATCCGCGAACTTACTAATCAGACCGGCTACATTTTCCTCCAAATCGTTTATGTACAAACAACAGAGGCCCCAGCACAGATCCCTGTGGAACACTACTAGTCACAACCTCCCATTCAGAAAAACACTCTTCTACTGCTACCCTTTGCCTTCTGTGACCGAACCAGTTCTGTATCCATCTTGCCAACTCATCTCTGATCCCGTGTGACTTCACTTTTTGTACCAGTCTGCCATGAGGCACCTTGTCAAAGGCTTTACTGAAGTCCATGGAAACAACATCCACCACCCTCCCCTCATCAATCATCTTTGTCACCTCCTCAAAAAACTCAATCAAGTTAGTGAGGCACGACCTCCCGTTCAAAAAACCATGCTGTCTATCGCTAATGAGTCCATTTGTTTCCAAATGGGTATAAAGCCTGTCCCTGAGAATTCTCTCCACTAATCTACCTATGACTGACGTGAGGCTCACCAGCCTATAGTTTCCAGGATTATGCCTTCTACCTTTCTTAAACAGCAGAACCACATCAGCTATTCTCCAGTCCTCTGAGATCTCACTTGTCGCCAATGAGGTCACAAAGATGTCAGGCAAGGCCCCAACAATTTCCTCCCTTGCTTCCCTCAGTGTTCTGGGGGTAACTCCCATCAGGCCCAGGAGACTTATCTGTCTTAATATCTTTTAAAACATCCAATACCGCCTCCTTTTCGATGTTAACATGATCCAGACTGTCCACACACCCTACCCAAGAATCATCGTCCACAAAGTCCTTTTCTTTGGTGAACACTGATGCAGATTACTCATTTAGTACCTCGCCCATTTCCTCTGGCTCAACACAGATTCCCCCCCACTTTCCTTAAGTGGTCCAATCCTTTCCCTGACCACCATCTTGCTTTTTAAATATGAATAAAAAGCTTTGGGATTCACCTTAATCCTACTTGCCAAGGCCTTTTCATGACCCCTCCTAGCCCTCCTAATTTCCCGCTTCAGTACCATCCTACTTTCTTTTAACTCCTCAAGGGTTTCGACTGTCCCCACCCTTCTAGACCGTACAAAAGTCTCCTTTTTCTTTTTGACGAGGTTCACAATATCCCTCGTTATCCAAGGCTCCCTAAACTTCCCAGACTTATCCTTCGTTCTCTCAGGAACATGACTTTCCTGAATCCTAAGCAACTGTCGCTTGAAAGACTCCCACATGTCTCATGTTGATTTACCCTCCAACAGCCGCACCCAATCCAAATTCTTCAATTCCTGTCTAATGTTATTGTAATTTGCCTTTCCCCAGTTTAGCACCTTAACGCAAAGGTTACCCTCATCCCTGTCCAAAAGCACCCCAGAACATACGGAATTGTGGTCACTACTCCCAAAATGTTCCCCTACTGAAACCTCAGCCACCTGTCCAGACTCATTCCCCAATACCAGGTCCAGTAATACCCCTTCCCTAGTTGGGTTATCTACATATTGCATCAAGGAGCCTTCCTGAATACACCTTCCAAACTCTGGTCCATCCAAACCCCTAGCACTAAGTCAGTCCCAGTCAATATAGAGGAAATTCAAATCCCTGACCACAACAACCCTGTTAATTTTGCACCTATCCAAAATCTCTCTTCCCATCTGCTCCTCTATCTCTCGCTGGCAGTTGAGGGGCCTGTAATAAACCCCCAACATTGAGATTGCCCCTTACCTGATCTTGAGCTCTACCCAGATTGCCTCATTGTATGAGCCCTCCGAGGTGTCCTCCCGCAGTACGGCTATAATATTCTCCTTAACCAGTAATGCTACTCTCCCACCCCTTTTCCATCCCCCTTTATCTCTCCTGAAGCATCTATATCCTCCAACGTTCAGCTGCCAATCCTGACCTTCTTTTAACCACATTTCTGTGATAGCCACAACATCATAATTCCAAGTACTAATAAGTGCTCTAAGTTCATCTGCCTTATCTGCTATATTTCTGGCGTTGAAACAAATACACTTCAAACCATTGCATTTGAGCAGACAGGGTGATGTTGTTCTCTTATTTTTGTTCTATTTCCTCTTCAGTTATTGCACCTTCTAAGCTAGCGCTCTGGTTTCCACCCCCCTGCCATAGTAGTTTAAATCCTCCCGAGTGACTCTAGCAAACCTCGCGGCCAGGATATTGGTGCCCCTCCAGTTTAGATGCAACCCGTCCTTCTTGTACAGGTCACACCTGCCCCGAAGAGATCCCAGTGATCCAGAAATCTGAAACCATCCCTCCTACACCACCAGTTTAGCCACATATTTAGCTGCACTATCCTCCTATTTCTAGCCTCACCGACACGTGGCACAGGGAGTAATCCTGATATTACAACCCTAGGGGTCCTGCTTTTAACTTACTGCCTAACTCCCTGAGGTCCTTCTGCAGGACTTCACCCTGCCTATCTCATTAGTACCTATGTGTACTACGACCTCTGACTGTTCACCCTCCCCCTTCAAGATGTCCTGTGTCCGTTCAGAGGCATCCTTGACCCTGGCACCAGGGAGGCAATGTACCATCCTGGAGTCTCTTTCACGTCCACAGAAGCACCTATCTGTGCCCCTTACTATAGAGTCCCCTATACCTATCACTCTCCTGCACTTTGCCCTCCCCTGCTGAGCACCAGAGCCAGTTGTGGTGCCACTGTTCTGGCTGCTGTTGTTTTCCCCTGTTAGGCTATCCTCCCCAACAGTATCCAAAACGGTCCACTTGTTAGAGAGGGGGACAGCCACAGGGGATTCCTGCGCTGACTGTCTGCCCTTTCTCATGGCCATGTCTCTATAACTTCTATCTATGAGAGAATCCTTGTAGTTGATGGACCACTTGCCTGGTAAAGGGTTCGCATATGATTTGTTGAGACCCTGCTGCTTGGTGTGTCACCTATCCTGATGGTTCGGGAGGTAGGGTCCTGACAAGGAGTGTCCGTGAGTCCAGTCCCTGGCGACAAGTGGGAGGCGTTTCTCGATTTAGTTTGAAAGTTGACTGCTGCGCTTTAGTAATCGTGATCTCGAGGCTGGAAGATATCAGGTTTGGTGGAGCACAGTGTGTGGTGGAAGTGAAAGTGCTTCGCTCGTTAGTATCATTGAAAGATCCTAAGGGGTGTTTGACGATCCTGTCTTGGCTTTGGCCTCTTCGAGCAACATAGATGGTGTTATTATCCTGAAACTCTTCAATAAACCTGGATGTTATTCCCTTGTGATTATGTTGTTGATTATTTGTTGTTGTCTTTCTTCATGCAAGGTGTGAGCACAAGGGTGAGAGTCACCTGTTATCCTGTTCTAGCAAAAGCCATATTGAGTGGATTATGTAAATGTGGTCTGTGCTCAGTTTTACTTTCTTTTATTATGCGCGGTAATCCTTGTGGTTTTAAGGGAGTGTTGTTTTTGGACACCCTTTATCACATTGATAATGAAGATGAGTGGAGCAGGGTGATGGGTCGGTGTGGAGTTGGGCAGTAGAGTTAGTTAAGTCCCCACTGAGATTGAGGATAGCCCCGCAGTTAGAGTTAACCGTATCAGGTCTTTATTTTGAATTTAAAGAATCCGCACTTGTCTCCTCCGATGGCCCGGGCAGATTATATACCTTGGGAGGACTGGGTTCCTGCTGACATTTCCTTGAGGTTGGAGTGTTTTTTTTTAGAGCTATTAGAATAGGAGGAATTAAGCATGCTGAGGTCGGTTTGGTTAATCCTTGGCTGATTTGCTGAAGAGAGAGACTGTTTGCCCTGCCTCCTCATTTTTGGAGCCCTTCCTCACGTGGGGTAGGTTTGATGGGGTAGTTATGCGCCTTGCTCCAAGTGATCTTATATGGTGGGGTGAGTACAATCTGGTTAGGGGCGAGTAACTTTTTATTTAAAGTGGACAAAGTTTGAAATCGCAGTTATGCACTACGAGAATAAAGCCACAATAGTCTATGGTTTTAAACAAACAAACTAAACCTAACTATACAAAGGCAGAAAAATAAAACAATCTATAGTATCGATCTTATACCCTAATATTCAAAATTAACATGAGGTGAATATGAATTAACAGGCAAACTGTGTTGAACACATCAGACTTAACATTAAATGGCAGATGTAAACAAGAAATCCCACAGATTTCTCGGCAACGCACTCAGACGTCAGTGACCACTGTGTGTCACAAAATCTCTTTACAACACTTGTCTCCCTCACGAGGATTTCAACTCTTCACTTTCAAAGATCGAGCCTCTGATTTCCCTCAAAAGCCTCTCTGACTCGGATTGCTTCAATGACTGCTTACCTCCCGATGGTTCAATCTCAGCTCCGAAGATTGTGTTACACACAAGCTGTACTCTAACCTCTAATTACTTGCAAACTTCCAACTCTTTCACTGACCGCTAGCCTCAATAAGATGGCCCTGGGTTTCTCAAAACCCAAGTGGCCTGGCTCCACCAAGCTCTAAATAGATCCCAGGGCTTCACTGAGCCCTACCTGCCTTTCATGGAACCAGTGATCTTCTGTTACATTCTCAGCTCCCCGGGACATCTCTGAGTCCTAATTGCCTGGAGCCTGCTAACAGCTGTGAGGGCTTCACTGTGAACTGCAGACTATACCATACCAAACTGCTCCCATTCCTTTTCCTAACAAATGCACAGATAAATTGAAACCCGAGAACCTTCTTCAGCTCTGCTCATCTTCATAGCGATTTGGCCTTTCAGGATTCACTGAACTTTGTTAAACAAATTTAGCTCTAACTCCCAAAGCAAAACCTCTCTCTTGACTGCTCTTCTTAGCAAGCAGTGTAAACATACATCTCCAGTTCTCCAGCTAAGTATACCACCACAGCAACCCCCGCCCATCCCCTTCCTATTTTGTGATTCCATCTCTTCTACCTGACTCTATTAACTAAACATGCGGAAATTTCTGATCTGCCAATTTCCTTTAGGTTTTTTTGGCAATCTCTAAAGCCCAGTCTTTAATTACCTTACCTTCACAACAATAATCTTCCCAGAACGAAACATTACCTCTAAAATATTAACATGAACCATGAACTAGATATGTGTAATGCAAGGACATGTGACAGCTGGGATAAAAGAAAAGTTTTGCTTGAATAATCTTGGAAAGCATGCAGAAATTGTATGGAATAAACGCAAGTCTATCCATATTATCACAGAGGTAAGCCAAGTACCATTGAAGATGACTTAGAAAAAAAGAATCCTCCGGGTTCTCCAGTTTCCTCCCACAAGTCCCGAAAGACGTGCTTGTTAAGTGAATTGGACATTCTGAATTCTCCCTCACTGTACCCGAACAGGCGTCGGAATGTGGCGACTCGGGGCTTTTCACAGTAACTTCTTTGCAGTGTTAATGCAAGCCTACTTGTGACGATAAAGATTATTATTATTGTTATTATTAAAGTACGTTTCTGGGAATCCTAAGGATGTCAATGGTGGGGATTCAGTGGATGGCATTTAGCCATCAACACTTAACTTGTTCTAATGTAATTCTGGAGTTTATCAATCAGTACAAACCCTTTTCTTTCATTTCAATTCACTGGGTAATTCATCCTTGTGAAGTACTTGTTAATTTTAATTTCCATTTGAGATGATCTACAGAAGGAAAGGTAATTTACTTTGAGAGAAATATCCCTTTTATAAATAAAGCCTCAGCTGTTTTTTTTAGATATCAGATTTATAGGATGGTTTCTGCTACCACTCTTAAACCAGATATGACAAGAATTAATTTCAATTTGTTGTTCCCTTCTGA
Organism: Scyliorhinus torazame; assembly: GCF_047496885.1. Taxonomy (NCBI): domain Eukaryota; kingdom Metazoa; phylum Chordata; class Chondrichthyes; order Carcharhiniformes; family Scyliorhinidae; genus Scyliorhinus; species Scyliorhinus torazame. The sequence goes on from NC_092722.1 coordinate 5,044,934, forward strand.
TACAACATGGCCCAAATCAGAAACTCTTATTTTACCGGTAATACAAGGAAGAAGTGGAACGTAAGCTGAGCAGAGTGTGTGGTTGAGATATATTAGGTCAATTGTTTCAGTCCCTTAAATTCTGCTAATTGAAATGCATGTGTACTGTGTATTTCCAGAATGTTTGGAAAATGTAACTGAAATATCTGCATTGGTAATCAGGAAATCCCCAGTCAACATTTACGTTGACAGAGATACATGATATTGTTCTCTGGTATGATCTGGCAGTCACAGACCACAATTGTACAAGTTGTGGGAATTTTGATAGATTTCACACGGAGAGGCCTGTGTATTACACATCAAGCTGTGCGTTAACTTCGGACGTCATATTACATTGCCACCTACAGATGTCCTGGGATGATGTGTGAATTAAAACACAGTTCTTAAATTTGAAAGTGTTGCGAGCTAACAAAGGGCGAGTGCCAAACGTTAATTTGAACATTTAGGCATTCAGAATTTTTTAGACCAATTCAACTCAGTTCTGATTGGGATTTCAGACACGGCTGTTGTTATTTTTTTAAGTCAACAAAGCCTTAATCCTTCGATGGAAGCTATGCACAATAATAAAAATTAGTTTGTATCAGCCTTACTTGTACCTTGTTGCAGTCACTGGCAGCTACAAACTGAGATGCACTATGACCAAAGACTGTGCTCACTGTTGGAGAGATCAATTTGAGCAAATCTCAGCACCTCAGATTATAAGAAGACAGTAAAATGGAACAAACTTTTCAAATAGGCAGGTATTTTGCCGAGCAAGGTTCGATAAATTAACAGACGCTAGTAGAGTTGGTGCCTTGTGTGCCATGAGGACCAGTTAATCAGGGAGTACAGGTCATCACGGTAGCCTTGTGGATAGCACAATTGCTTCACAGCTCCAGGGTCCCAGGTTCGATTCTGGCTTGGGTCACTGTCTGTGCGGAGTCTGCACATCCTCCCCGTGTGTGCGTGGGTTTCCTCCGGGTGCTCCGGTTTCCTCCCACAGTCCAAAGATGTGCGGGTTAGGTGGATTGGCCATGATAAATTGCCCATAGTGTCCAAAATTGCCCTTAGTGTTGGGTGGGGTTACTGGGTTATGGGGATAGGGTGGCGGTGTTGACCTTGGGTAGGGTGCACTTTCCAAGGGCCAGTGCAGACTCGATGGGCTGAATGGCCTCCTTCTGCACTGTAAATTATATGATTATGATGGGTGTGAAAAGGGGCTCCATTCACAAATCTAATCACAGAGTGAAGGAGGACGTCTAACTTACCAAGAGAGGTTGAGGAGGCCACTTTAATTGTGTTTAAGTAGTTTAAATTAGGAAAACGTACCATTTATAAAGAAGTAGCTCCTTGAATTTCAGTAAGGAGGACAAGCAATTGGGAAGTAAAATTAAATCAAGCCAAAGTAAAATAAGGTAATTTAGTAAACAAAGTACATAGAACATAGAGTGCAGAAGGAGGCCATTCAGCCCATCGAGTTTTGCATCGACCCACTTAAGCCCTCACTTCCACCCTATCTCCGTAACCCAATAATCCCTCCTAACCTTTTTGGTCACTAAGGGCAATTTAGCACGGCCAATCCACCTAACACCCCTCTTTGGACTGTGGGAGGAAACCGGAGCACCCAGAGGAAACCCACGCAGACACGGGGAGAACGTGCAGACTCCGTACAGACAGTGACCCAGCGGGGAATCGCCCCTGGGACCCTGGTGCTGTGAAGCTACAGTGCTAACCACTGTGCTACCGTGCTGCCCCTAGAATGAAACACCCAAAGCGAGAATCAATCCCCTGGACCAACAAGTAAGAAAAACATTAGAGAGCAGAGCCGGGCAGAAAAAAGAGCGCGAGACTGAGAATGGAGCCGGGAAGATAAAAGAGCGCAAGAGAGCGCGAGGCTGGGCGCGGAGGCAAGAGGATAAAGGAGCATGAGAAAGAATGAGATTCAGAGTGGAGTGCTTGCTTGGAGTTTGAGATTCCTGAGGTGACATCAGGATTCAAAAATAACATAAGTAAAGAGGAAGCAGCTGAATGGGGGAGTATGGTCGGGTAAGTATTTCCCACTTTTATCTGCTTATAGGCCGATTTATCCCCGGAGCCTGATAATCTACATCCCAGAGATCTTAAGGAAGTGGCCCTAGGAACAGTGGGTGCATTGGTGGTCATTTTCCAATTATTGACTTTGGAATGGTTCTGTGGCAAAATGGCCAACAGCCTGAATCTTAGGCCCGATGCAGAATCGTACACTTTCAATTGAAGCCACAGTCAGAACCACAGACAGTCCTGAGGGGAAGTCAAACATCCAAACTCCAATACACTGGACAGAGACAGACAGCCGGGGCAAGTCTGGGCTTGTCCTGGAAATCGGAAGGTAATCAGCCCCATTCAAATGGAGCGATTGTTGTGGATTGCCCAGATGAAGCCAGACTTTCTGGCACCTCGATCACCTTATATGGGATAAGGTTACGTGCAGACAACACACCTGTCTTATGGTCTTATGACAGACAGAAAAGAAAAACTGTAAGGAGAGACAGAGTTGATATTGATGAACATTGGAGAATCCCCAATAGTTCTATTATTAGATATAACCAATCGAATGCCTGTCTTGCTTTACTAAAATGAGAATTGTACATCCACCATCCACATTTATCTGTAGCTACTATATAGTTGAAAGATATAAAAGTATGTAACTGAGAAGAGGAGAATTTATTTTCTAAACATTTCACAATTTGCCAATTTTTTGGGGGGCTTAGACCCTGAAACAGTAAATTGGTGTTTAGAATAATCTGTCTTTGCCTTTCTTATGGCCCGAGCACATGTATTTCTGATTTGCCTGACAGTCTACCTGGGTGTTGTAGCGCGCCTTGCACAGTCTACCTGGGTGCTGTAGCGCGCCTTGCACAGTCTACCTGGGTGCTGTAGCCCTCCTTGCACAGTCTACCTGGGTGCTGTAGCCCTCCTTGCACAGTCTACCTGGGTGTTGTAGCGCGCCTTGCACAGTCTACCTGGGTGTTGTAGCCCTCCTTGCACAGTCTACCTGGGTGCTGTAGCCCTCCTTGCACAGTCTACCTGGGTGTTGTAGCGCGCCTTGCACAGTCTACCTGGGTGCTGTAGCCCTTCTTGCACAGTCTACCTGGGTGCTGTAGCCCTCCTTGCACAGTCTACCTGGGTGCTGTAGCCCTCCTTGCCATCCACCAGGCCAGTGCTTTTCAAACTTTTATCTGGCAACCCACATTTACAGAATGGCCAACTCTCGCGACCCACGCCACATTCACAAAAGATTCTCCGCAGTTTCTTTTAAAAATGTCACTCGTTGTTGGCACTTCTGTATTATTAAATGTAAATTTGTAAATTGAGCTGCTGTTTCACCTTAAACGACAGCTCCACACTGATACATTGCTAAAGGGTGTAACTCAGAATTATTTGAATATTTTGTTTCTTCACACCCATGTTAGCATTTGGATAATTGCGTGCAAGCGCTGGATAGATTAACAAGCTCAGTATTGCACATTTTGAACAACGTGATGTTCACTTGATCAAAACCTAACATGACCTCGGATAGGAAATTAAACTCAAAACTTCCACTTCAGAACAGGAGCCTTAACTGCTGAACTAAAAACACGGTCATACAGAATGTCACTAGACGCCTGTCAGTATCGTTTCCCAGGTGAATACGAAACAGACTGAAAACATGCTAAAAGAAAACAACGCTGGGCACAACTCAGCTGATCAATATGCAAAACGTGCAGACCCATTCCATTCCATACACCTCCAACATTTCACCGGCTCCTGTATACATGAGTGTAGTTTAGTCGCCAGCTAATGCCATACTTGGCGAACAATTGAAGTCCTTATTAAGGTAGATGCAAATGTCCTTTATGTAGAGGAATTGATTCAGCTGCTGGAGTCCATGTAGCCACATGGCAGAGACGGATACTTGGGGGACGAGTACCTGGGAAGAGGGGGTGAATAGCGGCAGGAGGTGATAAAAAAAAGCGTTATTGAAGAACAAGAGCCCCGGTGTGGAGAGACAATTCGGAAGTTGAAGGGGTGGACATAGGGGCTTGTAGGGTTGGAGGAGGCTATATGTCCGGGTTAACTGAGAGAACTGATAAAGGATGCACGGGGTAAGTTAGTGACACACTGAACGCAAGAAATAATACAGATCCTGACGCTGAACACAGTAGCAGGAAATGCCACCCAAAGAGACCGTTACAGGTCACTGGCTGCAAACTGCCCCAACTACATTGTGCCTCACACAGGTAGGGGGTCCACGGCACTGGCATCAGCCTCACATGTTCATACATTATACTGCAGTGAGAATTTACCCGGAGAGAAAATGGAAAGAATGGTCAGGCAATCTTTGGGGATCGTTTTTGTGACATTTTGGAGATTGTTGCTCATTTTAGCCTTAGTTTATTTGCTCTAATTCTGTCACCTTTGCTCATGAGTCGCCAGGTAATTTCTGATACCGCCACGTGGTTCAAGTCCAAGTAATGATTAATAATGCAACACATCGCTTAGTAAGAGTTAAATCAACGCTCATTTATTATATACAGCAATTAATACTTATACAATAATTCTACTTCTAAACTACTACCTACCACTAAAAGGCCAATACTTAACCTTGGAAATGGCCCACCAGGTCAGGGAAACGAATGGTCTTTCGAATGGGTTCTGAGCCTGCGGGATTCAAAAGCTGGCACAGGTCAATAGTCAGGAGTGTCTATCTTTCGATAGTCAGGAGTGTCTACGGTTTCTTTCAGCAAGGGTCTCGAAGGGTGCGGAGCAGGGAAGAAGGGTCGAGTTGAACTTGGCCCCTATTCTTATAGTCCCCAGGGGCTTCCCGCCTCTCGGGGCGGACCTTGTACCTGGTTCCAAGTGATTGGACTTGGTCCCAATCACTTGGTTCGATATTCTCCAATACTGGAGCGATTCCTTGGTCGAGGGGTGGTCGTTTACCTTTCTTTGTGTCAGCTCCTGCTGGCGCCGAAAGGTCTGGGTCGGCTTTGAGTTGCTAATTTGTAGCAATTGTTCCCGGGGATGGCTGATTACTATGCAGATGGCTGGGGTGTTGTGATGTTGATGGCTGCAGGTATCGGTCTGGTATCCACAGAGGCGAATACACTGTTTTACCTGCAGCTGTCCATTTGAGTCCTGTTGGCTGATTTTCCCATCAGCCTCTTCCGTTGCTATTTTAAATCGGGGTTTGACCATTCTAATCGAGAGTCAGCCATTTTACATGGCTACAAGATCCATTCTACACCATGCCGTGACCCATCGTGGGTGGTCACCCCCATTTGAAAATCACTGCACCAGGTTACATTATTTTGCTGAAGTGATCGTCGTTGGCTGAAAACATTTATTATTAGAAATGCAATGTGCAAACTAAAATAAACAAGACCTTTAAATGGAGTTTGATACCCTACCCAGCATACAGCAAAATAGAGCGGAATAGTTGATACTTGATCTATGACAAACTTAGCCTTGATTCTTTTTTTCAAGAAAACAAGGCATAAATCTACTTGACATATGGTTATGAACCATGGTCCCTAACTGTTGTCTTCAATAATTGGATGTAGAGGGCAGTACGGTGGTGCAGTGGCTAGCATTGCTGCCTGTAAAGTAAAAATGGGAAAATATGTCATTTGAAGCATGGAAGTCTGGCAAAACCTGACCTGAGGGTACATGAGAAAATTTAGGGAAAAATCCCACGAAGGGTATCAGCAGCAGCAAAACAAGTTTTTAAGTGCAGATAGCCTTTATCAAATAGGCGTTAAGAAAACTGCTTCTAACAGCTCAAGCTGTAAAACTGATGCCTGTCTTTTAAGTTAAAACAGATTGAGCTTTTAGTTACATGAAGGGAAACAATATTTTGCACCTTCTTTGAAGTTAATTATTTTAGTAAGCAGTTATTAAAGAATTGCCAGGATCTTCAGTTGAATTAGGTGACAAATATTTAGGTGTGAAATCTTGCTGACACCAGTTGAATATGGGAAGCCACGAGAGCACAAGTTAACCCCAAATCGGAGTCAGAGTTCTGACAAGCTAAGGGCACTATTTGGTAATAAAGCAACTTTAGAAGTGACAGGAACCAGATGTAACACCCCTCTAGGATTAAAGCACTTTTGAACATTACAAGGGAAAAAATGTAATCAGAATTCGATGAGCTAAAGTCATGGTCAACATGAATACATAGTCATGTTAGAAGTAATTAAGATTAAAGGTACATTGAACAATCAAGAGCAAAACAAAGATACTTTACGATAATGTCATATAAACTTAATAACTGCTGGAAGGGAAATATAAACCCTAAATCAGTAACCGCCAGCAGAGTCAGCTCTCATAGGTGTCCTCGGTCATGGGAAGGATAGAACACAGAAACTGAGCAGAACAGCGAATCCATCAGGAGAAAACCAAAAGATAAAGAAGAGAGATTGTCAAGGTAGACCTGAAGGTCGTTTCAACCAACCAGGAGAATCCAGAAGCAAGATCTTTTTACTTTTCTGTAAAGACAGTGATTTTATCTTTTAAAAGAAAAAAATAAAAATAAAATAACTTAAAGTTTTAACCTGAAACAGTGGCTATTACAAAGTCTACTTTACTTACTTAGCAACGCGGGACCCAGGGTCGATGCTACTAAGTGGTAAGTAGATAAAATCCTCTATGAAGATATGGGTTATACCGGGGGATAACTTGAAAATATAGATTGACCTGAATTGATTGAATGAATTGACCTGATTGACCCACCTACGTCTGCATCGGAGTCAGGGAGTGAGAATCCCTCTTCACCATTTAGAATGTCTTATTGACCCTTTTAGGTATAGGGGAAATTCTAAGAATAGTGGTGAATTTTTTACTTCATGCCTCACGGCGCCGAGGTCGCAGGTTCGATCCCGGCTCTGGGTCACTGTCCGTGTGGAGTTTGCGCATTCTCCCCGTGTTTACGAGAGTTTCGCAGGGTAGGTGGATTGGCCACGCTAAATTGCCCTTGATTGAAAAAATGAATTGGGTACTCTAAATTTATTTTAAAAAATAATTGGATGTAGGGTTGCCAACTCTAGCTTGGCATATTCCAGGAGAGGTCATCACGTGAGCTCCCACCTGGACCTGCCCCTCCCCCTGGAGTGGTCGCCCGGCATGTCAATCATGGCGGAGCCACGCCCATCCTCCATGCGTCATCAGCGCCCGGCTGCTCTGGCGAACACGCTACAGCCCACAATGCCCAGCGGCGGGACACTTCTTGACGCTCTTTGTTCAGTCTGGACCGAGCGCCTTGTGACGGGGGAGTCTACTTGTGGCTGGCTCAGAGGCGAGCCTGGTGGAAGGTTTGCCGTCAAAACAGGTGCACGTCAGGGCGGGAGGATGGCTTAGATTCCGCAATCAAGGCTTTGTTTGTCAAAGGTGAGGAGTGTGTCGTGCTGTGAGGGCGCTCGGCGAGTGGTGAAGAGAAGTGGCAGGCGAGGAGTGCGGACCGGGGAGGGACAAGGGGGGATGCGGACCGGCGAGGGACAAGGGGGGATGCAGACCGGCGAGGGACAAGGTGGGGATGCGGACCGGCGAGGGACAAGGTGGGGATGCGGACCGGCGAGGGACAAGGTGGGGATGCGGACCGGGGAGGGACAAGGGGGGGTGCGGACCGGGGAGGGACAAGGGGGAGGGGGGGTGCGGACCGGGGAGGGACAAGGGGGAGGGGGGGTGCGGACCGGGGAGGGACAAGGGGGAGGGGGGGTGCGGACCGGGGAGGGACAAGGGGGAGGGGGGGTGCGGACCGGGGAGGGACAAGGGGGAGGGGGGGTGCGGACCGGGGAGGGACAAGGGGGAGGGGGGGTGCGGACCGGGGAGGGACAAGGGGGAGGGGGGGTGCGGACCGGGGAGGGACAAGGGGGAGGGGGGGTGCGGACCGGGGAGGGACAAGGGGGAGGGGGGGTGCGGACCGGGGAGGGACAAGGGGGAGGGGGGGTGCGGACCGGGGAGGGACAAGGGGGAGGGGGGGTGCGGACCGGGGAGGGACAAGGGGGAGGGGGGGTGCGGACCGGGGAGGGACAAGGGGGAGGGGGGGTGCGGACCGGGGAGGGACAAGGGGGAGGGGGGGTGCGGACCGGGGAGGGACAAGGGGGAGGGGGGGTGCGGACCGGGGAGGGACAAGGGGGAGGGGGGGTGCGGACCGGGGAGGGACAAGGGGGAGGGGGGGTGCGGACCGGGGAGGGACAAGGGGGAGGGCGGGTGCGGACCGGGGAGGGACAAGGGGGAGGGCGGGTGCGGACCGGGGAGGGACAAGGGGGAGGGCGGGTGCGGACCGGGGAGGGACAGGGGAGGGACAAGGGGAGTGGCAATGGTTGAAAAGCAGGCTGTGACAAGTTGGAGAAATTGTTGTTTGATTTCCCTGGGTGGTTTTGATGTTGGAAATGCTCTCGGTATTTCTTTGCAAGCGGCTGCGAGCTGCAGCATGCACCCTGCACGGAGAGGACTGATCAGTAACCTCTGTACCAAAGTGGGCATGTTGGATTGGAAAACTTGTCCTTGTGTGTCGGGAAGGTTAAACCCGAGCCCTGATTTGGATTGGATTTGTTTATTGTCACATGTACCAAGGTACAGTGAAAAGTAGTTTTTTTGCGAGCAGCTCAACAGATCATTTAGTACGTGAAAAGAAAAGGAAATAAAAGAAACTACAGAATAGGACAACACAAGGTACACAATGTAACTACATAACACCGGCATCAGGTGAAGCATACAGGAGTGTAGTGTTAATGAGGTCAGTCCATAAGAGGGTCATTTAGGAGTTTGGTAACAGCGGGGAAGGAGCGATTTTTGAATCTGTCCGTGTGTGTTCTCAGACTTTTGTATCTCCTGCCCGATGGAAGAAGTTTGAAGAGTGTAGGGAGAGGTCTTTGATTATGCTGCCTGCTTTCCCAAGGCAGCGGAAGGTGTAGACAGAATCAGTGGATGGGAGGCAGGTTTGTGAGATGGACTTGGCTGTGTTCATGACTCTGAAAGGGGTGTGAGAAAGTCGATTTGTGTGTTCCCTGCAGTGCCAAAAATAACTTGTGTCTCACCCCACATAATTCCTTTTGGTGGTTTACTCGCAATTAATTGCATTTTTAAAAAAAAGTTATTTTTCACATCACAGAAAATATTGTCCACAGTTGTGTCTATGTCTATGTAGCAAGCTCTCAGGCCAACACTTCATAAAAACATCAGCTTTTTCATCTGTTCTCACCTGTCATGTTTGTTTTTGTTTTATGTATTTAGAGTACCCAATTCTTTTTCCATTGCAATTTAGCGTGGCCAATCCACCTAGCCTGTGCAAAATATAATCTTTATTGTCACATTAACACTGCAACAAAGTTACTTGAAAATCCCCTAGTCACCACATTGCGGCGTGTTTGGGTACAAGGAGGGAGAATTTGAATATCCAAATTACCTAACTGCACGACTTTCGGGACTTGTGGGACTTTTGGGTTGTGGGGATGAGACCCATGCAAACACGAGGAGAACGTGCATACTCCAAACAGATAGTGACCTGGGGTCGGGATCGAACCTGGGACCTCAGTGGGGTGAGGCAGCAATGCTCAACTACTGTGCCACCGTGCTGCCCCGTTCTCACCTTTTATCAGTTCATGTGACGAGAAACTAGTTTGTTTCACTGAACATTGATCTCTTGATGTAAGTTATGCAAAAATAATCCCAATTCCAGATTCTGAGTGCTGATTAAAAGCCGTTCATATATTTACAATTAATCAACACTTTATTTTGATAAGTAACTCCCTAGACAAATCCATGCATTAGTCACTTTTGGGGGGAGGTGGTGGCATAGTGGTATTGGCACTGGACGAGTAAACCAGAGACCCAGAGAAATGCTCTGGGGACACAGGTTCAAATACTGCCTCTGTCAAAATTTGAATTCAATAAAAACCTGGAATTAAAGGTCTAATGATGACCATGAAACCATTGTCAATTGTTGTAAAAACCCACCTGCTTCACTAATGCCTTTGAGGGAAGGAAATCTGCTGTCTTTATCTGGTCTGGTCTACATGTGAATTCCAGATCTACAGCAGTGTTGTTGATTCTTAACTGCCCCCTCAAGGGCAATTAGGGATGGGCAATGCATGCTGGGTCATAAACTAATTTAAAAAAACCCTCACATCTTTACTTTGCACTGATCTGGGAGTATACGTGTTCAGTTACATTATCTGTTCTGCAGCTACCATAATTTGCAGGCTGGTGAAAAATACCAGGTGGAATACTATTCTTTTCCTTGAAAATTGTTGTCTGGCATTGTACACATGAAAGAAATAACTTGCATTTATATAGCACCTTTCATGACCACAGGGATGTCCCAGAATGCTTTACAGCCAGTGAAAATTTTTGCAATTGGATTTGTTTTATTGTCATGAGGTACGATGAAACGTATTGTTCATTCCATACATGAAAAAAAACCATAAATAAATAAAATACAGCCACTGTTATAAATGTAGGAGCTAATTTGGGCACCAGGTATCACAAATAGCATTTAAATAAATAATCGGATACGTTTTTAGCCACTGTTTGATGGATAATTACTGGCCAGTATGTCTGGAAAACTCCTTGCCTATTGAGTATGTGTCAGATCTTACTCATGAGGGCAGAGACAGCCTTGTTTAGTGTCTTGTACTTTAGGCAACATCCACTAATAGTGCAGCCAAGACTAAATCATGTGCTTAATTGTCTTGAGTGAAAATTTAACTCACTATCCTACTGAGACAATGCAACACCTGCAAACATGCCATGTCTGAGCCACTTTGAAAGTCTGCCTTTTGCTTGTTAATGGTGGGATATTTACTATCAATCAAAAAATCTTGGCAACCTTTTTTATATGCCAAGGAGTAATCTGGCTTGATTATTGAGCACAGTACGAAGTCTTACAACACCAGGTTAGAGTCCTGCGGGTTTGTTTCGATGTCACTAGCTTTCGGTACGAAGTCTTACAACACCAGGTTAAAGTCCAACAGGTTTGTTTCGATGTCACTAGCTTTCGGAGCGCTGCTCCTTCCTCAGGTGAATGAAGAGGTCTGTTCCAGAAACACATATATAGACAAATTCAAAGATGCCAGACAATGTTTGGAATGCAAGCATTAGCAGGTGATTAAATCTTTACAGATCCAGAGATGGGGTAACCCCAGGTTAAAGAGGTGTGAATTGTCTCAAGCCAGGACAGTTGGTAGGATTTCGCAGGCCAGATGGTGGGGGATGAATGTAATGTGACATGAATCCCAGGTCCCGGTTGAGGCCGCACTCATGTGTGCGGAACTTGGCTATAAGTTTCTGCTCGGCGAAACTTTACAGAAGATTAAAATACACCTACTGTTTGTTTTACGATGCCACAAAAATATGTTGTGACAGAGTGAAAACCTCTATTTTTATGAAACATATACATATATCATCGTTGCTTTAATAAAATACATTTAAAAAAAAATTTTTTTTAAATATATTTTATTCAGATTTTTTGGCCAAACAATACAAAGGTTTTCCTTTTTACAACAGTAAAACAGTATAAATAACAGTGGCCTTTTTTAACAAATAAATAAATAATATATAAACTAAATGGCAACTGCCCTATCAAAAATAAAAACTCTCCAAAATAAAATCAAACAGTCCAATATACATAGCCTAGTACAAATATTTATACACAAACACCCCTGTGGACCCACCCGGGCTCCCCCCTGGGTTGCTGCTGTCACCTTCCCATTTCTTTTATCGTTCTGCGAGGTAGTCAATGAACGGTTGCCACCGCCTGGTGAACCCTTGAGCCGAACCCCATAGTGCAAATTTTATCCGTTCTAGTTTTATAAACCCTGCCATGTCATTTATCCAGGTCTCCACGCCCGGGGGTTTGGCTTCCTTCCACATAAGCAATATCCTTCGCCGGGCTACTAGGGACGCAAAGGCCAAGACATCAGCCTCTTTCGCCTCCTGCACTCCCGGCTCTTCTGCAACCCCGAATATAGCCAACCCCCAGCTTGGCTCGACCCGGACCCCCACCACCTTCGAAAGCACCTTTGCCACCCCCACCCAGAACCCCTGTAGTGCCGGACATGACCAAAACATGTGTGTGTGGTTTGCTGGGCTTCTCGAGCATCTCCCACACCTATCCTCTACCCCGAAAAATTTACTGAGCCGTGCTCCGGTCATATGCGCCCTGTGTAAAACCTTGAATTGTATCAGACTTAGCCTGGCGCACGAGGACGACGAGTTTACCCTACGTAGGGCATCAGCCCACAGCCCCTCCTCAATCTCTTCCCCCAGCTCTTCTTCCCATTTCCCCTTCAACTCATCCACCATGATCTCCCCCTCGTCCCTCATTTCCCTGTATATGTCCGACACCCTACCATCCCCCACCCATGTCCCCGAGATCACTCTATCCTGGACCTCCTGCGTCGGGAGCTGCGGGAATTCCCTCACCTGTTGCCTCGCGAAAGCCCTCCGTTGCATGTACCGAAGTGCATTCCCTTGAGGCAACCCATATTTTTCCGTCAGCGCTCCCAGACTCGCAAACGTCCCGTCTACGAACAGATCTCTCAGTTGCACAACCCCAGCTCTTTGCCATGCTCCAAATCCCCCATCCATTCTCCCCGGGACAAACCTATGGTTATTTCTTATCGGGGACCGCACCGAGGCTCACGTCCTTCCCCTATGTCGTCTCCACTGCCCCCAAATTTTTAATGTTGCCACCACCACTGGACTTGTGGTGTATTTCTTCGGGGAGAACGGCAACGGCGCCGTCACCATTGCTTGTAGGCTGGTTCCCTTGCAGGACGCCATCTCCAATCTCTTCCTCGCCGCTCCCTCCCCTTCTCCCATCCACTTACACACCATTGAGATATTGGCGGCCCAGTAGTATTCACTTAGGCTCGGTAGTGCCAGCCCCCCCCTATCCCTGCTACGCTGCAAGAACCCCCTCCTCACTCTCGGGGTCTTCCTGGCCCACACAAAACTCATGACACTTTTCTCAATTCTCTTGAAAAAAGCCTTTGTGACCATCACTGGAAGGCACTGAAACACAAAGAGGAATCTCGGGAGGACTACCATTTTAACCGCCTGCACCCTACCCACCAGTGAAAGGGGCACCATGTCCCATTTCTTAAAATCCTCCTCCATCTGTTCCACCAATCTTGTTAGATTAAGCCGGTGTAAGGTTCCCCAACTCCTGGCTATCTGAATCCCTAAGTACCGGAAATCTCTTGTCACCTTCCTCAGCGGTAAGTCATCTATTCCCCTGCTCTGCTCCCCCGGATTCACCACAAACAGCTCACTCTTACCCATATTCAACTTGTACCCCGAAAATGCCCCAAACTCACTCAGTGTCTGCATTATCTCAGGCATCCCCTCCACTGGGTCCGCAACATACAGCAATAAATCATCTGCATACAGGGATACCCGGTGTTCTTCTCCTCCCCTGAGCACTCCCCTCCACTTCCTGGAGCCCCTCAGTGCTATGGCCAGGGGCTCAATCGCCAATGCAAACAGTAATGGAGACAGGGGACACCCCTGCCTCGTCCCTCTATGAAGACGGAAGTAATCAGACCTCTGTCCGTTCGTGACCACGCTCGCCACCGGGGCCCTATACAGCAGCTGTACCCATCCGATATACCCTTCTCCAAAACCAAATCTCCTCAGCACCTCCCACAGATAATCCCACTCCACTCTGTCGAATGCTTTCTCGGCAACCATCGCCACCGCTATCTCTGCCTCCCCCTCTGGTGGGGGCATCATCATTACCCCTAGCAACCTCCGTATGTTCGTGTTCAGCTGTCTCCCCTTAACAAACCCAGTTTGATCCTCGTGGACCACCCCGGGGACACAGTCCTCTAGCCTCATCGCCATCACCTTGGCCAAGAGCTTAGCATCTACATTTAAACGGGAAATGGGCCTGTAGGACCCACACTGCAGCGGGTCTTTTTCCTTCTTCAAAAGGAGCTGCCCCCTTTCCCTAGCCTCATTAAAGGTTCTCGTCAGAAGCGGGGCCAGTAAGTCCATATACTTCCTCTAAAATTCCACCGGGAATCCGTCCGGTCCCGGGGCCTTCCCCGCCTGCATGCTCCCAATCCCTTTTACCACCTCCTCCATCTCAATCTGTGCTCCCAGTCCCACCCTCTCCTGCTCCTCCACCTTAGGGAATTCCAGCTGATCCAAGAAACACATCATTCCCTCCTTCCCTTCCGGGGGCTGAGCCTTATATAACCTCTCATAAAATGCCTTGAACCCCGTTCACTCTCTCCGCTCCCCGTTCCATCTCTCCCTCCTCATCTCTCACCCCACCTATCTCCCTCGCTGCTCCCCTCTTCCTCAATTGGTGGGCCAGTAGCAGACTCGCATTCTCTCCATACTCCTATTGTACACCCTGTGCCCTCCTCCACTGTGCCTCCGCCTTACCCGTGGTCAGCAGGTCAAACTCCACATGTAGCCTTTGTCTTTCCCTGTACAGTCCCTCCTCCGGTGCCTCTGCATATTGCCTGTCCACCCTCAAAAGTTCTTTCAGCAATCGCTCCCTTTCTTTACCCTCTTGTTTCCCTTTATGTGCCCTTATGGATATCAGTTCCCCTCTAACCACCGCCTTCAACGCCTCCCAGACCACTCCCACCTGAACCTCTCCATTGTCATTAAGCTCCAAGTACCTTTTGATGCACCCCCTCACCCTTAAACATACCCCCTCATCCGCCAATAAGCCCATATCCATTCTCCAGAGTGGGTGCTGTTCTTTTTCCTCTCCTACCTCCAGGTCTACCCAATGTGGAGCGTGGTCTGAAACAGCTATGGCCGTATATTCCGTCCCTGTCACCTTCGGAATCAGTGCCCTTCCCAAGACAAAAAAGTCTATCCGTGAATATACTTTGTGGACATGGGAGAAAAATGAGAACTCCTTACTCCTAGGCCTACTAAATCTCCAGGGGTCTACCTCTCCCATCTGCTCCATGAAGTCCTTGAGCACCCTGGCCGCTGCCGGCCTCCTCCCGGTCCTGGACCTCGATCGGTCCAGCCCTGGATCAAGCACCGTATTGCAATCTCCCCCCATTACCAACTTTCCCGCCTCCAGGTCTGGGATACGTCCCAACATACGCCTCATAAAATTTGCATCATCCCAGTTCGGGGCATATATGTTCACCAGAACCACCGCCTCCCCTTGCAATCTGCCACTCACCATCACATATCTACCCCCACTATCCGCCACTATGGTCTTTGCCTTAAACAGTACCCGTTTCCCCACCAAGAGAGCCAACCCCCTGTTCTTTGCATCCAAACCCGAATGAAACACCTGCCCCACCTATCCTTTACGTAGTCTGACCTGGTCTATCAGTTTCAGATGCGTCTCCTGCAACATAACCACATCTGCCTTTAATTTCTTTAGGTGTGCGAGTACCCGTGCCCTTTTAATCGGCCCGTTCAGCCCTCTCTCGTTCCACGTGATCAACCGGGTTGGGGGGCTCTTTACCCCCCCCCCCCGCTTGTCGACTAGCCATCCCCTTTTTTAACCCAGCTCCTCACCCGGTTCCCACGTACCCGTGTATCCTCCCGACGGCGCCCTCCCGCCTCGACCACCCCATCCCATAACAGCTCCCCCTTCCCCTTAGCAGCAGCAACCCAGTTAGCCCCCCCCTCCGCTAGATCCCTTCCTAGCGTAATTGCGACCCCCATGTTGCTCCCAGAAGTCAGCGAACTCTGGCTGACCTCGGCTTCCCCCTTGTCCTCGGCCCCCACTGTGCGAGGCCCCCTCCTTCCTGCGTCCCTGTTCCCGCCGTAATTACCATAGCGCGGGAACAAAGCCCGCGTTTCCCACTCGGCCCCGCCCCTAATGACCGGTGCCCACAGTTCCTCATACTCTCCTCCCCCCCCCCCCCCCCCCCCCCCATATCATGGGGAAGAGAGAAAAGTTACAGGATCGCAAGATTAACAAACTGAAAAATCATTCTCTCTCTCTCTCTCTCCCCCCCCCCCCCCCCCTTTTCCTCGCCCCACATGATCACCCCACCACTTTGTCCCAAAAGTTCTTTCTCTCGCCAGACTATTCCAGCTTCTCGTCCACAATGAATGTCAACGCCTCTTCTGCCGTCTCAAAGTAGTGGTGCTTCCCTTGGTGTGTGTGACCCACAATCTCGCCGGTTGTAACATTCCAAACTGGATCTTTTTGTGAAGCACCGCCTTAGCCCGATTAAAACTTGCCCTCCTTCTTGCCACCTCAGCACTCCAATCCTGGTATACGCGGATCACCGCGTTCTCCCACCTGCAGCTCCGAGTTTTCTTCGCCCATCTTAGGACCATCTCTCTGTCATTATAGCGGTGAAACCTCACCACTGGCTTGAGGTATTTCTCCTGCCCTTGGTCTTCGCGCCATAACTCGATAAGCTCCCTCCACCTCCAAACGGCCCGTCGGGGCCTCCGATCTCATTAGCGAGTGAAGCATCGTGCTCACATATGTCCCGACGTCCGCCCCTTCTGCGCCTTCGGGAAGACCCAGGATTCTTAAATTCTTCCTCCTTGAGCTATTCTCCAGCGCTTCCAACCTCTCCACACACCTTTTGTGCTGCGCCTCGTGCGTCACTGTCTTCACCACCAGGCCCTGTATTTCATCTTCGTTTTCAGCAGCCTTTGCCTTCACGACCCGAAGCTCCTGCTCTTGAGTCTTCTGCTCCTCCTTTAGCCCTTCAATCGCCTGTAATATCGGGGCCAACAACTCCTTCAATTTCTTTTTCAGCTCTTCCACACAGCGCCGCAGGAACTCTTGTTGGTCTGGGCCCCATAACAAACGGCCACCTTCCGACGCCATCTTGCTTTGAGCTTACCTTCCTTGCCGCTGCTCCAGAGGATCCTCCGCAATCCGGCTGCTATCCTCTCCTTTATCCATGCGTGTCCGGGGGGATTCCCTTCTAGTTTACCGCACAGTGTTTTTGGCCGTTTAAATTGCCGTTGGGGCTCCTTTTAAGAGCCCAAACGTCCGTTCCACCGGGAGCTGCCGAAACGTGCGACTTAGCTGGTCATCGCCGCACCCGGAAGTCTAATAAAAGAAAATTAAACTGGACAATGACCGTTTAAAATGATTGAAGCTATGTCTGGCTGTGACCTTCAAACTAGAAGTATTGAATAAATTTGCATCTCATTATTTCTGAAAAGACACTAATGATCCTGTAGTCTGCAGAGGCAAACTTCAAGGGGAATTATACAAAAACCACATCCTCAGTTCATAAATTAGGCCTGGCCATTGGAATCTACTAAGGGCTCTGCACCCTTCCTTTATACTGTAAATATTTCTCTATCCCTCTTTTATTGTATGAATGCATAGGGGGTTGCATAGCGACACCGTGTCCTGCATCTTTAGTCTGTGCAAATAAACCAACCCTCTGAGTTTACCCATTTCCAAGTTTGCTTTGGCCCCGGTCACTGTCCGTGTGGTGTTTGCACATTCTCTCCATGTCTGCGTGTGTCTCACCCCCACAACCCAAAGATGTGCAGGGTAGGTGGATTGGCCATGCTAAATTGCCCCTTAATTGGAGAAAAAGAATTGGGTACTCTAAATTTATAAAGAAAAAAAAAAGGTCTCCACTAGCTCATCAAACGAGCATATGATTTTGTGTCGTTCTCCTGCCTTTTCTCTGTAACCCTGCACATTCTATTCAAAGAATCATCTAATGTCCCCTTCATTGAACCTGCCTCCACCATACTGCCAAGCAGTGCATTCCGGACCCAAACCACTCGCTTTGTGAAAAAGTATTTTCTCCTGTTGCATTGGCTTCTTTTGCAAATCGCTTTAAATCTGTGCTCCCTCATTCACGATCCTTTAACGAGTGGGAACGGTTTCCCCATCCCCTCTGTCCAGCCCCCTCATGGTTTTGGACACCTACTAAATCTCCTCTTTACCTTCTCTCTCTGAGGAGCAGTCCCAACCCCTCTGCATAACTGAAGGTTTGCATCCCTGGAAACAATCTTTTAAACTCTTCTACACTCTCTCCAATGTATTCACATTCTTCCTACGGTATGAGGCCCAGACTGTACACAATGCACCACCCTAGGTCTAACTGGTGTCTGATGATAGTTCAGCATAACCTCCTTGCTCATGAACTTTATGCCACTAATAATCAAGCCTAGGATATGGAATGCTTTATTGACTGCTCTGTCCACTTGTCCTGCCATAAGATGTGGAAGCAGGCCACTCGGCCCATCAAGTCTGCCATGCCTTCTGATGGGATCACGCTCGATCTGATGTAAGCCTCCACTCCACTGTCCCACCTTATCCCCAAAACTGGTTCCATAGTAACACACACAAAATAGAAGCAGCAGTAGGCCATTCGGCCCTTTGAGCCTGCTCCACCATTCATTATGATCATGGCTAATTATCAAATGCAGAATCCTGATCCTGGTTCTCTTCTTCTCCCCCCCCCCCCCCCCCCCCATTTCACATTAGACCCAAGAGTTATATCTACCCTCTGGTCCTAGACTCTCCCAAACATCATCTCTGCATCTACTCTGCCAAGCCCCCTGAGAATCGGACATGTCTCAATAAGGGCGCCTCTCATTCTTTTAAACTCCAGTGAATATGGGCTCAACTTACTCAACCTCTCATAAGAAAATCGCTTCATACCCGGGATCAATGTAGTGAACCTTCTCTGGACTGCCTCCATTGCCAATGTATCTTTCCATAGGTAAAGGGACCAAACCTGTTCAGGGGTGGGTTAACCAGTGCCTTGTATAGTTTTAGCAATATTTCCCTGTGTTTTGTACTCTATTCCCTTTGCAATAAAGCCCAAAATGCCACTTGCCTCCCAGGTACCTGCTAAACTTACATGCTAGTCTTTGTGATTTATGCACAAGGAGCACCCATATTCCACTGTGCTGTAGTTTCCTGCAGTCTTTCTCTTTAAATAATATTCAGCTACTTTATTCTTCCTACCAAAGTGCATAACTTCACTTGTTCTTTGTCCTCCCTCCTCAAACGTTTCAGTGGAGAAAAGGGTGGCTACAATTCTCAGCCCACGATTTTCAACTTCACTGAAGGATACTTGAGTTTCTTGATCCGAAGCATGACAAGAAAATTATTAGAACTATCCAATTATGTAGTTTTATCTTTAAAGCCTGTTTGGATTTAAATGTTTGTTAGGATTTTAGCAGAGGCAATTTTCATCAAGGCATTTGTATATACCAAATATTTTTTGGGGTTAACTTTTAAAATAGCTTTTTCTTTGCTTTCAGCTGCTGAATGGATGGTGCAACATTAACAAGGTGGAAATTACCAATGCTATAGGAACTGGATGGTGACCAAATTACACATTTGACATTAACAGAGCCGTATACATAAACCTTTCGTGGCTTTATGTTTTTGGTTGAGTGACCATTTTGTCATACTGGAACATTTCAAACATTTGTTTTTCAGTATCTGGCCAAGCCATAGATAACCAGCTATAGCATGTCCCTAACTGAGAATTCCCATCCTCTGACGGACAAGAAAAAGCCTCCTGATGAGAAGTCGTCAAAAGAAAATAATTTTCCAGGACCTTGCTCCCTTTTGAATAGGAATGAAAAGTTTGTAATCACAAGAAGTGACAGTTGCACAGATGAAAATGTATTAAAAATCACCATCACTGAGACTACAGTCATTGAATCAAACTCTGGAGTTTGGAGTGTCAAGGCCATGATGTATCTCAGCCTCTGGTATTTTTTCAGTTTCTGTACACTGTTCCTCAACAAGTACATCCTCACTTTGTTGGAAGGAGAGCCAGGAGTGCTGGGTAAAATCAATCTTTAATGTTAATATGTTACTGTTTTTGCACTGACAGTTCTGGCTGAACTTTGGCTAGTTCTGTATTCTAACTTTACTCACATATTTAGAATCTTTGAATGAAGCAACTTGTTTTTAAAGCTGTGTACATGCTGGTGCAACTACTCTCCATCCATGTCCGAGACACTATATAGTCACTCCTTTTCAGGAAAATGCAATCATATACCAAGCTAAAGGCAAAATAAGTGAGTTACTTTTTCTTTGAATGCTGATCTGTTATAACGTCAAAGGTTTTTTTTATGGAAGGAATAGTTGGGTAGCACGGTGGTTAGCACTTTTTAAAAAACAATATTTTATTAAGATATTTGAAATTTTTTATAACAGTAACAAAAACAATGACATCAACATGGTAAATTAAACATTCCCCCCAGCCCAATCTTCACGCACCTCAACCATACAACAACAATCCGCCCGTTTTAATTTTCCCCGAGAAAGTCAACGAACGGCTGCCACCTCCGGGAGAACCCTAACATTGACCCTCTTAAGGCAAACTTTATTTTCTCAAGACTGAGAACCCCAGCCACGTCACTAACCCAGGTCTCCACACTTGGGGGGCTTTGATTCCCTCCACATTAATAACATCCGTCTCCGGGCTACCAGGGAGGCAAAGGTCAGGACGTCGGCCTCTTTCGCCTCCTGAACTCCCGGATCTTTCGCTACCTCCGGACTTGGCACCACCCGTGTTTTTAGCACCGTGGACATTGCCTTCGCAAAACCCTGCCAAAACCCTCGAAGCTTCGGGCATGAATCGCCTCCTAGCTCGTCCTCCCACTTGCCCTTAAGCTCCTCCACCAGAGTTTCCTCCACCGGAGTTTCCTCCGCCTTTGAAAGCTTCTGGTAAATATCCGATACCTTCCCCTCTCTCACCCAGGTACTGGAGACTACTCTATCCTGTATCCCCCGTGGCGGCAGCAGTGGAAAGGCCGGCACCTGTTTTACCCCCCCCCCCCCGTTTTACTTGCCCACACAAAACCCAAAATAATCTTATTCACCTGCTTGAAAAAGACTTTAGGGATGAAGATGGGGAGGCACTGAAAGACGAACAGAAATCTGGGGAGGACCGTCATTTTCATGGTCTGTACCCATCCCGCTAGTGATAGCGGGAGCATGTCCCATCTCCTAAAGTCCCCTTCCATTTGTTCTACCAACTGGGATAGGTTTAACTTGTGTAGCACCTCCCATTTCTGGGCCACCTGGATTCCCAGATACCAAAAGCCCTTCCCCACCATTCTAAGCGGCAGCTCTCCCAATCTCTTCTCCTGCCCTCTTGCCTGGATCGTGAACATCTCGCTTTTCCCCATGTTCAATTTATACCCTGAAAAATTGCCAAATTCCCCCAAGATTCTCATAACTTCCCCTCCCATCCCCTCCAGCGGGTCCGAAATGTACAAGAGCAGGTTATCTGTGTAGAGCGAAACCCGGTGGTCCATCCCCCCCCGAACCAGCCCTTTCCAGTTCATAGAGGCTTTTAACACCATGGGCCAATGGATCTATGGCCAGAGCAAACTGTAACGGGGCGAGGGGGCACCCTTGCCTCGTCCCTCGGTGCAGTTCAAAATACCCCGACCTCAGCCGGTTCATACGCACACTCGCTACTGGTGCCTGATGGAGAAACTGCACCCAGTCAATAAAGCCCTCACCAAGCCCAAACCTTCCCAGCGCTTTCCACTCCACCCGATCAAAAGCCTTCTCCGCATCCATCGCTACCTCTGCCTCCTCTCCTTCTGAGGGCATCATAATAACATTTAGAAGCCTTCAAACATTGACCTTGAGTTGCCTGCCCTGAACAAATCCCATCTGGTCTTCCCCTATCACCCCTGGGACACAGTCCTCTATCCTTGTGGCCAGTACCTTAGCCAACAGTTCGGCATCCACATTTACTGGAGAAATCGATCTGTATGACCCGCATTGCTCCGGATCCTTCGCCCGTTTCAAGATCAATCAAATCGAGGCCTGCGACATTGTTGGGGGAGGACTCCCTTCTCTCTTGCTTCGTTAAATGTCCTCACCAGCAGTGGGCTCAATATCTCTGAAAACTTCTTATAGAATTCCAACCGATAGCCATCCGGCCCCGGGGCCTTGCCCGACTGCATGCCCTCCAGCCCCTTGATTATTTCCTCAATCTCAATTGGGGCTCCAAGCTCCTCCACCAGGTACTCCTCCACCCTCGGGAACCTCAACTGATCCTAAAATTGACTCATCCCCTCCACCCCAGCCGGGGGTTCCGACTCATATAATTTACTATACAAGTCCTTAAACACCTCGTTCACCTCCGCTGGGTCCAGGACAGTATTACCGTCTCTACTCTTTACTTTCCCTATCTCCCTGGCCGCCTCTCTTTTTCTGAGCTGGTGCGCCAGCAATCTGCTTGCTTTTTCCCCATACTCATTGATCGCCCCTCTTGCCTTCCTCAACTGTTCCACTGCTTTCCCTGTGATCAACAGCCCAAACTCCACCTTAACCTCTGCCGCTCCCTCAGTAACCCGGCATCTGGGGCCTCCGAGTATCTCCTGTCCACCTGAGTATCTCCTGCACTAATCTATCCCCATCAGCCCGTTCTGCCTTTTCTCTGTGGGCCCGTGTCGAGATTAATTCCCCTCTGACTACTGCCTTCAAAGCTTCCCAGACCGTGGCTGCAGAGACCTCCCCTGTATCATTTCTTTCCAGGTAGTTCTGGATGGACTTGTTAACTCAACCACAGACCGCCTTGTCTGCTAGCAACCCCACATCCAGTCTCCACAGCGGGCATTGCCCTCTTTCCACACTAACCCGCAGACCCACCCAGTGCGGGGGCATGATCCGACACTGCAATTGCCGAGTACTCAGTATCCACCACCTTCGGTATTAGCGCCCTGCTCAGAACAAAAAAAGTCGATGCGAGAGTACACCTTGTGGACATGTGGAAAAAAAAGGGAAACTCCTTCGTCCTCCGCCGTGCAAACGTCCATGGGTCTACTCCCTCCATCTGTTTCATAAAACCCTTCAATTCCTTCTCGTCTGGTCTGTAACCTTTAGGTGGGTCATTGTAGCAATGTCTTGTAGCATTGCCATGTCCTCCTTCAGTTCCCTTAAATACGCGAACACGCGAGCCCTCTTGACCGGCCCATTCAGTCCTCTCACGTTCCATGTGATCAGCCTGGACGGGGGGCTTCCAACCTCGAGCTCGCGCCACCCGCTTCCTTCCCTCTCTCCCTAGCAACAACACTAAAAACCCAATCCCCCAAGTCAAGCTCCAGCTTAACACCTGTGCACCCCCCACTGCGCTGCCGAGAGTCAGCTGACCTATGCTGACTCGATAGCTCCCGCCACTGGCACCGAGCAGTCTGTCTCCCTATTGTACTCTCCTCTCTTCCCCCCCCCCCCCCCCCCATGAATAAACACTTTAAAAGCATCACGTTCCCAAGTAAACATGCAACAGAAAAAAAACCAGTGAAGCAACAATCACTTTAGAAAAAATAGTCACCCAAAAATCCGAACTAAATTCAAAGCCCATCCCCCCCCCCCCTCTAACAGGGTCCCTGCAAGACAGATCAACCTTTAACCATCCACACAGCCCATTATTTCACATAGAGCTACTTAAATTTTTATGATCCAGCATCACAAATCGCTGCCACAGTACTTCTCCAAGGCTTAAGTGCCTTTTAATTTGCCTCCAGCTTCATTTCTTTAATAAAGGTCCATACTAAAAAAAAAAAAATAAAGGTCCATACTTCGTCGGGTGTTTCAAAGTAGAAGTCCCGTTCCTCATGTGTGACTCACAGGCGGTCTGGGTACAGCATCCCGAACTTCACCCCCTTCTTAAAGAGGGTCGTTTTTGCCCGATTGAACCCAGCTCGCCTCTTGGCCAAATTCGCTCCCAGGTCCTGATAAATGCGCATCTCACAGTTCTCCCACTTGCTGCTCCGTTCTTTTTTGGCCCACCGCAAAACATGTTCCTTGTCCATGAACCGGTGAAAACGTACCTCCATGGCCCTCGGTGGTTCGTTCGCTCTGGGCTTCCTCGCGAGGGCTCTTGTGCGCTCTGTCCAATTCCGGGGGCCGAGGGAACGCCCCAGCCCCCATCAACTTCTCCAACATGCCCGCCACATAGACCCTCGCATCCGATCCCTCATTGCCTTCAGGGAGGCCAACAATTCTGAGATTCTGCCTCCTGGACCTATTCTCCAGGTCCTCCGGCTTCTCCTGCATTCTTTTCTGGTGGTCGTTCATCATCCCCAACTTGCTTTCCAGCACGGTTATATACACCTTGTGCTCGGACAACTTTTGTTCAACCTCCTGGATCGCTCTCCCGTGGGTTTCCTGATTCTGAACCACTTGATCAATCGAAGCCTTAATCGGGTCCAGCGTGTCCTCCTTCAGCTCAGCGAAGCAATCCTCGAAAAACTTCACCAGCTGCTCCGTCGACCATTGTGCCGTCTCCCCGGGGCCCTTGCCCTCCGCCATGCTGTCCCGTGTTACCAGCTCTGCTTGCTTCTCCCTTATAGGACTTTGTCGTCTCACACGGCCACGTCTGGTCCAATTCTCCATACACCGGGGGGGGGTGGGGGGGGGGGGGGGGGGGGGGATTTCTCCTTAGTATCTCACTCTTCACTGCTTTATTCCATAAAATCCTAAAAAAAACGGGGAAAAGGTCCAAAAGTCCGTTACAGGCGGGAGCCATCAAATGTGCGACCTACCCCTCCATGGCCGCCACCAGAAGTCTCTGATTAGCACTGTTGCTCCACAGCACCAGGCACCTGGGTTTGATCCCCGGCTTGGATCACTGTCTGTGCGGAGTCTGCATGTTCTCCCCGTGTCTGTGTGTCCGCCGGGTGCTCTGGTTTCCTCCCACAAGGTCCTGAAAGATGTACTGATAGGTGAATAGGACATTCTGAATTCTCCCCCGGTGTACCCGAACAAACGCCGGAATGTGGCGACTAGGGGCTTGTCACAGTAACTTCATTGCAGTGTTAATGTAAGCCTACTTGTGACAATAATAAAGATTATTACCGTTGTGTATTTTTTTCAGTGTAATCTTAAAAAGTACAAATATATAAATAACAACTACAGGTACAGAAATACAAATAAAATGCTGGAAATACTCAGCAGGTCATGTAGTATCTGGAGAGAGTAAAACAACTAACATTTCTGATCAAATCGACCTGTTTCTCTCCAGAAATGCTGTCAGGCCTCAAAATGTATTACTGCTAAAAAGGCTGTCGAGGAACTTTTTTAACCACATAGGAATGCTATTTTAAAAGTTTGTTTTAGCAGCACTATGGTGTTAGATACACTGGAGTGTTTTGTTTATATTAGGAATGTCTTTTTCCAATCTAAAAACTCCTGTTTTTCCCGCCCGTCCTGGGGAACTGCCTAAAAAAGAGGGAGAAGACTTCAAAAACACCTTTAATTTTTTTTTAAAATCCCTTCACGGGATGTGGGTTTCACTGGCTAGCTCAGCAGTTATAATATAATATAATAATCTTTATTGTCACAAGTAGGCTTACATTCACACTGCAATGAAGTTGCTGTGAAAATCCCCTAGTCGCCACATTCCGGCCCCTGTTCGGGTACACAAAGGGATAATTCAGAATGTCAAAATGACCTAACAAGCACGTTTTTCGTGACTTGTGGGAGGAAACTGGAGGAAACCCACGCAGACACGGGGAGAACGTGCAGACACTGCACAGACAGTGACCCAAGCCAGGAATTGAACCTGGGACCCTGGCACTGTGAAGCAACAGTGCTAATCACTGTTACCGTGTTGCCCATGTTATTGCCCTTGAAGGTGATGGTGAACCACTGCCTTGAATCAATGCAGTCCCTGCTGTCAAAGTTGCATAACAAGATTATAATTATTGAAGTAGGAACGATTATGGTGGTAATAGAAGGTAATAACTCAAAAGCAGAATTCACAAAAGAAGAAAATGCTAATCTCTAACAATTGCTTAGTGGGTAAATTCACCATTTTACAGATTTGCAACTGAGTTCAGTTTTAATTTCTGGTCTTCTCTGAGAGAACAGCAAGGCAGTGTTATGCATGTTGTGTTTGACCTCAAACCTGAGACTGCATTAGGAACAATAAGCCTGGTCTTTTGCTTTAGACTCCTGCTGGGAAAGTGGTGTCTATACAAGAATGTGGATACCAGAAGAGGACATGATTGAGCTCAGCTGTATTATTCCTTGTGATACAAGTTTCCCAGCATGTTTTGTTTATGGCCAACAGGCACAGAATTTATGCTTTGACCACTATTGATTTAATATTGAATTCTTGATTAGTAAAAATTGACATGATGTTTTTATTCATTCTTAATCATCTTTTGTTACTCTGTCTGATTTTTGCAGGTGCTGTTCAGATACTTACAACCACTGTGATTGGTGCTTTCAAAATGTACGTTCCATGTTGTTTGTATCAGCATAAAACCCGTGCTGAATATCCACCAAACTTCCTCATGGTTATGTTCTTTGTAGGATTAATGAGGTGAGTTGGAGAAGAATAAGCAAATTGATCAAACAACCCATCTTTTATAAAAAAAAAATTTTTAAAATTATTATGTATTATTTTGCTCTTTAGATTTCTGCTCGTTGTTCTTAGATACACAGGGTAGACAGGTTCTGTATAATTAGTTATCAACTAAAATTCAAACTTCTGTTTGTGGAACAGGTCCTTAGTCTCTGGAGGTCAACTGTTATTTAACTGACTTTAATAGTTCGGATGTCAAATATTCTATCTAAAGTCAGACTTTAAAGAAAATTCAACCATGAATTTCATTATCTGAATTCACAAGCTGGTAAAATGATCTTAGACTTTGATTGCTCCTTTTATAACCCAGGGCTGGTGTTTACCGTCGACCTCCAAACAATCTATTTACCCAACCTTTCAAGCGCCATCTGCCCTGCATGTGGCAGAGTCTGCAGATTGTTTATTGGACTTACTGGCCATCTCGGGACCCATTGAACTGCTTTGGAAACAAGCCACTAAAAAGAGGACCTTTTACTTTAAAAAATGTTTTTACGGGATTTGAGCTTAATAATATAATCTTTAGTGTCACAGGTAGGCTTACGTTAACACCGCAATGAAGTTACTATGAAAAGCCCATAGTCGCCACATTCCGGCGTCTGTTCGGGTACACTGAGGGAGAATTCAATGTCCAAATTACCTAACAGCATGTCTTTCGGGACTTGTGGGAGGAAACCGGAGCACCCGGAGAAAACCCACGCAGACTCCGCACAGACAGTGACCTAAGCCGTGAATCAAACCTGGGACCCTGGAGCTGTGAAGCAACAGTGCTACCCACAGTGCTACTGTGCATCACTGGCTAGACCAGTAGTTGTTGCCCACCGCTAATTGCTCTTCAGATGGTGGTGGTTAGCTGTCTTCTTGAGCCGCTGCAGTCCATGGTGTAGGTACACCCACAGTGCTGTTAAAAGTTGCATACGTTTCTTGTTATAAAAAAGATGAGTTATAGAAGGTAATAATTCAAAAGTCGAATTCACTAAAAAAGAAAAGGCTAATCCAGGCCACTGTGTTTGTCATTAATATTGCCATTGCAGCAAATTCCATGGTTTGTTAACACTTTCACTCAACTGTTGGAGTAATAGTCAGTTTCTGAGCTGACAGCTTGAACAAAGGGCAAAGTTAATTATTGACATGAGGCATCAAATTGAACACATTGGGAATTCTTTCACGTTATTAAATTTAACATCAAACTGCGATGACAGTGATGCGTCCCAAGTTAAATGCAATAACTCTTGAGAGCTTTACCTCTATAACCATCCTGGAGTAGACCCCCAACAGTTGCTAGGACAGAGCTCCCAATTTGTAAGACTGCGAGGAAAGGATACCTTGCTCCAGGAGAGATTCCATGCACAAATGGGGATATGGTATATTAAAACAAACTTGATTATTAACACAGGATTAAAATAACTTTTAACATCATACAAGAAAATAGCTTACAATTATCTGCTAAACAATGCTTAATGATACAGTGAAACAATGCTCAATGATACAGTGAAACAATAAGTCCTAATTGCTATCTATCTCCACTCAAGCAAAACCCATCTCTGGTCAAAATCCAATTTTAAATAATTAGTAAACCCAGGAATACTTGTTTAATAGAGATGTCTTGGATACCATGCTTTGAGAAAGAGATAATCTTCAGGAGCCTGCTTGCAGATTCTTGTCTGTCTCAGACTACAGTTTAACCTGCCAGCCTTTGGAAAAAGTGCTCCTGCCCTGTTTGCTAGCAAATCTTTAACTTGCTGTTTTCCCAGAAACTACTGGCCTGTTCACAGACAGATCAAAAACTCAACTAATCTGGTTTAGGAGAAACTGCTAGTTTGTCCACAGTCAAATCTTTAACTGAACTGAAACTCAACACCTGACTGCTTCAGCCCCTAACTCCTCCTGTTAACTACATCATCTTATAAAAGCTAAACACAGTCTCTAATTATCTACTCCTTGGGGAATTTTCTTTATATTAAAATTCCATTAGCTGAATTTTTAGGATGCTTTAATTGCACTCTGTAATCAAAAACCTTACTGCCTTTCAAACCAGGATTAATAAAAACATGATTGTAGCAGTCATACTAACTCAGGCATTTAAGCCTTACGATGGGCCGAATGGCCTCCTTCTGCACTGTAAATTCTGAAATACATATAATGTATCTGAAATTCCTATATCACCCCTCACAAATGCACATTGTCTCATGATTAATACTGACAATAGCTATGCTCCTGCTTTCTGCTTGTTTTTACATTTTGCTAAAAGGATTCACTGATGTAGGGCGGCATGGTGGCGCAGTCATTAGCACTGCTGCCTCATGGCGCTGAGGACGCCGGTTTGATCCCGGCCCCAGGTCACTATCCGTGTGGACTTTGCATATTCTCCCCATGTTTACGGGGGTCTCACCCCCACAGCCCAAAGATGAGCAGTGTAGGTGGATTGGCTATGCTAAATTGCCCCTTAATTGCGGGGGAGAAAAATTGGGTACTTTTAGGATTCACTAATGTGGTTTTTTTTTTCTGCAGGTTTACGACTGTAGTATTGGGACTGATAAGCCTAAAAAATGTAGCTGTTTCATTTTCAGAAACTGTAAAAAGTTCAGCACCAATATTCACTGTAATTATGTCCCGGCTTATTCTGGGAGAATATACAGGTAAGAAATCTTGCTTCAATAGAAAATATAACATTATTGGCAAAGCATTTGCCCCTGTTGGAAAATAGATTTCCCTAGTTACAGACTCGTGTCGTACCTTTCTGGAACCTAGAGTGATAGAGGTGCACAGCACAGAAGAGGCCCTTTGGCCCATTGTTTCTGCACCAGTCAAAAACAAGCACCCCAAATATTCTAATCCCATTTTCCGGCACTTGGCCCATAGCCTTGTAGGCCTTGGCATCGCAAGTGCACATCTAAATACTTAAATGTTTTGAGGGTCTCTGCCTCCACCACCTTTTTAGGCAGTGCGTTTCACACTATCCTCTGGGTGAAAAAGTTTTTCCTCACATCCCCACTTGCCTCCTGTCCTTTATCTACTCCCTGGTTATTGACCCCTCTACCAAGGGGAAAATTTCTTCCTGTCTGCTCTATCTATGCCCCTCAATTTTATATACCTCAATCATGTCTCCCGTCAGTCTTCTCTGCTCAAAAGAAAACAACCCCAACATTCTCTCTTCATAACTAACCCTCTCCAGCCCAGGCAACATCCTGGTAAATCTCCTCTGCACCCTTTCCAGTGCTATCACATCCCTCCTATGATGTGGATTCCAGAATGGCCCACAATACTCTAGCTGTGGCCTAACTGAAATTGTAAACAATTCCAGCCTAACCTCCCTGCTCTTAAACTCTATGTACAAGTGTACCGTCTGCCTTTTTAACCACTTTATCGCCCTAATTTGTAAACTATGCCCCCTAGTTTTAGAATCTCCAACTGGTGGAAATATCTTTATCTACCCTGTCTTTCCCTGTTAATGCTTTGAATACCCCTTAAGATCACCCCTTGACTGTCTAAATTCTAGTGAAAACAGGTCTAATTTGAGAATTCCCCCCTCATAACTCAGCCCCTGTAATCCAGGTAACATTAAACCTACGTTGCACTCCTTCCAAGGAAAAAATATCTTTCCTAAGATGTGGTGTCCAGAATTGCTCACGGTACTTCAAGTGGGGTCTAATAATAATAATCTTTATTGTCATAAGTAGGCTTACATTAACACTGCAATGAAGTTACTGTGAAAATCCTCTAGTCGCTACACTCCGGTGCCTGTTCAAGTACACGGGGAGAAATCAGAATGTCCAAATTACCTAACAGGCTTGTGGGAGGAAGCCAGAGCACCCGGAGAAAATCCATGCAGACACGGGGAGAACATGCAGACTCTGCACAGACAGTGACCTAAGCCGGGAATCGAACCTGGGACCCTGGCGCTGTGATAACCAAGGGTTTTTAAGCTGCAGCATATAGTGCCTTGTGTCTTTACATTCCAATCTTCTGGATATAAAGTCAGCATTCCGTTAGCCTTTTTGATTATTTTCTCACTTCCTTTTTAAGGACCTGTGCACCTGAACCCCCAAGTCTCTTTGGGCATCCACTGTGTAGCGCACAATGACTTACGAGAGAGACGAGAAGTGATGAAGTCGATTCAGGCTTTATTAAGCGAGACTTGTCCCCAGCAGTTCAGCAACAGAATGAAGCGGCGGGGAGAAGCTCGGGTTCTTATACTCTGCCTTCAGGGCGGAGCCAGGAGTCAGCAGCCAACCAGGACCCGGGATCTGTCAGCCAATAGCATCACGGCTTCACAGTCCCACATGACCCCCTAATACATATCACCACACACTATACCTGACCTCTTTCCATTTAGAAAGTACCCTGCTCTATCCTTTTCTTTTGTCCAAAATGGATACCCTCGCACTTCCTTACATTAAATTCCATCTGCCACAATTGTGCCCATTCACTTAGTCTGTCAATATCCATGCAACTTTGTGCTATCATCTGGGCTGCCTATTATGCCACCTAACTTTATATCATCAGCAAGTTTGGATGTATGACTTTCTATGCCATCATCCAAGTCATTAATGAATAGTGTGAATAATTGAGGCCTCATCACAGATCCTGGTGGTTCACCACTGGTCACCTCCTGCCAATTAGAGTGGTAACCCATTATCCCCACTCTCTGTTGACTGCCACCCAACCAATTTCCTAACCAGGTCAATAATCTGCCCTCAACTCTGTGGGTTTCCACCTTAGTTTAACAGTCCCTTATGTGGGACTTTATCAAATGCCTTCTGGAAATTCACATAAATAACATCCATAGACATTCCCCTGTCCCCCTCTTCAAAAAATGTAACACGATTATTCAGACATGACCTTCCCTTCACAAATCCATGCCGGGTCTCCCTGATTGACCAAAATGTTTTTCGAGGTGTTCAGTTACCCCATCCCTGATTATAAACTCCAGCAATTTCCCCACCTCAGATGTTGGGCTAACCAGTCTGTAATTCCCTGGTTTCCTCATTTCACCCTCCTTAAAAAGTGGAGTGACGTGTGCAATTTTCCAATCCAGAGGGGCCACCCCTGAATCTAGGGAACACTGAAAGATTATAGTTAGGGCATCTACAGTGTGCTCCCCTACTTCCTTTAACACCCTCGAGTGGAAACCGTCAGGCCTTGGGGATTTGTCACTCTCTTTAGTTCCATTAATTTCCTACTTGCTGATGATGGCTGTACTTGTGTTAATCGTATTAAGTCCCTGTCCTCTATTGACACTTAATTTATTTGGCATTTCCGACTAGTTAACCTTCTTTTCAATTATAAATACTGAGGCAAAAGTACTTCCGGTTGCGGCTATGCTGAGCTAAGTCGCACGTTCGGCAGCTCCCGCCAGAAACTGACTTTTGGGCTCTTTTTAGGGTCCCCAGCGGCATTTGTTCAACGGTTCCCGGTGTGGGAAGGTGACAGTACAATTTCCCCGGCACTGTATGGATTGGACCATGGGTGGTGCGGTGAAAAAAGTAATTTTGGTGCAGCGAAAAGTGCGAGGGAGGAAAGCCAAGATGGCGGCGGGTGGAGACCAGGCAGCTTGGGCGCAGTGGTCGCAAGAGCAGCAGGAGTTTCTCAAGCGCTGCTTCACAGAATTGAAAGCAGAGGTGCTGGAGCCGATAAAGGCTTTGATCGACAAGCTGTCGAGACCCAGAAGGCCCAAGGGGCAGCGATCCGGGAGGTGCGGCAAAAGGCCTCGGAGAATGAGGACGAGATATTGGGCCTGGCGGTGAAGGTGGAAACGCATGAGGCGCTGCATAAGAAATGGCAGGAGAAGTTCGAGGACATGGAGAATCGGTCGAGGAGGAAGAACCTGCGGATTCTGGGTCTCCCGGAGGGAGTGGAGGGGTCGGATGCTGGAGCATATGTGGTCACGATGCTGAACACGTTGATGGGCGCGGGTGCCTTCCCGAGGCCCCTGGAGCTGGACGGGGCCCACCGAGTCCTGGCGAGAAGGCCCAAGTCTAACGAGCCGCCGCGGGCTGTATTGGTGCGGTTCCACCGCTTGGTGGACAGGGAATGTGTCCTAAGATGGGGCAAAAAAGGAGCGGAGCAGCAGGTGGGAGAATGCAGAGGTCCGTATATACCAGGACTGGAGCGTGGAGGTGGCCAAGAAGAGGGCCGGGTACAATCGGGCTAAGGCGGTTCTGCATCGGAAAGGGGTGATATTTGGGATGCTGCAGCTGGCGCGACTGGGTCACGTTTAAGGACCGGCACCATTACTTTGAGACGCCGGAGGAGGCGTGGACCTTTTATTCAGGCCGAAAAGTTGGACACGGACTGAGGGTCAGTTGTGAGGGGAGGTCGCGGGTTACTGTGCGTTGGGGGATGTTCTGTTCTGTATTGTTTCCTTGGGTGCTGGGTAGGGTAGGGTGAAATGGTTCGAAGTGGGGGTTTTGTGAGAATGTGTGCGTCGGTGGTTGGAAGGATGGGGCCCCGTTGGGGGGAGGGGGAGATGGGAGGCCCGAGGTGGGGGAGCTGGGATTAGGCTGCAAAAGGGAGATGCGCCAGAGAGGGCGGGGCCGGTTGATGGAAAGCGCGGGCTTTTTCCCACGCTAGGGAAGGAAGGGGGCAGGGCCGGGTGGTGGGAGGGCGGTGTTGGAGAGGAGCGCCCGCTGATGGACAGGAGGGGAGGAGGAGAGAGACTACCACACTGGGGGGTCGATGGAGTGGTGGGAGTGGCCGGGGTCGGCAGGAGTCAGCTGACTTACGGGAGTGCTATGGGGGGGGGGGGCAACGCAGCTAGGGGGGGACCTAGCTAGGTGGGGGAGGGGGGAACTGGGATGCTGCTGCATTGGCCAAAGGGGAGCTGGAGCTCGGAGAGGGAGTCAGGGCGAGGGTCTGCAGCTGGGGGGAATGGAGAGTGCGGGGGGCGCGGGTACGTGGCTGGCCTAGAAAAGGGGATGGTTAATCGGCCGGGGGGGGGAAGCCCCCTGATAACTTGGAATGTGAGAGGCCTGAACGGGCTGGTCAAGAGGGCCCGTGTGTTCACGCACCTGAAGGGACTGAAGGCAGATGGGGTTATGCTCCAGGAGACACATTTGAGGGTGGCAGATCAGGTTAGGCTGGGAAAGGGGTGGGTAGGGCAGGTTTTCCACTTGGGGTTGGATGCAAAGAATCGAGGGGTGGCGATTTTGGTGGGGAAGCGGGTGTCATTTGAGGCGCTGAACATTGTGGCAGACAATGGAGGTAGGTATGTGATGGTGAGTGGTAAGCTGCAGGGGGTGATGGTGGAATTAGTGAATGTATATGCCCGAATTGGGACGATGCCGGATTTATGCGGCGCATGTTGGGCTGGATTCCAGACCTGGAGGCAGGGAGCTTGATAATTGGGGGGGACTTCAACACGGTACTGGATTCAGCATTTGACCGCTCCAGGTCCAGGACGGGTAAGAGGCCGGCGGCGGCCAAGGTGCTGAGGGGGTTTATGGACCAGATGGGAGGAGTGGCCCCATGGAGGTTTGTCAGGCCGGGGGCCAGGGAATTTTCTTATTTTTTTCCCACGTCCATAAAGCCTACTCCCAGATAGACGTCTTCGTTATAAGCAGGGCACTAATCCTGAGGGTGGAGGACACTGAGTATTCGGCCATAGCCATCTCAGACCATGCCCCGCATTGGGTGGAGCTGGAGCTAGGGGAGGCGAGGAACCAGCGCCCGCTGTGGTGCCTGGATGTGTGCTTGCTGGCGGATGAGGAGGTGAGCGGGTGGATCCGGGGGTGCATTGAAAGCTATCTAGAGGCTAATGATAATGGGGAGGTGCAGGCAGGGGTGGTCTGGGAGGCGCTGAAGGCGGTGATTAGGGGAGAGCTAATCTCCACTAGGGCCCACAAGGAGAGGAGAGAGAGGGAGAGATTGGTGGGGGAGAGTTTAAGGGTGGATAGGAGGTACGCAGAGGTCCCCGAGGAGGAACTACTCCAGGAGTGACGAAGCCTCCAGGCCGAGTTCGACCTGTTGACCACCAAGAAGGCAGAGGTGCAGTGGAGGAAAGCGCAAGGGGCGGTGTACGAGTACGGGGAGAAGGCTAGCCGGATGGTGGCACACCAGCTTCGGAAGCGAGAGGCAGCGAGGGAGATTGGGGGAGTTAGGGATAAAGGGGGGAAACGGAGTGCGGTGGGAATAAATGGGGTATTTAGAGACTTTTATGAGGGGCTGTATAGGTCTGAGCCCCCGACGGAGATAGGGGAGATGTGTCGATTTTTGGATCGGCGGAGGTTCCCGAGGGTGGAGGAGGAGCAGGTGGCTGGGCTTGGGGCACCGGTAGGGCTGGAGTAGCTGACGAAGGGGCTGGGATGTATGCAGGCAGGGAAGCCAGATGGGTTCCCGATGGAATTTAACCGGAAGTACATGGACCTGCTGGGCACAACAAATATCAAAACTATGGTTTATTAAATATGAATACCATACACATCCTTCATGCAAACAAGTATAATGGACTCTTCCCATGCCTGAGCTCATCTTTTATTGAAACTCTCATCCATATCGTTGTTACCTCTATACATAACTACCCCCAATGCTTCCCTGGCCAGCATGCCAACTTCGACCCTTCATTAAATTTTAGCCCGTATTCTACTCATGCCAGGTCCCATTCACCCATCACCCCTGGTGTTCACTGATCTTACATTGGCTCGCTTAAGCAATGGCTCAATCTTAATATTCTCATCCTTGTTTCCCGCAGCCCTCTGAGATCTCTGCATTTCTCTAATTCGAACCTCTTCAGGATCCTCTGTTTTAATCAGTCCAGTATTGGTTGCCGTGCTTTTAGCAGCCTTGGCCCCAAACTCACGCATTCCCTCGCTAATCTCTTTGTATCCATATCTCTCCTCTTTTAAGGCGTTCCTTTAAAATCTATCTTTGACCAAGCCATTTGGCCTAATCTTTATCATTATGTAGCTCGGTGTCTAATTTTGTTTGACAATACTCCTGTGAAGTATATCGGGATGTTTTGTGACATTGAGTGCTACGTTGCATTATGCCTTCTGCTTTATAATTCTAGGTTTATGGGTTAATATGTCTTTAATGCCTATAATGGGTGGATTGGCGTTGTGTACAGTCACAGAAATCAGCTTTAACATGCTTGGATTCTCAGCTGCTTTATCCACCAATATCATGGATTGGTAAGTACTTTTTGATGTGCTTTGCCATTGTTTAAAAAATAGAAAATCTTTGTTTTTGCTTATGAGCCACTTGCTTCTGAATACTGCACATAGCCATGTGCAAGCTTCCAAATTAGAATTGTTGGCCCATCAGCATTGGATCTGGAATGGGATATGTGATGTTGCCAACCTGTTTTCTATGATGTGTATTTCGTCAAGGATTGTAGCATAGTTTCTATACCCCAAAGAACAAATGCAGTTATTTTGGGAAAAAGCACTTGAGTTAATATGTTGCTTTGTCATAATCTTTCTAATGATTCTTATACTTGCTGTGCAATCATTATTAGGTTGATTAAATGCAGCAAAATCTCTCAAACATTAATTATATAAATGATTAACCAGCTTTTGGTGCTGGGAAATCTTGTGGCGCAGTGGGTAGTGTTTCTCTCTCTCTCTCTCTCTCTCTCTCTCTCTCTCTCTCTCTCTAAAATCCTTCTAATGTGTGTATATCAGGTGGTAAGAGCGAGGAGTTTCCTGGTCAATCTTAACCTGCAGAAGGCAATGAGAAGCCAGTGTTGTACCTTGTCCAGCAGAACCATGACCCAACGCATGGAAATCCATGGTCACCAACGCTCTTTTACTGGTACTTAAGAGAGAGAATTGAGAGCGTAATGTTCATTACAGCCCCGGAAAGAGTTCCTGGGGTTTGATTTAATTTTCAATTGGAAGATGAGAACTCTTAAGGATGCATAGATTCCTTATTACTCACTACATTGTGATCATTTCCTGGTGTATGGCTTGAATCCATGGATTCCTTGATTTTTGTACTGGTTCTTTCAAAGAGCACTTCAGTTAGCCCCACTTTCCCATATTTTGCCCATGTCTCTGCGACCCCTTTCTCGTTCAAGTATTTATAAAATTTCCTTTTGGACGCTACTGTTGAATCTGTGTCCATTATCTTATAGGTAGTGTATTCCAAAGCCACGTGTCATTCTGGAGTTCTGTCTGCTAGTTCTGGTGTTAACAAATGAGTCTTCTAGGCATGCAGTTTTAGTTCAATTTGTGACTTGAATGTAGGCTTTTACTGAACAGGCAAATTAATTATATTCTTGTTTATTGATTCTTATTAATTCCTCCATAATTAAATTCTAATATGAATTAGAAGTACTGGTTTAATGCTATTAGAATATACAGAATACATTTTATGCATTTAGTGCAATTTTTCCCACTGCATGTTGATATAAATGGCAGGATTACAGGCCAGAAATATAGTTGCATTTCTGTTTTAAGCTTTTAGTTATGGCAACTTGACCTTGTATAGCACTTTTAATGTAATCAAATGTATCAGAGTGCTTCACAGGAGAATTATTGAGGAAAATGTGACACTAAACTTTGGCATGGCTCTAATAGTGAAACAATTAAAATTGAGATGCTGAAGAGGCCAGAATTAATGGAGTACAAATATCTGAGTTGTGGGGCTGGAGGAGTTTACATTGACAGGGAGGGGCGAAGCCAAGGAGAGATTTGAAAACACAAGGAGAATTTGATGAATGGCACCCAGTCAAGAAATATCTCCGTGTAGGTTAGCGAGCAGACAATCATGAATAAAACAGGACTTGCTGTGAGCTAGGATATGAGCAGCTGGGTTTTGGATGATCTCAAGCTTACAGACTGTAAAACCTGAGCATCCAGCCAGGACAATAGAATAGTCAAGTCTAGGGAGGTGCAGTGGTTAGCACTGCTGTCTCACTGCGCCAAGGACCCCTGGATCACTGTCCATGTGGAGTTTGTACATTCTCCCCATGTCTGCGTGGGTCTCATCCCCACAACCCAAAAGGATGTGCAGGGTAGGTGAATTGGCCACGCTAAATTGCCCCTTAATTGGAAAATAAAAAGAATTGGGTACTCTAGCCGCTCTGTATAAGAGTGGAGTCAGTTTGAGATGGTGTACATGGCATAGCTCTGAGTGACTTTTGAGACTTGGGACTGTGTCGGAAGATGTGGATGCCTTCCTATAAAAACACGGGCTTGGTTGAAGCTGATTGTGTGTGTATTTGCGAGGTTTTTGGTTGTTGGGGATGGCAAGTGGGTGTGGATAGTTGTTAAGATTCCTTGTACATGTATGTTTGTATTTCTTGGGTGGGATGATTGTTTCATATAGTGGTGGGATGCTTAATGTTATGAGGGTTGTTCTTTGTACTATGGTTGTTGAGGGGAATATATAGTTCCCGGTTGGAATACGGGGCGGGATTCTCAGTCGGCCGACACCGGAATTACGAAACTTGATTGGGCAGAGAATCTGTTTTTGACGCCGGAATCGTGGCAGGTGTCGGGTTCACGCCAAATTGCAATTCCCTGGTGCCTCAACAGCAGCATCAATGCGTTCCACTCTGCACGTACAGTAAATGCTGTTTGCATATAATTAGTGGACCTGACCCGGTATTCTCCAGGGCCTCTGCGATGCTCCGCCTCCATTGGGGAAAATTCTCAACGGCGAGGTTAATTTGTGCTTTTAAAAATCTAGGAACAGGCGCTGTGGCTGATGAGGGAGGGAGAGAGGAGATAGGCCCTGTGAGGCACGACTGTGGCTGCTGGTCCTGAGACTGGCAGTGGTGGGGCGGGTCCTGCTGGGTTGGGGGGGGTTAGTATTCAGCAATTGTGATTTCGGACCATGCTCCACACTGTGTCCCTCTTAGCATGGAGGTTGGATACTGCGGTGTTGACCAACAAAGGATTTTGTGAACAGATATCCTCCGCTATTGAGGAATATATCAAGTTTAACAAGAGCGAGTCTATCTGCAGGGTGGAGCGGCAGAGGCTGGTGGACTCCATCCTTGAGGAATGAAGGCCAGCAACCTCTTAACAAGCTCCATATTATCCCAGTTTGGTGCATAGACATTGATGAGGACATAGAAACATAGTACTCACTTGACTCTGCCCCTGAGTTGCTTGGGAGTAGGTAAAAGCTGCAGATGCAATTTGAATTTTAAAAAAAGATATAAATTTAGAGTACCCAATTCATTTTTCCCAATTAAGGAGCAATTTAGTGTGGCCAATCCACCTACCCTGCACATCTTTGGGTTGTGGGGGCGAAACCCACGCAAACACGGGGAGAATGTGCAAACTCCCACGGACAGTGACCCAAAGCCGGGATCGAACCTGGGACCTCGGCGCTGTGAGACTGCAGTGCTACCACTGCGCCACCGTGCTGCCCAGCAATTTGAATTGTTATCAACGGGTAAGGCGGTGAGTCAGCTGTGGCGCTCGAAGGGTGAATACAGGGAGAAGGCCAGCCACCTTTTAGCTCATCGGTTCAGGCGGCAGGCGGCTTCTTGAGAGATTATACAGATTAGGGACTTGAGTAGCAGTCTGGTTTCTGTCTCGTCTAAAGTCAATGCGGCTCTCGGAAGCACTCTGTAGGGATCTTTATAGATTAGAGTCCAGAGGAAAGTTCGATCAAGTGATTGTCCTTCAGATTGGTGGAGAGAGAAAGGCTGGAGGAGGGAGTCCCCATTGAGTCCTGGAACTGGTAGGTTATATTAATCAGGAAAGATCGAACAGGCTGCGTCTCTTTTCTTAAAAAAAAAGAAGAGGTTTGGTGTGACCTAATACTGGTCTTTAAGAAAATGGATGTAGAAAATGTGTTTTTACTGTGGGGACCAAGCATATGGGCCAGAAACCCAAGTGTCACAATTGAATCCGTAAGGAATTCGGGAGAGTCCTCTTTACCCAGAGAATGGTGAGATCTGCTACTCATGAATTAGTTGAGGTAAATATCATTGATGCCTACCAGATAAACGTATGAAGGATAAAGGAAGAGGAAGTTATGTTAATTGAGTGGTATGAAGAGAGATAGGAAGAGGCTTGTACGGAGATTAAATATCAGCTTGGACCAGTTGTGTCTGATGACCTGTTTCTCTGCTGTAATTCAATGTCCTATGTAGAAGATTTCAGATAAATATTTATTGACCATCTGCCTGGAATTAGTGCATACACATCAATTATAATTCCAAATGCTTATTTTAAATTAAAATTATAGTTATTCAAACCTTCCCCATTCCATGTTAACTCTCAGGACTAAATGTGACTAATTTCCCCTCACCTCCACATATTACCTTTTAGCCGCAACAGCCTTTAACAAGCTAATTTTATTTTCAAGCACATTTTAGCCTCAGCAAGTCTCAACATTGCTGTGACCCAAGTCTGTTTGGCTTTCTGCAATTTATCTCACTGTTTATCCTTTAAAACTGAGATGAGGAGGAATTTCTTCAGCCAGAGGGTGGTGAATCTGTGGAACTCTTTGCTGCAGAAGGCTGTGGAGGCCAAATCACTGAGTGTCTTTAAGACAGAGATAGATAGGTTCTTGATTAATAAGGGGATCAGGGGTTATGGGGAGAAGGCAGGAGAATGGGGATGAGAAAAATATCAGCCACTATTGAATGGCAGAGCAGACTCGGTGGGCCGAATGGCCTACACCTGTTCCTATATCTTAAGGTCTTTATTCACACCTTAAAAAAAAACTGAACACAAAGCAAAAATGCCTTGAATTTTTTTTAAAAATCTGCAGTTCCTGAAAATTGTCTTTTTTCCCTCCATCTCCGTTAAAATCAGCACAATCTCAAACCTTGTTCAAATAAAGTAGTTTCATTGCTGCAAATCAGCCTTGAATCTAATCTTGAATTGCTGTGTACTATGGCATTTAGTTACAATGTGGGCACATTTCAACACTGTTCTAAATTCCTGCCTCGCGTTGCAATTTGCTTCCTTAATAGAATTGTGTGATATTACAATGAGATTATTTTTAAACTGGATTTCCGGCCAAGAAAATAGTTGCTAATTTAATTCCGTAAACCTGTCCGTTATGTTGAAGTATGCTCCTAGTCGGCACCTATGGTAACACATTTCTTTTTAGTTTACAGAATGTCTTCTCTAAAAAGTTGCTTAGTGGAGATAAATATAAATTCTCGTAAGTTTCAATTTCATTGTTTTGGTATTGCAGTTAATTGACTTGATGTGATTCGATCTGTATCATGTACTTGATTAAAATAAAATCAAACTTTTATTTCCATTTAAACACGTGCACTTCCCCCCTCTATTGACTTACGAATTTTGTCCACGCCTTCCTCCTGCCAGTGTATTTTCTGTCTTCCTGTTGTGTCCTTATGCGAGAATGTGCTGCTTTAATTACTTTTCCTTTACTGCATGGAAAATGTGGGGGTAGATGAATTTTTAAGATATATTTATACAGCAGCGTTAATGTTGCAGTAAAGTTTTGGCTGAGCTGCCAATCCTGTTTTGTTATATTTATATTGAAAATATCCTGAGCAGCTAATTCCAGTCTGCGATTATAAACAATTTTTTTTTGCCGTGTGTACTTCATACAAAGCAAGAAAGCTGAGAAATTAAATAAATTGGATATCCTTCCTAGGAATACTGAGCGAATGATTTCCTTTCTCTTCTCCCCCCGCCCCCGATAAATTTTAGAAACTTGCACATGCTTAGCGTGTTACGACATGCAATATGACAAAACATAATGACACAACAATGTTAAGAAACTCAGTGATTTGAAAGCTAATCTTTATTAGTGTCACAAGTAGGCTTACATTAACACTGCAATGAAGTTACTGTGAAAAGCCCCTAGACGCCACAATCCGGCGCCTGTTTGGGTACACAGAGGGAGAATTCAGAATGTCCAATTCACCGAACAAGCACGTCTTTCAGGACTTGTGGGAGGAAACCGGAGCACCCGGAGGAAACCCACGCAGACACTGGGAGAACCTGCAGACTCCACACAGACAGTGCTCCAAGCCGGGGATCGAACCCGGATCCCTGCCGCTGTGAAGCAACCGTGCCAACCACTGTGCTACCGTGCCGCTTAGGAAGTATAATTGAATTTGGAGAGATTTTTCGCAGCTTATTTGATCATAACTGGCAGCACAGAAGCAGCTATGTGCTGACTCTTAAGAGCTGTTACGCTTAGTTCTACATTCCTGCTTTTTGTTTGTAAACCTGTAAGTTCCTTAACTTCCAATGCCTTCCGAATAAAATTGACCGAGAACACCGTTTTAAGGGAACAACAAAGATCAAAGGCAATGTGAGGAAACACCTGTTACATAGCAAGCAATTAGGACCTGGAATGCGCTTTGTGATGGAAGCAGGTGCAATCGTGTGATTTTCAAAACCGAGTTGGATAATTATCTGGATGGAAAACATTTTCAGGGCTACCAAACAAGTTGGGGAAGGGGGTCAAGCTGAGTTGCTCTTGCGGAGAGACTGCACAGACTTGAGGGGTCAAATTAACTCCCCTGTGCTGTAATCATTCTATCATTTCCAGGTATTTTACAATGTTTTCTCTTTGGATATCTAGACCACCTGAACTGCAGTTCTACACCAGTGCTGCGGCTGTGGTAATGCTAATTCCGACGTGGATTTTTGTTATGGTAAGAGGATTTATTAAAAGCTGTAGAACGACCTTTAAGCTAGCCAAAATATATTTGTTTTTTTTCTCCCAAATCCAAATGTCATTAATTTTTTTAAAAATGCATTTTATTACCAACATGTATCAAAATCGGTTACAACCCATTCACATCCCGGGAAACCTAATTCCCAGCAATCAACAGTCTCTACAATTTTGGCATGTAAAGGAGTGAAATTTGTCCCTACCCCAGAGGAACCATAGACTGGTCTCCCTTTTGAGAAAGAGCTGAATGGTGGTGATTTGACCTGAAGGTCACCACACCTCGGGCGAGGGGCAAGGTTGAGAAGGCGGGGCCTTCACGAATAACCTCAGCCAGTATGGGAATTTGTCGCCATCTAAGATGACCACCTGCAAAGGACCATGGGAATTATAGCCAACCCAGGACTCAGACAGATACACAGCCTATGTGTATCTAAAACACAGGTAACCAGACCTGACCGAAACCCCCGCTCGTTTGCATTTTAATGGCCCATCTTCCCAGGACAACAGAGCTCCAATCAAGCAACCGGTACAGCCACAGACTGATCGGTGCCACTCCCCTTACTTAGAAAGCACAACTGCCAAGGTCAATGACCACTAAGGACCCGCCCAGCCACCAAGGCACCCGCCCCTTTATTGGCCGAAATCGAAGACCGTGATCAGAGCCCTGTCGAACTATTGGGTTCAAGGTTAAGGGCCGCCCCAAAGAGCGCAAAATCCCAGAGGTGTTCTGTCTCTTGGATCCGGCCTGTGCCAGCCCAATTGCAGCAGGAACAGCCAGCTAAGTTCAAGACCAACGATCGCTACCTGACGGTTGAGCCCAGCAGAGACCGAGCCACTTTCTTCGAACAGCCAAGTGAAATCCAAATAAAGGCCGTATCCATTTGCCTGAAGTTAAGTATAGGTTATTGTAGCTGATAAGTGTAGTTTAACTCGTAGTAGATATTGTGTTTGCATGTTGAGATAACTCTTGTGTATGTAAATAAACCATCTTTTAAGCTAACTAACTGGTTGTGTGGTCATTTGATCGATATAAGGGAAGGCTTATGGTTCACTAAGATAAGTAGAAATACCCACCATATTGAACCCACACTGTTGGCGCGCTCTGCATCACAAGCCAGCCAGTCAGCTAAGCTAACTGACCCCCATATGTGAAGGAATAGAGCACAAGGAAAACCACAAATTTTTATTTCTGTTAAAGTACAAGGTTTTTATTTCCAATGTAAGCTTTTTATCCTGGATCTTCCTGAGAAACTAGGCACACTTCAACCTGGTTGCACTATCTGTTACTTGCAACAGTCTAGTGTTTTGTTTTAAAGTCATTTTCATGTCTGATTTTTAAAAAATGAGTGTGAAGTTATGCACACTTTTGAGAAAATATTGTCCTTCCTTTGACTGAAAGACGGGGACATGCATCTTACCCGTGGACTGCATTCAAAATTTAATAAAGATTAGCAGCAACATCCAAAACATTTTAAATAAAATGCCTAAAATTAGTGTGTGCTGACTCTCATACCTTGTTTTGGATCAGATTTTGGTATGAAATTGGGAAAATCATTTCTTATGAAGCAAATTTAGAGCAATATGTGGGCCAATGGAATACAACTTTATTCAGTAATTTTCTTTTTTTGCTTTGGTGTTCCCGCAATACCTAGAGCAAGAATGGGCAGGTCACCTCCTCTCAGACATTTTGACGTTTATTCTATAAAACAATTTCAGGGTAGGGCACCGGATTATCAAGTCCTCCCCTGGTGCTTTAATTAAAACTCAATATCATGTTACGTAATAGAACATAGAACGATACAGCGCAGTACAGGCCCTTCGGCCCACCATGTTGCACCGAAACAAAAGCCATCTAACCTACACTATGCCATTATCATCCATATGCTTATCCAATAAACTTTTAAATGCCCTCAATGTTGGTGAGTTCACTACTGTTGCAGGTAGGGCATTCCATGGCCTCACTACTCTTTGCGTAAAGAACCTACCTCTGACCTCTGTCCTATATCTATTACCCCTCAGTTTAAAGCTATGTCCCCTCGTGCCAGCCATTTCCATCCGCGGGAGAAGGCTCTCACTGTCCACCCTATCTAACCCCCTGACCATTTTGTATGCCTCTATTAAGTCTCTTAACCTTCTTCTCTCCAACGAAAACCACCTCAAGTCCATCAGCCTTTCCTCATAAGATTTTCCCTCCATACCAGGCAACATCCTGGTAAATCTCCTCTGCACCCGCTCCAAAGCCTCCACGTCCTTCCTATAATGTGGTGACCAGAACTGTGCCAATACTCCAAATGCGGCCGTACCAGAGTTTTGTACAGCTGCAGCATGACCTCCTGACTCCGGAACTCAATCCCTCTACCAATAAAGGCCAACACTCCATAGGCCTTCTTCACAACCCTATCAACCTGGGTGGCAACTTTCAGGGATCTGTGTACATGGACACCTAGATCCCTCTGCTCATCCACACTTCTAAGAACTTTACCATTAGCCAAATATTCCGCATTCCTGTTATTCCTTCCAAAGTGAATCACCTCACACTTCTCTACATTAAACTCCATTTGCCACCTCTCAGCCCAGCTCTGCAGCTTATCTATGTCCCTCTGTAACCTGCTACATCCTTCCACACTGTCGACAACACCACCGACTTTAGTGTTGTCTGCAAATCTACTCACCCACCCTTCTGCGCCCTCCTCTAGGTCATTGATAAAAATGACAAACAGCAACGGCCCCAGAACAGATCCTTGTGGTACGCCACTTGTAACTGAACTCCATTCTGAACATTTCCCATCAACCACCACCCTCTGTCTTTCAGCTAGCCAATTTCTGATCCACATCTCACAATCACCCTCAATCCCCAGCCTCTATTTTTTGCAATAGCCTACCGTGGGGAACCTTATCAAACGCTTTACTGAAATCCATATACACCACATCAACTGCTCAACCCTCGTCTACCTGTTCAGTCACCTTCTCAAAGAACTCGAAGGTTTGTGAGGCATGACCTACCCTTCACAAAGCCATGCTGACTATCCATGATCATATTCCTATCTAGATGATTATAAATCTTGTCTCTTATAATCCCCTCCAAGACTTTACCCACTACAGACG
This sequence comes from Scyliorhinus torazame, assembly GCF_047496885.1. Classification (NCBI taxonomy): domain Eukaryota; kingdom Metazoa; phylum Chordata; class Chondrichthyes; order Carcharhiniformes; family Scyliorhinidae; genus Scyliorhinus; species Scyliorhinus torazame. The sequence continues at coordinate 5,089,924 of NC_092722.1, forward strand.
TGAGGCTCACCGGTCTATAGTTGCCGGGGTTGTCTCTACTCCCCTTTTTGAACAAAGGGACCACATTTGATATCCTCCAGTCCTCTGGCACTATTCCTGTAGCCAATGTTGACATAAAAATCAAAGTCAAAGGCCCAGCAATCTCTTCCCTGGCCTCCCAGAGAATCCTAGGATAAATCCCATCAGGCCCCGGGGACTTATCTATTTTCAGCCTGTCCAGAATTGCCAACACCTCTTCCCTACGTACTGCAATGCCATCTATTCTAATAGCCTGGGTCTCAGCATTCTCCTCCACATCATTATCTTTTTCCTGAGTGAATACTGACGAAAAATATTCATTTAGTATCTCGCCTATCTCTTCAGACTCCACACACAACTTCCCATCCCTGTCCTTGACTGGCCCTACTCTTACCCTAGTCATTCGCTTATTCCTGACATACCTATAGAAAGCTTTTGGGTTTTCCTTGATCCTACCTGCCAAATACTTCTCATGTCCCCTCCTTGCTCGTCTTAGCTCTCTCTTTAGATCCTTCCTCGCTACCTTGTAACTATCCATCGCCCCAACTGAAACTTCACACCTCATCTTCACATAGGCCTCCTTCTTCCTCTTAACAAGAGATTCCACTTCTTTGGTAAACCACGGTTCCCTCGCTCTACGCCTTCCTCCCTGCCTGACCGGTATGTACTTATCAAGAACACGCAGTAGCTGTTCCTTGAACAAGCTCCACTTATCCAGTGTGCCCAACACTTGCAGCCTACTTCTCCAACCTATCCCCCCCCAAGTCACGTCTAATGGCATCATAATTGCCCATCCCCCAGCTATAACTCTTGCCCTGTGGTGTATACTTATCCCTTTCCATCACTAACGTAAACGTCACCGAATTGTGGTCACTGTCCCCAAAGTGCTCTCCTACCTCCAAATCCAACACCTGGCCTGGTTCATTACCCAAAACCAAATCCAACGTGGCCTCCCCTCTTGTTGGCCTGTCAACATATTGTGTCAGGAAACCCTCCTGCACACATTGTACAAAAAACGACCCATCTAATGTACTCTAACTATATCTTTTCCAGTCAATATTTGGAAAGTTAAAGTCTCCCATAATAACTACCCTGTTACTTTCGCTCTTATCCAGGATCATCCTCGCCATCCTTTCCTCTACATCCCTAGAACTATTTGGAGGCCTATAGAAAACTCCCAACAGGGTGACCCCTCCTTTCCTGTTTCTAACCTCAGCCCATACTACCTCGGAAGATGAGTCCCCATCTAGCATCCTCTCCGCCACCGTAATACTGCTCTTGACTAGCAGCGCCACACATCCCCCTCTTTTGCCTCCTTCTCTGAGCTTACTAAAACACCTAAACCCCGGAACCTGCAACATCCATTCCTGTCCCTGCTCTATCCATGTCTCCGAAATGGCCACAACATCGAAGTCCCAGGTACCAACCCATGCTGCCAGTTCCCCTACCTTATTTCGTATACTCCTGGCATTGGAGTCGACACACTTCAAACCACCTACCTAAACACTGGCCCCCTCCTGCGACGTCAAATCTGTGCTCCTGACCTCTATACTCTCATTCTCCCGTACCCTAAAACTACAATCCAGGTTCCCATGCCCCTGCTGCATTAGTTTAACCACCCCCCCCAAAAGAGCACTAACAAATCTCTCCATGCAGTTTTAAAAAGTTACTTTTTGATTGAATTGAATTTTTACTGCAGCCCACTAAAACGTGGGGTTTAACTGAGCCGAAACTCCTCAAATTATTGTTGAAAGATTCAGGCTTTCACTTGCATTTTTATAATTTCATTGTATTTCAGGAAAGCATGCTCCATATGCTGCTCTTCTTTTGCAGTATGACTTGGAATCTGCTTTTAAGGCACACTGCAATCTATGATTAACACTAAGACCCAGCAAGCAAGCCTGATGGGCTGAGCCCTCAAGATTACATAACTAAAATGGGGCAGCACGGTAGCATAGTGGTTAGCACAGTTGCTTCACAGCTCCAGGGTCCCAGGTTCGATTCCCAGCTTGGGTCGCTGTCTGTGCGGAGTCTGCACGTTCTCCCCGTGTCTGCGTGGGTTTCCTCCAGTTTCCTCCCACAAGTCACGAAAAACGTGCTTGTTAGGTAATTTTGACATTCTGAATTATCCCTCTATGTACCCGAACAGGGGCCGGAATGTGGCGACTAGGGGATTTTCACAGCAACTTCATTGCAGTGTGAATGTAAGCCAATTGTGACAATAAAGATTATTATATTATAATATAACTGCTGAGCTAGCCAGTGAAACCCACATCCCGTGAAGGGATTTTTAAAAAAAATTAAAAGTTGTTTTTGAAGTCTTGTTCCTCTTTTTTTAGGCAGTTCCCCAGGAGGGGCGGGAAAAACAGGAGAGTTTCTAGATTGGAAAAAGACATTCCTAATATAAACAAAACACTCCAGTGGTATCTAACACCATAGAGCTGCCAAAACAAACTTTTAAAATAGCATTCCTATGTGGTTAAAGTTCCTCGACAGCCTTTTTAGCAGTAATACATTTTGAGGTCTGACAGCATTTCTGGAGAGAAACAGGTCGATTTGATCAGAAATGTTAGTTCTCCAGATACTACATGACCTGCTGAGTATTTCCAGCATTTTATTTGTATTTCTGCACCTGTAGTTGCTATTTATATATTTGTACTTTTTAAGATTACACTGAAAAAAATACACAACGGTAATAATCTTTATTATTGTCACAAGTAGGCTTACATTAACACTGCAATGAAGTTACTGTGAAAAGCCCCTAGTCGCCACATTCCGGCGTTTGTTCGGGTACACCGGGGGAGAATTCAGAATGTCCTATTCACCTATCAGTACATCTTTCAGAACCTTGTGGGAGGAAACCAGAGCACCCGGCGGACACACAGACACGAGGAGAACATGCAGACTCCGCACAGACAGTGATCCAAGCCGGGAATCGAATCCAGGTGCCTGGTGCTGTGGAGCAACAGTGCTAATCACGGACTTCTGGTGGCGGCCATGGAGGGGTAGGTCGCACATTTGATGGCTCCTGCCTGTAATGGACTTTTGGACCTTTTTCCCCTGGTTTTTTTCGGATTTTATGGGTTAAAGCAGTGAAGAGTGAGACAGTAAGGAGAAATCCCTCTCCGGTGTATGGAGAATTGGACCAGACGTGGCCGTGAGAGACGACAAAGTCCTATAAGGGAGACGCAAGCAGAGCTGGTAACACGGGACAGCATGGCGGAGGGCAAGGGCCCCGGGGAGACGGCACAATGGTCGACGGAGCAGCTGGTGAAGTTTTTCGAGGATTGCTTCGCCGAGCTGAAGAAGGACCCGCTGGACCCGATTAAGGCTTCGATTGATCAAGTGGTTCAGAATCAGGAAACCCACGGGAGAGCGATCCAGGATGTCAAACAAAGGTTGTCCGGCACGAGGTGTATATAACAGTGCTGGAAAGCAAGGTGGGGATGATGAACGACCACCAGAAAAGAATGCAGGAGAAGCTGGAGGACCTGGAGAATAGGTCCAGGAGGCAGAATCTCAGAATTGTTGGCCTCCCTGAAGGCAATGAGGGATCGGATGCGAGGGCCTATGTGGCGGACATGTTGGGAGAAGTTGATGGGGGCTGGGGCGTTCCCTCGGCCCCCGGAATTGGACAGAGTGCACAAGAGCCCTCGCGAGGAAGCCCAGAGCGAACAAACCACCGAGGGCCATGGAGGTACGTTTTCACCGGTTCATGGACAAGGAACATGTTTTGCGGTGGGCCAAAAAAGAACGGAGCAGCAAGTGGGAGAACTGTGAGATGCGCATTTATCAGGACCTGGGAGCGAATTTGGCCAAGAGGTGAGCTGGGTTCAATCGGGCAAAAACGACCCTCTTTAAGAAGGGGGTGAAGTTCGGGATGCTGTACCCAGACCGCCTGTGAGTCACACATGAGGAACGGGACTTCTGCTTTGAAACACCCGACGAAGTATGGACCTTTATTAAAGAAATGAAGCTGGTGGCAAATTAAAAGACACTTAAGCCTTGGAGAAGTACTGTGGCAGCGATTTGTGATGCTGGATCGTAAAAATTTAAGTAGCTCTATGTGAAATAATGGGCTGTGTGGATGGTTAAAGGTTGATCTGTCTTGCAGGGACCCTGTTAGAGGGGGGGGGATGGGCTTTGAATTTAGTTTGGATTTTTGGGTGACTTTTTTTCAGAAGTGATTGTTGCTTCACTGTTTTTTTTTCTGTTGCATGTTTACTTGGGTATGTGATGCTTTTAAAGTGTTTATTCATGTGGGGGGCGGGGGGAAAAGAGAGGAGAGTACAATAGGGAGACAGACTGCTTGGTGCCAGTGGCGGGAACTATCAAATCAGCATAGGTCAGCTGACTCTCGGCAGCGCAGTGGGGGGTGCACAGGTGTTAAGCTGGAGCTTGACTTGGGGGATTGGGTTTTTAGTGTTGTTGCTAGGGGGAGAGGCAAGGAAGCGGGTGACGCGAGCTCGAGGTTGGTCGGCTGGGGGGGGGCGCAGGCTGATCACATGGAACGAGAGAGGACTGAATGGGCCGGTCAAGAGGGCTCGCGTGTTCGCGTATTTTATGGAACAGATGGAGGGAGTAGACCCATGGAAGTTTGCACGGCTGAGGACAAAGGAGTTTTCCTTTTTGTTCCACGTGTCCACAAGGTGTACTCTCTCATCGACTTTTTTGTTCTGAGCAGGGCGCTAATACCGAAGGTGGTGGATACTGAGTACTCGGCAATTGCAGTGTCGGATCATGCCCCGCACTGGGTGGGTCTACAATGCCCGCTGTGCAGACTGGATGTGGGGTTGCTAGCGGACGAGGCGGTCTGTGGGTGGGTTAACACATCCATCCAGAACTACCTGGAAAGAAATGATACAGGGGAGGTCTCTGCAGCCACGGTCTGGGAAGCTTTGAAGGCAGTAGTCAGAGAGGAATTAATCTCGACACGGGCCCACAGAGAAAAGGCAGAACAGGCTGATGGGGATAGATCAGTGCAGGAGATACTCCAGGTGGACAGGAGATACTCGGAGGCCCCAGATGCCGGGTTACTGAGGGAGCGGCAGAGGTTAAGGTGGAGTTTGGGCTGTTGACCACAGGGAAAGCAGTGGAACAGTTGAGGAAGGCAAGAGGGGCGATCAATGAGTATGGGGAAAAAGCAAGCAGATTGCTGGCGCACCAGCTCAGAAAAAGAGAGGCGGCCAGGGAGATAGGTAAGTAAAGAGTAGAGACGGTAATACTGTCCTCCCACAGTCCAAAGATGTGTGGGTTAGGTGGATTGGCCATGCTAAATTGCCCTTGATGTCCAAAAAGGTTAAGTGGGGGTTACGGGGATAGGGTAGAAATGTGCGCTTGAGTAGGGTACTCTTTGTGAGAGCCGGTGCAGACTCGATGGGTCGAATGGCCTCCTTCTGCACTGTAAATTCTATGACAAAACTTACTGTCTTATTCCAGCTGCTGAATCATAGACCCACCACAATAATGCTTTCTTTTCTCTTGGACATCGAGGGAATAGCCCATGGTTCTGTTCTCTCCCTCTTTTTGCATGATCACGTTAGCGTCCAACATTTTAAAAAATAGATTTAAAGAGTAGCCAATTCATTTTTTCCAATTAAGCTGCAATTTAGCGTGGCCAATCCACCTGCCCTGCTCATCTTTGGGTTGTGGGGGCGAATCCCACGCAAACACTGGGAAAATGTGCAAACTCCACACAGACAGTGACCCACAGCCGGGATCGAACCTGGGACCTCGGCGCGTGAGGCAGCAGTGCTAACCACCGCCACCGTGCTGCCCCCATTGGCAACTTTATTGTGTCAATTTGGGTTTTTTCTTCTTACATTTTTATTAATTTATTTTTAAAATAAATTTAGAGTACCTAATTATAATTTATTTTCCCAATTAAGCTGTGGCCAATCCACCTAACCTGCATATCTTTGGGTTATGAGGGTTAAACCCACGCGGACACAGGGAGAATATGCAAACTCTTCACGCACAGTGACCCAGAGCTGGGATTCGAAACCGGGTCCTCCGTGCTGTAGGCAGCAGTGCTAACCACTGCACCACCTGCCGCCCTTCAATTTGTTTTTCTAACATTAAACTGTGAATTAGCCAGAACTCAAATGAACATTAGGTTGAGTAAAGCTATCTGTTTAATTTGCTGAAAACCTTTACCAGATTCCACCCATCTTCTCATCTGACAGCTCGGGAGGATTCGGGCGGGTAATTCTTATCCTATTTGAATTCCAGTTGAGTTTTAAACCCATGCTAACATAATCAAGTTTTTTTTTTTTTCATTTCTATTTCTGCCTTAACATTTACCTCACCATTTCCCACTGCCAGTAAAGTCCTTATCCACACTGTTGTTGTCCCGATGTTTGACTTCTCAGGCGCCCTTCCTATCAGCCCAATGCTAGACTGAAAAAAAGGCGCAGACATTGATGGAAGCAAACTGCACAAACATACATACACAGTCCAAACAGAAAAAATAACAGACTTGCAGTAAGTGAAAATGGCCTCATGACAGGTGCAGAAATGACGATTGTGAAATGTCATAATCTTAAAAGTGCAAAAAGGAAAGATAAAAAGTGAAAGTTAACTGGAAAGGCAGAGTAAAGGAGATGCAGTGGGTACATCTTTTTGCCCTTAGACGAGATTAACTTTAATTATAACATGTATTGTGCAACTGGGGAATGGCTTTCTGTGTGCATAAGGAATGCTTTATGTATCCAAGCTTACTATTGTAATGATGTGGAGATGCCGGCGTTGGACTGGGGTGAGCACAGTAAGAAGTCTTACAACACCAAAGTCAAAGGAGCAGTGCTCCGAAAGCTAGTGATTTGAACAAAACCTGTTGGACTTTAACCTGGTGTTGTAAGACTTCTTACTGTACTATTGTAATGGTAGGGCTAATTATTGTTATGCTTGCTGACAATTGAATGGAGCTGGGCATTTGTTATATTAACTCTGGGCAGATTTAATTTGCTTGTGGAATGTAGTGGTTAACATTGACTCAAATGTTGTAATTACCTCAATGCAACTGACAAAGGTCAATAACGCAGCTCCTTTCTTTTTATCTTGTAGGATATTCCAGTTCTTGAAAAGAGTGAACAGAGTTTCAGTTTTAACCAAGATGTTGTGTTGCTGCTTCTAATTGATGGAGTCCTATTCCACATTCAGAGTGTAACTGCATATGCTTTAATGGGAAAGATATCACCTGTTACCTTCAGGTAAGCTAATGTGTAGAGAAATAAAAGTTAGTAAAATGATAAAGTACAAATTTGAACAGGAAAAAAAGTGTGCCTGCAACTTATGCAGTTAATTAACGTGAGGAGAAATTACATTTAGAGACTTAAGCTGAGAGCATGGTTCTTGTTGATCTAAGTGTAACGGCCTTGGAATACCAGGGGCGAAATCCTCCCCCAACGGCGGGATGTCCGCCGACTGGCGCCAAAGCCGGCGCCAATCAGACGGGCATCGCGCCGGCCCAAAGGTGCGGAAGGCTCCGCATCTTTGGCAGCCTAGCCCCAACATTGAGGGGCTAGGCCGACGCCGGAGTGATTTCCGCCCCGCCAGCTGGCGGAAATGGCGTTTGTTTCCCCGCCAGCTGGCGCGGAAATGCGGCGTATGCGCGGGAGCGTCAGCGGCCGCTGTCAGTTTCCCAGCGCATACGCGGGAGCGTCAGCGGCCGCTGTCAGTTTCCCGCGCATGCGCAGTGGGGAGAGTCTCTTCCGCCTCCGCCATGGTGGAGGCCGTAGCGGAGGCGGAAGGGAAAGAGTGCCCCCACGGCACAGGCCCGCCCGCGGATCGGTGGGCCCCGATCGCGGGCCAGGCCACCGTGGGGGCACCCCCCGGGGTCAGATCGCCCCGCGCGCCCCCCCCCCCCCCCCCCAGGACCCTGGAGCCTGCCCACGCCGCCTGGTCCCGCCGGTAAATACCAGGTTCGATTTACGTCGGCGGGACAGGCAATTCCTGGGCGGGACTTCGGCCCATCCGGGCCGGAGAATCCAGCGGGGGGTCCCGCCAACCGGCGCGGCCGGATTCCCGCCCCCCGCCCAATCTCCGGGAGCGGAGACTTCGGCGGGGGCAGGATTCACGGCGGCCAACGGCCATTCTCCGACCCGGCGGGGGGTCGGAGAATGACACCCCAGAGTCCATTTTCCTCTGTTAATGTTACTGAGGTTTTTTTTCACACTAACATCAACAAAAAGAGGAACAATGCACATACCCAGTAAATTTAAATTATATTTGCAATGTTTTATTCAGTTATGTATAGGTTCTTGCTCTCGCCCTTAATGGCCCAAGTTCTGCTATAACTAAACTCTTTTTATAATTCAAATCATAGAACTCGGACAATTCTAACTGAATCACATATGAAAGTTTTAAAGCCTATTATCCATTCTGTGATTCTCAAAATACAAAAGAGAAATGTATTGGAGAATGGCCATGAAAGAACATGCAATAAAAACAAAGTGATGGATGTACTCAGCAGGTCTGGCAGCATCTGTGAGAGAAACCAGTGCTAATATTTCAGGTTGATGATCCTTCATCAGAACTTCCTTGAATGTTGTTGGAGCTGCAGTCATCCATCACTTGTCCTCCTGCCCATCTTGTGCCTTGTAGATGATGGATAGGCCTATTGGAGCCAGGAGGTGATTTTTTTCAATGAGATGTGGGGCTTCACTGGCCAGGCCAGCATTTGTTGACCACCCCTAATTACTCTTGAGGTCGTGAGCTGCCTTCTTGAACCGCTGCCGTCCATGTGGTCATCACACAATTCTCAGCCGCCGACCTGATCTTGTAGCCACAACATTTATATGGCTGGCCCAGTTATACCTCTGGTCAATAGTAACCTGAAGATGTGAGGTAGTGCACGTGGGAGGACTAACAATGCAAGGGAACACAATGAACAGTCGGACACTAAGAAGTACAGAAGACCAAAAAGATCCCTGAAGGCAGCAGGACCGGAAGATAAGGTGGTTAAGAAGGCATATGGGATACTTGCCTTTATTAGCTAAGGCATAGGGGGGTTTATGATGGAGCTGTATAAAACGCTTGTTCGGCCACAGCTAGAATACTGCGTGCAGTTCTGGTCAGTGCACTATAGGAGTGGTGTGATTGCACTCGAGAGCGTGCAGAGGAGATTCAGGCTGTTGCCTGGGCTGCAGCATTTCAGCTATGAAGAGAGGCTGGTTAGGCTGGGTTGTTTCCTTTCGAAAAGAGGGGGCTGAGGGGGCACCTCATCAACGTGTACAAAATTATGAGGGACATAGGGCAGATAAGAAGAAACATTTCCCCTTCGTAGAGGTGTCAGTTTTCATCCAGAAGTTGGTGGGAATCTGGAGCTCACTGCTTGAAAGCGGGTTGGAGGTGGGAACCCTCCACATTTAAGAAGCATTTAGATGAGCACTTAAAATACCGTAGCACACAAGGTTACAGACCAAGTGCTGGAAAATGGGATTAGAATAGATAGGGGCTTGATGGTCGGCACAGGTACGATGGGCTGAAGGGCCTCTTTCTATGCTAGAATCAATTTTATATGATAATGATGGGGAATTTGATGATGGTAGTGCTTTTGAATATCAAGAAGAGATGGTTAGATTCTCTTTCATTGGCGATGGTCATTGTTTGCCATTTGTGTGCTGCAATTGTTACTTCTCACTTGTCAGCTGAGCCTGAATGTTGTCGGGGTTTTGCTGCATGTGGGCACAGACTGGCTCAATAACTGAGGGGTTTTGAATGGTATTGAATGATGTGCAATCATTGGGGAATATTCCCACTTCTGATTTTGTGATGGATTGCAGATTATTGATAAAACAGCTGAAGATGGTTGGGGCTAAGACAGTGGCCCAACCTCCAGCGATGTCCTGGAACAGAGATGATGGACCTCCAACAACCACAACCATCTTCCTTTGAGCTAGGTGTAACTCCAGCAAGTGGAGCATCTCCCCCTAATTCTCAAATAACTACAAATTTGATTGGGCTTCTTGGTGCCACAATTGGTGAAATGCTGTGTTTTTTTCCCCCCAAGGCCAGTCACTCTCACCTTACCTCTGAAACTCCGTTCTTTTGTCAGTGTTTGAACTTGGGGCGTTTATAAAAAAAAAAATCTTTTTGTTCTTCTCATTTTCCATTTAAAAAAAATCAAATATACACCCCACAAAAGATAACCAACACACCAAATACAATGGCAATCCCCAAACCAGCATCCCCTTCAACATACAAACCCAAACTTGCCCCCTACATCCCAAATACAAAACAAGAAAGACCAAAAGAGAATCCACGGTCATCCCATACATGGTTAACAGTACCCCCCCCCCCCCCCCCCCCCCCCCCCCCCCCCCCAACTCAAACTTCACCTTCTCGAGCGTCAAAAATTCCAGCAGGTGGCCCTGCCACGTCAAGGTACAGAGTGGAGAAGCTGACCTCCATTCCAACAGGACCCATCTCTGGGCAATCAGCGAGGCAAAGTCTCAGACATCTAGGGGCCCTGGTTTGAACCTCACATGCACCACCCCTGGGATGACCTTCAAGACCTCCCACCAATACCCCTCCAGCTTCGGACAGGACCAAAACATGTGAACATGATTTCCGGGGCTCCTCCCATAGCACTCACATGCAGCCTCCACCCGCTCAAAGAGTCGGCTCATCGTCGCCCTTGTGAGGTGCACCTTCAACAGGCCCAACCTCACCCATGAGGTTGAGGCATTCACCCTCCAGAGCACCTCACACCACAGCCCGTCCTCCATACCCTCCCCCAACTCTTCCTCCCACTTCGCTTTAATCCCCTCCAATGATACTTTGTCCTCCCCCAGAAATTCCCATAAGTTGCTGATACCACCCCCCTCTCTATTCTACCTGCCGTCAATACTTCCTCCAACAATTTGGAGGCAGGTGCTATCGGGAACCTCCTTACTGGCAAAATCCCGGACCTGTAGCTATCTAAATACCTCCCCCTGCCCCAATCCATATTTCTCCCCCAACCCCTCCAGCCTCACACAACGCCTCCCAGAAATAAATCCTTTAATACCCCAACTCCCCTGACTCAACTGCCTCCAGATCTTCAACATTGTCGCCACCACCAGACTCCCCGAATATTTACCCGGGGCCATCGGGAGCGGCGCTGTTGCCAACGCCCTCAACCCCGACCCCCTGCACAGACTCTCCTCCATCCTAACCCACTCTTCCCCCGATCCAGCTCCTCACCTTTTCAGCATTCGGTACCCAGTAATAATATAGTTGCTTCGGGGGGGAACTTGGGTTTAATGAATTCTTGAGCTCAGTAGCCCTGGTGGAACTCAATGTCAATTTGGCTCAAAATCCTGATTGAAATATTCACATTGGGTTCAGTTGAGGTGTTCGCTAAAAATTTAATGTTCTGAAAACATCAATGCAGAAAATTTGCTATTTGCCACTGAAATACAAAAGCTAGTTTCTCCTATTTGTGATATTAAGCTTTTATTTTCATCCCCCAAACTTCCCAACAGATGTTTACAAAACTCTAAATAAGGGTTAGCAAATGTTTCGTAACCTTGTTGCATTTTCAATTTGTCAGCTGCGCCTATTAAATTATTCCCTTTTTGAGAATTGGCTGTGTATTGATTGTCCATCATTTCCCATGTACATAGAGTTCATCCCAAGATGGAGAAATATATTGACTTGCCTTGTACATGTGAACCTGCCACATATGCACCTTTACATTCAATGATAGTTTATTGTTTATTCAGATTGTTATTTTAGCTGATAACTAATTTTTCCTGTCCTTTTATATTTGTTTGCCAGATCATTTTGTTACAACATTTTGACCTGTTTAATTCAAAATTTCATATTTTTTCTTAAGAGGCTGTTTTACTAATTATCACTTTGATGATTAGAGTTGAAAGTTGAAGCTTGAAAACTTGGGATGAGGAGTGAGTGAATGTTTACAATGTGAAATAAAGATTAGGTACCAACATGTGTTTAATATTTAACTCTTTGCTTCCATCAATTTAGTGTTGCCAGTACTGTGAAGCATGCCCTTTCAATTTGGCTCAGTATCATCATCTTCAGTAACAGGATTACTGCATTCTCTGCCTTTGGGACAGTTCTGGTCATCATTGGAGTGTTTCTGTATAATCGGGCTCGGCAATATCAACAAGAGAAAATCCAGGCTTTGGTATCTTGCAATAATAATGGACAGGAGGTTCGACCTCTGCTGGGTGAAGACCCGTCATAATCTCAAAGTGAATTGATTTTAAAGATTTTTTGAAGTTCCAATTGTGAAAATTGTAACTGTTTCTAAAAGATGACATTTTATTTCCTTAACTTTCGAAAAGAACAAACATCAGCAACATTCATTCGTAAGTGTATTTAACGTAATAAAGCATTCCAAGGTGCTCCACAGGAGTGTTAACTAAACAAATGATACAGCCACAATAAAGATACCAGAACAAGTTAGCTACACAGACCGGTTTTATGGAACATTTTAAAAGAAAAGAAAGACAGTAGTTTAGGGGGCAAATTCCAGAGCTTAAGGCTTTGGCAGGTGAAGACATGGCCACCAATGGTGGAGCAATTAGTTTATGGAGGGAAGACTATGGGAGGCCAGTCGGGAGTGCATTGGACTAGTTAAGTCGAGAGGTAACAAGGGTATGGATGATGGATGAAGATTTCAGCAGCAGGTGAACTGAGGCTGGGGTAAGTCTTGTGATATTATGGAGGTGGAAATAGAGGGTCTTAGTGATGGCAAGGATATGTGGTCAGAAGCTCATTTTGCCAGTCAAATGTGGCACCAAGACTGCGTTGAGCTTCAATTTCCAGAGAAGGGGATGAGTTGGTGTGCCTGGTTAATCACCAGTGGGGTACTGCTGTGTAGTTGCCCATTTTATTAATATAAAAGTTTCCTTTTCACTTGAGCCAAACCGTAACTTTGTGAGACCAAGGAAAATTAACTATTCTTTCTGACCTGTGTTTGGTCGAGAAAATGGATTCTTGTTTGTTTTTAAACATATGGTTGTTAACCTGCCTGGCTTAATTTGTTTTTGGTTCAATGAAATAGACACAGTCCCCGATGGTTAAATGTATTGTTTGCTTTTTGCTTGAGAACTGTTAGTGATTTTATGCATTAATATGCTTTTTCTCACTAAAATCACGCACCCAGGAGTTGTTTAAAAATGTAGTGATGTGCATAATCATTGAAGTTACACCTCAGGGTTTTCTAATCTGAACTGTTTATGGCAAATATTAAACTCCCAACGAACGGAGAGTTTACAGTATTGTGGTATTTCAAAGATTTGTATGCAAAGTTGAACGTAAGTTGCATGACACCAACCATTGTGTGCTTTTGGTGTCCAGAACTAAGCTTCTTATGTGAAACAGCAATTATTTTTTTTACTATCTAAATCGAAACTTAGGAGGGTAAATTTGAATACATGATGTAATTAATTAATATATGAAATATGTTTTGTGTGAAAGCACAACTGGAGAAAAATCTGTCAACTGAGCTCAATTTTGAAGATTTCTGCTTTGCCCCAGGCGAGTAACTATTCTCCAGGCAACTAAACCTTGTCTAGTACCTGCTACTTCACACACAAATTGCCCTTATTGACAAGAAAAGTACTTGAAGCTTTACTAATTAAAACATATTCTTTCTTTCCAAATGCACTTTAAGGTAAACCACTATTTTAAAACTTTACTATTTTTTCCCCCTTAGCGGGGGGGCTTTCCTTGTCAACATTGTTTCTAATTGTTTCTGGTTAAATTCTGTTTTTAATAATAATCGCTTATTGTCACAAGTGAGCTTCAATGAAGTTAGTGAAAAGCCCCTAGTCGCCACATTCCGGCACCAGTTAGGGGAGGCCGGTACGGGAATTGAACCCATGCTGCTGGCATTGTTCTGCATTGCAAGCCAGCTATTTAGCCCACTGTGCTAAACCAGTCCCAGTTTTTAATTATTTGTTTCATCTAGAGCAGTATTATGCACTCAAAATCGAAAACCAGTGATCTTGATAATTGGCATTCTCCTATCTGATTACTTGAGGTGTGGTTTGAAGTCTAATTGAGTCTGTGTTATTCCCTCTGCTTAGTGTTAGAGAGCAATTTGTATTATTAAACTTGAACAAAACCAAAATTATTTTGCTAGATAATACATATCAGATCAATGAGGGGAATGATGTATAAGCAGTGACCAGCTTGGCAAGTGGAGCTGATCTCTATTGTTACTCGAGTACCACCATTTGTACGGAACCATTTATTAATATGAATGCTCTGTTATACATAGTAAACTTGATCAAATATTTCATTAAAAAATCATCTGACTTTAGCAGTGTTGTTTTTTTATTTGAATGCTACCTGTTGAATTTTTTTATTATAAACATGTTTGTGTGCCAGGAAAATTGAGTAGAGAAAGAACTTGAATTTATAAAGCATCTTTCATGATCTTGCACTGTTCTCTTGACGTCCATTATCTGCTACAATATAGAAAATGCAGCTGCCAAGTTGCATCCAGCAGGATTCCACAGATAGCAATTGGATAAATGGTCAGATAATCTGATTTAATGATGAATTGATAAATATTTGCCTGGACACCTGGGCGAACTCTTAACATCCACCTGAGAAAGCAGACGGTGCCTTGGTTTAATGTCCCAATGAAAGATGACGCTCCTGAAAATGCAGCAATCCCATAGTACTGCATTGAGGTGTCCGTTTCGTGTATGTCCAAGGCGGGAGTGGGGCTTGGATCCGCAACCTCTAAAGCGAGTGTGCTCCCACTGATAGAAAACAAAAATCACCTTGTATTTGAGAACCAATGTTTACAAAGTTAGAACATGGAGCCAGGCCATTCAGCACAACTAGTTAGTTTTGGCATTTATCCTCCATGTGAAGACTTGGTTCTAGTCGTGATTACTCTCCCTGTTCCCATATTGTCTTTGCTTCATCCATCTCCGTCGCCCTCAAAGCCTAGCCTGGCAGTTTTATTTTTCCGACAGCAATCATTCTGATTGCAATTGCAGCAGACTGAGCACAGAAATTTCCAGCCTGATTTTCGCTACAGTATGAAGCATTCTTTTTATGCTGTAACAGAACTTTGTTTCTTTTTTAAAAATCTGGTGAACAGATTTTAAATCTTTCCAGCAAAGTCAAACCCTGGACCAGATGTAATCAAACCCTTAAGTTCTACATTAGAATTTGGCATTTGGTCAACACTTTTTCCCTTGAGTTGGGACTAGGACTCCCAAGTTCTTGGTACAAACTGGTTCGGGACCAATGAACTTTTGTTCCTAGATATGGCAAAGTGGAAAGGTAACATCCCCAGATAGACTCTCCTCCTCGTAGGGTTAACCAGGAAGTATTCGCTCTCATCCAAATTTAACCTTATCCAAATTCCTGGGGCATTTGAACCGGTTCTGGGTGAGGTGGTGCGAGTTTGGCTCGAGATCAAATAGAGCTTGATGGGAAATGGAACGTCAAATAGAGCTTTGTGTAAACTGGAATGTCAAAGCTTTGTAACTGTACGTGACTTTCGAGATGAATCACTTCTG
Organism: Scyliorhinus torazame; assembly: GCF_047496885.1. Taxonomy (NCBI): domain Eukaryota; kingdom Metazoa; phylum Chordata; class Chondrichthyes; order Carcharhiniformes; family Scyliorhinidae; genus Scyliorhinus; species Scyliorhinus torazame. Next base: position 5,105,442 of record NC_092722.1, read on the forward strand.
CTTTTGCACCAGACAGTTTGCAATAACAGGATACAGCCTTGGGAATGGTTCCTAATTCTCAAGATAATTATAACTTAGCTGAGAGCAACAGAATGCCGTAATTTAGGCCCCCCTCTAAGGGGGCCGTCCTCAGAAAAGGAACAGTGCCATATATTGTATATAATCTACTGTCGGATGTACTAACTTTGGCTTGCTGCTGTACCTCCCCGAGATACAGTGGTGCAGCCCCGGCCGTGAATAAACGTACGTTGAAGTGACTTGGTGTTCGATTGATCATTTCATCCGGACTGAAGGGAAACGAATTGATCATTTCATCCGGACTGAAGGGAAACAAATTATCAGTGGGACTAGTACAAACCTGACGGCCTGCACCTGGGCAGGACTGGAACCAATGTCCTAGGGGGATGTTTGCTAGTGCTGTTGGGGAGGGTTTAACCTAATGTGGTAGGGGGATGGGAACTGATGTAGGAAGTCGGAGGGAAGTAAAACGGGGACAGAAACAAAAGGCAGCAAGTGTAAGGCAGAGAAGCCATATTCAAAAATCAGAAAGGGCCACAGTACAAGGTACAGTGACTGAGAGCTCAGTGAATAGGCCCAGTAATACTGAAAGGAATAAAACGGGAACTAAAAACATAAAGGGGTTTTTCACAATAACCTCATTTGAAGCCTACTTGCGACAATAAGCTACTTTTATTATTAACTGGAAAGCAACGCAGCAGTTTGTTATTTGAAGACATGGGTTCAACGATAAGTAAAATTAGGAGAAAAGTTAAAAGGAAAAATAACTTGGGAGAGGTTACTGATAGACATTAAGATTCAAAACTGAGATATAAAAGCCAACATAAGGGTACTTTACCTGAATGCTCGTAGTATTCGGAATAAGGTAAATGAGTTGATGGCGCAAATCATCGTGAATGACTGATGTGGCGGTCATTACTGAAACATGGTTAAAGGATGGTCACGACTGGGAGTTAAATATCCAAGGGTATCAAACTATTCGGAAGGACAGAGTGGATGGGAAGGGAGGTGGTGTAGCTCTGTTATTTAAGGATTATATCCGGGCAGTAGTGAGGGATGACATTGGTGCTATGGAGGATATAGTTGAATCCATTTGGGTGGAAATCAGGAATAGTAAGGCAAAAACGTGACTGATGGGAGTAGTCTACAGGCCACCAAATAGTCACGTTACAGTGGGGTGGGCAATAAACAGAAATAACATGCATGTAAAAATGGTACAGCACTTATCATGGGGGATTTCAAACTACATGTCGATTGGTTTAACCAGGTCGATCAAGGCAGCCTTGAGGAGGAGTTTACAGAATGTATCTGCAATAGTTTCCTAGAACAGTATGTAAAGGAACCTAGAGGGAACAAGTGATCCTAGGTGCAATGAGACAGGACTGATTAATGATCTCATAGTTAGGGATCCTCTCGGAAGGAGCAATCACAATATGGTGGAATTTAAAATACAGATGGAGGGTGAGAAGGTAAAATCAAACACTAGTGATTTGTGCTTAAACAAAGGAGATTACAATGGGAATAAAGAAGAGCTAGCTAAGGTAGATTGGGAGCAAAGACTTTATGGTGAAACAGTTGAGGAATAGTGGAGAACCTTCCAAGTGATTTTTCAGTGCTCAGCAGAAGTTTATACCAACAAACAGGAAGGATGGTAGAAAGAGGGAAAATCGACCGTGGATATCTAAAGAAATAAGGGAGAGTATCAAATTGAAGGAAAAAACATGCAAAGTGGCAAAGATTAGCGGGAGACTAGAGGATTGGGAAATCTTTAGGGGCAACAGAAAGCTACTAAGAAAAACTATAAAGAAGCTATAGATAATGAGTAAACTTGCTCAGAATATAAAAACAGACAGTAAAAGTTTCTACAAATATATAAAACAAAAAAAGAGTGGCTAAGGTAAATATTGGTCCTTTAGAGGATGAGAAGGGAGATTTAATAATGGGAGATGAGGAAATGGCTGAGGAACTGAACAGGTTTTTTGGGTCGCTCTTCGCAGTGGAAGACACAAATAACATGCCAGTGACTGATGGAAATGAGGTTATGACAGGTGAGGACCTTGAGTCAATTGTTATCGCTAAGGAGGTAGTGATGGGCAAGCTAATAGGGCTAAAGGAAGATGGGTCTCCTGGCCCTGATGGAATGCATTCCAGAGTACTAAAAGAGACGGCTAGGGAAATTGCAAATGCACTCGTGATAATTTACCAAAATTCACTAGACTCTGGGGTGGTCCCGGCGGATTGGAAATTAGCAAACGTGACACCACTGTTTAAAAAGGAGGTAGGCAGAAAGCGGGTAATTATAGATCAGTTAGATTAACTTCGGTAGTAGGGAAGATGCTGGAATCTATCATCAAGGAAGAAATAGGCATCTGGATGGAAATTGTCCCATTGGACAGACGCAACATAGGCACATGTGCCTAACTATTTTAGTGGATTTTTTGAGGACCAGTGCGGTAGACAACGGGGAGCCAATGGATGTGGTATATCTGGATTTCCAGAAAGCTTTTGACAAGGTTGCTGAATAAGATAAAGATGCATAGCATTAAGGGGAAAGTAGGAGCATGGATAGAGGATTGGTTAATTATCAGAAGGCAACGAGTGGGGATTAATGGGTGCTTCTCTGGTTGGCAATCAGTAGCTAGTGGTGTCCCTCGAGGATCAGTGTTGGGCCCTCAATTGTTCACAATTTACATAGATGATTTGGAGTTGGGGACCAAGTGCAATGTGTCCAAGTTTGCAGACAACACTAAGATGAGTGGTAAGCCAAAAAGTGCAATGGATACTGGAAGTCTGCAGAAGGATTTGAATAGTTTATGTGAATGGGCTAGGGTCTGGCAGATGGAATACAATGTTGACAAATGTGAGGTTATTCATTTTGGTAGGAATTACAGCAAAAGGGATTATTATTTAAATTATAAAATATTAAAACATGCTGCTGTGCAGAGGGACTGGGTGTGCTAGTGCATGAGTCGCAAAAAGGTGGTAAACAGATGATTAAGAAGGCGAATGGAGTTTTGTCCTTCATTGCTAGAGGGATGGAGTTTAAGACTAGGGGGGTTATGCTGCAATTGTATAAGGTGTTAGTGAGGCCACACCTGGGCATTGTGTTCAGTTTTGGTCTCCTTACCTGAGAAAGGACGTACTGGCGCTGGAGGGTGTGCAGAGGAGATTCACTAGGTTAATCCCAGGTGGTTGGATTACGAGGAGAGGTTGAGTAGACTGGGACTGTACTTGTTGGAATTTAGAAGGATGCAGGGGATCTTATAGAAACATATAAGATTATGAAGGGAATAGATGCGGTCAGGTTGTTTCCGCTGGCGGTTGAAAGCAGAACTAGGGGGCATAGCCTCAAAATAAGGGGAAGTAGATTTAGGACTGAGTTTACAGCTCCGTGTCTGCTTGGCCCACTGTAGAATGCGCTCCTTATCCGAGAACCTGTGGAATCTCACCACCATTACCCTCGGGAGGGAGGGGGGGGGGGGTCGCCCACCCGTTCGCGGCTTCCTCGCGAGTGCTCTGTGAGCCCTATCCACTTCCAAGGGCCGGGAGAATGCCCCATCCCCCCAGCAGCTTCACAAACATGTCCGCAATGTATGCCCCAGCGTTCGTTCCTTCGGACGCCTCCGGGTGCCCGACAATTCTTAGGTTCTGCCGGCGGGACCTATTCTCTCGGTCCTCCACCTTCTCCAGGAGCTTCTTCTGCTGGTCCCTCAGCATCCCCACCTCCAACTCCACCGCAGTTTGATGTTCTTCCTGCTCAGCCAGAGCCTTCTCCACCTTCTGGATCGCCCGATCCTGGGCGTCCAATCTATGCTCCAACCGCTCAATCGGCTCTTTTATCGGGTCCAAGCAGTCCCGTTTCTGCGTAGCAAAGCCTTCCTGGATGACTTGCATGAGCTGCTCCATAGATTGCTGGGTTGATAAGCCAGAGGTCCGAACCTCCGCCACGCTGCCTTTTATTGCAGCTACAGCCCAAGCCTTCTCTATCTTTTTGTTTCTGCCCTTACAAACACTTCTAGTCTTTCTCTCCACGCACCGAAGTGGGAATTCAGTAAACAATTGCCACTAACATCCGTTTTACAATTCAAGTCCGGCAGAAAAATGGGGGAAAGGTCCAAAAGTCCGACCACAGTGTGGGAGCCATCAAATGTGCGACTTACTCCTTCATAGCTGCCACCGGAAGCCCTAGAATTCAAAGTATTTGTGCGGTCGTAATACTCACTTTTATTAAATTTAATATATTCACAAAATCTCTGGCACACTGGGAGGAATTTGACTTTGCCGCCAAATCAACAAAATGTGGGGCATGATCTGAAATCACAATGGCCGAGTAGCCCACCCCCTCCACCAAAGGGAGCAGTGACCTCTCCACCACAAAAAATTCCAAACGCAAGTATGCTTGGTGGACATGGGAGAAAAAGGGAAATCTTTATCACCTGGGTGCAAAATAAAATGCCATGGATCTGCCCCCCCCCCCCCCCCCCCCCCCCCATCTGCTCCATGAAAACCAACAATGCCCTGGCCACCATTGATGGAGTCAGTGATTTGAGCCTGGACCGATTCATCCCGGGGTCCAGAACATAGTTTAAGTCACTCCCCACTCCCCAATATAAACTGATGAGAATCAGGGATGGAGGCCAGCAACCCGTTAATAAAATCCGTATTGTCCCAGTTTGGAGCATAGATATTAACCAAGTCCCACAGGCGATAATAATCTTAGTGGCAGAAAATGGGACTCTTATTGATTATAATCGCCACCCCCCCCCGGGCCTGACCATCAAAGCCCAGAAGAAAAACTTGTCCCACCCACCTCTCCCACAACCTTGTCTGGTCTCTGACCCGCAAATGAGACTCTTGCAGAAACACCACATCGGCATTCAAACTTTTGAGGTGAGAAAATACCCTCCACCTTTTCATTGGGCCATTGAACCTACTGACATTCCAGGTGACCAAACAAATTGCCCCCCACCTCCATATCTGGATTCAGCCATTTCCACCAAGGGGGATTATCCAACAGTTACACAGGAAGTACATCAACCAGGCCCACCCAAGATGGCCACCAAACCCACCAACAAGATTAAACAAGGAGAGATCTGCAGTCACCATCAGCAAACTGCTCCTGCCCTCAGACTCTGCCACACCCAAATACGCAGACAGAAAACAGTAAGGAGAGCATAAACCACTAAAACCCACTTCTAGTAAATTAACCTCAAACCGAACAAAAACACTAAGCTTATTAACTAAAAGAGAACTAAAATAATGAGCTGAAGTCAACCACTCAGTACAACTCCCATTAGCTAACTCTTCAGCTAGCAGGGTGGCTACCGCCCAGAGTGAAAAGAAAAATGCTTACAGAAAAAAGGTACAAAATATAAACCCCCCATAAATCTTGGTATTCTACCAGGGAGCTATATATTTTCACACACAACAAATAGAACAAAACCTAAACCCCCCTATCGAGCGATTAGCACTGCTGCCTCACACACAGTGTCTCCTATGAGTTGAAGGGATGTTTGACCTCTTCAGGCATGGTTTGAGGACATCCCTGAAGTGGTTTGGTTGCCCTCCTGGGAATCTCCTTCTGCGACTGAGTTCCAAGTGGAGCAGTCACTCCAACATTGATATGGGAAATGAAATAACATTTACAGGCGTTACATACACAAAAACCTAGGAACAGGAATAGGCCATTTGGCCCTTTGTACCTGCACCAACATTCAATAAGGTCACGATGATCTGGTTATGGTATAATTTTTGTATATATATTAGATTTCCTCCCATTCTTCTTCTAAACTCCACTTTGCTTATTTTGAAATAAATTCAGAGTACCCAATTATTTTTTTTCCCAATTAAGGGGCAATTTAGCATGGCCAATCCACTTACCGTGCACATCTTTGGGTTGTGGGGGTGAGACCCACGCAGACACTGGGAGAATGTGCAAACTCCACATGGACAGTGACCCAGGGCCGGGATTTGAACCCGGGTCCCCAGCGCCGCAGTCCCAGTGCTAACCCGGGATTTGAACCCGGGTCCTCAGTGCCACATGCCGCCCCTTAAACTCCACTTTGCTGTTTGCCCCCCCGCCCCCTGCCCCCCCACCCCGCACCCATAACCCTTAATGAGATCAGTTGTGCCATAGCACCAAACAAATGCCTTCAACCTGAGTTAGCTGCCCTAAATGCACTTTTGCAAAAATTACACTTATTTACCCTTGCTTTTGCCTGGCACAATTGATCAAGTAACTTGGCGTGAAAATAGAAAATGCTGGAAAAACTCTGTCCTGATCCACTCGCGTTGATGCAACAGTCAAGAAAGCCCAACAACATCTCTACTTTCTACGGAAGCTAAAGAAATTTGGCATGTCTGCATCGACTCTCACAAACATCTATAGATGTGCCATAAAGAGCATCCTAACCAGCTGCATCACAGCTTGATGTGGCAACTGCTCGGCCCAAGATCGCAAGAAACTGCAGAGTGTGGTGAACTCAGCCCAACCCATCACACAAGCTTGCCACCCTCACATTGATTCTATCTACACCTCCCACTGTCTCAGGAAGGCAGACAGCATTATCAGAGACCCCTCACACCCAGGCTTTGCCCTCTTCCAGACCCTTCTATCAGGCAGAAGGTACAGAAGTCTGAAGACCCGCACATCCCGACATAGGAGCAGCTTCTTCCCCACAGCTACTAGACTCCTCAACGACTCTCCCTCTGACTGATCTGTTCCCTGTAAGAACACTATTCATGACGCCCTATGCTGCTCTTGCTCATGTATTTGCTTTGTTTGGCCCCTTGTTCCACACTGTAACCAATCACTGTTTGTTGATGTACCATTTGTCAATGATACTCTTTTTACTCTGTTGATTGTTCTTTTTGTACATTCTGTGTACATTCCCTTGGCTGCAGAAAAATACTTTTCACTTCGGTATATGTGACAATAACTCAAATCAAATCAGGTCTGGCAACAACGGTGGAGAGAGAAAGAGTTAGAGTCACAGTGACACTTTTTGGTGTACCTGCCGCTTAAGGTGCCCAGAGGGCAGAGGAACACACTGCGTGGGAGGGTGGCAAGATGTCTCACAACCTTCAACAAGTACCTGGATGAGTATTTGGCACGTCACAACATTCAAGGCTATGGGCCAAGTGCTGGTAAATGGGATTAGGTGGGCAGGTCAGGTGCTTTTCATGTGTCGGTGCACTCGACGGGCCGAAGGCCCTTTACACTGTGTGATTCTGTAAAGCAGAGAAAGCGATCTTACATTGCATTTCCATTGTAATCATGCCTTTTTTGTCGCAAGTTCACTTTAATGTTGAAACCATTGGTTCATTTTTTTCCAGGAAGACAATGATTTGTGTGATATGTAACCCTAAAAAAATTAAGAATCCAAAATTCCAACTTAATGGAATAGAATTTAAGTTATTGTCAGTTTAACCAGTGTCGCTGTCTGGCGGAGCTGGTTTTCACTTCTACTCTTTTTGAGCCTCTTTGCGAGTTTTCGAAGTTGGTAAGTGTGTTTTTTAATAGCGACCTGGCAGAGACCCCAATTGTAACTGCGGGTTTGCCCATCTCGGCCTATCGGTGGCTGGGGGAAGTCAGATTCTGCATTTACTTCATTCTGTTAACTTTGTGATGAGAAAACCGCAACCGTGGCATTTGCTGAGTGGCGCCCTTGCCGGTTGTGCCCGCTGCTGTTTTATTCCGCCCGGAGAAAGCGTCCAAAACTTGTGCCGCGGATCCGCAACTTTCCACCAGCCAACAACAACTCGCTACAAACTTCAGGCTGGTGAAATGACTGCGCGGGAGAGGGGCCAACACGCGTGCGCCGGGGAAAGGGGAAACGCGCGTGCGCCGGGGAAAGGGGAAACGCGCGTGCGCCGGGGAAAGGGGAAACGCGCGTGCGCCGGGGAAAGGGGAAACGCGCGTGCGCCGGGGAAAGGCCAAACGCGCGTGCGCAGAAGGGCAAACGCGCCTACGCGTCGCGCCGGAGGTGACGCGTTACAGATGGGACGCCGCGGGTGAGGATCGGGCGCTGGGGGCTCTGAGGGAACGAGGTGAGGCCTGAGGCCGGGGCTTTGCCCTCGAAGATTTGACTCAGGTAGAGACCCCCCCCCCCCCCTCCCTGTATTATTAAATAATGTGAAGCTGGCTGTTCTTCATCATTGTCCTGTCCAATGGCGGGCGGGCCTGGCACTGGGGCCGACATTCTTCACTCCCGGGAAACCTGGGCCCACAAGAAAGGATAATAACCTTTTATTGTCACAAGTATGAAGTTACTGTGAAAAGCCTCTAGTCGCCACATTTCGGCGCCTGTTTGGGTAAGCTGGTACGGGAATTGAACCTGCACTGCTGGCCTTGTTCTGCATCACAAACCAGCTATCTAGCCCACTGAGTTAAACCAGCTTTAATACAGGTCTAATACTGGCCATGTCCATCAGAGAACAGACCATGTCCATCAGAGAACAGACCATGTCCATCAGAGAACAGACCATGTCCATCAGAGAACAGAACATGTCCATCAGAGAACAGACCATGTCCATCAGAGAACAGAACATGTCCATCAGAGAACAGACCATGTCCATCAGAGAACAGACCATGTCCATCAGAGAACAGACCATGTCCATCAGAGAACAGACCATGTCCATCAGAGAACAGACCATGTCCATCAGAGAACAGACCATGTCCATCTGAAAATGGGCCATGTCCATCTGAAAATGGGCCATGTCCATCTGAAAACGGGCCATGTCCATTAGAAAACGGACAAGCACCTTCAGACATCTGGAAGGTGCATTAATCTCCCCTCCCCAACCCCCTCCCTCCAATTTTCTGTTGCCCCCATTGAGAAAATACATCTAGTCACTGGGAGGCAGATGCTGGTTCCAGTGGGAGGATGGGAGGGGAGAACTGGGGTCAAATCCAGCTGAGGTAATCTGAAAAGATTCCTCATGGTGAATCTGGGTTTCATTTTGAATCCTGCTGTTGCACCCATTGCCTCAGCTTGGGGGGGGGGGGGGGGGGGGGGGAGAGGAGGAATGCGCTGACCGGCCTCTTGTAATGTAGTTGTAAATGATCAGTGTTTTAAAAGTATCATCAAATAACTGCATTGCACAGTGTTATATGTTCATTTTTGTTCCCATTTGTGTCCCCTCTCCTGAAGGTGCTGATTGTATCGGCCAATAGGTGCTAGCAGTTCTCTATTATCTTGCCTGAGTATTCCTACTTCATATGGGAACCTGGACAGGAGAGTTGGTAGGTTATTTGATCACGAAAGGCATCACGGCTGAGTCCAAACCCCTCTTGCATACACTTTCCATTAAGGGTCACTTAATGATGACCAGAAGTAATCCTGAATAATTTTTAGCAAACTTTGGTAACCAAACTTGTTTTTTTTAAGAGACCCCTTTACTGACTAGTCTTCAGTAAGCAATGATTCATTCGTACATTAGAAGTCTGTAACTGACAGTCTATTCAACTGCTAATTGAAGTAGATTAGCAGTTCTACTTCAATCAGCTAATCGTTTTTGGTTGCAAGTAGGTCAAAGGGCATCATGCCAGACTTCAGAGAATTGTATTTGTAGCAAAAAACTGGATTTTAGTAAGGTTAGTTGGTACCGTAATCGCTGTCATTTATTAAGGTACAAAAGTTAGACTGAAAGTTTAACTCCTGTTGACAGATAAGACTATGAAATTGATTTACAATTTGTTATTTTCTCGTGATATGCTGTTATTTGCTATTAACGTGCCCAGAGTATGGTTTGGTGGCAAAGTCTTATTGCGATGTTAATTTTATTCTCAAAAATGAATCCTACCGTAATTTTTGTTCTGGTATTGTGAAATGGTACATTGTCACACACATGCTTTTGAGGCAGAAAAGTCACTGTAAATTGTTTCCTTAATATTTTCTGATGTGCAAACAGTATCAATCAAGTGCAGAAAAATGGTTTTCTCATTGCAGTATTTGCTAATGATGAGCTATTAAGTAAGGAATGATCTCTCTGAATGATTTCAAACTTAGTACGTTCCGTAAATACATTGGCAATTCTTGAGAAACTTTAATACCATTACCTGAAAATTAATAATTTGGTCTCTACTGCTTAATTCTGGGTAGCACTTCATTCTTTTAAAAATACCATGTAACATACTGAATTTGTATTTTTCACTTTGGTGTTACATTATATACTAGGTTATTAAGTTTATAAAAGATGCAATAACAAATTATAGCTCTAATTGATGCCTTTTGCTTTCAGTGTGCTGGGTAAAAACATTCGCAATTCTCTTGGAGCAAGAGTTCATTTTGTAAGTCCGAACAGTCACTACAATGACACTTGTAGCAACAACATTCTAGTGGTAAAGTTACATTTTGTGTTTTCTGTCTTGCTTAGTGTTTGAATTTAGATCTTGTTCTCGACTAGAAAACCTTTTAACATGCAGCTTTCCTTTAAGTTCTCTGTAGATGGGTTGTTGGAAGTACAGTGGAGTCCTCATTTATCTGTCTGATCATAACAATTTATTTGAAACCCCAGCTCGTGAATGGATGCCAGTTAATTTTTGGTCTAAAAATGCTGCCATTTTTATTGTCAATTCCTGCCAATTTTTAAATTTTCACAGAAATGTTCATATTCATGTAGGCTTTATTATGGTTTTTTTTTGTCACTTCAGGTTAACTGCATATCAAGGAACAAGGAAAGACACTTGAATGGGAGCTTTTTCAAACCAAGCATTAATTCTGATCAATTCATTTTATTGACAGTTGAGGAGGCAAGGCTCATCAGGAAATGAGATTTACAAATGAGCAGTGACATATCAATCACACAATGTAAAAAGAATGCAATTAATTCCAATATAAATATGTACTTTTTAAGTTTCTAATATGTATTTGTATGAGGTTTCGCAGTCATTGTGCTGTGCTGGTTCACAGCACCAGTTCAATACAGGTGTGTACAGATCCTTCCTTGTAAGTGGTAGAACAATGTCAATCGTCACAATAATGGCAGTAGCAGTTACTACAAAAAGTGGTTCTTATTTATTTTCTATTGATTTTGCAGAATATTTCATCTTGAATGTTTTAGTAGAATAATTTATCTTGGGAGAACAGTTACCATTTATTGTCACTTTTTTTAGCTGGCAAATTGGAAGTGACAATAAAAGGACTCCACTGTACTGCAGTAATAGACTCACCATTGGTATTACCTAATTCAAGGTCTAGGATACATGTATGTATCAATGCAATTACACTCTTGAAACATACGTAGACAACGTTTTGAAAAGTGAATACTATGTTGATGTGAAATGTTTTTTTTACACGTACCTGCACAAGCTATTTGGAACAGTGTTGTCTGTCAATGTGTGTCTAAATAGCTTGGTAATTGTCTTGTCTAAATTCAAAATCCGTCACTATGTTTTCATGACTTTATGGTTAAAATTAGCTTGAGCTGTTTTGGAGTGGGATACACGCTAATCTTCACATTTAGGTGGAAGCATATGAACATTCTGGGATACTTTCAAAAAATTATTTTAAATTGGTTTGAAACCCAATTTGACTTTATTTTATACTTGTATTAATATGAAGCAGAAGTCAAAGTTGCAATGACTGGATTGTTGTTGCTGAGGTGTGATATAGTTTGCACAAAATATAAGGTTCTGAACTGAATTTTCTTGAATATCCAACTAAATAATGAACACCAACTGTCCTTGAAATCATTCCCAATCCCTGCCCTAAACATTGGAAATTGTTTATTTTTAACTAGGGGAAATAGATGTCTCTTTGCAAGCCAATAATAGATTGAATTAGTGTTGGTAGCAGCAGGTGGAATTTGATAATTGTTTAGTATATTGGTGTAAGTTTGTCCTGCAATTTATTTTTCCAAGAACCTTCTGTAGTATGAATGGGGTAAAACCTTTTTAGGGGGGAAAGAAGTGTTTCCAGGACTTCTGGGTGCAGTCCGGAGCAGATATGAAGAAAGAAATCGTTTGCACTGCACCTTAAGAAATGGAAATAGTCTACAAATAAAATGTTTTAAAAGTTTTTTTTTTTTTGAACTCCAGCATGAGACGGTGAGGCAAAGAGATTGTGTCTCTTCTAACCTAATGACTAGCATGTAACTGATTCTGTTTTAGCTCAGTGTGGTCTGTTCCAATGGGAGATGAAAAGGATAACTGGAAAGTAAAAACTCTTGAAGAAATTTTGCAGGAAAAGAAGCGACGAAAAGAGCAGGAGGAAAAGGGTGACGTGAAGCGTCCAAAAAATGTAAGTAGTAAATGCTGTCAGCATTTTGTATCCTACGTTGGTGTGTTTCTGTCGTGTTGTTCACTTTAACGACTATTGTAAAACTGTTTGCATAATTGAGCTAAACCTAATTCAACGACTTGTAATTTCAGCCTAAGAACCACGTGGCCAACTTGGTTCACGTGTGGCCTCCACTCACAGCCCGCCTACATAAGGTGTTGCCAAAGTTGCGATTTAACCTCTTTTTCTCTCCTGTAAGGAAGGCTGCTAGGAAATTATGCCATCGTTAGATCATATGAAAGTGTTGATACAGGGTATATACTTAGTTTTATTAGGGCTATCAGTCCTATGTTCAACATGGCAGCTGCTGACGTTGACATGTTCAGAAGCTTATTGCGTGGCAGCTTGGGTGCAGACTCTCAATCTGTCACTCTGGTACAGCATGTTGAGTCGTTCCTGGGGATGGTTCTCGAACAAGGGACTGCTCGCAATTGTAACTTTTTCTCAAAGGTTTAACCAGGTCGGTCAAGGCAGCCTTAGGAGGAGTTTATAGAATGTATCCGCGATAATTTCCTAGAACAGTGTGTAATGGAACCTACGAGGGAACAAGCGGTCCTAGATCTGGTCCTGTGTAATGAAACAGGATTGATTAATGATCTCATAGTTAGATATCCTCTCGGAAGGAGCGATCACAATATGGTGGAATTTAAAATACAGATGGAGGGTGAGAAGGTAAAATCAAACACGAGTGTTTTGTGCTTAAACAAGGAGATTACAATGGGATGAGAGAAGCGCTAGCTAAGGTAGACTGGGAGCAAAGACTTTATGGTGAAATAGTTGAAGAACAGTGGAGAACCTTCCAAGCGATTTTTCACAGTGCTCAGCAAAGGTTTATACCAACAAAAAGGAAGAACGGTAGAAAGAGGGAAAATCGACCGTGGATATCTAAGGAAATAAGGGAGAGTATCAAATTGAAGGAAAAAGCATACAAAAAGTGACAAAGATTAGTGGGAGACTAGAGCACTGGGAATTCTTTAGGGGGCAACAGAAAGCTACTAAAAAAACTATAAAGAAGAATAAGATAGATAATGAAATGAAAATCGCTTATTGTCACAAGTAGGCTTCAATGAAGTTGCTGTGAAAAGCCCCTAGTCGCCACATTCCGGCGCCTGTTCAGGGAGGCTGTTACGGGAATTGAACCGTGCTGCTGGCCTGCCTTGGTCTGCTTTCAAAGCCAGCGATTTAGCCCTGTGCTAAACGTGCTCAGAATATAAAAACAGATAGTAAACGTTTCTACAAATATATAAAACAAAAAAAGAGTGGCTAAATATTGGTCCTTTAGAGGATGAGAAGGGAGATTTAGTCATGGGAGATGAGGAAATGGCTGAGGAACTGAACAGGTTTTTTGGGTCGGTCTTCACAGTGGAAGACACAAATAACATGCCAGTGACTGATGGAAATGAGGCTATGGCAGGTGAGGACCTTGAGATGATTGTTATCACTAAGGAGGTAGTGATGGGCAAGCTAATGGGGCTAAAGGTAGACCAGTCTCCTGGCCCTGATGGAATACATCCCAGAGTGCTAAAAGAGATGGCTAGGGAAATTGCAAATGCACGAGTGATAATTTACCAAAATTCACTAGACTCTGGGGTGGTCCCGGCGGATTGGAAATTAGCAAACGGAACACCACTGTTTAAAAAAGGAGGTAGGTAGAAAGTGGGTAGTTATAGGCCAGTTAACTTAACTTTGGTAGTAGGGAAGATGCTGGAACCTATCATCAAGGAAGAAATAGCGAGGCAAGTGGATGGAAATTGTCCCATTGGGCAGACGCAGCAAGGGTTCATAAAGGGCAGGTCGTGCCTAACTAATTTAGTGGAATTTTTTGAGGACATTACCAGAGCAGTAGATAACGGGGAGCCAATGGATGTGGTATATCTGGATTTCCAGAAAGTCTTTGACAAGGTGCCACACAAAAGGTTGCTGCATAAGATAAAGATGCATGGCATTAAGGGGAAAGTAGTAGCATGGATAGAGGATTGGTTAATTAATAGAAAGCAAAGAGTGGGGATTAATGGGTGTTTCTCTCGTTGACAATCAGTAGCTAGTGGTGTCCCTCGGGGATCAGCGTTGGGCCCACAATTGTTCACAATTTATATAGATGATTTGGAGTTGGGGACCAAGTGCAATGTGTCTAAGTTTGCAGACGACACTAAAATGAGTGGTAAGCAAAACGTGCAGAGGCTACCGGAAGTCTGCAGAGGGATTTGGATAGGTTAAGTGAATGGGCTAGGGTCTGGTAGATGGAATACAATGTTGACAAATGTGAGGTTATCCATTTTGGTAGGAATAACAGCAAAAGGGATTATTATTTAAATTATAAAATATTAAAACATTCTGCTGTGCAGAGAGACCTGGGTATGCTAGTGCATGAGTTGCAAAAAGTTGGTTTACAGGTGCAACAGGTGATTAAGAAGGTAAATTGAGTTTTGTCCTTCATTGCTAGAGGGATGGAGTTTAAGACTAGGGAGGTTATGCTGCAATTGTATACGGTGTTAATGAGGCCACACCTGGAGTATTGTGTTCAGTTTTGGTCTCCTTACCTGAGAGAGGACGTACTGGCGCTGGAGCTTGTGCAGAGGAAATTCACTAGGTTAATCCCAGAGCTGAAGGGGTTGGATTAAGAGGAGAGGTTGAGTAGACTGGGACTGTACTCGTTAGAATTTAGAAGGATGCGGGGGGATCTCATAGAAACATATAAAATTATGAAGGGACTAGATTGGATAGATGCGGGCAGGTTGTTTCCACTGGCGGGTGAAAGCAGAACTCGGGGGTATCGCCTCAAAATAAGGGGAAGTAGATTTAGGACTGAGCTTAGGAGGAACTTCTTCACCCAAAGGGTTGTGAATCTATGGAATTCCTTGCCCAGTGAAGTAGTTGAGGCTCCTTCATTAAATGTTTTTAAGATAAAGATAGATCGTTTTTTGAAGAATAAAGGGATTAAGGGTTATGGTGTTCGGGCCGGAAAGTGGAGCTGAGTCCACAAAAGATCAGCCATGATCTCATTGAATGGCGGAGCAGGCTCGAGGGGCCAGATGGCCTACTGCTCCTAGTTCTTATGTTCTTATGTTTGTTAGTAACATTGAATTGAAGAAGTTTTAAAGCAAAGTCTCCTGTATTTCCCTCCACCCAGCAGCCCTTCTAAATGCTAAAGTCTACGAAAATGCTGTTCGAGTGGAAAGCTATCATAATTAAATCTTGTTTGTCAGGGCAAGATTTCACTACCTCAGCAGTTAACGGAGGGAGCTTTATTCAGCTGAATGAATTGGAGAGTGCAGCAAGTTGTGATCCATAGATTGTTTATCAGTGCTGTTGAGATGCCATAAAGCCTGCTAAGAGAGTTAGAGTCATAACTTACTTATTGCATTTTCTGCTGCCGCAGTTCATTTTACTTAAAATGACTTGCATACTTAGCAAACAAATAAATAAACGTTAACTTTTTTTGTAGTTGATAACTTAAAGACATAATATTTGGTTAGTGTACAAAAAAGTCGTTCACCTCCTTAATTGAAGGCACTCATTGCTATTGATCAATGAGATTTCTGATGCTGCTTTTGGGTTAAACAATAGCAGATATTCACTGAAGTTTGGTAAAGGCAGGAATGTTCTGAATCAACCAAATGAGTGAATTGTGGCCTTGCTATCTTTTACTATAACGTTCAGCTATGCAGTAAGTATTAAATTGATTAAATAATTCAGAAAAGTATTTAAATTTGATTGTATTTTGCTTCAGTCTGTCTTGCTGAATTTCCACTTTCGCAACGAAGATGTAGAAGAGAAACATGTCTTAGTATGCTGTGTACTTTTTTTAATGACAAAGATATAATCTCTACTGTACTGAACATACAGTATTAGGATTATTGGCTAGCAGCAGGCAAGTGCAATTGTGACAAGTTGTGAAATTAAAAAGTAATTAAACCAAGTGATATGTGAGCTATTACCAGAAAATGGCCATTAAAACTGCCTTGATTATCTTAAGAACTAACTGGATCACTAATATTCTTCAAGGAAGGGAACCAGCCATATTTACCTGGTCAAGTTGAAATATAACTCCAGCCCCACACCATATGGCTGACTGCCTTCACAGCTATTAGAAATGGACATAAATATTGTCGTCCCACCAGCACCCACAAACCAAGAACAAGTCATTTTCTTATAATTCACAATATTCCGTTTACTAATGTTCCGATAAATATGTCAGCGTAACATAAGAGGTAATCAAGTTAATTCAGTTCAGAAATCTTTTCATAATCTTGCAACATTTTAGTATGTACTGCTGGTTTCAAATAATTGGAGAAGGCAGCTGTTAAAGGGAAGTCCTCATTGTGAGCTTGTTCTAAATATTGGTGAATGCTGAATCTTGAGGCAAACAAAAAGTCAAACCTTTGTGTAATTACATAAAGCACTATTTGAGTTTCCTTTCCAAGAAAAATGTATTTTTTGGGTTCATTTGTCGACCTCGTTGTGGAAAAGCCCATCCAGAATGCTGGTTATATAGTTAGTTTTTTATTAATCTACAATTATTGTCATACATTATAATGTGTGTATGACTCGTAATGATTTGCTTGGTTTCTCAAACCTATACCATCCTTTTCATTCATTATCTCCATTGAAAAGGGTCAGATTCAATTCAAACCCATTTTATTTTATCGGTTTGTCTAATTAAAGGGCAGGTTGGCAAAAGTTAGCAATGAAGTGTATTTGACCTTATCTGTCAATACTTTTATATCAGTTTTGAAATCTCCTAGTGTAATGGTCATGTTTACTTATCTAGGTACCATTACGCAGTATTGGGTAACCAGCAAGGATACTTGTTCACAGCCTCTCCCATGTTGTCATGTATGACAGCGCATCCAAGGTTGAGCTGTGGCATCTATGATGTGACCATGTCAATTTTAAAGGTCTGGGCTTTCAATTGCCTGGAAAGCTCAATGTTTTAAAAAGCGTATCTACATCTGGAAAACCACTTACAGGCAAAAGGAGCAAGATAAGTAAAAGATTTCAAATTACATTTTTACAGGCAAGAAGAATTAGCAACAGTAGATGTTAAATAATGAAAGTAATAAATTATATCATTACTAAAATCAGGACTGTGCGCTGAAATCTTAGAAAACGTTGCCATATAGGTTCTCACTATCTCTTCGGCAAGCTTCATTTTCTCATTTGTGTTAAACTGCTGTCCTTGTCAGAAAATAATGGAAAAGCTGAGTAGGTCTGGAAGCATCTGTGGAGAGTCTAACATGACTCTTCATCAGAACTGGGGAGAGGTACAAATGTGACATTTGTGAAAAAAGTGAAAATTGCTTATTGTCACAAGTAGGTTTGAAATGAAGTTACTGTGAAAAGCCCCTAGTCGCCACATTCCGGCGCCTGTTCGGGGAGGCTGGTACGGGAATTGAACCGTGCTGCTGGCCTGCCTCGGTCTGCTTTCAAAGCCAGCAACTTAGTCCTGTGCTAAACCAGCCCCTGTCATATGTGACATCACATATCTACCGTTTCCAGGTTCTGATGAAAAGTCATATTAGACTCAAAACGTTAACTCTGTTTCTCTCTCCACAGATGCTGCCAGACCTGCTGGGTTTTTCCAGCATTTCTGTTTTACGATTTCTAGTATCTGCAGTTTTTTTGCTTTGATTACTCGCGACAATATTTCTTATCACCTTGTTTTAAAGAGCCAAGTCAGTCCAAGGGTCAAATATTGCTCCCATATCAGGGGGAGTCTTTTCTGACTCCTTCCTCACACTTGGACATGATATGTAAACAGTGTCTGGTGTTACAATTTCAGTTGATGTTGTAACTGGATGGGAAGATTCCAGAATTGAACCCTAGCTCAAAAGACCGTAACTTTTCCTTTTATATCATAAAAAGTGGAGCGACAGAGTCACAGGACTGCAATTAGTTTAACAACATGAAAAAAATTGGATTATAATACAATATTCCTTTACTCCTTTCAGTTTAATAAATACAGTTTCAAGGTTAACACGGATTGCAAAGTACATCTTAAGCTACAATGGTTCCATTAACTCTCAGTCCCTTTTAAGCACGTAGATTGGCTGTGGTCAAATAACTCTGCTCTGAACCCAAGTTAGTGTCCATGGTTTTCTCCCCTGAATGCCCCCAGATGATTTTTATACCGCGAGACACCCTGTCTCACTGAACTCCCAAGTGAATTCAAATTCCACTTTCAAAAAGCCACACTTTCAAATCTTCTTTTAAATTATGTTTTCCCTCCATTGCTTACATCAAGGTTTCGCTTTCAGGTTTTAAACTTCTCCCTTCAGGTTTCCTTTGTTTGAAGGCTTTTACACAAACTCCAGATCCAGTCACCGATTTTCACTATTATTTCTAATAATGTCTCCCAAACTGTAGTACTTGCTCACAAACCTTAGCAGTACAGCAGATATCCTTCTGACCTCTAACGATCCAATGCCTTTTCAACTCTCTGTGACTTTACTGAACAGCAATCTGTTCTGGTTCCCAGTTTCATCTGTTCCGTTAATTCCAGACTTATTGGAAACGTCTCTTCATTTCTCGAGTTTCCTTAAGTAGCTGGACTTTGGTTTTCTTAACCATGACTCAATACCATGGCTTTTCTTTTAGCAAGGCTGAGAGAGATGTTTTCTCTTTAGCCTTCAAAATCCAACTGTTTCTAGCAGAGCTGTGAGACCTGCCTTCTCTCTCAGTACCTAACAACTGTAATCAAATTTAGCTAAATTAAAGCTTCTCTACTTTACAAGGCCCCAGTTGTTAAGCAACCACCGCTGGTTTATTTATTCTTCACGCCATAGCCCTCTCGAAGCACAATATCTAGAATCACTGTTGGAATTGAAACAAACTCCTTCCCCACACACACACCTTTGCCAGCATGAATCTAACTTCCAGACACAAACATTAAATTAAAAACTCTTAAAACTATACCTTTAATTCTAATGTTTACCAATACAAGTATAAATCCCTTAACTACCGTTTCCCAACACTGATGGGTGTTTTTTAACTATGACGTCTTAACTCGGAGGAGGCCTCCTTGAATCTATTCTGCTATTTGGTGAGACCATGGTTGACCTCCGATCTAACTCCCCTTTGAACCACATCTCTTAATACTTCGGTTAACAAACATTTAGCAGTGATTTAAAACTAACAATTGATCTGGCATCAATTGCTATTTGTGGAAGAGTTCCAAACTCCTTTTGTGTCTAGAAGCTTTTCCTAATTTCACTCCTGAAATACTTGGGTCTAATTCTCAGTCAGAGGAAAATGTTTTTTTCTATCTAACTTGTTTGTTCCCCTAAACCTATGAAAATCTTGATCAAATCAACCTTTAGCTTTCTAAATTTCAGCATAAACAACCCTAGTTGGTGTAATCTCTTTCTCCCTTGTAATTCTTTTTGTGTTTATCAATGCTATTGTGGTAATTGCTTCTCTGAACTTTCCTTATGCTCCATATGTGTTCTTTCTCCTCACTAGGTTGCCACTCAGTTGGTTTATCCACCAACCCAGAGAAGTGTTTGAAATTGCAGCCTGTTACCCTTTTAACCAGCAGTGCAAGAACATTTTATTTTATTTTTTTAAAGTGATTGCATGTTGATGCAACTACATGTACAGTGTCTCAAAACAGGCTACCTCGGGACCTAGGCTGTGCCAGATTTCAGATCTCGCCAGATTTTGGGTTGGTCGGTTTGGGCCATGGGTGATTCGGGTTGGGTTGGGTGAAGGGTTGCTCAGAACGCGGAAATAGACCGCGCAAGCAGCGAAGGGGATAACTAGTCGGGTGCCACACCTCTCCAATGCAGTGTCTAGCTGGATCATCCAGGTAAGTTTTAAAAAAATGTTTTTTTTAAATTACTGAATTAAAATTAGTGCATGGCACATTCTAAAAGTGTCCAGTTTTTTTGACTACTCCAGAATTTGGACCGCCGGATTTGAGACACTGCACTGTATAAGATTTAAAGCTGCCCTGAACTTTGGATTTTAACCAACACTGTAAACTGTGCAAGTATTTTTCATCTTACTGAGTGAAAGTACTCCACAGGCACACAGCATATTCTATTCCCTGAAGCTAATGGTAGAAATATGTCAAATAGGGTGAAAAATAAGTACAACTTTAAGTTAATGGTGAATGTTTGTTGCTTAAGGTGTCAAAAATGTCTTGTTTTCGAAATAGTGTTGGAGAGTGTGTGTTGTCTATACCACAGTGGAGTCCTTTTATTGTCCCTTTCAATTTGCCAGCCCAAAGAAAAATATTTTAAGGAGGTGACAATAAAGGTGTTTTCCCCAAATAATATAGTTTTCTCTAGAAAAATGTTCTGCTTTACAATATAGGTTCGGGGAAATGAATCCTTTTTTCAGCAACTGCTACTGTTCTTATGAAAGTTTTATTTACACTGTCAATTTGGAAGTGGCTGTTAACACTTTGCTGTGATTAAGCTGCAGAATGTTGAATGCCCACCGAGCACCGTCATCAAGGCTGCTAAGAAACCTGTGATAATCAGGTGTACTGATTAAGTTGTGTGACTTCTCTATGCCACTGTTTTTCATTTTAGATTCTTTACAAGCCTTGCCTTTCTCAAAACGATCTGTAACTCATGAAGACATTTCAGGTTCACAAATGCTTAATGAATCAGATATGATAAGGAAATAGTAATAAAATGTAGTTAGAAACGGAGCAATGATTATGTGGAAACTGATTATGAAAATTGTCACAGGAACAGATTAGTTGAAACACGAGAAAAGTGTCATAGACAAGATGTGAAAACTAAAATGTCAACAATAAGTGAAGCAGTCCAGAATTACCATCCTATTTTTATGCATCTCAGTTGGATGACAGGGATTCTAAGCGGGACTCACTGGAGGAAGGAGAGCTTCAAGAACACAAGGACAAGATGGAGATAACTATACGCAATTCACCCCACAGACGAGAAGGATCTATAGATGATCGGTATGTTTTCTAATTTAAAAAGAAACACCTATTTCCTTGTCCTCCCAATAACCTTTGTTGTAAATGACTATTGAAAATAAAATCAGGTCAAATAATTTTTTTTGCAGATCAGTGAAAGATGTCATTGACCATTAATGTAGACCCTTCACCAGCTTGATCTTATCCTGTTCTTCAAGCTCAGAATGTTTTCTAGTGTTTGCTCAAGTATGATTTTACACAATGCACTCATTGCCGTGTTTTAAAACAAAAAAACCCAGAGGACACCTATTTTGCAACTTGTCTTCTCACAATAACAATGTCAGTTTAGAAGGCTGATCCAGTGTAAAATGTGTCTTTGTTTGAGGACCATGTTACAGACATATGAATTAGGCCTCTCTGCCTCCTGATGTCATGCTTGGTAACTTCATGTATTGGTACGGTGGAGCTTCTTTCTTCAATGCCTGGCAAAAATAAAATCTTCAAACATTTTCTGGCTTTGATTTTACAGTGTTGTGAAGGGCAAAGCCTCTGTGAGTTAGGTGGGGAAATATGTTACGTAATTCTATTATCATTACTTTGGCAACAGTTTCATTTTTGTATATAGTTTCATGGGCGTGAGAAATAGAAAACATTTTCTACTGTGGAAGTACAGTACAAAGGTTTTTTAAAAAAAAAAAAAACTTTTATCTGTATAAATTTTAAATGAAAATCGCTTATTGTCACAAGTAGGCTTCAAATGAAGTTACTGTGAAAAGCCCCTAGTCGCCACATTCCGGCGCCTGTTCAGGGAGGCTGGTACGGGATTTCTCTCCATCACTGTTAGTACACACCAGAAATAAGTAATTTTGTCAAGCCTTTTGCGATATTTTTGAGGCATTGTATAATTAGAGACTTATGATTATCCATGGATTTATTTTACACATGATAATTTAACAAAATATGGAAGTTGCACATTTAAACGGTAAAGCACGGTAGCCTTGTCGGGGCAGCACGGTAGCCTTGTGGATAGCACAATTGCTTCACAGCTCCAGGGTCCCAGGTTCGATTCCGGCTTGGGTCACTGTCTGCGGAGTCTGCACATCCTCCCCGTGTGTGCGTGGGTTTCCTCCGGGTGCTCCGGTTTCCTCCCACAGTCCAAAGATGTGCAGGTTAGGTGGATTGGCCATGATAAATTGCCCTTAGTGTCCGAAATTGCCCTTTGTGTTGGGTGGGGTTACTGGGTTATGGGGGTAGGGTGGCGGTGTTGGCCTTGGGTAGGGTGCTCTTTCCAAGAGCCGGTGCAGACTCGATGGGCCGAATGGCCTCCTTCTGCACTGTAAATTCTATAAAACTACTTCCATTTATTATACTGATTTCAATAGGGAAAATATTGAATAACTGTTCCAAAGTTTCTAGCCAGTTCCATAAATAAAGTTGACAAGTCCTGATGGCCTGCTTTCTCAATCAAGCTAAGATGATTAATTTGAAGTAAACCTTTAGCTAGGTTACCTTTTTGTTTTTAGAGATGGCTATTTTAAAACTCGCGCGTCCTATGATTTTGGAAATCAGGATATCTAACTTTTGCAACAATTACATTGTTTGTCTGTTAGGAGGCAAGGCAGGGTTGTTTGTTTGCCAATCAAATACATTTGTTTTAATACTGTTAAATATTTTTAAATCATCTAGAGGGGAGGAGGATGATTCTCTGGCAATAAAACCTCCTCAGCAAACCTCTAAGAAAGAAAAATCACATCACAGAAAGGAGGAAAGGAGAAAGGAAAAACGAAGGCACCGCAGCAGATCAGCTGAAGGTGAGAATATTCACGATGTTTAATATTTTATTTTAGACAACTTTACACAATGT
The DNA here is from genome assembly GCF_047496885.1 of Scyliorhinus torazame. Lineage (NCBI taxonomy): Eukaryota > Metazoa > Chordata > Chondrichthyes > Carcharhiniformes > Scyliorhinidae > Scyliorhinus > Scyliorhinus torazame. Next base: position 5,128,495 of record NC_092722.1, read on the forward strand.
GAAACGCACTGCAGTATTTGGGGAAAAAATTGTCTTGACAGGTGTCCTATCAAGTAAGATTTCTAATTTATTTTTGCAAGTAATGGGAAAGGTGAAATTTTGGGATTTTTACTTGAATGAAAATTTTAAAGCAGTACAAGAATCATGTAGAACACATTTCTGTGCAGTTAATATTAAGCAAGGAAGAGTAATAAAGTAATTAATTTCACTGAAGATTTTGGCAAATAAAGCGAGAGATAGGAAAGTGTAATGTCCAGAGTAAAGAAATGAATATAAGATGTTTAGACTTGAGTTTAAGATTTTGTTTTGTTAAAACAAGGAAGATGGATAAACAGAGGCACCTCAAACATGATTTCAATCATAAAGGAATTCAGTGTAGCTCAGGGCATAGGCTTGTCTGTGAAACACTACCGCACTGGCTGAAGAATACAAAGATTAGCAGTAAGTGTGAAGACGACAACAGAAGTAATGAGGGGAGAAATTGCTGATTGGGGGGGGGATGAGTAATTGACCAACTGTTGGATTGTCAGTAGATGAACAGGCAGATTCTGAGCTGTTCAAGGCATACTCAAGAGGCCACGGCTAAATCAATGGAACAAATCTTGAGAGACGGAGACAGAAAAGGGGCATCAGAAAAGCAAGAGAGTGCAAAGTTTCATAGTTTATCTAGTCACCGATATAATTGAAATTTGGATATTAGGTTGCTTAATATGTTAAATGTAATATTTAGCGTTTAGCTATAATAATTAACCTGCCAGTAGCTGACTGCTTTCCTTCTACAGGTTGTTATGTGCTTAATTCTAATATTGCTTTTAAAGATCAGGCCAAAGAATCAGATGTAAGGATTTAGAGGAGCAAGTTTGCCAGAAGAATGCTAGGAGGTAGAAGAGCAGATAAATGGGTTGTTTGATGACCCCTGCCTTCTCTGTGTGAAGGAAACAAAAAGGCTGCAGTGGCTGAGCAAAGAGGTCATTGTCAATTTGGTGAAGGATTAAGTTAGTTGAGGATGACTGAAATGAGTGTTCGGATAGTAGAACCATAGGATAACAGGGGGAATCTTTTTTTTCATTCTGTGTTTGAAGTGGGAGACTGCTTAAAACTAGGAAAGAAATTTAAGGGATATTGGATAGAAATGTTGAGGGATTACTAAATGGCAGAAGTGTTAAATGAATTCTTTACAACAGTCTTCAGAAATGAATCATGGGAAACGAAGACTGTTACGAAGAAACTCAAAGAGTTTAATGTCTACAGGTCACTTAAGGCAGATGAGATGAACTTTAGAATCTTCAAGGAAATGAGCCAAGAAATGGGTAAGGCTCTCAATTGATATATTTAGGAGGGCTGTAAATACAGAGGATGTACATAAGGATTGTGAATGTTATCCTAATGTCTGTATTTTTAAGGAATGAGACAAGGAAACTTAACCCAGTCGGTCTACTGACTGTACTGTGAAATGCTGTAACATTTTACCGGATGCTGCAGCGACCGTAAGGATTAACCAGCATGGCGTTAAATGTTATAGCTCATGTCTCACTACTGGAATGGAGGTAATTAAATTAGCACATAAGGACAATGAGGTACAATTGACTTACCAAGTCGGGCGGCCACACAATATTTTAACTGCAGCTTAATCTTTTGTGTAGCATTAACATTACTCCTTTGTTTTTAAACTCGCTGTCCCTGTTAAAATTAGGATCCCATATCCTTGTTTATGGTTTTATCAACTTGTCTTTGTACTATTTAAGATTTATGTATCTGAAGTCCTAATGTTCTAAAATGTTATTTAGTGTGTGTGTGTATATATATTATATATATCATATATGTTGTATACTTCTTTCTTCCTACCTAAATGTATAAAATTACACATTTATCTGCATTACATTTTATCCAACATTTGTTTGCCGTGTCCAATGATCACTCTTTATTTTCCAAAAACACTCCTCTTATTTAACTGCAGTCCCTAATTTTGTGCAGAACTTAATATTTGAAGTTTGTGTCACTTCTGCACAAGCCCTGGTCTTTATTGGTACAGAATATCTGTGGTCCCAGTGAGGACGACCCTTGTTTACAATCCTGCTAATTCGCACCTTCTGGTTCATACTGCCATATTCCCTCTAATACCGGGTGCCTTAGTTTTATCAGCAAGTTTCCAAAGCAAACAACTCTTGAAAATGAATCCACACAACATTCATACTGACATATATACATACATACAAATTTGGTGTAGGCCATTTGGCATTTGAAGCCTGCTCTGCCATTCAGTTAGATCACGGCCGATCTGTTTGTGACCTCAACTTCACATTCCACCTACCCCCAATAACGTTTGACTCCCTTGTTAGTCAATAATCTGTCTACATTTGCCTTAATATTCAGCGACCAGCCTCTGGGATAGACAATTCCAAAGAGTCACAACCCTCTGAGAGAAACAAATTCTTCTAATCTCCATCCTAATTGGGAGACCCCTTATATTTAAACTCTGACCCCTAGTGCTAGTCTCTCCCATAAGGGGAAAGATCCTTTCAACATCCACCCTGTCAAATTGCTTCTCAATCTTCTAAACTCTGGATACATGGCCAGTCGACCCAGCGTTTGTTTGTAAGATAACCTCATCCACCCCTCCTCCATCCCAGGTGTCAGCCGAGTGAACCATCTCTGAACTGCTTCTAATGCATTTATATCCTTTCTTGAATAATGAGACCAAAACTGTACACTGTACTCCAGATGTGGTCTAACCAATTACAGCAAAAATATCCTTACTTTTCTATTCCATATCACTTGCATTAAATGACAACATTATATTATCCTTTCTAATGGTGTGCTGCACCTGCATACTAACCTTTCCTGATTCATGGACCGACCAGGACACCCTGATCCCTCTGTATCTCCAAGTCCTACAATTTCTCTCCATTTAAATTAAACACTGATTTTCTATTTTTCCTGCCAAGGACAAGTTCACATTTTCCCACATTATACTCCACATATCATATTTAATGAACATCCTTTTTCAGTTCATGCTATTCTATTTTTCTCCAAACATCTATAGATTAGATTTGTGGGCCATGAAACACCTTTAGAAATCTGTCCCTGCAATTATTTTCTAATTGAGTATTCATTTTATCCTGAAATATGGCCTCTAAACTCGTATTACTGATTTTAGGCTGGCTGGTTTATGGTTATTTTTATTCTTTTCTTGCTATTTAAACCTCAGTATTACATTGGCAATCCTCCATGCTGGCACAATTTCAGCATCTAACAACGTTTGAAATATTGTCAGTACCTCTGCTATTTCCTCTTTGACTTATGAGAATTTTGGTGCTTTATCCAATGTTGTGTTCTAACTTTTTAATATTGCATCCTTATCTATAATTATCCAATCTAATTGTTTCACTCTACTCTTTTCATTTCCAATTACCATGCTCCGTGAAACACTCATTTAGCACCTGCCATTCCTTAATCTCCCAAAGGATTTTCTGCCCCGTCCTTTGTTTTAGTAAACATTTTATTGAGGTATTTTTTGATATTATAACAACAACACAATAAACAATGTACATGAAACCATAAACATAGTGCAAAAGCCGTCTCCCTCCCTTACAGGTACCACATTTATTAACCCCCTACTCTAAGCTAAACTAACCCCCCCCCCCCCCCCCCCCCATTTCTGCTAACGATTAATTTTCCGCGAAGAAGTCGACGAACGGTTGCCACCTCTGGGAGAACCCTAACAGTGACCCTCTCAGGGCGAACTTGATTTTCTCCAAACCGAGAAAGCTAGCCATGTCCAATAGCCAGGTCTCCGACTTCGGGGGCTTTGATTCCCTCCAAGCTAATAGTTTCCGTCTCCGGGCTACCACGGAAGCAAAGGGGCAGCACGGTAGCCTTGTGGATAGCACAATTGCTTCACAGCTCCAGGGTCCCAGGTTCGATTCCAGCTTGGGTCACTGTCTGTGCGGAGTCTGCACATCCTCCCCGTGTGTGCGTGGGTTTCCTCCGGGTGCTCCGGTTTCCTCCCACAGTCCAAAGATGTGCAGGTTAGGTGGATTGGCCATGATAAATTGCCCTTAGTGTCCAAAATTGCCCTTGGTGTTGGGTGGGGTTACTGGGTTATGGGGATAGGGTGGCGGTGTTGACCTTGGGTAGGGTGCTCTTTCCAAGAGCCGGTGCAGACTCGATGGGCCGAATGGCCTCCTTCTGCACTGTAAATTCTATGATTCTATGAACGTCTGCCTCTTTCTCCTCATGGATTCCCGGGTTTTCCGACACCCCGAAAATCGCCACCTCTGGACTCAGTGCCACCCTTGTTTTTAACACCGTGGACATGACATCCGCAAACCCCTGTCAAAATCCGCTAAGCTTCGGACATGCCCAGAACAAGTGGACATGGTTCGCTGGTCCTCCTGCACATTTTGCACACCTGTCTTCCACCCCAAAGAATCTGCTCATCAGGGCAACTGTCATGTGTGCCCGATGAATGACCTTAAATTGTTTCCTGCCCCGTCCTTAATTAGCCCTATCCTTTCTGCAGTCACCCTTCATTGAAAAGAGTAAATACTAATTTGAAGAAAAGATCTGGATATCTGAGTTGTAAGGATAAGCATGAATTTGTTTATCAAATGTGGTCTGGAACAGTTGCTCATGGGCAGAAATCTAACTGGATAAATGGAGTATTTACACTGCTTGTGCGTGGGGGAAACATGCTCGATGGTAACTATTTTTCATGCTTATTTAATCATGGATTTCTTGTGTCGCTCACGTGACTGCAAATGTTTACCCGCTAATCTGGCCAAATAAGACAGGTTGCATCAACAAGGCATGCATTCCTTGAAAACAGAAGATTAAGATGTGGAATTTGAATTCAATAAAGAATCTAGGATTAAATGTTTAATGATGACCATGAAACCATTGTTTTTTGTCATAAAAACCCTTCTGTTTCTTTAATGTCCTTTAGGGAAAGAAATCTGCTGTCCTTGTCTGGCCTTTGTGTGACTCCAGATCCACAGCAATGTGGTTGACTCTTAAATAACCTTTGAAATGGCGTGACAAGTTATTCAGTTGTATCAAACTCCTAAAAAGAATGAAACTCGATGGACCACCGGCATCGATCTTGGCACCTGAAACGATGACGGCAACTCGGCAATGTCAGCCCTACTAACGTCTTTCATACTAATATCTGGGCCCAAAATTGGGAGCGCTGTCCCACAGACTAGTGTCACAACAGCCTGACACAGTCATGTACCTTGCACACCACACAGGGAGCACTGAGGGTGGCAAGAGTGCAGAATGTACTCTGGGTGGGGGACTTCAATGTCCATCACCAAGAGAGGCTCAGTCGCAACACTACTCACTGAGCTGGTCAAATCCGAAAGGATACAACTGCGAGACAGGGTCTGCGACAGGTGGTGAGGGAACTAACAAGAGGGAAAGATCATATTGACCTCACCCTCACCAACCTGCCTGCTGCGGATGCATCTGGCCATGACCATATCAGTAGGAGTAACCACGGCACAGTCCTTTGTGGAGTCAAAGCCCCCTTTTCGCATTGAGGATACCCGCACATCGTGTTGTGTGGCACTACCACCGTGCTAAAAGAGATAGATTTTGAACAGATCTAGCAACTCAATACTGGGAAATATGAGTCACTGTGCGCCATCAGCAGTAGTTATCTGTAACCTCATGGCCCAGCACATCCCGCACTCTACCATTACCACCAAGCCAGATGATCAACCCTGGTCCAATGAAGAGTGCAGGAGGGCATGCCAGGAGCAGCAGGTGTACTTAAAAATGAGGTGGCAACGTAGTGAAGCTACACACAGGACTACAGGCATGCCAGACACCATTAGCAGCAAGTGATAGACAGAGCTAAGCGATTCCACAACCAATGAATCCGATCTAAGCTCTACTGTCCTGCCGTGTCCGGTCATGAATGGTTAGGGATAATTAAACAACTCATTGGAGGAGGACCATCCTCAATGCTGGGGGAGCCCAGCACATCAGTGCAAAAAATAAGGCTGAACCATTTGCAACAATCTTCAGCCAGAAGTGCCAAGTGGATGATCCATCTCAGCCTCCACCTGAGGTCCCCAGAATCAGAGATGCCAGTCTCCAGCCAATTTGATTTACTCCACATGGTTGCAAGAAATGGGTGCAGGCACTGGATACCACAAAGGCTATGGGCCCTGACCATATACTGAAGGCTTGTGCTACCGAACTTGCTGCACCCCTAGCCAAGCTGTTCCAGTACGGCTGCAACACTGGTACCTGACCGACAATGTGGAAAATTGCCCAGGTGTGTATTATATATAACCAACCCAGCCGATTACCATCCCATCAGTCTACCCTCGTTTATCAATAAAGTGATGGAAGGAGTCATGAACACCTCTATCAAGCAGCACTTGTTGAGCAGCAACCTCACTGATGCTCAGTTTGGGTTCCACCAGGGCATCTCAACCTTTGACCTCATTACAACCTTGGTTCAATCATAGACAAAAGAGCTGAACTCCATAGGCGAGGTGAGAATGACTGTCCTTGACATCAAGGCAGCATTTGACCGAGTGTGGCATCGAGGAGTCTTAGCAAAACTGAGTTGATTCATTTCTAATTTAAAGTACACAATTCTTCTTTTTCCAATTAAGGGGCTATTAAGTGTGGCCAATCCACCTACCCTACACATCTTTGGGTTGTGGGTGAGACCCACGCAGACACAGGGAAAATGTGCAAACTCCACATGGACAATGACCCGGGGCCGGAATCGAACCTGGGTCCTCGGCGCCGTGAGGCAGCAGCGCTAATCACTGAGCTACCGTGTCGCCCTGCAAAGCTGAGTTGATAGTTGGAGTCCTACTTGGCATAATGGAAGGTGGTTATTGTTGCTGGAGGTCAGTCACCTCAGCTCCAGGAGGTCCTCGGGTCATGTCCGAGGCTCATTCATCTGCTTCATCAATTACCTTCCTTCCATCATAAGGTCAGAAGTTGGAATGTTCGCTGATGACTGCACAATGTTCAGCACCATTTACGACTTCTCAGATACTGAAGAAGTCCATGTTCAAATGCAGCAAAGACCTGGATGATATCTGGGCTTGTGCTGAAAAGTTTTAAAATAATTAATTTACAGGTTGTGGGCATCGCTCGTTAGGCCAGCATTTATTGCCCATCCTTAGTTGCCCTTCAGAAGGTGGTGGTGCGTTGCCTTGAACCGCTGCAGTCCATGAGGTGAAGGTTGACCCACTGTGCTGTTAGGGAGGGAGTTCCTGGTTGTTGCCGCAGCGAAAGCAAAGGAATGACTTTATATTTCCAAGTCAGGGTGGTGAGTGACTTGGAGGGGAATCTCCAGGTGGTGAGGTTCCCAGGCCTGCTGCTCTTGTCCTTCAAGATGGTCATGGTTGTGGGTTTGGAAGGTGTTGTCTAAGGAACCTTGGTGAGTTACTGCAGTGCATCTTTTAGATGGTACACACAGCTGCCACTGTTCGCCGATGGTGGAGGGTTTGAATGTTTGTGGAAGGAGGAGCAACCAAGTGGACTGCTTTGTCCTGGATGGTGTTGAACCGCACTCACCCAGGCAAGTGGAGAGTATTCCATTACACTCCTAACTTGTGCCTTGTAGATGGTGGACAGGCTTTGGGGGGTGAGGAGGTGAGTTACTCACTGTAGGATTCCTGGCCTTTGACCTGCCCTAGTAGCCACAGAATTGATATGGGTAGTCCAGTTCAGTTTCTGATCAATAGTAACCCCAAGGATGTTTATTGTGGGGGATTCAGCGATAGTAATGCCATTGAATGTTATGGAGCTATGATTAGATCCTCTCTTGTAGGAGATGGTCATTGCCTGACACGTGTGTGGCGCGAATGTAACTTGCCACTTGTCAACCCAAACTTGGATATTGTTCAGGTCTTGCTACATTTCAACATGGACTGTTTCATTATCTGAGGAGTCGCGAATGGTGTTGAACATTGTGCAGTCATCCGCAAATATCCCCACTTCTGACCTTATGGAAGGGAGGCCAGTGATGAAGCAGCTGAAGATGGTGAAATTAAATGAAAATGAAAATCGGTTATTGTCACAAGTAGGCTTCAAATGAAGTTACTGTGAAAAGCCCCTAGTCGCCACATTCCGGCGCCTGTTCGGGGAGGCTGGTACGGGAATCGAACCATACTGCTGGCCTGCCCTGGTCTGCTTTAAAAACCAGCTATTTAGCCCCTAGGTTGGGCCTAGGACACTACCCTGAGGAACTCCTGCAGTGATATCGTGGAGCTGAGATGATTGACCTCCAACCGCCACAACCATCTTCCTTTGTCCCAGGTATGACTCCAACTAGCGGAGAGTTTCCCCCCTGATTCCCAGTAAATTCAGTTTAGCTAGGGCTCCTTAATGCCACACTCGGTCAAATGCTGCCTTGATGTCAAGGGCAGTGACTTTCACCTCACCTGTGTCACTCAGCTCTTTTGTCCATGTTTGAAACAAGGCTGTAATGAGGTCAGGAGCTGAGTGACCCCGGCGGAACCCAAACTGAGGGTCCATGAGCAGGTTATTGCTGAGTAAGTGCCACTTGATAGCACTGTTGATGACTCCTTCCATCACTTTGCTGACGATGGAGAGGACTGATAGGGTGGTAATTGGCTGGGTTGGATTTGTCCTGTTTCTTGTGTAAAGGATACACTTGGGCAATTTTCCACATTTCTGGGTAGATGCCAGTGTTGTAGCTGTACTGGAACAGCTTGGCTAGGGGTGCAGCAAGTTCCTGAGCACAACTCTTCAATACTATTGTCAGGGCCCATTTGCAGTATCCAGTGCCTTCAGCCGCTTCTTGATATCACATGGAGTGAATCGTGTTGGCTGAAGACTGACATCTGTGCTGCTGGGGACCTCTGGAGGAGACCGAGATAGATCGTCTAATTGGTACTTCTGTGTGAAAATTGTAGCAAATGCTTAAGCCTTATCATTGAGGTGGGGATATTTGTGGAGCCTCCTCCAGTAGGATGTTTAATTGTATACCGTGACCATTCACAGCTGAATGTGGCAGGACTATAGAGCTTAGATCTGTGCGTTCATTGTGGAATCGCTTAACTTTGCCTATTACTTGCTGCTGATGCTGTTTGGCACACAAGTAGTCCTGTGTTGTAGCTTCACCAGGTTGACACCTCATTTTTCGGGATGCCTGCTCCTGGCATGCTCTCCTGCACTCTTCATTGAACCAGGGTTGATCCCCTAGCTTGGTAAGGGTAGAGTGGGGGATATGCTGGGCCATGAGGTTACAGATTGTGGTTGAAAACAATTCTGCTGCTGCTGATGGCCCACAGCACCTCATGGGTGCCCAGTCTTGAGTTGCTAGATCTGTTCGAAGTCTATCCCCTTTAGCACGGTGGTAGTGCCACACAACACGATGGAGGGTATCCTCAATGTGAAGATGGGACTTTGTCGCCACAAGGACTGTGCGGCGGTCACTTCTACCAATACTGTCATGGACAGATGCATCTGCAGCAGGCAGATTGGTGAGGATGAGGTCAAGTATGTTGGTTCCTCCCCACTTGCTGCAGTCCCAGTCTAGCAGCTACAGGACCCGGCCAGCTTGGTCTGTGGTGGTACCACTCTTAGTGATGGACATTGAAGTCCTCCACCCAGAACATATTCTGCATCCTCGCCACCATCAGTGCTTCCTCCAAGTGGTGTTCAACATGGAGGAGTATTGATTCATCAGCTGATGGTGGTCGGTACGTGTTAATCAGCAGGAGGTTTCCTTGCCAATGTTAAACCTGAAGCCATGATACTTCATGGGGTGCAGAGTCGATGTTGAGGACTCCAAGGGCAACTCCATCCCGACGATACCACTGTGCCACCCACCACCTCTGCTGGGTCTGCCCTGCCGTAAGACAGGACATACCCTGAAATGGTGTTAGTGGTGTCTGGGACATTGTACGGTATGATTTTGTGAGTATGACTGTCAGACTGTTGCTTAACTAGTCTGTGAGACAGCTCTCTCAACTTTGGCACAAGCCCCCAGATGTTAGTAAGAAGGACTTTGCAAGGGCGGCATGGCTGGGCTTGCCGTTGTCGTTTCCGATGCCTGGTTCGATGCCGAGTGGTCCATCCAGTTTCATTCTTTTTTTTCATGTTTTGTAGCGGTTGAATCCAACTGAGTGGTTTTCAGAGGGCATTTAAGTGTCAACCACATTGCTGTGGGTCTGGAGTCACAGGTAAGGATGACAGATTTCCTCCCTTAAAGGACATTAGTGAACCAGATGGGTTTTTCCGACAAACGACAATGGTTTCATGGTCATCATTAGACTTTTATTTCCAGATTTTTATTGAATTCAAATTCCATGATGGGATTCGAACCCGGGTCCCCGGATCATTATCCAGGGTCTCTGGTTTACTAGTCTAGCGACAATACCCCTATGCCACCGCCTCACCTAGTGGCGAGTAACATTCTCACCACACAAGTGCTGGCAATGACCATCGCCAACAAGGGAAGACCTAACCATCGCCCTTGACATTTAATGGCATTACCATCATGGAGTCCCCCACTACGAACATCCTGGAAATCTGGACAATTCCTCAAAACCTTTTGAAGCGGGACGAGGTGGGTGTTCAATTGAAAATGTCAAAACTGTGATTGATAAGATTTTTGTTAGACAAGAGTATTATAGAACCTAGATGGGTGTATAGAGCAAGCATATTGACCATGAACTAATGGAATGAGAAAACAGATTGAATGGCCATCTCCTGTCCCTAGACAAAGATGAGGTGAACACAGAGGACATTTGTTACTAATTGAAAATTTTAGACTTTCGGTCTGTTGCGCTTGTTTTACATCTGTCATAGAATATCGTATAGCATGAAGCAATGTGGGTGAGTCTGAATGTTCGTAAAAATAAAAACAATTAAACCTGGTGAGTCTGCTACACAACATGTTTCCTGAAGCAGAAAATTGAGAAACTACTAATGATTCAGTTTGTGGCTTTTAATTTACAGCTGATCACTGTTCTTGGGTTTAATTAAGGTGCAAGAGAGGTATAACATACAAATGTTTGTAAACAGGAAAACACATCAGAGGGAAGGAGAAAGATAAGGAGAGGGAGCATGAGCGAAGGAAACGTCAGCGAGAGGAGCAAGATAAGGCACGTAGAGAACGGGAAAGACAGAAACGGAGAGAACTTGCCAGAGAACATTCCAGAAGAGAAAGGTGAAGGAACAGCATTTTCCGTTGGGCTAATGAGCTGTGAAACAGCTGTTAAAAAAATATAAGTACCATATATACAAATATGACAATCTTAATTATGTTTCCATAAAGCATTAGATCAGAAATCAAGTTTACTCTATTTTCCATCTTGCTGTGAGGATTTTGGGCGCTCCGCAGTTTTCTCTGTTTTAATTTTTAAGCATATCTAATGATTTAAAGAAAACATATAATACCGTATATGACACTGGTTGCTTCCAAGTGATCTGGAGTGACACTTTAAGCATACGGTATTTGCTAATGTGCCGTTACCAAACCTTTAGACAAAACTTTGCTGTTGCAAAAAACCTACTTGAATTGATACCAGTCTACTTGGAATGAGAGGTAGACTATAAACACTTGAATAGTAATGGTTAAACAGCATGTGATCAATAGAGCCAATTTTCATATGAATACTTAAAGGGCAGTGTTCATAAACATAATCTATATGTGGATTTAATGTACACATCACTTCCATGTAGACTGCAGTGCAGCAGTATTAGAGGAATGAATGGGTTGCAACAAAGCTGAAAATGATCCTTTCTAATGAGGATCAATAAAAATCTCGTCTCTCTTTCACATTTGGATAATACTATTGCAGATCAACAGGAACTGAAACCGAGATGATGGTTGTAGCCCACAATGATCCTTTTCTGTTGTAGCTTAAAATTCAATAGTTTAGCTCCTTCCAGAAGTTGAGATAAAGTATTCTAACATGGATTTTTTCAAATCTATTGCCTTGAGTGAATATTGTGGTTTAATGAGATGCACGCAGTGCCTAGGTTGAATTATGTTGACTAACTCACTTTAACCTGGGCATAAAATGAGGAAAATTAAAATAAAACTCTTTTTCATTGCACTCAAAAAGTTATTGGTACAGAAGTCCAAAGTTAATCCCATGTTAAACTTTATTTCCTCAAATAACCGTCCAAGAATGCAACAGGCCTTTGCTGATGCCATTCAGTTCGATGTTTATTTCTCTTGCCGGTGAGCAAAAGCTGTGATTTTAGAATATAAACTGGAACATGTTGCATTTACTGGTGACGACGTCCCTTACATTGGTGACTGCAAAATTAATTATCAAAAATACATATTTTAAGTGAGTTGAAACGTCATCAGGATTGATGTTTCTTCCAGCGTCTTTTCAAAATTGCTCATAGCTTGTTGCTTGATTATCAGTTTTTACAAATTCCCCATCATCGGATAGTAGAACACGGCTGCGTCTGCTCTTGAGACATGTTTTATCCATTTCTAATTTCACCTATTGCTGGGGTTTTTACTCCCAAGCCACGCATCTCGTGTCTAATTGAATGGCCAGTAACATTTTAGCCACAAGTTTATATTGGATGCTTCTCACCCAGTTAACTCTTCCTCCTTCACTTAGCTCACTGCCTTCTGCATCAGTTTTACTGGGATTCGAGTATCGGTGAAGCAGAGGACTGAATCTGCATCCCACTGCTCTGACACAGTACATTGGTGCCACGTTGTGTGTCAATGTAACAACAAAGTCAGTAAGCAGTGCACAGTAACGTGTTCAAATGTAGACTTTTTATAAATTTAAAATAAATCAAAATTGAAAAGTGATTAATAAAAGATAATATGTTAGGCTCCTTGACTCGTGTCCTGCCAACTGTTTTGATGCTTAACAATGAACATGACATTGATTGGCTGCGGGACATTGATTGGCTTCACAAATCGAAGCATTGGTTGTAATCTTCTAAAATGCCCTAGATTCTGGATACGTCCCAGTGCAAATGTACACCCCTATTCAAGAAAGGAAGGAGGTCGAAAGCAGGAAACAATAGGAAAGTTTGTAGGGAAAATGCAAGAGTCCATTATTAAGGAGATAATAGGACATTTAGAAAGTCAATATACAATCGGGATAGAAGATCTTGTGGTTGCAGGGGATAACATCCGTGCTTTTGAACCAGATGTTTTGGGGTCAAGTTCGATTCCAGGATGGCCAAGGAGGGCATGTTCATAATGTGGCCAAAAGGTTTGTGCATCGACTTGTAAATCCTTCCAACACATCCCAATGGCAGGCTGCAAGAGTGGAAAAGGTTCCTGGTCAGCCATGTGATTGAAAGAATGTTGGAGTCTGCACCACCACTATTCATAGCTCCAGGCGACAACATGTATGTAAGAGTTGCCAGAGCAACTCTTAACTCCTTTTTGGGGGGTGGGGGGTAGTCTAAATCGGATTAATGCCAACATCATGCGGTTCAATCACCGTTCTGGCTGGAGGGGATTGGGACCTACCTTCTTGCCCTACCAATGGTGGAGGTTGTGGCCAGGCGGAGAACTTAAGAAAAAGAAGAGAACAATCTGGCAGAGTCACTGTGGTTTTGTGAATGGGAAATCATTTTTGACTAATTTATTTGAGTTCTTTGAGGAAGTAACAAACATCATGAATAAAGGGGAACCTGTAGATGTGTACTTGAATTTCCAAAAGGCATTCAATACGGTGCCTCATTAAACGTAACTGAATAAAATAAGAGCTTATGGTTTAGTGGGGTAACATATTAGCATTGATAGAGGATTGGGTGGCTAACAGGAAGGAGAGAGTAGGGATAAGAATAATAAATTACTGTGGATGCTGGAATCTGAAACAAAAACAGAAAATACTGGACAATCGCAGCAGGTCTGACAGCATCTGTGGAGAGAGACAAGGGAGCAAACGTTTTGAGTCTGGATGACTGTCAAAGGGATAAGAATGAATGGGTAATTTGGGGCTTTGCAAGCTGTAACTTCAGTGGTGGAGTGCCAGAGGGATCAGTGCTGGGGCCTCAGCGATTTGCAATTGATCCCGATGACAGATGAAGAGACTGAATATATGGTAGCTAAATTTTCTGATGATGCAGCTAAGACAGGAAGTTGCAAGAGGACATGAAGTGTCAATGCACGGCTATAGATAGGCTAAGTGATTGGGCAAAAGTTTGGCAGTTGGACTACAATGTGGGAAAATGTGAAATTGCGCACGTTGGCAGGAGAGATGGAAACCCAGTATCAAAATGAAGAGAGACTGCAGAAACCTGCAGTGCAGAGGGATCTCTGTCCTGGTGCATAAATCACAAAAAGTTAGTATGCAGGCACAGCAAACGACTAGGAAGGGAAAAGGAATGTTGGCATTTATTGTAAGGTGGATTGAGTATAAAAATAGGGAAACTTTGCTACAGCTGTACCTTAGTACTCCTGACACAGTCTCACTGTGTACAGTTTTGGTCTTAAGAAAGGTTATAATAACATCAGAAGCAGGTCAGAGAAAGTGCAGTTGTCTAATTGCTGGGATGAAGGGACTATTTTATAAGGGCTGAGTCAGTTGGTCTTGTACACGTTGACGTTTAGTAGAATGAAAAGGAATGTTGAACTATACAAGACCCTGAGGGGACATGACATGATGGATATTTCCCCCTGTGGGGGAGTGTAGAACTGGGACACAGATTAAAGATTAGGGGTTTCCCATTTCAGATGGAGATAATGTTTTCCTTGAGGATTGCTATTCTGTGAAATTCTCCCCCTAGAGAGTGATGGAGGCTGGGTTATTGGATATATTCAACACTGAATTAGATTTTTGATTGCCAAGTGAGTTGAGGGTTATGGGAGCCAGAATGAAAAGTCCAGACGACAATCAGGTCGGCCAGGATCTTTTTCAATGGCAGTGCAGACTGGAGGGGCTTGTTCTAATTTGTGTAAGCTAATGTTGCAGTTTTTGTTTTTAAACAACCCTCCCTGTGAGGAATGTTGGGATTCAATTCAAAACTGTAGATCTGATTATACAATTAATTAAAGTCTTGTTGAGTGGGGTGTTTGTATTCGTAATATTTCAGAATGAAACTCAGCCTTATTCTTTCGTTGTTTTAAAAACATTTTTTTAAATTGTCGACTTAGCTGCTAGTTCCACATTTGAAAGTACAATTTTAAATTAAGGGGTGATTTAGCGTGGCCAATTCCCCTACCCTGGGTTGTGGGGGTGAGAGCCACGCAGACACTGGAGAATGTGCAGACTCCATACGGACAGTGACCTGGAGCCAGAATCGAACCTGGATCCCTGGTGCCATGAGGCAGCAATGCTAGCCATTGCAGCAATGCTAGCCCCATTGCTTTTTAAAAATTACGTGTCATTAGTTTATTGACAAGTAGTACCCTGTACCAAGTGTTCCAGCATTAGAGGGAGCTTTTAACATTATGCCCATTGAGTCACCTTTTCATCGTTATTTGTGTTTAATGAATCTAATTTAAAAGAAATGAATGGCTGAAGTAGTCGCGAAGGTGCATTTTTCAGAAAATGGCATTTATATTTTTGCTTGTCAAATATTTTAGCTATTCCTTTTATTATCTGCATTTGTCAACCAGACTGATTGAAGCCAAGACAAATTTTAATCTTTTGCTATTTAACAATAAATAGATTTCATTGCATTGATATTGGAGTATTTGAAATGAAATGAAATATATATTTTCTAAGTAATTTGGCTGCTCTCTCTCCATCTGACTCTGGTAAATTCAACTTCCACATGCACAAAGTTCATGAGAGTGAATCAATTGCATGTCACACACCTTATTTCCCTTTCTGTTAACATCGATGTACCACTTGCTACGAGCAGCTCTTTGCTTGCCTGCAGTTTGGTTCTGGTTTCTCCAAAAGCTCAGATTTCAAATTCCTGTGTGTGTGGATTGTCCTGTGATTCGAGGCTGAGTACATTGGGCTTTATTCTCTGGAGTTTAGAAGAATGAGAGGCGGTCTCATTGAAACCTACAAAATTCTGCAGGGTGGACGCTGAGGGATTGTTTCCGCCGGCCCGGGAATCTAAAACACGGGGGCTTGGGAGGTCTCGGGAGAAGAGGCCGATCATTTGGGACAGAGAGGAGGTGACATTACCAAGTGTGAATTTTTAGGAATTCTCTACCTTAGAGGATTGTGGATGCTCACTTGTTGAGGCTGGGATGGGCAGATTTTTGATCACTTGAAGAATTGAGGGATATGGGGAGTGGACAGGAAAATGGAGTTAAACCCAAGATCAGCCATGATCAAATTGAATGGTGGAGCAGGCTCAAGGGGATGTTCGGCCTACTTCTGCTTCTATCGTCTTGTGTGACCGCATGAGGGAGCTTGATTGTTGACAAAAGACTATCTGGTTATGAGTGAAGGAATCCCATTGGGACAACCTGAAAAATCATGGCAGCGTTTTGTATTAAATTCATCTGCAAAGCAGACATACCCCTCATTAAAAATAGAGGGGAAACAAACTGTATATCTTATGACATACCAGACCTTGGTGCTGCAATTAAGCTTTCTATCCAATACAAATAGTGTAAAACTAAGTTTCTAGAACATAGCTCATAGCATTGGTCTTCTAAAACTAAAATGTATCAAACCAACCATTGAAATAAAATTACCTGGATTCTACAGTAGGGTTATTCAAGTGGGTTTTGTTTTTGTTTTGATAGGCACATGAAACCTTTTATAGATACAAGCAATGTGGGGCAGGGCAGTCCTTGGTGAGTGACGTGAGCTGTTGTATGTGATATGTGAAAACACCAGTTGACTTTTCTTTTTGAATGCTTTTTATAAACTTACAACCTTGTGGTGAATCTTCCAGGGACCGTCTTGAACAACTCGAGCGTCAGAGGGAACGGGAGAGGAGAATGAGGGAGAGGGAACAAATGCAAGAACGGGAAAGGCGTAAAGAACGAGATATCAGGAGGGAAGGTATTTATGCTGCTTAAGAATTCCATAATTTTTCAAATCCAACGTACAATTTGTTCTGTCAATTTTTAGAAACCGGTTATTTTATTCCAATAAAGATACTTCTGTCTACACATAACTACCTAAACCATATTTATCAGGCTTGTCCAACCTGTTGCCCAGACAGCCCGTGAAACTTGAAGATTCTGCAAGTTCCTGTTCCTCCAAACACATGCCATTTCTCTCGTGCTTGCTGAGCCTTTCAGCAGCAAATATGGTAGAGAACCAGTCTCTGACTGGAGGAGCAGCTTCCTTCAATCTGAGGCTGAAGAAATGGCACGACAGCATCAGTGAATCTGTTGGGGAGGGAAAGTTTCTGGAGGGGGGGCAGACACTGCCGAGCATCGAGTGTTTGCTGGTGTGGGTAGGTGAGAGTGGCTACTGGTGAGCAGTGGAGTGACAGCAGGGGGCGGGGAGGTGGTGGGTGTAGGGAGGGAGTGTAAGTGGCTGCAGTTGTGGTGAGCGAGTGCCTGACTCACACGCAGTCTCAAGGCTCTCACTCATTCTCACCCCCACACACCAACATATTCACACCAGCTCACACAGTGGGTGAGGGGAGTTGAGTAAACACCCTGAACCTGGTAGTGAGCCGGAGAAACACAATTTGACCCTCTTGCAAACAGTCATCTTTATAAACTACTTTTTTTTAAGTTATCAATTTATTGCCCTGACTTATTTTTTCTCAGGAGGCTCTTTCTTGTCCTCCGACCTCATTGAAATTCATGTTTAATACTGTGCCAACTTTACCTTTCCAAAATTTGCTCATTGTCCCTTTGAGTGAGAAAATAATTTAAATGTTGCCCCTCGAAGGAAAGGTTTGGACAATATGACGAGGTATTAAAAAAGCAGAATAATTATACTCCAGACTGTTCAGTGTGCCAGCCTTCACATTCTTCTCAAATCCCAAATACTTGTGACTCCAAAACGTCGCCTGCCCACTCCCAGTTCACTGCCATAGAAGCCCTTAGGGATGTATCTCTGACCTTCAGGCTGGATTACTGCAACCACCACCAGGATTTTTACATTAGGATGCTGTATGCAAAAGTTTGATTTTGAATGAGTGTTCTGATTTGAGACTGGGATGTGGGCTTCGCTGGCTGGGCCAGCATTTATTGCCCATCCCTAATTTCCCTTGAACTGAGAGGTTTGCTTGGCCACTTCAGTGGGCTGTACGAGTCAACTGCATTTAGAACATAGAAAAATACAGCACAGAACAGGCCCTTCGGCCCGCGATGTTGTGCCGAACCTTTGTCCTAGATTAATCATAGATTATCATAGAATTTACAGTGCAGAAGGAGGCCATTCGGCCCATCGAGCCTGCACCGGCTCCTGGAAAGAGCACCCTACCCAAAGTCAACACCTCCACCCTATCCCCACAACCCAGCAACCCCACCCAACACTAAGGGCAATTTTGGACACTGTTGTGCGTCTGGAGTTACGTGTAGGCCAGGCCGGGTAAGGACGGCAGATTTCCGTCCCTAAAGGATGTTAGTGAACCAGATGGGTTTTTACAAGTCGTTGACAGCTGTCATGGCCGCCATTACTGAGACTGCTTTATATTCCGGATTTATTAACTAAATCTGAATTCCACCAGTTGCCGTGGTGGGATTTGAACCCGGGTCACTACTTGGGCATGTTTTTCTGTACTGCTGCAACATGAGTGCTATGGGACAGGTGACCATGGACAAGTTGGGGACTATGTAGCTGAGAAACCGTTGTGAAACCCAGCAGGTATTCACTGTGAAATGCAGACAGAAATTAAGGATCTTTTATTTCACCAAAAGTGTTTCTCAATGGGGGTGGCATGTGACGTAGTGGTTAGCACTGGAAGTGCGGCACTGAGGACCCGGGTTCGAATCCCGGCCGCCCTGGGTCACTGTCCGTGTGGAGTTTGTACATTCTCCCCGTGTCAGCGTGGGTTTCACCCCCATAACCCAAAGATGTGCAAGGTAGGTGGATTGGCCACGCTAAATTGCCCCTTAATTGGAAAAAAATAATTGGGTACTCTAAACTTTTTTTGGGGGAAAAAGAGTTTGTCAATGATTCAGTAGTGATTGATGCATTGTTCAGTTTGAGCGGTTTAAAACTTAGAATGTAACATGTTTGATCTGGTTTAACATTCCAACTGCGTCTTTATCGATCAAGAAATAAGAACTGTTCATCCATCTTCCAGCTGCAACTGCTGTAGAATATGGGGTTAAGACCTAGACAAAACACAGGATGCAGCTGCCACTTAACACCGTGGAAGAGTGTGCAGTGACACGCATAGCATTTAAAGCTGCCCTTTTCTGAAATGTAGCCTTTTAACTGTTTTAATGCTTGGCCATTTTGTTGAATTGGATTTGACTTTTTTTCCTGTTCCTTCAGCCATGATGCACCACAGAGGATCGAAGGTGGGATACGGTGAAAAGTTAAAACCACACCACAGAAGTCATAGCCCAATGTGGTGCCACACAGAGAGGATTGAAGTTGGGGTTGGAAGAAAAATTGGTATGGTCATCAAATGATTAATTTAACACTGAGGATAAATCTCAAATGACACGTTTTACATAGGAACATAGGACCAAGAGTAGGACATTAAGTCTGTCTTAACCTGCTTTGCCATTCAATTAGGTCAGGCCTGTCCAACATTTTTGCTCAAGGGCCACATTTCGATGTTTTTCTCATTCGGGTCGATAAGCATATTTCAGAAAGGTGAGATTTGGCACAACAACATACTGAATTTTGAAAAGTTTTGAGGGTTTAAGGAAATTGCTGAACAAACATAACTCAATGTCAGAGCAATGAACTGTTGAGTTTAAAAATAAGAGTAAGCAATAAAAACGACCAGAATGTTAGAGGGTTGGTGTATGTGGGTGAGGGTGTGTGGCGGTGAGAGTGAGTGAGAAAAGTGAGACTGGCCGTAAGGCAGACTCTCACTCACTCACTCCATCACTCGTTCCCACACCCACCCACGGACATGGTCACTCAGTTACTCCCAGAGACACAGTCACTCCTTGCGTGCATGCACACACACACCCATTCAGTCGATCAATCCCACCCACCACACTTGACCTGTCCATGCCTCCTGGGAGCCTTCTTGAATCCTCATCACAACTTGAGTTTCCTAGTTTAGTGTACTCAGCAAAGTTGGGAATGGTCCCCATATCCAAATTGTTTATATAGATTGTGTACCGCTGTGGTCCCAGCACTGATCCTTGTGGTGTTCCACTACTAACAGCCTGCCATCGTTGATGGGATGTGGGCATCGTTGGGCTGGGCCAGCATTTGTTGCCCTTGAATTGAGTGGTTTGCTCGGCCCTTTCAGAGGGCATTTGAGAGTCAAACACATTGCTGTGGTTCTGGAGTCACATATAGGCCAGACCAGCTAAGGAGGGCAGATTTCCTTCCCTAAAGGACATTAGTGAACCAGATGTTTTTTTTTACGACAATCGACAGTGGTTTCATGGTCATCATTGGACGTTTAATTCCAGATTTTTATTGAATTGAAATTTCACCATCTGCCATGGTGGAATTCGAAACCGGATTCCCAGAGAATTACCCCGCGTCTCTGGATCACTAGACCAGTGACAATACTGCCTCCCCGTGATCTATTTATTCCTACTCTCTGCTCTCTTGTCTGATAACTAATTCTCAATTCATACTAACAGGTTGAGTATCCCTTATTCAAAATTCGAAAGGCTCTTAAATCCGCACTTTTTTCTCAGCCCCGAAATCATGTTTCTGGTATAAAAAAGACATGGGGCGGGATTCTCTGACCCCCCGCCGGGTTGGAGAATCGCCGGGCGCTGGCGTGAATCCCGCCCCCACCGTGTCCCGAAGTCTCCGCCACCAGAGATTAGGTGGGGGCGGGAATCGCGCCGTTCGGCGGGGGCGGGAAACGCGCCGGCCGGCCCACCCCCGACGATTCTCGGGCCCGCGATGGGCCGAAGTCCCGCTGCTGGAATGCCTATCCCGCCAGCGTGGATTAAACCACCTTTTGAACGGCGGGACAAGGCGCGGGCAGGCTCCGGGGTCCTGGGGGGGGGGGGGGGGGGGAGCGCGGGGTGATCTGGCCCAGGGGGGTGCCCCCATGGTGGCCTGGCTTGCCATGGGGGCCCACCGATCCGCGGGCGGGCTTGTGCCATGGGGGCACTCTTTTCCTTCCGCCTTCGCCTTGGTCTTCACTATGGCAGAGGCGGAAGAGACCCCCTCCCCTGCGCATGCGCTGGGATGACATCAGCAGCCGCTGACGCGCCCACGCATGTGCCGACCCGCGTCGCCCGGCGAAGACCTTACGGCCCCGGCTGGCGTGACGCCAAAGGCCTTTCCCGCTAGCCGGTGGAGCGGAAACCACTCCGGCGCGGGCCTAGCCCCTCAAGGTGATGGCTTGGCCCTCCGCACCTTTGGGGCGGCCCGACGCCGGAGTCGTTCCCGCCACTCCATTACGCCGGAACCCCCCCGCCCCGCCGGGTAGGGGAGAATCCCGCCCATGGTGTTCACCTGAGATCTGCTAGCTATGCAGCATTTCACAACCATACCTATAGACGTATTCCAAAATTCGAAAAATTCCGGAATCCAAGATGCCCTCGGCACCAAGCATTTTGAATAAGGGATGCTCAACCTGCATATATTCCCTCCAATTCCATGCGCTTTGATTTTATTTACTAACCTCTTGATTGTGTGGGACCTCATCATTCTGAAAATCCAAACCACCCATTCTCCATGTTGCCTGAACAATATGGATAATTCTGTCCAAATCTGGTGTACTGGCTTGACCACAATGACAGTGACTTGACAGCAGAAATGAAGCCTGAAAGACCTGTGACACAGACTGGTGGGGTATTCCTCATTGAGTTGTTGAATCATGCTGTGGATCTTGCTTCTACCGCACACTGTGTAGCATTGATGCATACTTGAATATTTTAAATAGTATTTTATCTGTTTCTGATGGAAGATTTGTTTTGTGCAATCATGTCGATTATAAATTGAGAAGTAGAACATGGGAAAGTTTAAAATGGAGCCAGTCTCCAGCTTTGATCAAGATGGGGTGAAATTATGACAAGGCTGCTCCATGCCATCTTTACAAGAAAAGTCACAGCTGATAAATATTCAAAGTACACCTCTGCCTATTAAAATTAACAATTCCAGTTACACCATAAGAATTTAAATGACTTCACGTTCCTCGTCTGCTATTAAAGCTAATATTTTATACACACCGGAGTTCCATGTAGTCTTGATTTTTATGAATATAACAATCCAGCATCCAGTTATAAACTCATGAAAAGGTTGGGAAAATTAAGGCTTGTCAAGCCTGTTTCATTCAATGAGCTCTGCAATATCCTCTAATTCGTCGCTAACGACACTAATTCCAGGGAACGGTAAAATAATAAAAATCTTTATTAGTGTATGCTTAAATTAACAATGCAATGAAGTTACTGTGAAAATCCCCTAGTCGCCACACTCTGGCACCTGTTCGGTACAGAGGGAGAATTCTGAATGTCCAAAATACCTAACAGCACGTCTTTCGGGACTTGTGGGAGGAAACCGGAGCACCCGGAGGAAACCCACGTAGACACGGGGAGAACGTGCAAACTCCGCACAGACAGCGACCCAAGCCGGAAATCAAACCCGGGTCCCAGGCACTGTGGAGCAACAGTGCTAACCACTACACTGAATTCAGGGGGCAATCTTCTGGGACATTCCTCTCTGATTCCTTAAGACAGATCAAGATCCCCCATATTACAGTTGCCTGGGATTCATCAACTTGCCTAAAACAACTGAAATGAATTCAAGAAGCTGATAGTAATTCAAAGTGGCGGGCTCGTGGGGGGTGGAATTGGAAAATAGTGGTGAGCAGAAGAACAAGGGGCAATGTAGTGAAGAGAAAAAGGATGGTTAGAAATCAATAGTGACAAGAAGAGAGACAGAGAAAAGGAAACAAAAAGGGAGATGACATTTTCCAGTGGTGAGCTAATGAATGATACGACTAGCAATTCCTTTTGTAAATCTTTCTGTTCTGTTTGTGTTTCTGTGCAGTGATGGAGGAGAGGTATGAAGAAAAAGACCCACTGTCTGATTTGCAGGACATAAGTGACAGTGAAAGAAAGACAACATCTGGTGAATCTTCCTCAGGTATTAGCGATATTCTGGCCTTCCTAATACTAAGGTACAATTAGGTTGTAAATACTTTAATAAAAGGGTTCTACCTGAATCACATGGCTCCAGACCTCATTGCACCCATGGTATAACCATGAACAAAACATCTGAATTCAAGAGGTGAGGTGCGTGTGACTGCCCTTGACATCTAGGCAACATTTGACTGAGCGTGGCATCAAGGAGCTAAATTGAAGTCTCTGAGAATTGGAAGGATATCCATCTACTGGTACAAAAATACCTATCACAGAAATAGATGCTTGAAATTGTTGGGATTTCAGTCATCTCAGTCGCAGGACATCACTGCAAGAGTTCCTCAGGGTAGATATCCTAGGCCCAACCATCTTCAGCTGTTCCACTGTCAGAAGTGTGGATATTAGCTGATGATTTTCACACTGCTTGACTCCCGGCTTCTCGGATAATCAAACAATCTGTACTCGTGCAGCAAGCCCTGGACAACTTTCAAGCTTGGGCTGATTAACGACAGAATAATGTTTATGCCACGCAAGTGCCAGGCAAAGACCATCTTCAACAAGAGAGTGTCTAACCATCTCCCCGTAACATTCAACGGCATTATCATCACTGAATCTGAATCTCCCCACTCCTCCACCATAAACATTCTGGGGGTTGCCATGACCAAAAACTGATCTGCACCAGACATATTAATACTGTGACTACAGGAGCAGGTCAGATGCTGGAATTCTGTGTCTGAGCAACTCTCCTCCTAATGAACATACAAAATAGCAGGAGTAGACCATTCAGCCCCTCTAGACTTCTCCATTTAACGAGATCACGGCTGATCATCTACCTAAATACCATTTTCCTACACTAGCCCTATAGCCCTTGATGTCTTTAACATCTAGAAAGGGCAGCACGGTGGTGCAGTGGTTAGCACTGCTGCCTCACGGTGCCGAGATCCCAGGTTCAATCCCGGCTCTGGGTCACTGTCTGTAGAGTTTGCACATTCTCCCCATGGTGTGGGTTCTGCCCCCACAACCCAAAAAAGATGTGCAGGGTAGGTGAATTGGCCATGCTAAAATTGCCCCTTAATTGGAAAAAAAATGAATTGGGTACTCTACATTTTTTTTTTTGGGGGGGGGGCGGGATTTAGAAAGAAATCTATCAATCTTTTGGCTCTCCAGTCTTTCCGCCATCTACAATAGACAAGTCAGGAGTGTGATGGGATGCTCTCCGCTTGCATGAGTGAGTGCAGCTCCAACAACACTCTGGAAGCTGAACACCATCCAACACAAAAGTAGCCTGCTTGCTTGGCGCCCCATCAATCACCTTCAAAAATCCACTCCCTCCACCACTGGTTCTCCATGGCAGCAGCATTCTATACCGTCAGCATCTCGCCGGGGCTTCTTCCACAGTGTATTCCACACCCGCAGCTTCTACCACCTAGAAGAACAGACTTGGAAGCTAAACAGGGACACAGCCATTTGCAAGTTCCTCTTCTTCACAGCTTGCTGACTTAGAAATCTATCGTGCTTCCTTCATTCTTGATGGATTGAAATCCTGGAGCACCCCACCTAACAGCAGAGTGCAAGTATGTACAAGGGCCGCAGAGGTTCTAGAACACAACTTTTTTTTAAATTTAGAGTATCCAATTCATTTTTTCCAATTAAGGGGCAATTTTAGCATGGCCAATCCACCTACACTGCACATCTATTTTGTGTTGTGGGGGCAAAACCCATGCAAACACAGGGAGAATGTGCAAATTCCACACGGACAGTGACCCAGAGCCGTCTAGAACACAACTCTGCATCATCACTGGACAGTGGGTTTGGCCAATTAATATTGTCTGTGCCCAAATCCCATGAACAAATAAAACCAACATCTTACAATGGCAAACAGTGATGTATTCATCTGTCACGTAGTTTTGCCATGCTAATATATTGCATCTTCGAGCTCATCTGGAAAAGGCTGTGTGGTATTGTTATTGAATCTGATACCAAACATGCAGCAAGGTTTATATTGGAATGCCGTCCATAAACTCAGGAACATAATGTGAGACACAGGCATGTGATGTTGAAATGAAAAATGAAAATCGCTTATTGTCACAAGTAGGCTCCAAATTAAGTTACTGTGAAAAGCCCCTAGTCGCCACATTCCGGCACCTGTTTGGGGAGGCTGGTACGGGAATTGAACCGTGCTGCTGGCCTGCCTTGGTCTGCTTTCAAAGCCAGCGATTTACCCTGTGCTAAACAGCCCCTGGTTGCTCTTGTTTACCATTTTTCCCTAGAATGGATGTGAAGAATGAAACCTAATAATAACAATCTTTATTAGTGTCACAAGTGGGCTTACAGTAACACTGCAATTAAGTTACTATGAAAATCCCCTAGTCGCCACACTCGGGCCTCTTCGGGTACTTGTGGGAGGAAACCGGAGCACCTGGAGGAAACCCACGCAGACACGGGGAGAACGTGCAGACTCTGCACAGACAGCGTTCCTGGCACGGGAAGCATCTTGCATCCACTGCATCCATTTGGCGACTAGGGGCTTTTCACAGTAACTTAATTAAAGCCTACTTGTAACAATAAGCGATTATTATTGTTAAAATTGTACTTGCAGCATTTCAACAGTGGAAAGCAATAAGGAAGGATAAATAAATAGATAAAGAAGGATAAATCCTAGGTGGATAAATCCTCTTCCGCTTCTCTGCAAGTTTTTTTGAGTTACAGAACCTTTCAACTGGGGAGTAATGCATGATGTGATTAATCTAAATGGAGAAGTCAAAATAAGTTTGAACATCAGGAATAATTTTCACCCCAGGAAATTGTTGCAATCACTTATTTTAACCATGAATATAAATTTATTTTAGTTGCTACACTGCTGAGCTCAGTGTGTCATCCAAACCTGTTTTCCCACCATTCTGTCAGAATTGAATCCTAATCTCCTTCAGTGGCTGTGCTGTGCAGAAGGATGCACAGAGTATACTTAAGCAGAGTACTTTTTATTATGTAATTATCTAAAACTGTTGCTTTTAAAAAGAGCTCTTTATTGTGGCATCTCCTTTATGTCCTACTGTTCTGTCTATGTTCCTGAATTTCTTTAATAGGGTCTGCAACTGCCTCTGAGGAAGAAAGCAGCAGCGAGGGATCGGAAGAGTCTCCTACTGCATCTGAGGGTGAATCTGAACAATCCATTGGTGAGAATTAAATTATTTTTCTCAAATCCTGGTCCACGACCTTTCGAACCAATAGAACAGCTGAACCTCGGTAATGAACAGCTGTGTGTGGATACAAAGTCCCCTCCTCTCCAAGTGGCGACGTGTATCCAGATACAAAACAAACAACTCCTCTGTCCTTAACTGTTCCAAATAGAGAAACCCAGAATGAGCAGCTTAGAATCTTGGGTGGAGTAAATAGTTGAAGGATTTAGATTTGAGCAGCCTTTTTGTTGAAGTGTTTGTCTTTCTCTGAATTAGGGGAGATTAGTGACGAGGAGGATCCGAGTGATGAAGAAAGGCAGAATGGAAATCATATCCAAATAGGTAAATGCTGCTTCAACATCGTTTCCAGTGCAGAGCCTCATTTGTAATTTATGTTTATATCGGTTATTTGTATTTCCTGATACTGAACTTGTTAGTTACAGAGTCAAAGTTTGATCATGATTCAGAAGAGAGTGTGGAGGAGGATGAGGAGGAGATAGAGGACGAGGAAAGTCCAATCTCCAACACTCCCACTGAGGGAGAGTATGTTCCTGATTCCCCGCCTGTTTCACCCGTTGAGTTGAAGAAGGAGCTGCCACAGTATTTACCCGCTCTTCAGGTACATAACCAGAATCTTTGTGAGAATTTTGGACAAACCTTCTAAAATTCTGAGTGGAATTGCACACTAAGGGTACTCTGCCGTTTCTCCAAACAAAAAGCAAAATGATTAAAATATCAAAGTGCACAGCAATCTTGCAACAAAGGAATTTTAGTACAGAACTCCGAGAAGTAGGACGGCACGGTGGCGCAGTGGTTAGCACTGCTGCCTCACGACGCTGAGGACCCGGGTTCGATCCCGGCCCTGGGTCACTGTCTGTGTGGAGTTTGCGCATTCTTCCCGTGTCTGCGTGGGTCTCACCCCCACAACGCAAAGATGTGCACGTTAGGTGGATTGGCCGCGCTAAAATTGCCCCTTAATTTGAAGAAAGAATTGGATACTCTTAAATTTTGAAGAAAAAAGAACTCCGAGAAGTAACCCAAATATTTCATGGACCTTGCAGATTCAATGGAACAATGTCATTGCACTAAATATAGCCTGGTCCAGCATGAGGAGGTTCAGAAAGGATGGAAAAATCATGTTGACACCAGATCTAAACCTTTTTAATTTGCAATTTTCCTTGGCTCATAAAGGATATGCTGACAATATTGATGCATGCTTCCAACATTGATCGGCTGCAGGAGTGCTTTTTAATTCTTGCTCAGATTCTCATGTAATTTTTCTTGCCCCACCTCAAGATGTGTTATTTCCTCCAAATATGATTGTCTGTCCTGTTTATGCATTGGGGAGTGTCAGTGACCAGGTCCCTCTTACTATGCAATGAGCCCAATACTCTCTCAAAATAAAAATATAATATAATATTAATCTTTATTGTCACAAGTAGGCTTACATTAACACCGCAATGAAGTTACTGTGCAAAGCCCCTAGTCGCCACATTCCAGCACCTGTTCGGGTACACAGAGGGAGAATTTAGAATGTCCAATTTGCCTAACAAGCACGTCTTTCGGGACTTGTTGGAGGAAAGCGGAGCACCCGGAGGAAGCCCATGCAGACACCTGAAGAACGTGCAGACTCCGCACAGACAGTGACCCAAGCCGGGAATCGAAACTGGTACCCTGACGCTGTGAAGTAACAGTGCTACCGTGCCACCCTATGTATTTATGCAACACACCTCATGTGAAATGTGCGAAAGCAGCACCCATCCATACTGTTGTAATTAATTATAATTTGACTTTGTTTTAAGGGTTGCCGCAGTGTAGAAGAATTTCAGTGTCTTAACAGAATTGAAGAAGGAACATATGGTGTGGTTTATAGAGCTAAAGACAAAAAGACAGGTGAGTAATCATTTCAACATTGCAGGAAACTAGCGACCTGCAGCCCAAACCATATTCTTCCTCCAATGTCAGACACTTCAATATTTAGTTCAGTTTAATGTATTGCACAACCTGAAATGTGAAAAAGCCAGCAGTGGCAGCTGTAGGTTCTGGATTACTTGAAGATAAAAGAAAAATAACCTTTATTGTCACAAGTAGGCTTACATTAACACTGCAATGAAGTTACTGTGAAAAGCCCCTAGTCGCCACATTCCGGCGCCTGTTCGGGTACACAGAGGGAGAATTCCGAATTCTCAGCTGGAACGGGAATTGAACCCGCGCTGCTGGCCGTTTTCTGCATCGCAAACCAGCTGTCTAGCCCACTGAGCTAAACCAGCCCTGCCTCCTGTTAGGGTGGAAATCAATCTCTCCACCCTGTGCCCTGGCGTGGCGGGAGGACCTGCTGGAATTCCTGACGCTTGAAAAGGTCAAATTTGAACTGAGGGGAAGGATGGAGGGGTTCTACAAATCATGGGCATTAGTCATTATGCACTTTCGAGAACTGGATCATATCGAACATTAGAGGGGGGGCTGGGAGCATTGGGGGAGAGGGACTGTATGTGTTAATGGTGACTATGGGTGATTCCTGATTCTTTTTTGTCATTTGTTTATGTTAACATGCGGGCTGGTGTCTGGAGTTTGGTGGGAGGATGGGATCGTTGTTATTGATATGGGGATTGACATTACATTCGTTACTGATTATTGTTTATTGTTGGGTGTAAATTTGGGAGAAAATGTGAAAAAGGAGAATAAAAAATATTTATTTTTTTAAAAACCCAGCCCTGATGTTCATCATGTTAATGTACAGGCCATCAGAGTACTCTGACTAGAGCTGGTGATGCGGTACTCTCATATTTAGTATGGAATGTTTTTAAATTCATTAATAGAATGCGGACTTCACCATTTAGTTTACATCTCTAGTTGTCCTGAGAAGGTGAGGATTTTTGTTCTTTGTAGAAATCTGATGCTAGGTCACTTCATTAACATTAAAGCACATTGGTTGGGACTGGAGCCATATGAGGCCAGACTGGGCAAGGACAACAAAGCTCCTTCCTCCATGAAGATTATTTTAAAATATTATTAGGATGTGAGCATCACTAGCAATGTCAGCATTTATTGCCTGTCCCTAATTGCTCTTCAACATCCAGAGGACATTTAAGAGTCAACTACATTGCTATGGGTCTCGATCCACACTTAGGCCAGGCCGGGTAACCACAGCAGATTTCCTTCCTTAATGAACCAGATGGGTTTTTATGACAATAGATAATGGCTTTATGGCCATGATTACTCGAGCTGGTGGTGGGTGTCCACCTACACTGGCTCGTTTAGGGGCTGTTTAGCACAAGGCTAAATCGCTGGCTTTGAAAGCAGACCAAGGCAGGCCAGCAGCACGGTACAATTGCTGTACCAGCCTCCCCGAACAGGCGCTGGAATGTGGCGACTAGGGGCTTTTCACAGTAACTTCATTTGGAGCCTACTTGTGACGATAAGCAATTTTCTTTCTTTTTTTTTCATCTTCTTTGGTCATTTTAGGGGGCGATTAAGAGTCAACCGCATTGTGCCCTGGTCTGCAGTCACTTATAGGCCAGGCTCAGGGCTTTAGTGAAGCACATCTGGTAGTTCCATGATCACTATTAATGAGACCAGCATTTTATTCCAATTTTTTATTAATTAATTGAATTTACATTCCTCCAGATCCGTGGTGGAATTTAAACATGTGTTTTCAAATCATCAACCCAGGCCTCTGGATTGTCCGTGAAGTAACCACGACGATATGCAACCTCCCTGATGATCATTGAATCAGTTGGGTTTTTGCAGAAATCTGACAGCTGCTCAGCCACTTTTACTGCTGCCAGATTTCTGCTTTCAGATTTTAAAAACTGAATTAAATTTCTCTAACTACTATGATGGAATTTGAGCTTGTGTGTTCTGGTTATTAGTCCAGTAATATAACTACACTGTCGCCCCCATGGACATGGGCTAAGTTGTTGAAACCTTTAGGCAGGATTTAACTGTGGTTTCAATATATTTAAAGCTGCAGAAAGAGAGTTGAACTGTCAGACAGAAATGTGCACAACGAGATTCATTTCTTCTGATGATTCAGCCTTTCCCTCTATTTTGGAGCATCTTGCATTATGTTTTGTGCATTTTTGCATTTATAGGTAGCTTCTGATGAAAGGACCATCGTGGGCATCACTGTAGAGTAAATAAATCAAAGCAGCAGTATAGCGGAAGCACTGGGGAGATTTAGACTGATGCCATTGAGCACAGGGTGTCACTGCAGCAATTAATGAAGAATAACTTATTGCCACTTGGATTGAGCCTGACGGCTGACAGGCTGAGTCTGAGCGAGTGCTTCTTTTGTACATGTGGATTCTAGCAACAGCCCCTGCCTTTACTGAAAAGCTAAGACTGTAACATTTCCATTTCTCTGTAACGGGCAACAATCAGGCATTAGCACAACTGACAATCTGTTGTTCTGAATGTTTCACAAGGTGATAACCAAAATGATCACCTTGACTGTCATTCTCAAAAAAGGAACCGCACAATTCAAAAACAAATGGAGTGAGCTTTCTTTTAAGTTTTTGTTGGTGAAAGATAAGAACTCGGTCAATTTCCGGCCTTGTCTGATCCTTGCATACCAGCCTTCTGGCTGTTTGTAGAATTCCAAATGTGCCTTTGTAAATGGCCCATACATGCAAATGATGCCTCTATAATCCCGGAATCATGAAAATGTTAGTCGATGCGATCTTAGTATTAATTTGTTTAGTATGGGAATTTTGTTCGTTTCAGATGAAATAGTGGCTTTGAAACGATTAAAAATGGAAAAGGAGAAGGAAGGATTTCCGATTACGTCCCTGCGGGAAATCAACACCATATTGAAAGCACAGCACCCAAACATTGTCACTGTTAGAGTAAGTAAACAATTAAATGTGCGTGGGAGAGATGTGAGTATACCCCGGTAATTAGCTGGTGGTGCGTTAAATTTAGTTTACACAGGAATATTTCAGCAAAGGTTGCACATTTTTCTCTTTCCGTTTGATAGAATCTCTACAGTGCAGAAGGTCATTCAGCCCATCAAATCTGCACCAACCCTCCGAAAGAGCACCCTTACCTAGACCCAGTCCCCCACCCTATCCCCGTAACCCTACCCAACCTGTACATCCCTGGACACGGGCAATTTTATCATAGCTAATCCACCTAACCTGCACATCTTTGGACTGCGGGAGGAAACCGGAGCACCCGGAGGAAACCCACGCACACACGGGAAGAGGGTACAAACTCCACACAGTCACCCAAGGCCAGAATTGAACCCGGTTCCCTGCTGCTGTGAAGTAGCAGTGCTAACCACTGTGCCGCCCTTGATGAATTGAGTGTGAGGTGTTATATTTGATAACACTGGTTAAATGTGTATTATCCACTGGAATACAGTTGTGTGTGTGAGCAGTTGTGTGTGAGGGGGCTGTGGAGGGGGAATACAATTAAACTCTTGTCAATTGAAAGGATTATAGATTATACCTAAAATTATGTTTTGTGAGATTAAATGTTAAATGTTGCTGTTGATGTGCTCTCCCATGTGCGGTGAGTGTGCTGTACCAGTGAGGAAATATTGTACATTGTGGTGAGTACACTGTACCAGTGAGAGGTAATATTGTATATGAAATTAGATATTTATTGAATCTTCTTTTATTTTTTCAGGAAATTGTAGTGGGAAGCAACATGGATAAGATATATATAGTTATGAACTACGTTGAGCATGACCTCAAGAGTTTAATGGAAACCATGAAACAACCATTCTTACCAGGTACAGTAATCTGTGATCAATACAAAATCAGAAATCTTCCACATTAAAACTATCAATGCTAATGCATTTGGAAACTGCTGTTTTTCTGCTTAATATTTCTGCTTTACAGCCAAGCATTCAACTTCAAGGATTGAAAATCTTACTCCAGATTTATATGTCCAGAATTATTTCCGTTTTAAATTCTAACAGCAAACATATACCTTAGCTTCATTGAAACCTCTCAGTATCTAGGTTAGAACTCTCAGATCGACTGACTTCTCGGCTTCTCAATCTGGCATTCTGTTTAATGTGTCTGTGATTATAATGAAGGTATACTAGATTCCGAGCACCATGTATACTGGTATATAAGATTGCTCCTATTTGGTTTTCAAAGTAGGAGGTTCATCTTGTATGTGGCTATAGTTTGATGTGTGGCTGGCAGTCACACTGCTCAGCTCTTGTGCAAGTTGAGTACTGTACTTGACAACATAATTAAGATATTGTCAACAAAAGTTGCAGTTGACAAGGACTCGACTGCTTCCAGAGCCAAACACAAAATGAACTCAAGTCGCGACATCGCAGGTTAAAGTACCAAATTTCCACTTCCCCCTTCTCGCAAGATAAATTTCCCACTTGATGAGAAGTCACCTCATTATCACTGAGAGTTGCAGGGATCAGTAAATGTTCTTGTAACGTTCACTGATTATTCAGTACACTGTTTACAGTCACCAGCATGGAGTTGGAATCAAATTATCCTCATTTTTTAATTCTTCCAGCCTAATGAATTCTAAGCAAGGATAACAAAGTCTGATAATATCCCAAACACGGCTGTATTTTGGAGAGTGTTTTGCGAGGAGTTTGAGGATTAAGATCCACAGTAATGCTGTAATTTCGATCAGTTTAAATTCCCCCCCCCTCCCCCTTTTTTGCTGTGACTTGTGCATTTGAGACGTTTCATTAATAAGTATTTGTGATGATCATTCTTTTTAATAGGAAATACATTTTGAATGTCAGCACAATTGCCATACCAGTCCAGTACTATGTTTGATATTGTGATGAGGACCCAGCTGTCAATAGCTGCACATCTTTCACCACAACACACGCCTCCGGTGCACTCATTTTGAATTTATAGACTGTAAAGTAATTACTGAATCTTGATAGTTGAATGCATTTTAGGAATGTGGGCTTTTATCAGCCAGTCAGATTGTTAGCATTAAATATTGCATCTGCAAATGTGCTTTTAATATTAGCATGCAGTATGTAACTTGGCCACTCTGTGGAACCAAACTTCAGATTTTCAATCAGCCCCATGGAACTATTTTTGTCCTTAAAGTTGCTCACCAGCATGCTTTGTGCGAATAATTAATTCTTGGAATGTGGGTAACAATGTCAGTGTATTTTCCTTCCAACCCTAAATATGGGACTACAGGCCAGTCAGATGCGTCAGTCTGGGTGGGGGTAGCATGAAGGATGTTAGTGGATTTCTGTTGCCACCAGCAACTTTCATTACCATTTTTGGTGCTAGCCTACATATTGCTAGATTTATTACCTTAATTTTCATAACTTGTTTGAAGAGAGCTCTGGCTCATCAACATCAGAACAGAGCACAGCAACAAGAGTGGAATGAAGGGAGGTTGTGGAGCAATAAACCTGGCATTGTACAGAAGCAAATTCCGGCTGTGCACAATGTTGCCAAAGGAGCCCTGTGCAAGTGAGGAAAACTGAAGGCTAAAGGGTCGAGGCTTGGAACAGAACCATTGTGATTGTGCAACGGGAAATTATTACAGGATGTTTGGCTATAATGGATAAGTTGGGCTGTGATAGTGATAATACGTTACCACAGAGGATGGGAGTTGGTCAGTGGTCATATCAGTTGCAGAAAGGTTGAGGAGGGAAAACACACATTGCAGTATTGCTGACTTGGACTGGGGTGTAGGCGATGGAGCCACTTAGATTTGAAAACTCACCAATCTTTAAAATCCGTTTCCAGGGGAAGTTAAAACACTTATGATACAACTTCTAAAAGGTGTTCGACATCTTCATGATAACTGGATTTTGCACCGAGACTTAAAGACATCTAATCTCCTCCTCAGCCATTCGGGAATCCTTAAGGTCAGTCCTGTTGGAGTGGGATGGTAGATATCACTGACGTGTTTCCATTTTGACAGGATGATGCTCTAAGTCTCTCTTCCTCTGAAACCGAGTGTTTGTGATCACCATGTTCAGAGTGCAAATATTTTTCATAAACACACACATTTCTGGTTTAGCGGTTTCTTTTTTCAGTCCTAAATTGTGCATTATATAGTTTGCAGTGCTGTCTCCGTATTTCATTAGTTCTTATCTGGAGAAGTGTGAGGAGATGCACTTGGGCAGGACAAACCAGGCAAGGGAATATATGATAAACGGCAAGACCGTGGGAAGCACTAAGGATCAGAGGGACCTTGGTGTGCATGTACACCAGTCCCTTAAGATAGCAGAGCAGGTGGACACAGTGATTGAGAAGGCATATGGTACACATATGATGGGCAGCACAGTTGCATGGTGGTTAGCACTATGGCTTCACAATGGCAGGGTCTCTGGTTCGATTCCTGTCTGGGGTCACTGTCTGCACGTTCTCCCCGTGTCTGCGTGAGTTTCCTCCGGGTGCTCCGGTTTCCTCCCACAAGTCCCGAAAGACGTGCTGTTAGGTAATTTGGACATTCCGAATTCTCCCTCAGTGTACCCGAACAGGCGCCGGAATGTGGCGACTAGGGGGTTTTCACATTAACTTCTTTGCCGTGTTAATGTAAGCCTACTTGAGACATTAAAGACTATTATTATTATATTCTCCCCTTGTCTGCGTGGGTCTCACCGGCAGAACCCAAAGATGCCTTGATGGATTTGCTGCGCTAAATTGCCCCTTAATTGAAAAATACAGAATTGGGTACTCAGAGGAGATTTACCAGGATGTTGCCTGGGCTGGAGAGTGTTAGTTATGAAGAGAGATTAGGTAGACTGGGGTTGTTTTCCTTGGAGCAGAGGAGACTGAGGGGGGACATGATTGAGATGTATAAAATTATGAGGGGCACAGATAGAGTAGACAGGAAGAAACCTTTCCCCTTGGTGGAGGGATTAATGACCAGGGGGCAGAGATTTAAGGTGAGGGGCAGGAGGTTTAGCGGGGATGTGAGGATAAACCTTTTTACCCAGAGGGTGGTGGGAGTCTGGAACTCGCTGCCTGAAAGGGTGGTGGAGGCAGAGACCCTCGTAATATTTAAGAAGTACTTGGGTGTGCAGTTGTGATGCCAGGGTAGACAGGCTATGGGCCAAGTGCTGGGAAATGGGGTTAGAATAGTTAGGTGGTTGTTTTTGACTGGCGCAGGCACGATGGGCTATAGGGCCCTTTCTGTGCTGTCGACCTCTCTGACTCTATCCCTTGTTTAATTCGGGTTTTTTTCTCATTTCCCTTGCTGTGCAGGTCTCTGCACCATTCCTTACTGTAAGGCAACAAATAACCTGCTCCCAGCCATGTTCCTAGGCTGTTTTCATTCAGGTGTAGATGCATGAGACTGGCTAAGAATGACTGAAAAGATAATATGTTCAATCCCTTTTCCTCCCACTTGTTCTTTTCAAACCCCTCTCCCTCTGCTTGTTGCTTCTTGTAATGTTAAAGCCAAGAATGGGATCTAATGCAAAATTGCTCTGACTTCTCCTTGACACGAGCATTTGAACCGCCCTGGGCTATACTATTGATGACACACTAACAACTAATTGCTAATTATTGATGCACTTTCTAACCAGGTACAAGTTGGCATATCTAACGTGCATTCATTGTTCAATTATAGATTGCATCAGTGGTAAATGCCTTTTAAAGCAAGTGGTAAAGTTTTTCAATATCAGCAAATTCAATGTTTTTTAAAAATATTTTAATTCTCCTTTTTCACATTTTCTCCCAAATTTGCACCCACCAACAATAAACAATAATCCGTAACGAATGTAATGTCAATCCCCATATCAATAACAACGATCCCATCCTCCCACCAAACCCACAAACAGCAGCCCGCATGTTAACATAAACAAATGACAAAAAGGAATCCGAAATCACCCATAGTCACCATTTACACATACAGTCCCCACCCCCTAACTAATGTTCGATGTTATCCAGTTCTTGAAAGTGCATAATGAATAATGCCCATGAATTGTAGAACCCCTCCATCCTTCCCCTCAGTTCAAACCTAACCTTCTCAACAGTCAAGAATTCCTACAGGTCCCCCCGCCACGCTAGGGCACAGGGTGGGGAGGTTGCTCTCCATCCCATCAGGATCCGCCTTCGGGCGATCAACGAGGTGAAGGCTACAACATCTGCCTCCGTGCCCGTTTCCAACCCCGGCTCGTCCAACACCCCGAATATGGCCTCCTGAGGGCTCGGATCCAGTTTCACGCGCACCACTTTAGAGACTACCCTAAAAACCTCCTTCCAATAATCCTCCAGCTTTGGACAGGACCAAAACATATGAACGTGATTTACCCCCCCCCCCCCCCCCCCGCGCGCGCGCGCGCGCAACGTTCACACACATCTACCCCTTCAAAGAGCCAGCTCATCCTCGCCCTTGTGAGGTGTGCTCTATATACCACCTTCAGCTGTATCAACCCCAACCTCGCACACGAGGTAGAGGCATTCACTCTCTGGAGCACCTCACACCAGAACCCCTCCTCCATACCCTCTCCCAACTCTTCTTCCCACTTTGCTTTGATGCCTTCTCCTCATCCAAAATAGCCCCGTAAATCGCTGACACTACCCCCTTCTCCAGTCCTCCTGTCACCAGCACCCTCTCCAGCAATGTGGAGGCCGGCTCCACCAGGAAGCTCTGTATCTCTTTTCTGGCAAAATCCCGAACCTGCATGTATCTAAACATTTCCCCCTGCTCCAGCCCATACCTCGCTCCCAGCTTCTTCAATCCTACAAACCGACCCCCAAGAAACAAATCTTTTAGTGCCCTAATCCCCTTCTCCCATTTCCGAAAATTTCCATCCCACTTCCCTGGCCCAAATCTGTGGTTCCCCCGAATCGGCATTTCCCTTGACCCTGCCCCCAACCCGAAGTGTTGAAGCTATTATTACCGGACTCCCTGAGTATTTCCCCGGGGCTATCGGGAGCGGCGCTGTTGCTAGTGCCTTCAATCCCGACCCCCTGCACAAACTCTCCTCCATTCTGACCCACTGGGAAACATCAGCAAATTCAATGTTGATGACTCTGCAACAGATCTATGCTGAGCAGTGTTCCCTTTGAAGTACTTAATGTTTGTAGAATATTAAAAGATGTTCCTGAGTTCATTTGGTAATGGATGCCAACTTGTCTGAGTAAAACACATTTTACTAAATGTTCTCTAGATTGGCGACTTTGGACTTGCTCGAGAGTATGGCTCCCCTTTGAAGTGTTACACACCAGTGGTTGTAACTCTCTGGTATCGAACCCCAGAGCTATTACTTGGTGCAAAGGTTAGTGATCTGAGCCTGGCAGTGGGGTGGGTAATCGCTTAGGAAATTGAAAACTCTTTGCAACAGTATCTGTGCTTTTGATTTTGCAGATCAACATGAAGATACTAATTGTCTTTTTACAACCAATTTACTGCAGTATCTATTATGATATTGTACTGTATCTTGCCAGTGTTCTGGTGTCTTATTCAATCAATTATTTAGGTTTCCATTAACGCTATAGAAGTAGTGCATCGTGAAACACACAGGTTTAAAATAGTGTTTTGGTACCAGACCACACTTCAAACAAATACACTTGTTTGATTAAAGTTTATATTGTAATGTGTGGCTGGTTCATTTCAGTAGAAGTGGAATTCTGCCATTAATTCAATATGAATGTGGAACATATTTTGTGATAGAATCCGTGAATAACAATTGGGTCACTGCAGCAATTGTGGAAAATCTGATTTACTTCGACATATTTTAAATGGTGCCTATCTATCTCACTGTGTTGCAGAATCAGATGATTAGTTTTTAATTTGGGGGAATTCAGGAGGGAGAATATTGGGCCTGGCCTTGCTAGGTACCCCTACACAACAGGTAGCGAATTTGCATATTTGAGAATGTATCTCTAATTATCTCCACCTATCCAGATGAGGAAGGACTATTTTGATCTTTTGTGAAGGATCACTGGAAAGTTTCTTTTTGAAAATAAATGTATGAAAACAGTGCTGCTGGCATCTTACTGTTTTTGTTTTCTTTGTAGGAATACTCAACTGCGATTGATCTCTGGTCTGTGGGCTGCATATTTGCTGAGTTTCTAACTCAGAAGCCTCTGTTCCCAGGGAAATCGGAAATCGATCAGATTAACAAAATTTTTAAGGTTTGTAACCTTATTAAAACAGGTATACAACATGATTTTGTTCAGACAGGAGGCCAGCACCTGTACCGTTCACTTTCTGCTCTCTACTAATCGTCGTAGTTCCTGCAATGCGGCTTTTCTCAAACCTGCCTTTCTGGTGGGTTTCCAATAATAATACAAGAGAAAAAATCCCTCGACAGTTCTAAAGATAAAGCTACTGCCTGTCTCAGGGGCCTCATTCTCTCCACCTTTCACTTCAACACACGCACTTTAAATTTTACTAATTGTGCATTATTTCTTTTTTTTTTAAATAAAAAAATTTAGAGTATCCAATTAATTTTTTCCAATTAAGGGGCAATTTAGCGTGGCCAATCCACCTAGCCTGCACATCTTTGGGTTGTGGGGACGAAACCCACACAAACACGGGGAGAATGTGCAAACTCCACACGGACAGTGACCCAGAGCCGGGATCGAACCTGGGACCTCGGCGCCGTGAGGCAGCAATGCTAACCACATTGTGCACTATTTCTAAACTCACAAAAAGGTATGCAATTGCCTGACCAATGCAGTGTGTGGGTGTTCTTGTACATTGGCATCTGTCACTAAATGGCATTGGACCCATCAGCTCCATTAGTGCTGTTTCTA
The DNA here is from genome assembly GCF_047496885.1 of Scyliorhinus torazame. NCBI lineage: Eukaryota > Metazoa > Chordata > Chondrichthyes > Carcharhiniformes > Scyliorhinidae > Scyliorhinus > Scyliorhinus torazame. Next base: position 5,167,410 of record NC_092722.1, read on the forward strand.
CATTGAATGCTGACCTTTCTGTCCCCCTCTTCTGCCTTGTGGATCATCAACCGCATAAAACTTGATAAAAAGACTAACCTCTTAGCCCTAGTTTCCAGCAAAGTTGGACTGATAATCTAAACTGGGTTGGTTTAGGATTTTCTTTGTAGACACACTGCTGCATCTGCGTATACAGATTTGCTAAAAGTGCAAGCTTGTATTTAAAAAGCAACTCTCTCTGATTACACTAAATTGAGCTGTAATTATTTTCTCCTCCAGGAGTTGGGCACACCAAGTGAGAAGATCTGGCCAGGTTATAATGAGCTTCCTGCAGTGAAGAAAATGACCTTTACCGAATATCCATTCAACAACCTCCGTAAGAGATTTGGGGCCCTTTTATCCGATCAAGGATTTGACCTCATGAACAAGTAAGTGTTGGGATTCAGTCGGCTTTGTGGTGTTTTGATTAACTCCAATTTACGGTATTCAAGACAAGAGGTTTTGTTGTCAGGGTAGGATTAAGTTTGGTTACTGGATGTTGAACCTGCGTACATAGTGCTTTTGGTCTTTCAACTCCTGGGTTTAATCAATCCAGAATGATTGAGTGAATATGTCTTCAGACCTGGTAGTAAGGCCCCAAATAAAATTGAATTGGGTTTTCTAAGCCCAGTTAATAATGGACGCATCTCACTGCCCATCATTTGACACTAGAATAGCAATTCTTAAATTGTGTAAAAATAGTTTGTGCAGGTGCTGGCAAAATTCTCACTGGTGTGTGACTTTAGATACCAGCCTGCCTGACCTTTCCTGTGAATTTGATCCATAGAGTTCAGACACTCTCATTTCTCGCTGAGTCCCACACGGATGTGCCATTGTCCTGTGATGTTTTTTTAAAAAAGACCTGTTCCTTCGTCTTACTCATAATCATTCTGGGTCACCTAATCACGACTTCATAATTCATGTTTTATTTGAACAAATTACTGCCCTCAAGTTAAGATTGCTACCTGCTTAATCTAAATGGCAAAAGTGTTCCGTTCTCCAGCTTTCTCCCAAACACCACAAGAGCTTAAAATTGTAAGAAGATTTTTGAAATTGAGAAAGTAAATTAAACACCATTGATGTGGAAAAGTGTGAAGCAAATGATGTAAATTGGGAAGTAGTGATTTGGTGATAACAACTTGAACTTTAATAGGTTGCAACTTGTATGAGCTTCTACAAGTTAAATCCTCTCCATCATTACTGTTTAGGTCTAAAGTTTGAACAAGTTTTGAAACTCCTGAAGATAAACACAACTTGTGAATACTGTTGACAATGATTTTTATTTCATTTCAAATAATTTGCTGGTGGCAAAAGCAGTATTTTCTTCTTGCTGTGGAATATCTTTATGCAGCTACTTAAAAGATTATTTTTTTGAAAAGTGCAGATATTTACAAAGTTAACAGAGCCTCTGCAAACTGTCACAATTCTTTCTCTTTTTGAAACAGATTTTTGACTTACTGTCCTGCCAAAAGAATTACGGCTGAAGAAGCTTTGAAACATGAATATTTCAGGGAGACACCACTCCCTATTGAATCAGCCATGTTCCCAACTTGGCCTGCCAAGAGTGAGCAACAAAGAGTTAAACGTGGAACTAGTCCTCGACCCCCTGAAGGTGGACTTGGCTATAGTCAATTGGTAAGTTTTTTATTTTATGCGCAGCTGGTAAGGATTTTATCGTGGGGGAGTGGTGGGGTAGTGGTATTGTGACTGGATTAGTAAACCAGAGACCCAGAGTAATGCTCGGCGGACCCAGGTTCAAATCCTGCCACTGCAGATGGTGAAATTTGAATTCAATAAAAATCTGGAACCAGTGTCGATTGTCGTAAAAACCCATCTGGTTCACCAATGTCCTTTTACGGAAATAAATCTGCCGCCCTTACTTGGTCTGGCCTACATGTGACTCCAAATCCACAGCAATGGGATTAACTGCCCCATCAAGGGCAATTTGGGATGGACAATAAATGTTGGCACAGCCAGCGACGTCCACGTCCCAGGAACAAATTATTTAAAAATTTAACACTGAAAACTGCTTCACCACAGAGTAACTGGTTGTAGCCATTGTAGGAAAGGTGGATGGAAGCTTCATCTAAAAAAATGCATCATTTTAAAGCCACAAACGAGGAAGCTGGGAGGGTTTAGGGAGAGTGGTCCAAAGATGGTGAGAAGTGACTGGAAGCTTGAATTGGGAACCATGTGCAAAGAGTGAATAACAAACAACTAAATGCGGATCCACTTCTTGTTCTCCTTCGTAGACTTCGACTATGGTCAAACAGTAAATTTGTGTTTTTTGTCCAAAACAGGTGAGGAAGAAAGGTGGTGGTGGGGAGGGGGTTGTAAATTGGGACGAGGATTTTAACCGCGATACATTGGATTGCGTTACAGGGAACCATGGACAGAGGAATGGATAAACAGGACTTGAAGTACAGGAAGGTATTAGTGAGTGGGTGGGGTTGAGTGTAAATGTTTATGAGACAGAAGTCTGTAAGCAGAGTGTTCGAGAAACTTAGGTCTGTTGGTGAAGTCTGTCATGTTTTAAAATGATGATCCAATAAGCCTGTTCCTTTGTGTTGATCACCTTTCCATCAATCCTAAATCTCTTTCTTTTTCAAACATATTTACACTTCAGTAGGGCAGCACAGTGGCGCAGTGGGTTAGCCCTGCTGGCTCACAGCGCCGAGGTCCCGGGTTCGATCCCGGTTCAGGGTCACTGTCCGTGTGGAGTTTGCACATTCTCCCCATGTTTGCGTAGGTTTCGCCCCCACAACCCAAAGATGTGCAGGTTAGGTGGATTGGCCACGCTCAATTGCCCCTTAATTGGAAAAAAAATGAATTGGGTATTCTAAATTTATATTTTAAAAAAAATAAAAATATTTACACTTCAGTAACCCCGGAATCGCTGACTTACAAAGTATACTGTAGGAAAGATTATTCTTTAAAGTATGTGTTTTGTACGATACTACCTCAAAACACTCCCGTGCTGTTAATGTTACAAACTTGGTGTTTTCTTCACCATTCAAGCGAGCACAGTCCTAAATTGTGCTTCATTAAAATCATTGTGTGTGAAATATCTCCCTTGTGCCACTATTTATCCTTCATTACTAATATTTTTACCACAACAATTGTTGAATATAATAAATGATCTGGCACAGTTAAAATAGTTTTCCTCTTGTATCTGCAGCCAATGACATCACCAGGTCTGGGCGATTGAGGAAGTTGTTCTGATATCACAGACTGAAGTACAATGATAGTTCATTCCTGATGTTCTGCAGTCTGAATTTTAAAAAAATGACAAACTGGTTTTAGCCACTTAATTCAATACGATAGGCTGGATTTGATAACCTGCCAGGCCGAGCCTCAGTATTGAGTACTTTGCAGCTACAGCTAATTCCACTGCGGATGGGAGTTCTTGCTCATTAGGTCTATGGAAACCTGCAACAGTCAATGCTATTTTTCCCAGGGTGGAAGAGTCAATTACATGGGGACATAGGTTTACAATGCGAGGGGCAAAGTTTAGAGGAGATGGGCGAGGGAAGTATTTTTACACCGAGGGTAGTGGGTGCCTGGAACTCTCTGCCGGAGGAGGTGGTGGAAGCAGGCACGATAGTGACGTTTAAGGGGCGTCTTGACAAATATATGAATAGGATGAGAATAGAGGGATTCGGACCCTGGCAGTGTAGAAGGTTTTAGGTTTGACAGGCAGCATGGTCGGTACAGGCTTGTAGGGCCGAAGGGCCTGTTCCTGTGCTGAACTTTTCTTTGCTCTTTGATATCTGGTTACCCTGACCTGACGGGAATAAACAAAAAAGACACAGGGTGAGAAAGGAAAGAAACTAAACAAGTGCTTTGAAAGCAGCTTTATTTTGTTGGTTTATTTACAATCTCTTTCCTTTTACAGGGCGATGATGATTTGAAAGACACTGGCTTCCATCTAACAACCACAAACCAGGGAGCCTCTGCTGCTGGCCCTGGTTTCAGCCTCAAGTTCTAATGCACTGTTGTGTTATTTAAAGGTCAGGATGAAAGACAATTCGGCAGCTAAAGGATGCCGTTTATATTTAGCATCTTAAAACTCCGCTTTCTAGCGGACATTGTGCTGTGTTCCCAAACGGCATCACAGGTCAGCAGGCTTCATCTTTGAATTTTTTTAAAGCTTTTAAATATTCATATGTAAAATAATTGAATCAAGTCATTTGCAATGTAAAGAATAATTGTTCAACTTGACTGGTTAAAGTGGAATATTTTGTGTACATGTAGAGTTTTGGTAAATTTAAAAATAAAGTCCAATAAAAGTTTTACTTTGGTATATTAAATTAGTTGAACGGAATATAGATTTCAACTAGAGAGTAGAAAGGGTTATTTTTTCAATATATGAATCCATTCTACGTGGATAGTAGAGGGATGTTATGCAGCGACTTTCTTTCAGAAAGCTTTGCACACTGAACTAAACGCCCGTGTGAAAAGTCCACATTGAGGATGGATGAGATGCAGGATTTTGATGGTCAACCTGGGCTATCGGAACAAAAGCTGTAACTGAGCCAACATGTTTTAAGTGTGATACGGACAGTCAAAATCGTTTTAATTTTGCAAAGCACATTGTGGGAGGTGTTAATAATTTGCACAGAAGTTGATGTACCATGTAGAGTGGCCTTAAATGCAAAAATGTCTGTATTTGCCATGGGGTTATCTACTTTACAAGACATTTAAAACACTGAACACAAGTCTTTTTCTGATATGATGTTTTGTTCTGACTATACAGCTCGTTTTTAATAGAATTAAATTGCAAATCAAACATTCCTAAATAATATTTGTAAAGGTAGGCTTTGCACTTGGCCCAATTATTGTATTCTCAAGTTATTCTAAAGATAATATAGAAGCTTTCACTGATGCATGCACATTGGATTGAACAAGAGGAGAGAACGAAATCATTGGTATAGTGAAAAATAGAAGATCTCTTTCAGTATATCAGGACCATTAGGAAGGGGCACTGGAGTATTACCAGTGCCGTAAGAACTAATTATTTATCACCATTTCCGCTGAAAGGGGAGTCTGAGAGTTGAGAACACAGGGGAGGCAGTAGACAAAACCTTTTCACTAGGAAGCTGAAGATGAACAAGCTTCTTGACAACCACTAATTACAATGAGATTGTGACCCCAGACCCTAACCAATATTTTTCAAAGCTCGTTACAACATTCAATGCCTGTGTCTCATTGGATTGGAAAATGTTATCCATCTTTAAAAATGGGAATGTGATGAACCAGTTAGATCTCCATGTCTGATCCCAAGTGTGGCAAAACTGGAACGGACTCTGACCATTTGGAAGGATGGGGTCTGTAAAACGTTAAGGTGGGATTCTGAAAGAACACAAGGAAGCAGTGGATATGTGAAGGCATTTAGCATTGTCCATGTAATATCAGTGTTAGCCAGGATTGACGTGTGACTGAAAGGTGAACAACAAAAGGTATAGGAAGAGATTTGTCTCAAATGGCTACCACGGGTTTAGTGTAGGCAGCTGTTTAAATGTTTTTCTGTGAATGTCTCGTGAAAAGAATATTGTTTATGGTGTATAATGCAATTAACACAAAACTAGGCATAAAATCAATGTGGTAAAGATTTCATGGGTAGTGAGAATTTGGATCTGCACAGTCTTTAGCACTGTTACCTCATTGCGCCAGGGACCTGGGTTCAATTGTGACCTCTGACTGTAGAGTTTGCATGTTCTCCCTGTGTCTGCATGGGTTTCCTCCCACAGTCCAAAGCTGTACAGGTTAGGTGGATTGGCCATGCTAAATTGCCCCTTGGTGTCCAAAGATGTGCAGGTGAGGTGTGGTTACGGGAATAGGGTGGGAGGGCCTAGAGAGGGTCAGTGCAGACTCGATGGGCCAAATGGCCTCCTTCTGCACCAGGAATTCTATGAAAGCTCTTCTGTTGGGCGTAGATGTCAAGGACTAGGAGTGAGGGAGTAGTAAATGAACCTTGTTAGACCCATAAAAGGCTGAAATGAAAGCTAATTTCAGTGCCCACATCAACAATATCCAGGAAATATGCTCTACACTATTAGGTTGAGCCATTTTCAGGCATAGGTGGTGGTCACTCAACATAAGCTTTAAGATGCTAGCAAGGGAGCCCCTCGTGTCACTGGAAATTAACACAAAAATAACATCTGGTTTATTGCCATCCTGTAATGACAGTTAGATAATCTACTGGTGACTATTTAATTCATGTCCAGTTTCCAATAATTAAATAACAGACGGGACAGGACAATAGTGATTCTTCCTCCTGAATCCACAGGTGCAAAACAATTCTGGAAACTCATGGATTGATGGGTAACTTTGTTTGACCAACTTCCTCACTTTCGCCCTCTCTACGTGTGAAATGGAACCAAAAACCATCAGATCAAAGATAAAGTGCCACCTATTACTAAATGGTTGAAATTGCCTACGGCTGATTACGGCAGTGTGATTTCTCATTAAAGAATACAAGAAACACCAATAATTCAGGAGATTAAACTGTTGACAGCTGAGGAAATGTATGTCGGAAAATAGATGTCCTGCAGCTGCAAACAGGCTGAAAACTAATCAGGCTCCTGCTGCTTAACCTGAACCCTGGGTATCCCTGCATTGGTTCTCTAAGCAGAAGTATTTTTCTCCCGAGACATTCGTTGGGAGGTTTATAATTCTTGAACCTCAATGCATCAGTTCTATGAATGTTTTCTGCATGACTTGCCCGTTGGAATGCTCTGGTCAATATTAAGGAATAGAGAACCTAACTTCAAATTGGTGCAGAGCTTAGAGCCATCTTTTGTGGAAATTTGGACTGCTGTCATCACCCAAAATGTCATTAATATTGAAAAAAAAATCAAAGCACAATTTTAAAAATGAACATTTTAACCAAAATATACAAGACCAACTGTTTTTTTTAATAAAAACTCCCATGAGATTTGCTTCTACACATTCCAGATGGACTTAAAAAGCACAATGCTGGCCCATAAAGAAGTGCTGCTTGAATATTTTTCTATCCATTCTGGGGTGTTAATGAGGATTTGGCATTAAATTTGCTATAACTCCACACTACCACATATAGCAACTCAGCTGCAAGACATGTCCAATTTACTGAGTCCCCACATCAAGGAGAAAATTTATCGCAATGGGTTCAAGGTACTGCCAAAATAAATTTCTGGTGAGATGTATCTCCAGACCTGAACACAATGATTTAGTTGATTTGACTCACAGGCTGGGGAGGCTCAAGAAGCAGGCGTCATCATTTTTAATTGTTGCTTTGTCACAATCTGGTATCTGACACTCTCCCACTGATTGTTCAATTGCATCAGAACTAACCAGCTGAACTAACGACACAACCTACTGCTAAGCTCAGTGAAAAAATGCTAAATTTAGGATTCTTGGAACAAGGACACGCAATAAAACAGCGTCTCATTGACCCGAACACGATAATGATCATGTCTCAATGGCGGCTCAGGAACTAATACATTCCATTATGTTGCATTGGCAGTGAGACATTATAGTTATCTTTATCGTCACATTAACACTGCAATGTGAAAAGCCCCTAGTCGCCACACTCCGGCGCCTGTTCGGGTACACCGAGGGAGAATTCAGAATGTCCAATTCACCTAACATCACGTCTTTCGGGACTTGTGGGAGGAAACCGGAGCACCTGAAGGAAACCCACGCAGACACACAGAACATGCAGACGAGACAGTGACCCAAGCCAGGAATCGAACCTGGGTTCCTGGTGCTGTGAAGCAACGGTGCTAACCACTGTGCTAACGTGCCGCCCATAAGCTAGTTGGAAATTTGATTCCTGGTCAATGTTGGTGAGTAGACATCAATTGGAGCTAACTGCACTCTGCCCATGGGCACCCACACAAACCTGCTCAAATTCCTGCCCCTTGTGAGAAAAAAACACATTAAATACTCTTAAACATATATAGCCTTCAGCTCAACATTTTGACAACGGTCAGTCAACTTTAATGCATTTTTAAAGATCTTTGTATAAACCAAAAACCAGAAAATTTCACATGTACAAACACTGCACTGAATACACATCACTATACAGACACCAGTTCAGTTTTATTAAAAAATACAAATTGTTACATACCTCTAACCCAGTCACTATGTTTAGCAAGTTACTACAGATACTTAATTAACCAGTTTATTTTACTCTGAGCACTACCTGCCAAGAGTATTTTGTAAGGATTTTGCCTTTTTTCTTCACTAGGCAAGTGTAAGTTCCTTCATTGATTGCATTGGCGATGATACTGAGCTTATTGCCCTTCATGGAGATGTAACCAGGATAGGAAATCTCTAATAGTTCACCATCTTTATACCATCTGAAAATGAATCCATAATAATAATCTTTATTAGTGTCACAAGTAGGCTTACATTAACACTGCATTGAAGTTACTGTGAAAATCCCCTAGTCGCCACATTCCGGCGCCTGTTCAGGTACACAGAGGGAGAATTCAGAATGTTCAATTCACCTAACAGCACGTCTTTCGGGACTTGTGGGGGGAAACCGGAGCACCTGGAGGAAACCCACGCAGACACGGGGAGAACGTGCGCACAGTGACCCAAGTCAGGAATCGAACCTGGGATCCTGGAGCTGTGAAGCAACAGTGCAAACCACTGTACTACCGTGCTGCCGCAATTAATACTCATGAATGGGTGTCCTACACCAATAGACTATCTCAAATTTAACAAGATTCATTTCAACCTCTTTTGGATGAGGCCCCAGCTGCCCTGTCAGGTGGGCACGAAAGATCGTACAACACCATGTGAAGAAGAGAAGAATTGTTTCTGAGGTCACTAGCCAGCAATCATCCGCCCATGAAGGGCTGGTGAATGCAGAAACCACTGGCCGATCTGAACAATGCTCAGGAAGAACAATTTTTTTTTTTTTTATAAATGTTTTATTGAAAATTTTTTCCCAAACAACAATTTTTCCCCTCTTACAAAGCAAACGCAACAATAACAATACAGAAATTTTAAACAATACACAAGTAACAAAACCCCTTTATCTTTGACCTAAACTAAACCCCCCCTGCCCCCCTCCCCCTGGGTTGCTGCTGCTGGTCATCTGTCTTCCCTCTAACGTTCCCCTAGGTAGTCGAGAAATGGCTGCCACCGCCTGGTGAACCCTTGAGCCGATCCTCTCAGGGCAAACTTTATCTGCTCCAGTTTAATGAACCCCGCCATATCATTTACCCAGGCCTCCAGTCCGGGGGGTTTCGCCTCCTTCCACATGAGTAGGATCCTGCGCCGGGCTACTAGGGACGCAAAGGCCACAACGTCGGCCTCTTTCGCCTCCTGCACTCCCGGCTCTTCCGCAACTCCAAATAGAGCTAACCCCCAGCCTGTGGAAGAACAATTTTAATAATAATAATAATCGCTTACTGTCACAAGTAGGCTTCAATGAAGTTACTGTGAAAAGTAACTTCGCCTAATCGCCACATTCCGGCGCCTGTTTGGGGAGGCTGGTACGGGAATTGAACCAGCCCCGCTGACATCGTTCTGCACTACAAGCCAGCTGTTTAGCCCACTGTGCTAAACCAGTCCCTGCTGGTTTTGGATTAAGTTACGAGTGAGACTTTGTTTCGTAGTAGCATTCCCGCTTCTGAGGCAGGCAGTCCTGGCAGGTCGACACTGCAGAACCAAACACTAAGGTGACATCGAGCGGGGATTACTTGCTTCTGTTATGTCTGGGGCGGGGGGGGGGCTCCTCTGGCATAGTTGTAAGCGTTCCAGGAACTCATTAAACCACCGTACCTTTCATGACTAACCAGCTTATTGGCTGCTTTATAGTTAAAAACCTTGATAGGTCAGTTGTAATATCGGCCTATAAATTTTCCAGTGGCAGGGCAATAAGATCCATGGGTAGGATGTATGAAATTTCATAGGTACCTCCAAATCTAATCAGCAGATGGCACTAATTCAGTTTGATGATACCAAATGTAGTTACTTTGGAATCTATTCTAAACTAATACTGTTAATTACATCGAATATAAAGCACAGAAAAAGGGTATTTGACCCAATGAGCAGATTGAACAGAAATCCTAGCAGCTAAATGAGTATTAACAGATGTTTATTTAAACTTAAGATAATTAAATAGCTTTGATGTAAAATCTAAATAGGTACAAAGGGTTGCGATGAGACACTAATGGCAGATAAAGAACATCTTTACCTAGACCACCGAACACACAACTGGATAAACAGCAGAAAGTCAGTTAAAAAGCATGAGTTAAGTGCTATAACTATCAGGGTAATCATTGTAATTTTGAATTTCAAAGAATCATCGTGGTTGTGCGCGAAATTATAAGGGGCCGTAATGAGCATCTTCCCAGACTTCCACTTAAGAGCTATGTTCAGATTCAGAACCTCTTGTGGTTCTGAGGTACCAGCAGTGATAAAAATGCTGAGGCTGTAACTGACTTTACTGCTATCAATTTAGCAACTGTAAAAGTACTTCCTCCGCCACGCTGCTTCTGCTGGTTGGAGCGATTCACAACATTTCAAAACCATCCATCGCTTTCTGCTACCAAAGCTTAATCCTTCACATCTACCTGTTCAGTCTCTTTGAAGCTAGAGGAGCCTCCCCAGGGCTCCACATACTGTACATGCATTTGCAGCAGTAAAGTCTTCAGCAATAGGAAGCCTGGCTCATTAGTCCCTTTGCAACCCTGGATCACTTGGGGTTACCCAACTATTTCCCCAGCTGCCATTAGCTTACTAAATGCAGATTCAGTGTCACCTTTCCTTAATTTATTTTTTATCTGCATTGCTGTTTGCAGAGTGATTGATTGGATGCGTGTGAATCAACCTTTGCATAATATGCCACTTGTCTGCCCAGCCAGCTGACATTAGACTCTTGAGAAACCACAAATGTTATTTGTCCTGGCTTACATCTGAAAAAAGCAATACACGCTGAGACATATGAAATCCTCAAGGATCTCTTTAATTTCTGAGTCTCTGGTTGTGTCAGTGCTGCCTGCGGTCAATTCTCAAGTTGTCTCATGTCAGTGGTTAGACACACTTCAGCCTGTCCAAAGCTGCTAGAAATGTCTCCAAACAAAGACTTTAGTTTGCAGAACGGCTGCATCTTGTTCAGATTCGAATAAGAAACATTTTGCATTTCAAAAGTGTTGCACAAACTCAAGATAACCCAAACTGCTTTACAACTGGATTTTTTTTATTAGATGTTATTACAACAGAAGTATTTTTGAAGTGTTGTCACTGTTGTAATAAAGGAAGTTTACGGCAGCCAATTTGTACACAGCAAACTCCCACAGGCAGCAATGCGATCGTGATCAGATAATCTGTTTAGGGATGTTGGTCGACAGATCTCCTCTGCTCTATTTCACAATAGTGCCATGTGGTCTTTTATGTCCACCTGCGTGTGCAGAAGTGTCCATCACTGCAGCTGCAACACAATACAATAATTGCCTTTTTCCTCAGGACCTGAAAAACACCTGGAGACATGTACTGTCTAGCAGATGGCTGTAACAATAAAGCTTCAGGGGGAGGCATTAAGGACATCAGTGACTTCCTGAGTAGCAGCTACCAGTGTTCAGGATCAGCCTGAATGTTACACACACTCTCTCTCTCTCTCACACACACACACACACATACACACACACAAACTTTCAACCAGTTGAACCTTTGAGCTTGTGCCTAACATCAGTGGACTTTTTTTTAAAATAAACATTTTATTGAGGTATTTTTGGTTTTACAACAACGACAAAATATACATAAGTCGATAAACATAGTGCAAAAAAAGCCTGCTTCCTCCCTTGCAGGTCTCACCTTCATTAACCCCCTACTCTAAACTAAACGTCTGCCTCTATCATGGCTATATTCGCTGCCCAGTGATAGTTACTGAAGTTTGGCAGCGCCAGCCGCCCTCTCCCTGGCTCCGCTCAATCATCCCCTTTTTTACTCGCAGGCTCTTGCCCGCCCATATAAAGCCCGTGATAACTTTGTTACCCCGTTTAAAAAAGGAGCGCGGAATACAGATGGGGAGACACTGGAACACAAACAGGAATCTCGGAAGGACAGTCATCTTCACCGTCTGGACCTACCCAACGAGTGACAGCGGGAGCGCGTCCCACCTTCGAAAATAGTCCTTCATTTGATCTACTAGTCGGGCCAGATTTAGTTTGTGCAACCGTTCCCATTCCCGTGCCACTTGGATGCCTAGATACCTAAAACTTCCTCCTACCACCCTACCTTCTCCCCATGTTCATAAATTGCCCTCCTCGCCTTTCTCAGCTGCTCCACCGCCTTCCCTGTAGTTAACAAGCCGAACTCGCCTGTAGCCTCCGCCGTTCCCTTAGAAGCCCTGCCTCTGGGGTCTCCGCATACCTCCTGTCGACCTGCAGTATCTCCTTTATCAGCCGGTCCGTCTGCCTTCTCGCTATGGGCCCATGTCGAGATCAGCTCCCCTCTAACCACCGCCTTCAATGCCTCCCAGACCACTGCTGCTGAAATTTCCCCCATGTCATTGACCTCCTGGTAATTCTGAATACATTTCCTCAACCGCCCGCACACATCCTCGTCCGCTAAAAGCCCCACGTCTAACCTCCAGTGCGGGCGCTGATTACTGTACTAACCCGTAGGTCAACCCAGTGTGGAGCATGGTCTGAGATTGTGATCGCCGAGTACCCCATGTCCACCACCCCTGCCAGTAAAGCCCTGCTCAAAATAAAGTAATCAATCCAGGAGTACACTTTATGCACGTGTGAGTAGAAGGAGAACTCCTTTACTCTTGGCTGCCCAAATCTCCATGGGTCCGTCCACCCCACCTCCCACCCCCATCCGCTCCATGAACCCTTTTAGCTCCTTAGCCATTGCTGGCACCCTGCCCGTTTTTGAGCTTGACCGGTCTAAACCAGGGTCGATAACTGTATTGAAGTCCCCTCCCATGACCAGCTTATGTGAATCCAGTTCCGGTATCTTCCCCAGCATCCTCTTTATAACCTCCACATTGTCCCAGTTTGGCGTGTATACATTTACTAATACCACCTGCACCCACTCCAATTTCCCAGTGACCATAATGGACCAGCCTCCCCCATCTGAAACTATTCTACCCGCCTCAAACACCACTCGCTTGTTGATCAGGATCGCGACCCCTCTAGTCTTCGAGTCCAGTCCCGAGTGGAAAACCTGTCCGACCCAACCTTTCCTTAACCTAATCTGATCAGCTACGCTAAGGTGCGTCTCCTGCAGCATTACCACGTCTGCCTTCAGTCCCCTCAGATGCGCAAACACACGTGCCCTCTTGACCGGCCCATTGAGCCCTCTTACATTCCAGGTGATCAGTATAGTTGGGGGGCTCATCCCCCCCCCCCCCCGCCCTTCGCCGATCAGCCATCCTCTCTCTTGGGCCAGTCACCAGCCCGCGCCTCCACCGGCCCAGCCTCCGCCCCCCTCTCTGTCCCGCAGCAACAGTCCCTCCCTCGTCAGCAGAACATTCCTCCCCCCCGCCCGCCCCCCCCCCCCAGTAACAGCACTAAGTAAATCAACCCCTTCGATAAGCCTAGCATCTGTTCACCCCCCACTACGCTTCCATGAGCTAGCCCGCCCAGCTAGCTTGGTGACCCTCACCCCTGGCGCCAGACAATCTCCCACCTATTGTCCCTTCACCCTCCTCCACCTCCCGCTCATACATATTCAAATTAAAAACAATTCCAACACAATTGTCCAACAGAGATGAAAAAATAAACCCTAGTTGAACTCAAACAAGAAAAGGTCAAGCAAAAGATCCAGCATCTGAACAAACACACCTTCACCCCCCAACAGTGCAAATACAAACTTTGACTTCACTCAGCTCTGCAGCTGGTCCAAGGTCAATACAGCAGCATTACAAATAATGTCTGAAAAAAAACAAGAAACAAGAAACTTTTTCTTTGCAAAACATAATCGCTACAGCCAAATTCAAAGTTCTCAGTCCGACACCAGCGTTTCCTCAGGCGACTCAAAATAGAAATGTTGTTCCTCGTATGTGACCCAGAGGCGGGCCGGGTACAACAGCCCGAACTTCACCTTTTTCTGGAAAAGAGTCGACCTGATCTGATTGAATCCCGCTCTTCTGGCCACCTCTGCACTCAGGTCTTGATAGATCCGTAGGATACTGTTGTCCCACTTGCAGCTCCGTGTCTGCTTGGCCCAGTGAAAAACACGTTCTTTATCCAGATATCTGTGGAATCTCACCACCATTGCCCTCAGGGGGTCTCCCATTCGCGGCTTCCTCGCAAGCGCCCTGTGAGCCCTGTCCACCTCCAAGGGTCGGGGGAATGCCCCATCCCCCAGCAGTTTCTCGAACATGGCCGCTCTCTATGCCCCAGCAACCGCTCCTTCGGATCCCTCCGGGAGTCCAACGATCCTCAGGCTCTGTCGGCGGGACCTGTTCTCTAGGTCCTCCACCTTCTCCAGGAGCCTTTTCTGCTGGTCTCTCAGCATCCCCACCTCCAACTCCACCGCAGTTTGATGTTCCTCCTGGTCAGCCTGCGCCTTCCCTACTTTCTGGATCACCCGATCTTGGGCATCCAATCTAAGTTCCAGCCACAAAATTGCCTCTTTAATCGGGTCCAAGCAGACCCGCTTCTGCTTGGCGAAGCCCTCCTGGACAACTTGCATCAGCTGCTCCATTGACCGCTGGGTCTACAAGCCAGAGGTCCGGTCCTCCGCCATGCTGTCTCCTGCTGCAGCTTCAGCCCAAGCCTTCTCTGTCTTTCTGTTTCTGCCTTTGCGAGCACCTCTAGTCCTCCTCTCCATGCACCGATGTGGGAATTCAGTTCACAATTGCCTCTGTCATCAATTTTTCAAATCAAGTCCGGTAAAATATCGGGGGCAAAGGGCCAAAAGTCCGACCCAAGCGGGAACCACCAAATGTGCGACTTACTCCTTCATAGCCGCCACCGGAAACAACATCAGTGGACATTAAGGTGCAGCAGCTGCTGTCTCTGGACAATGGCCTTGAGCTTGCTTTCTCAAGACCCTCTCCGCCTAGACATAAGGAAGCTTCAACAATGAGTTCAGCATCTCTTATTACTGCCAGCAAAAGGACTACTTATTTGGCGATGCAGTGTTACATACGGGCAAACGCAAAGCCAAGCTCATTCACCGAGGTTAATTCTCCAGTTATTTAAACAGTACAAAAACCTCTGTTTATTATCCGTGATTAAAGATATGAAGGGACAAACCGCTGCAAAGAATTCAGATTAGCAAGGAATCTGGTTCCTGAGGATTTGTTACTGCCTTGATCACCATGTAAATCAAACCTCTTGCAAACTGATTAATTTCCACATCAATCGATGTGGCCTGGTTTTATGGACAATTTTATTCACTTCCATAAGGAGCACAAATAATTCAGATAATACGCAGTTACATAAATTAGACTCAACTGTGAGCAGAAATGTCAATGAATGTGGATACAGATTTAACAGATCCTAAACCAACAGAGACCAGTAACATTTTCCCACTCCGCAGTGGGCATGTGTACAAGTAATTAATGCCATGCCAGTTAATTCCTTTTAAAAATAGGTGAATTAGACACTGAGCTAGGTTTTAAATTCACCCCAGAAAAAGTCTCTGCTGGTAAATTCTCTGCAAATTGAATCTCAAGCCAGCTCCTAGTGTGTATGTGCCTGTAAACCTGCACCTGATTATTGGCAGTAAATTTGTAATCTCACATGAAACACCAAGATGATTACTGGAACCATGTTCGACTAGTTTATATGGAGGTGCTATCCTTAGGTTGGGGGTGAATAATAATAATCTTTATTATTGCCACAAGTAGGCTTACATTAACACTGCAATGAAGTTATTGTGAAAATCCCCTAGTTGCCACACTCCGGCGCCTGTTCGGGTACACAGAGGGAGAATTCAGAATGTCCAAATTACCTAACAAGAACGTCTTGTGGGAGGAAACCGGAGCACCCGGAGGAATCCCACGCAGACACGGTGAAAACGTGCAGACTCCCCATAGACAGTGAGTCAAGCCGGGAATCGAACCTAGGACCCTGGCGCTGTGAAGCAGCAGTGCTAACCACTGTGCTACTGTGCCGCCTTCACGGATGCAAAGTAAAGGAAACTCTATATTCAGTATCTAACCAAACTGGTTGATGTTCATACTGGCTGTCCAAAATGCGAACGGTCATATAAAATATTAAGTTACTGAATACATTCAGATATAAGGATCATTGTTTAAAAAAATTACTTACTGCAGTATCCCTTTCTTATGAGCAATCTTTTGTCCACATTGAACTGTAATATTCCGTCCTTTGTGAACTTGCCTAACCTTAGTTCTGGGAGGTACAGCTGTAGGTGCATTGGTTGGGATGGGAGGATCTGCAGAGCACATATTTTAACATTTAAGTCATTATTCACCACTTTGTGAAATTGTTGGCTTGGTGTATTTTTAAGCAATGGAAAAACAGGAGAATAATTACTTCAGAGCTGGGAGCTACAAGTCCCAGTGTTGTCTCAAATCTACAGGGATGGGGGCTAATGATGAATTTAGCAAATCCTTGGCCAAATTACAAAGTAAAGTCTTGGACAGTACAAAAGAATCAGGCTGAATACATCTGTCTTCTATGACGCTGTTGAAACCCTCATCAGTGCCTTTGTTGTCACTCAACATGAGTATGCCAATGTTTTCCTGGCCACCCTCCATAAAGCTGAAGTTATTTAAGGCGCATCCTCTTGCTTCCTTACTGCTCCCCCCCCCTCCCCCAAAGTCCCTTTTACCCCCTATGCTCGCTGACCTACACTGACTCCCAGTTAAGCAACATTGCAATTTTGAAGCTCCCAAGGCCCTAAGCTCTGGCATTCACTCCCTGTGCCTCATCACTGGTTTACCAAACTTTTCTGCTTTAAGATGATCAACTTAAAACCTCTCTATTTGATCAAGGTTTTGATCATCTGCCCTAATATGTGGCTCAGTGTCAAACCCCACTTTATAACCATCCTGGGAAGCACCTTGGGCTTTTTATTCCATGTAAGGTGCTACATAAACACAAATTGATGTTGTTGAACAATCAATCGGTTTTCAATAACAGGAGACCGTGTGAATGTCTATTTTCCGGACTTTTTAGTGATAACCCAAGTCCAGTAATTTTGTGAAGAGCATAGCCATAACCACTTTCAATTTAGAATTTAAGCTTCAATTCGAATGAATAGTGCAAAACCTATGTCTGTTTTAATTGGAGAAAATGCTCTCATGGCTGTCTTTTTTCAATGTTTAATGACAAATTTCTGCTGAATTATAAACTGAGAAAGCGATGAGTGGAAGTTTTCTATCTTTAGCTGCCTCTGTTACACATGAAACGGCTGAAGTCAGCAAGATAGACAATGCGCAGCGCCCATTACTGGAAAATACTTCCATTATTTCTAATTATTAGAGCTTCACCCCCACAGCAATCCGTTGTTTTTATGGAATTTGAGAGCTCAATTATGTTCAGTGAATGGATCGTGGGTTTATGGTATGCACTGACATAACCTTGTGCTAAAAAAAGCATGAAATGAAATGAAAATCGTTTATTGTCACAAGTAGGCTTCAATGAAGTTACTGTGAAAAGCCCCTAGTCGCCACATTCCGGCGCCGGTTCGGGGAGGCTGGTGCGGGAATTGAACCGTGCTGCTGGCCTGCCTGGGTCTGCTTTCAAAGCCAGCGATTTAGCCCTGTGCTAAACCAGCCCCTGCATGACGACAGTAGCTGCGACGAGAGTGCGTACAGGTGAGAATCCAGAGGAAAGAGTTGGTGAGCGAACGGAAAAGATGCTGTTGTACCTCTGCAGAAATCACAGCTGAGTGGACAATGCTTCTTCATTATAGTACGGTGTTTTTCACAGAAACCCTCGTGAGCCCAGGAAGGACATTCATCAAGCCTGTCCAGGCAACCTTCAAATGAAGGAATAAGTTGGGTCAGTGATTATATTTTTAATTACAAAACCATGCCCATCTTTTATAAAAATCGCCTCCGCCTCATGATTGTTCCCAGGCTCATTTACTCCCCTTCCCTTCAGTCAGGGGATTCTCAATGTCTCCACAACAGATTTAATTATATCAGAAGCTGTGCCACAGATCACATTTTACAAAATAATGTGGATGAAGTAGAATAGACAGAAAAAGTGCACAATGTGAACGGGCTAATGAACATTAAAACTGATCATTTTGTTATTTGGGTGGTGCTTTTACAACAAACACTGAAGCGTTTCGGTGCCGGAGGTTAAAAATGTACCTTTTTTGTAGGAGGGAAATAAAAGCAGATAAACTTAGAACAAATTTCATCGATAGATCACTCTCAGAATGTGCCGTACAGAATTTGGTGCAACTGGGCGGGGCTGCTCGACCTTTAGCCCTGTTGTAACCCACACGAGACCCATGGGACCAGGGCGGTTAGGCTCCCAGAGTTCCCATGCTTCCCGTGTGGCTGCTTCTGGATACTATTAAACTAGAAAGAGAGCAGAAGAGATTTACGAGGATGCTGTCAGGACTTAATGGTCTGAGTTATAAGGATAGGCTGGGACTTTTTTCACTGGAGAATAGGAGGCTTTGGGATAATCTTATTGAGGTCTATAAAATAATGAGCATCGATAAGGTAGATAGATGGTCAACATCTTTTCCCAAAGGTAGAGGAGTCTAGATCTAGAGGGCATAGGTTTAAGGTGAGAGGGGAGAGATACAAAAGAGACCAGAGGGGAAATGTCTTCGCACAGAGGGTGGTGAGCATCTGGAACAGGCTGCCAGAGGCAGTGGTAGAGGCCGGTACAATGTTGTCATTTAAAAAGCAGTTAGACAGATATATGGGCAGGGTGGGTATAGAGGGATATTGGGCCAAATGTGGGCAAGTGGGACGAGCTTAGTGATACAAACTGGGCGGCATGGACCAGCTGGGCCGAAGGGCCTGTTTCCATGCTGTAAACATCTATGACTCTAACAAGCCCCTTCCCACTTCTGCTCCAATTGCTGCCCCATCTCAGGGCACGGCATTACTTTTCACCTGTATACTGGCAACCACCCAGCCCTATCTCACCACCACCTCGCTGGAGTCCTTCACGGTTTCTGAATTCTCAAACTGCTTGCCTGACATCCAACACTGGATGGGCAGAAATTTCCTTCCAATTAAACATTGGGAAGAATGAAGCTGTGGTTTTGGGTCCTGGCTCAAAGCGCTGGTCCTCACTGACTCCCTCCCTCTCCCCCGCAACAGTCGGACGGTTAGTCAGTCTGTTTGTAATGCCCGTCTCGCAAATCCTGAGATCAGCTTCCAATCTCATATTCCTCTCACCTTAAGACTGCTCCGTCGTAACTTTGCCCACTCTCAGCTCAATAGCTGTTGGAGCAGGATTCACCCGAATAGAATAACTGGGTAAAAACAAGCTTGATGTGATTTACATGCATATTTTTACTTCTTTTCCTGAGTGAGGTGTATGGCCTCCATTCCTATTTTCCCGACAGTGCGGTTAAGATGACAAAACCACTATTTGGGAGCCAGGACTGGGAATGTGTCAAATGTCAAACCACTACATCATACTATCATTGTTCACAACACTTCTTTTACAGGCGAGCAGAGTGCCACAACATTCAGACTTACCGTACAGCCTCCAAATCCCCCAGATATCGTCCTGAGTGATTTTATCTTTTCGTGTTAAAGTAGCATTTTTGTGCATAATTGCATTTGTGTTCAAAGAGTGCATTAGTCCAAGGCTGTGTCCGATCTCATGGGCTGCAATGTGTACTAGGTCAGTGAGCCAGACCACTGTAATAGAGGCAAGTCAGAATCAGATTCGCATTTATAAAATAAATGTTTATTTTGGAATCATGCAAATTTAACATGACAGACAATATTGTTCTACCAACAAGGAGAAGTCTTACTCCCAGATTCCACTCTTCAGACTAGCTCTTAAAGTGTGCTTTATGTTAATGCAAATCGTTAACAGCTGGGATTATTTTTAAAATTTTTCCAATTAAGGGGCAATTTAGCATTTCGCCATCGGATGCTGGGTCCGGCGACACTTCTGCGCAGGTCCCTCTGGGTGGCGGTAGTGAGATGCGCAACCTCGAACCATAGGGTGCTCTGTCCCAGCCACAAATTCTGCAGAGAAGCATTGAGGGACAAGGGGTCAGCCTGGAGGGACCTTCAGAGATAGAGGTCTCCCCGGTGTGTGACCCTCCCCCCCCCCCCCGCAAACAGCGTCAATCCAGGTTCTTTTCCATAGATGTCACGCCCAGTCCCCAAAAGAAAAGAGGCGGGGGGATAGTGAGGAAGCTGCCGCTGTCCCCCGAGCAAGGTGCTTTGGGGTTGGACGGGACCCTAGAGGGCCTGTTCCACCCAGTACAATTTAGCACCCGGACTTGTTCAGTGTCTCAGGGGAGGGGGTCAGCGATAACCCCCTGCTTCTTCGGTTCTGAGCGGGTTACAGTTTGGAAGACCCTCTGTCCCAACCGCTGTCTTCGGACACCTCTGCCACACGTTCCCGGAGTTATTTCCGGGGTCTTCCGGTGACCATGTGTCGGGGACGGAGCAGGCATCTGCATCACCACCTCCCGCTGGCACGGGGCCCTGGGAGGAGCCTGAGGAGATCCCGCAGCCCCTGGGTTGGTTGATGGGCCCGTGTCGCCCGCCGCACTCAGTGTGGTGGAGGATTCGGGCCTGGAGGGCGATTGTCCGAAGGCTGTCAGCCGCCCAGTGTCGGGGGCGCAGGGTGCACGAGATGCTCTGTAGCGGGGTGCGGGTCTGACTGGTGCCTGACACTACGTCGCCTCTCACCCCCTCTGGGGAACTCCCGGAATCTGGCACATCATAATTGAAGGTTCTTTTGTTTTTCTGCCTCCGTAGATAGTTCAGGCAGTGCCCTATTGGACACCCCCCCCCCCTCCACCAACACCCCGACTCCCTCCCTCCCCACCACCCTCCTTTCCTCTCTCTCCACCGTCCCCCTTCCTTTCCCTTCTGTTGGTACAGAGGCGAGGGTATCTGTTCTCTCCAACTCAAAATTAGTGTTTGTACCATTTGGCCTTGTACAAATGTGATGGTTACTGTTTTAATAAAAAGATATGGCCAATCCACCCACCCTACACACCTTTGGGTTGTGGAGGTGAAACCCACGCAAACACGGGGAGAATGTGCAAACTCCACACGGACAGTGACCCGGGGCGGGAATCGAACCTGGGTCCTCGGCGCCATGAGGCAGCAGTGCTAACCACTGTGCCACCGTGCCGCCCCTACAGCTCGGATTATTCACCATCATTCTGGAGCAGGAGAACTGGCTGTTATTTCCGCCCCCCTCAGGCCACGGTTGCTGCGGTTACATTTTTTAGCTGAGATCACTCTAGACAAACCAAGGGTTGATTCTCGGACTATTCTGGTCTTGTTCAGTTTTTCATTTAGCCATTCAGACAGCCAAGTGTGGTGGCTAGAGACATACACAGGAGGCTTCCTGTAGTTAACAAGATGTTGACTGACGAAAGGCAAAGCAGTTAAGTAAGGCACAGAACAACAACTCTGGTCACTTTGGCTCTGTGGTCCACATTGCCTGGGGTTCTGCTCTCAGGGCCTCTTCCCTATTGGCTGGGGTTCGCGTGCTCCCGTGCAATTGGCCCTGAACTGAGTAGCACAATTGCTTTACAGCTCCAGGGTACCAGGTTCCATTCCTGGCTTGGGTCACTGTCTGTGCGGAGTCTGCACGTGCTCCCCCGTGTCTGCGTGGGTTTCCTCCGGGTGCTCCGGTTTCCTCCCACAGTCCAAAGATGTGCAGGTTAGGTGGATTGGACATAATAAATTGCCACTTAGTGTCCAAAAAGGTTGGGTGGGTTTCGGGATAGGGTGGAGGGCTTAAGTGGGGTGCTCTTTCCAATGGCCTCCTTCTGCATTGTAAATTCTATGTTTCTATGGTCTATCAGTACATAAAGGGGCTGCACTACCACACCAAATTTCCTAAATTCCAATTTAGGCAAAACTCTTATGTGAGCTGTTAGCCGCTGATTGAGGTTTGGTGTTCAATCTGAGATTCGGTATTCAGTCTATCCAGTAAGATGAATGACTCCTCAACCACAGAGACCAATGGCTTCTCAATGATGGTCACTTTTGGAAACTCAACAGTAAAATTAAAAGTATGTTCAGTGCAAATATCATCTTCATTTCTAAACAGGATGGGCCATCTTTCAGTCTGTAAGAGGTTATTACTTTGAGTATGTTTTACATAATGAAATGACAGAACTTCTGATATATGTACCAACACATACTGGTGGTATAATTTGACTTCTTTTTTTTAAAATATTTTATTGAAAATTTTTGGCCAACCATCACAGTACATTGTGTATCCTTTACACAGTAATATAACAATATAAATAACAATGGCCAGTTTTATAAACAAGAAATAAATAATATATAAACAAAAACAAAACTAAATGGCAACCGCCTTGTCCCAGATAAATATTCTCCAAAAATATGTTTTAACAGTCCAATATACAATTATCTATAACAACAACCTATACATATTATACTTATATATTAACATCCCTGAGAATCCCTCTGGTTCCCCCCCCCCGGGGCTGCTGCTGCTGTCTTCTTCTTTTCCATTCCCTCTATCTTTCTGTGAGGTATTCGACGAACGGTTGCCACCGCCTGGTGAACCCTTGAGCCGATCCCCTTAGGACGAACTTAATCCGTTCCAGCTTTATAAACCCTGCCATGTCATTTATCCAGGTCTCCACACCCGGGGGCTTGGCTTCCTTCCACATCAACAGTATCCTGCGCCGGGCTACTAGGGACGCAAAGGCCAAAACATCAGCCTCTCTCGCCTCCTGCACTCCCGGCTGTTCTGCAACCCCAAATATAGTCAACCCCCAGCTTGGTTCGACCTGGACCCTCACTACCTTCGAAAGCACCTTTGTCACCCCCACCCAAAACACCTGTAGTGCCGGACATGACCAGAACATGTGGGTGTGATTCGCTGGGCTTTTCGAGCATCTCGCACACCTATCCTCTACTCCAAAAAATTTGCTAAGCCGTGTTCCAGTCATATGCGCCCTGTGTAACACCTTAAATTGTATCAGGCTTAGCCTGGCACACGAGGACGATGAGTTTACCCTACTTAGGGCATCAGCCCACAGCCCCTCCTCAATCTCCTCCCCCAGCTCTTCTTCCCATTTCCCTTTCAGCTCGTCTACCATAATCTCCCCCTCGTCTCTCATCTCCCTATATATGTCTGACACCTTACCGTCCCCCACCCATGTCTTTGAGATCACTCTGTCCTGCACCTCCTGCGTCGGGAGCTGCGGGAATTCCCTCACCTGTTGCCTCGTAAAAGCCCTCAGTTGCATATACCGGAATGCATTTCCTTGGGGCAACCCATATTTTTCGGTCAGCGCTCCCAGACTTGCAAACATCCCATCTACAAACAGATCTCTCAATTGTGTTACTCCTGCTCTTTGCCATGTTCCAAATCCCCCATCCATTCTCCCCGGATCAAACCTATGATTATTTCTTATCGGGGACCACACCGAGGCTCCCGTCTTTCCCCTATGCCGTCTCCATTGCCCCCAAATTTTCAGAGTAGCCACCACCACCGGGCTTGTGGTGTATTTCTTCGGTGAGAACGGCAACGGCGCCGTCACCATGGCTTGTAGGCAAGTCCCCCTACAGGACGCCTTCTCCAATCTCTTCCACGCCGCTCCCTCCTCTTCTCCCATCCACTTACATACCCTTGATATGTTGGCGGCCCAGTAGTACTCACTCAGGCTCGGTAGCGCCAGCCCCCCCCCATCCCTACTACGCTGCAAAAATCCCTTCCTCACTCTCGGGGTCTTCCCGGCCCACACAAAACCCATGATACTCTTCTCAATCCTTTTGAAAAAAGCCTTCGTGATCACCACCGGGAGGCACTGAAACACAAAGAGGAATCTCGGGAGGACCACCATTTTAACCGCTTGTACCCTCCCTGCCAGGGACAGGGATACCATGTCCCATCTCTTGAAGTCCTCCTCCATCTGTTCCACCAACCGCGTTAAGTTTAACCTATGCAATGTACCCCAATTCTTGGCTATCTGGATCCCCAAGTAGCGAAAGTCCCTTGTTACCTTCCTCAGCGGTAAGTCCTCTATTTCTCTGCTCTGCTCCCCTGGATGCACCACAAACAGCTCACTTTTCCCCATGTTCAGCTTATATCCTGAAAATTCTCCAAACTCCCCAAGTATCCGCATTATCTCTGGCATCCCCTCCGCCGGGTCCGCCACATACACCAATAAATCGTCCGCGTAAAGAGATACTCGGTGTTCCTCTCCTCCCCTGAGTACTCCCCTCCACTTCCTGGAACCCCTCAATGCTATTGCCAGGGGCTCAATCGCCAGTGCAAACAATAATGGGGACAGAGGACATCCCTGCCTCGTCCCTCTATGGAGCTGAAAATACGCAGACCCCCGTCCATTCGTGACCACGCTCGCCATCGGGGCCCTATACAGCAGCTGTACCCATCTAATATACTCATCTCCAAAGCCAAATCTCCTCACCACCTCCCACAAATAATCCCACTCCACTCGATCAAATGCTTTCTCGGCATCCATCGCCACCACTATCTCCGCTTCCCCCTCTGGTGGGGGCATCATCATTACCCCGAACAACCTCCGTATATTCGTGTTCAGCTGTCTCCCCTTCACAAACCCAGTTTGGTCCTCATGGACTACCCCCGGGACACAATCCTCTATCCTCATTGCCATTACCTTGGCCAGAATCTTAGCGTCTACATTCTGGAGGGAAATAGGTCGATAGGACCCGCATTGCAGCGGGTCTTTTTCCTTCTTTAGGAGAAGCGATATCGTTGCCTCCGACATAGTCGGGGGCAGCTGTCCCCTTTCCTTCGCCTCATTAAAGGTTCTCATCAGTATCGGGCAAGCAAGTCCACATATTTCCTATAAAATTCGACTGGAAATCCATCCGGTCCCGGAGCCTTCCCCGCCTGCATACTCCTAATTCCTTTCACTACTTCCTCTATCTCGATCTGTGCTCCCAGTCCCACCCTCTCCTGCTCCTCCACCTTAGGAAATTCCAGCCGGTCCAGGAAGCACATCATTCTCTCCTTCCCATCCGGGGGCCGAGCTTCGTATAATCTTTTATAGAATGCCTTGAACACTCCATTCACTCTCTCCGCTCCCCGCTCTATCTCTCCTTCCTCATCCCTCACTCTCCCTATTTCCCTCGCTGCTCCCCTTTTCCTCAATTGATGGGCCAGCAACCTGCTCGCCTTCTCCCCATACTCATACTGTACACCCTGTGCCTTCCTCCACTGTGCTTCTGCAGTACCCGTTGTCAGCAAGTCAAATTCTACGTGTAACCTTTGCCTTTCCCTGTACAGTCCCTCCTCCGGTGCCTCCGCATATTGCCTGTCCACCCTCAGAAGGTCTTGCAGCAACCACTCCCGTTCCCTACTCTCCTGCTTTCCTTTATGTGCCCTTATTGATATCAGCTCCCCTCTAACCACTGCCTTCAGCGCCTCCCAGACCACTCCCACCTGGACCTCCCCGTTATCATTGAGTTCCAAGTATTTTTCAATGCACCCCCTCACCCTTAGACAGACCCCTTCATCTGCCATTAGTCCCATGTCCATTCTCCAGGGTGGGCACCCTTCTGTTTCCTCCCCTATCTCCAAGTCTACCCAATGTGGAGCGTGATCCGAAATGGCTATAGCCGTATACTCCGTCCCCCTCACCTTCGGGATCAACGCCCTTCCCAAAACAAAAAAGTCTATTCGCGAATAAACTTTGTGGACATAGGAGAAAAACGAAAACTCCTTACTCCTAGGTCTACTAAATCTCCACGGGTCTACTCCTCCCATCTGCTCCATAAAATCTTTAAGCACCTTGGCTGCAGCCGGCCTCCTTCCAGTCCTGGATCTCGACCTGTCCAGCCCTGGCTCCAGCACCGTATTAAAATCTCCCCCCATTACCAACTTTCCCACCTCTAGGTCCGGGATGCGTCCTAGCATACGCCTCATAAAATTGGCATCATCCCAGTTCGGGGCATATACGTTTACCAAAACCACCGTCTCCCCCTGTAGTTTGCCACTCACCATCACGTATCTGCCCCCGTTATCCGCCACTATGGTCTTTGCCTCAAACATAACCCGCTTCCCCACTAGTATAGCCACCCCCCTGTTTTTCGCATCTAGCCCCGAATGAAACACCTGCCCCACCCATCCTTTGCGTAGTCTAACCTGGTCTATAAGTTTCAAGTGCGTCTCTTGTAACATAACCACGTCTGCCTTAAGTTTCTTAAGGTGTGCGAGTACCCGTGCCCTCTTTATCGGCCCGTTCAGCCCTCTCACATTCCACGTGATCAACCGGGTTGGGGGGCTTTTTACCCCCCCCCCTTGTCGATTAGCCATCCCCTTTTTCCAGCTCCTCACCCGGTTCCCACGCAGCTGTGTCCCCCCCCAGGCAGTGCCCCCCCCGCCCACCCCACCCCATTCCGGTTCCCCCCTCTCCCCAGCAGCAGCAACCCAGTAACTCCCCCCTCCCCCCCCCCCCCCGCTAGATCCCCCACTAGCGTAGTTACACCCCCCATATTGCTCCCAGAAGTCAGCAGACTCTGGCCGACCTCGGCTTCCCCCCGTGACCTCGGCTCGCACCATGCGACGCCCCCTCCTTCCTGCTTCCCTATTCCCACCATGATTATCATAGCGCGGGAACAAAGCCCGCGCTTCCCTTTTGGCCCCGCCCCCCATGGCCAACGCCCCATCTCCTCCACCTCCCTTCCTCCCTCCACCACCACCTGTGGAAGAGAGAAAAGTTACCACATCGCAGGATTAATAACAGAAAACTCATCTTTTCCCCCCTCTTCGCCCCACCACTTTGTTTCAAACGTTCTTTTTTAATAACCCGCTTATTCCAGTTTTTCTTCCACAATAAAAGTCCACGCCTCATCCGCCGTCTCAAAGTAGTGGTGCCTCCCTCGATATGTGACCCACAGTCTTGCCGGTTGCAGCATTCCAAATTTTATCTTCTTTTTATGAAGCACCGCCTTGGCCCGATTAAAGCTCGCCCTCCTTCTCGCCACCTCCGCACTCCAGTCTTGATATACGCGGATCACCGCGTTCTCCCACCTCCTGCTCCGAGTTTTCTTTGCCCATCTAAGGACCATCTCTTTGTCCTTAAAACGGAGGAATCTCACCACTATGGCTCTAGGAATTTCTCCTGCTCTCGGTCCTCGCGCCATCACTCGGTATGCTCCCTCCACCTCCAGCGGACCCGCCGGGGCTTCCGTTCCCATTAACGAGTGCAGCATCGTGCTCACATATGCCCCGACGTCCGCTCCCTCCACACCTTCAGGAAGACCAAGAATCCTTAAATTATTCCTCCTCGCGTTGTTCTCCAGCACCTCCAGTCTTTCCACACATCGTTTATGGTGTGCCTCGTGCATCTCCGTCTTCACCACCAGGCCCTGTATGTCGTCCTCATTCTCGGCTGCCTTTGCCTTCACGACCCGAAGCTCCCGCTCCTGGGTCTTTTGCTCCTCCTTTAGCCCTTCGATCGCCTGTAGTATCGGGGCCAACAGCTCCTTCTTCATTTCCTTTTTAATTTCTTCCATGCAACATTTCAAAAACTCTTGTTGTTCAGGGCCCCATGTTAAACTGCCACCTTCCGTCGCCATCTTGGTTCTTGCTTGCCTTCCTTGCCGCTGCTCCAAAGGATCCACTGCAATCTGGCCACTTCCCTCTCCTTTTTCCATCTGTTTCCAGGGGGGATTCCCTTCTGGTTTACCGCACAGTGCTTCTAGCCGTTAAAATTGCCGTTGGGGCTCTTATTAAGAGCCCTAAAGTCCGTTCCACCGGGAGCTGCCGAAACGTGCGACTTAGCTGGTCATCGCCGCACCCGGAAGTCATAATTTGACTTCTTAACACACATAAAAGTTGGAATGGAGTCAAATAATTAGCAGAATAAGAGAACGGGGCAATATTTCACTATTTCTCATTTTAGGTTGCACAATAATTTTACAAAACATACCCTTCTGCCAACTGAAGTATGTTTTCCCCAATATCCAATGTTCAAAATCATCAAAATGGATTTCTCCGTGGGACGGGAAAAATGCATGTGCTAGTTCTCCAGTTATCCCATCGAAACATGGATGGGAAGAAACTTGCACGCAGTCAGTGTGATTTATGGGATAAAATCCTAGCAAAGAGGAAGAGAAACAAAACATTAAAAAATATTTCATAGCCTTTTGCCCCACATTGAAAAGATTTCAAAGTGATAGCATGATCAAATGTGTCCATCAAATTCTCTGAACCGTATCCTGTTGCGGCCTGGAAGAAATCCATCTTGGACTTTGAGATAAATGCTGGGATTTGGTTGGAATTTGGCATTGGACTGGGATCTTTTAATTTTCCCTCTTGTTATGGGAGAGGTGTTTTCAGAACCCCAAAATGTATCATGGAGTCCAACCAACCCCCACCTTTAATGGATTGTTGCTTTTGAAGCACACGGCTTGTTCCCCAGGTGTAGCATTACAATTATGGACACGTGGTTTTTAAAACAAAACGATGTTTATTCCATGAACTCAAATTAACCTTTTAAATAAACATTGAATCTCTTAACACCCCTTACTTCAAAGATAACCCCAAAAATAATACAACACTACCCAATCCTGCAAACTGTTTCTTTACACATCCAAAAGACTTAACAAATCCTTCAAACAGAAACACATTAGATTTATATTCAATACTGAGACCTTTTCCGATTTCACCAAATGATCAAGAGATAGTCCTTCATGGCTGAGATCACCAGCAATGCAGCTCACAGCCACACCCAAGCTTTCTTCAAACTGAAACTAAAACTCCCAAAAAGCAGAAGCTCAGCTTCCCCCCTGTGACATCACTTCAGTAATATGATCAGCTTCATTTCTTAAAGGTACATTTCTCAAACATCCAATTCTTAAAGGCACTCTCACATGACACTCTCCAGTTTCAGTTTGGGTCAGATGGCCAAGTCACTTGTGAATAACCAAATATGAGCATTTCATTTTAAACAAAATAAAGCAAGGCATATCCAGGCACTTGGGCAGAAGACAGGAGGCCTCTTCAGAGAGGAAAGCTTTGAGAAGGAGATCAGATTGGGATTTGAACCAATTGACAAACTAGTTTATCAATTATCTCCTCCCTTTCTATTTCAAACGTCTTTATATATTTTTTGAGACCAATAAATCTACTACCTCGAACTCACCTATTTTAATATCAGCACTGGCATTTGCAGGAACCTCAGTGAAATTGAAAGGTGAAATTTCGCTCCACATTTGAAAAGCTTCTGCGATGCCCTTTTCTGTGTCCTTTTCATTGAGGGTCTTTGGAAAGGACAGAATTCTGTGAATGGAAGCAACTTCATTCATGGTTGATATTACAAATAAAATGCACACAAAAGTTATGTACCCCTATAGTTCCACTATATGTTCTTTGGAAAACTGGGCTTGAAGCTTTATTTATGGGATAGACTTTACCCATCACTTCCAATGGTGCCCCGTGATTAAGTTGTGTGAATTGGACACTGACCTCCACTACTTCCTTAGGAGTTGGAATAAGGTTCAGAAGTAACAATTTGAACTTGTCAGCTTGTAGTTGGAGGTCAAATATTCAGTGGTGAACTCACTGCATTGTCCCACTTGCTTTCAGTTTTCCAATTTACCATTTCAATTTCCTCCCCAATAATACTGGACACATAATCTTACTTGTAGTTGGTTTTAGACCTCCAGGACTTGGATATCAACATCAGTCAGCTAACTAGGTAAAATTGGAGCTCTTCTCCCCTGTGAAAAGACGATCAAGAACCAATTCTTACAGCCCAGCAGGCATGTGATAAATAAGCCGACAAGATTCAGGCCCTCGGGAACACAGAAATCAGCAAACCTTTGTACTGTAGGCAAAATTGTCAAAGTCAAAAATAGGTAGAGGAGAGACGATTATATTTTCCCAGCAGCATTTCATGCCAATTGATGGCACAACTTTTTTTTAAAGTTTATTTTTTTCCAATTAAGGGGCAATTTAGCGTGGTCAATCCACCTAACCTGCACATCTTTGGGTTGTGGGGGTGAAACCCGCGCAGACACGGGGAGAATGTGCAAACTCCACACGGACAGTGATCCAGAGCCAGGATTCGAACCCGGGTCCTCAGCGCCTTGAGGCAGCAGTGTTACCACTGAGCCACCGTGCCACCCTTGTTCGCCCGAATTAACCATGAAGGCAAGGCAGAGCAGGAAGGAAGTTTTGAGATTAAATTTTGAAAGGTTTATTTTAAATCAACTGCAGTTTTACTGTAGCCCATTCAAATCTCAAGAGGCCAGCTACACATTGTTCTCCAGACTAACAATGTGATGGTTCTCTTCAGTCCACAGTTCTGCAATATTTGGTGTGACACAATGAGGACTTGCTAAATGACACAAAAGTTGCAGAAAACTGGGCCGGGTAATTCATTTAAATTGAATTCCTTGAATTATTCATACAGAAAATTTTGTAAGAATGTAATTGAACTAGAGTCAAATAATTTTCTGCAACAGAATTAATTAGCATTCACTAAACACAATCAGTAAAATAAGAAAATGGAGGATTTATGAACATTTAAGTCTTTGCAATCAGTAAAAGTAATTTTAATTTATATTGTTATGCATCCTGTCACAGGATCACATTTAGAGTTTTGTTTTAAATAAGAGTGGACAGATGATAAAGACGTTATAGTTTATTTTGGCAGTGGGGTACAGCCGGGCAGTATTTTATCTGACTCAATTAATGATGATTTCATGAATAAAATATGCATTACAGTGCTCCTCTTATTCAGAATGTCCAAGTGTTAAGATAAAAAGGAATAATAAAGCAGAAAAGGCGATAGATAATTTATCAAGATGCTCACTTCCATGTTTTTAAGTTTACAGCTTTGTACTTTCATCACAGTCGTTATATTATCCAGAGGCCTGGACTCCAGAGACAGGAGTTTAAATCTCATTCATGATAGCCGGACATTTGATTTCAATTAATGAAATAATCTGGAATAAAGAGCTAGTTTCAGTAACAAGGACTACAAAACTACTAGATTGTCAAAAAAACAAACATCTGCCCTTTACCATCTGTACCTGGTATTGCAAATGCGTGACTCCAGATTCACAGCATTGTGGTTGACCTCTAACTGCTCTCTGCAGCCTAGCCAGTACCTCAGTTGTACCAAAATGCTCAGTTTGCAGAGGTTCAAGAAGGCAGTTCATTACCATCACCTTTAGAGGACTCGGGGGATGGGCAATCAATGATGGCCTTGCCTGTGACACCCACACGGATTATCGGTCAACTGGACCAGTTGTGTGTACACAGAGTCGGCATGAAAGTGGTGCCAAGGCCACATTCGATCAGCCAGGATCTTATCAAATGACAGAACTGGCTTTTTAAAAAATATTTTTATTAGGGTATTTGCAAGTTTTTATAATAATAACAATAACAATGCCATCAACATAGTACAGTAAACATTTCCCCCCCCTCCTCATCCCAATCTACACACACCCCAACCATACAACTACATCCCCCCCCCCCCCAGAATACTGCATCTGCTGACAGTTTAATTTTCCCCGAGAAAGTCGACGAACGGCTGCCATCTCCGGGTGAACCCGACCATTGACCCTCTTAAGACAAACTTTATCTTCTCGAGACTGAGAAACCCAGCCATGTCACTAACCCAGGTCTTTGCATTCAGGGGCTTCGAGTCCCTCCACATTAACAAGATCCGTCTCCAGGCTACCGGGGAGGCAAAGGCCACGACATCAGCCTCTTTCGCCCCCTGAACTCCCTGCTCTTCCGACGCTCCAAAGATCGCTACCTCCGGACTCGGCACCACCCGTGTACTTAGCACCGTGGACATTGCCTTAGCAAAACCCTGCCAAAACCCTCTAAGCTTCGGGCATGCCCAAAACATGTGGACATGATTTGCTGGGCTTCCCGCACACCTATCCTCAACCCCAAAGAACTTACTCATCCTAGCCGCCGTCATGTGTGCCCGGTGGACTCCCTTAAATTGTATCAGACTAAGCCTGGCGCACGATGAGGAGGTATTAACCCTGCTTCGGGCATCCGCCCATAGACCCGTCTCTATCTCTCCTCCGAGCTCGTCCTCCCACTTGCCCTTAAGCTCCTCCACCGGAGTTTCCTCCCCTCCGAAAGCTCCTGGTAAATATCCGATACCTTCCCCTCTCCCACCCAGGTACTGGAAACTACTCTATCCTGTATGCCCCGTGGCGGCAGCAGCGGAAAGGCCGGCACCTGTTTTCTCAGGAAGTTGCGCACCTGCAAATACCTAAAACCATTCCTTGCTGGCAATTTACATTTATCCTCCAAAGCTGTCAAGCTGGGAAAGCTCCCATCTATAAATAGATCCCCATCCTTCTAATTCCTGCCCTTTGCCATCTCCGGAACCCACCATCTAGCCTACCCGGTACAAACCGATGATTATTATAAATCGGAGTCCAAATCAATGCTCCCTCCACTCTCTTATATCTCCTCCACTACCCCAGATCTTCAGAGCCGCCACTACCACCGGACTTGTGGAGTATCGAGCCGGCGAGAACGGGAGAGGTGCCATTATCAGTGCTCTCAAACTTGTGTCTTTGCAAGTCGCCTCCTCCATCCGCTCCCATACCGACCCCTCCCCCCTCCCTACCCACTTCCTGATCATGGCTATATTAGCCGCCCAGTAGTAATTGCAGAAGTCAGCAGAACTGGCTTGAAGGGCTGAATGGCCCACTCCTGCTCCTTTTTCTTTTGATCTTATGTTGAGGTTTCTTGTCAAAGCAGAGCATTATCTGCCTTGGGGAAATACTATGATATTGTCACACCTCCCAGATGCCATTGACAGTCAGCAAGGAAACCACAATCTGCTTTCTCTTGCTCAGAGATGAATGTGGCCTCAATGGAGAGGAATTTACAACAAAATAAAACATGTATTCATCTAGTATTTTTAGCACAGTAGTACAAGGTGCATTATTAAACAAAATTTGACTCCAGGCCAAAAAGGGAGATATTGGAACAAATGAACAGCAGTTTGATCAGAGACAGGTTTCAAGGAGAGTCTCCAAGGAAGAGTGTTAGAGAGGCAGAAAGGTTAAGGAGGGAATTCCGGAGTTTAGGGAGCCGAAGGTTGTTAATGGTGGAGTGACAGACTTTTATCATTGCCGACATTAGCCATGCCCGAGAGGGCACAACAGGACAGAGAGCTGAGATTTAGAGAGCACTGGAGGAGATCACAAAGAAGGGGAGGAACAAAGCCATGGAGGGATTTTAAAACGAGGATAAGAATTTTAAAAACAAGGTCTTGTTTGACTGGGAATCAATGTTGTTCAGCGAGCACAGGGGATGATGGGTGAAGGGAGTTTTGGGTGAGTTCAAGTCAAAGTGGGGGAGGCTGGGCTGGGCTGCGTTGGAACAGTCAAGTCTGGAGATGACAAAGGCATGGATGAGGCTTCAACAGCAGATGGCCGAGACACGGAGTGAAGTCGGGCGATGTCACAGTTTTAGCAATGGCCTGAGTAAGTGACCAGAAGGCCACCTCTGGGTCAGTTACAACTCTGAGATTGTGAACAGTCTGGTTCAGCTTCAGATAGTTGCCAGAGATAAAATTGATGTCCAGGGAACAGGGTTTGTGCCAAGGACAAAGGAAATGGCTTTGGTCCGCTTAACATCTACCCGGGGGAGGCAGTGGCACATGGGGGGCAGTGGCGCGGGGGAGGCAGTGGCGCGGGGGAGGCAGTGGCGCGGGGGAGGCAGTGGCGCGGGGGAGGCAGTGATGCGGGGGAGGCAGTGGCGCAGGGAGGCAGTGGTGCATGGGAGGCAGTGGCGCGGGGAGGCAGTGGCGCATGGGAGGCAGTGGTGCATGGGAGGCAGTGGCGTGGGGGAGGCAGTAGTGCGGGGAGGCAGTGGCGCGGGGAGGCAGTGGCGCGGGGAGGCAGTGGCGCATGGGAGGCAGTGGTGCATGGGAGGCAGTGGCGTGGGGAGGCAGTGGTGCGGGGAGGCAGTGGCGCGGGGAGGCAGTGGCGCGGGGAGGCAGTGTCGCAGGGAGGCAGTGGTGTTGGGGTGGCAGTGGCGCGGGGGAGGCAGTGGCGCGGGGGAGGCAGTGGCGCAGGGGAGGCAGTGGCGCGGGGAGGCAGTGGCGTGGGGGAGGCAGTGGCGCGGGGGAGGCAGTGGCGCATGGGAGGCAGTGGCAAGGGGGAGGCAGTGGCGCGGGGGAGGCAGTGGCACGGGGGAGGCAGTGGCGTGGGGGAGGCAGTGGTGTGGGGGAGGCAGTGGCGCGGGGGAGGCAGTGGCACGGGGGAGGCAGTGGCGCGGGGAGGCAGTGGCGCGGGGGAGGCAGTGGCGCGGGGAGGCAGTGGCGCGGGGGAGGCAGTGGCGCATGGGAGGCAGTGGCACGGGGGAGGCAGTGGCGCGGGGGAGGCAGTGGCGCGGGGGAGGCAGTGGCGCAGGGGAGGCAGTGGCACATGGGGGGCAGTGGCACGGGGGAGGCTGTGGCGCGGGGGAGGCAGTGGCGCATGGGAGGCAGTGGCGCGGGGGAGGCAGTGGCGCGGGGAGGCAGTGGCACGGGGGAGGCAGTGGCGCGGGGGAGGCAGTGGCGCGGGGGAGGCAGTGGCGCATGGGAGGCAGTGGCGCGGGGGAGGCAGTGGCGCGGGGGAGGCAGTGGCGCATGGGAGGCAGTGGCACGGGGGAGGCAGTGGCGCAGGGGAGGCAGGTGTTCAGTGGTATTGTCACTGGATTAGTAATCCAGAAACCCAGTGCAAGATCTTGGAACCCGAGTTCAAATCCTGCCATGGAAGATGATGAAATTTGAATTCAATATAAATCTGGAATTAATAATCTAATGATGATCTTGATGGTCATAAAAACCCACCTGGTTCACTAATATCCTTTAGAATCATAGGATTTACAGTGCAGAAGGAGGTCATTCGGCCCATCGAGTCTGCACCAGCTCTTGGAAAGAGCACGTTTCTTAAGACCACACCTCCACCCTGTCCCCGTATCCCAGTAACACCACCTAACCTTTTGGTCACTAAGGCCAATTTATCATTGCCAATCCACCTAACCTGCACATCTTTGGACTGTGGGAGGAAACCGGAGCACCCGGAGGAAACCCACGCACACACGGGGAGAAAGTGCAAACTCCACACTAACAGTGATCTGAAGCTGGAATTGAACCCAGGACCCTGGGGCTGTGAGGCAGCAGTGCTAACCACTGTGCTACCCTGCTGCCCACGGTGCCGCCTTCTCTTTAAGGAAGGAAATCTGCCCTCCTTACCCGGTCTGGCCTACATGTGACTCCAGACCCACAGCAATGTGGTTGCCTCTTAAATGCCGTTAGGGACAGGCAATAAATGCTGGCCCAGCCGTCTATCCTCACTTCCCATAAAATTAATTTTTTAAAAAATTAGTATGAAATAAAATTAAAATTGTTAACGTCGGTACTTAAGTTCCAAAAGATACTGGAAGACAAGAAGCAATGAAGCAATCCAACAAGACCCACACACACAAACCGGGTTTATTGGCTAAGATTAAGAATTGAACAGTGTGGCAAGAAGCCACTAGGGGAATCTAAACATTACTGGACAAGTTGATTCTAAAAATCCTCGTGAACTAGTTCATGGAATGTCGGAGTGAGAAAAGAGAACAAAAATCTGCAATGGCACCTTTGTCCTAGATAATATGTGTGTGTTTTTTATGCTTCTTTTAAACATATTAGCTCAGATATTTAAGTGGGAACATTACTGTCTTTTATTAGATGTGTCAGATGCTGAGTTTGGTCAAACCAATAATCTCATGTGAAATACAGAGTAACTCCGTGTGGTAAACCACAGTGCTGTAGTTATCAGGAGAAATGTAGAGCCAATCTTTGCAAAAAAGAATGCAAAGTAGTTTGCTACACAAGATTGAATGCTAATTTGTTTTCCTGCTTGCATGTGGCATAAAATGAAGCTGTTCTAAAATAATCAATTTTGCATGAAAGGGAGGTCAGAAACAAACCTGCAGATAGACTAGCAAACTAAATAATTAGTGGCTAAGCTGTGTTCACAGTCTGAATTGCAGATCACTGTCTGAAATTCAAACTGGTCCAAACTCTAATTTCCTCTAACTTTCTGTACTCCTTTCCCGAAGGCGTTGATTCACACTGGAGCGTGGCTTCATGTGGTTTGGCCGGCATTCAGCACCTCGCCCAAGTTGGGATTCTCCATATGAATGTGTTGGCGCGCGATGCCATCAAAAGGCGACCACAGCTAAACCCAATTCTGCTTAATCCCGAATCCACACGACTCAGCAACAATTACCAGATGGCAATCACACGTGGCTGATTTCTTCCTTTTTGAGTCCACTGCAGCCAATTGTCGTGTAACTCTGCCAGATTTCGACTTTTACTCTGGCGTCTTGTCAGTCCCCAGTTTTAATCGCCTCCCCACTGATGGCTCTGCCTCTGATTCTCTGCACTCTCGGCTCGTTAGGTGCATGAACAAAAAGTTCAATTCCTAACCAGACTGTAACTTTAGTCACTAAGATACTATCCTAGCTTAAACCTCAATCTTTAAAGTGCATCATAGTATAATCAGTTTTGTTTTAGTACTTTATCCTTGGATTAAATAAATAAGTTTCAACATTAGATTGGGAAAGTGGTCAGTCTGAGAGTACTGAAGCAGGTTTACCCCCATTAATCTCCCACGAGTAACTGTACAGCCAGCTCTTTGTGCTCCACCCTAATATTGTCCTTTGATGAAGTCACGACTCAACCCTTCACCTTCCTGCCTAAACTCTTCCCTCCTCCCTACCCCTGCACCTTCCCCTTCAACCCCTCCCTCTCCTTCCAGGGGCGACCTGATAGAGGCCTACAAAATTATGAGGGGCATAGACAGAGTGGATAGTCAGAGGCTTTTCCCCAGGGTAGAGGGATCAATTACTAGGAGGCATAGGTTTAAGGTGCGTGGGACAAGGTTTAGAGAAGATGTACGAGGCAAGTCTTTTACACACAGGGAAGTGGGTGCCTGGAACTCGCTACCAGAGAAGGTGGTGGAAGCAGGGACGATAGTGACATTTAAGGGGCATCTTGACAAATACATGAATAGGATGGGAATAGAGGGATACGGACCCAGGAAGTGTAGAAGATTTTAGTTTAGTCGGGCAGCATGGTCGGCACGGGCTTGGAGGGCCGAAGGGCCTGTCCCTGTGCTGTACATTTCTTTGTTCTTTGTTCTTCCCCCAAATCTTCCCCTTCAAACCCCTCCCTCTCTCCCCCACCCATCCATCCATCTTCCTCCACATCGTCCCTTTCAAATCTGTCTCCCGCATCATCTCCTTCAAACCCTACCTCCTCCACACCCTGACAGATAGCAATGGAACGGAATGGCTTTCTGAGTCAGGTTATATTTCTTTCTCTATTGCTGAGCTGGTAGACCTTCACTCACGGTAACATGGCCGGAACACCACCTGCTCACTCAAATAGGCTCAGGAGGGAGAGCTTGTGGGGATGGTCATCGCTGAACGCTAATACCAGCAACAACTAAAGGCAACCCGGTGATTTGGAGTGAAATCGTAAAGGATGCTCTGGAAAATGGAAGCAGATACTTGTAGGAGGTTCCATCCAAAAAGGTTCAATGCAGCCAACAAATTTCAGAGAACCATCATTCTGGGTTGACTTCAGGTGCAGACCCGGAGGTTAAAGATGTATTCGATAACCAGGAGCCTAAAGAAATCAATTTCAGGGATAACATGCCAATTTATGTGAACCAGATGCTCTTCAATTAATATGTATTACTGGGCGGGGGTTTATAGTTTTGTGTTAGGAATGGTCCATGGGCAGCACGGTGGCACAGTGGTTAACACTGCTGCCTCACGGTGCCGAGGTCCCAGGTTCGCACATTCTCCCCGTGTTTGTGTGGGTTTTGCCCCCACAACCGAAAGATGTGCGGGGTAGGTGGATTGGCCACGCTAAATTGCCCCTTAATTAGGAAAAAAATCATTTATTGGGTACTCTGAATTTTTTTTAAAAAGGAATGATCCATGTACAGTGTATGTGGTGCAATTGTGGACCAATAGCAGTGATGGACTACCTCATTAGATTCCGTTGGCAGGAAAATAAAGCCTAAAAATAATCACGACCATCATTAAAAATTTATGATGTGGAGATGCCGGCGTTGGACTGGGGTGAGCACAGTAAGAAGTCTTACAACACCAGGTTAAAGTCCAACAGGTTTGTTTCGATGTCACTAGCTTTCGGAGCGCTGCTCCTTCCTCAGGTGAATGAAGAGGTCTGTTCCAGAAACATATATATTGACAAAGTCAAAGATGCCAGACAATGTTTGGAATGCGAGCACTGTTCTATTTTCTGACCCTATTAATTTTTATTTTTTTAAATAAATTTACACGGACAGTGACCCAGAGCCGGGATCGAACCTGGGACCTCAGCGCCGTGATGCAGCAAATGCTAACCACTGCGCCACCGTGCTGCCCCTTCTGACCCTATTAATAATTATCAAGTGAAATAATATTAGTTCATTGGATGCGGTTTTTGTGGATTTTCATGGGCTAATGAATTTACCATCCGCTACTAAGCCATGGTCAGACACAATAGTAATCTGAAAGTAGATTCAGTCGACTCAAACACTTAACAAGAGTTAGACAGGGGGAAGTATTCTGTTTCCATAAACATCACCAAGGCAACTCCTACTGAGACTTCTGGGGGTGAAATTCTCCCGAAACGGCGCGATGTCCGCCGACTGGCGTCCAAAACGGCGCCAATCAGACGGGCATCGCGCCGCCCCAAAGGTGCGGAATGCTCCGCATCTTTGGGGGCCGAGCCCCATGGTGGAGACCGTGGCGGAGGCGGAAGGGAAAGAGTGCCCCCACGGCACAGGCCCGCCCACGGATCGGTGGGCCCCGATCGCGGGCCAGACCACCGTGGGGGCACCCCCCGGGGCCAGATCGCCCCGCACCCCCCCCAGGACCCCGGAGCCCACCCACGCCGCCTTGTCCCGCCGTTCAAAAGGTGGTTTAAACCACGCCGGCGGGACAGGCAATTTATTGGCGGGACTTCGGCCCATCCGGGCCAGAGAATCGAGCGGGGGGGCCCGCCAACCGGCGCGGCGCAATTCCCGCCCCCGCCGAATCTCCGGTGCCGGAGACCTCGGCAACCGGCGGGGGCGGGATTCACGGCAGCCCCCGGCGATTCTCCAACCCGGCGGGGGGTCGGAGAATGACGCCCCACTGTATGTTGTTAGTGAATTTAGATAGTGTAAACATCATTGACAGGGACAGCCAGCGTGACTTTGAAATGCCCTTAACAACGGAAGTTAGGTTGTTTAGGAATGTAGCAACTCTTCAGTCCTCCCTCTCCAGGAAGCCTAGGAGACATGAGGGAGCATGGAAGCTACATGGGGCAGAGAGATCGCGTGGCATGGGGGTGGTGGGTGGTGGGGGTAAGGTTCAGAGAGTCTTTTAAAACTGTTGGGAGCTGTGTTACTGCATTGGAGATCTGAGATCGGCCCTTTAACTGGCCCAACTCGCAAACCCAATAAGGTCTCCCCGAGCCCAGAGGAATGTTCGGCCTGATGTTTCTCCAGCGACTGAGGGAAGCGAGTGACCGGCTGCCCCTTAGGTCAATTCCTAACCACTAACCACAGAACACCAACAGAGATCTGCCAGTAAATTGGGCAATAGGAGGGGAAATAAAAATTAGGGGATTAAAGACTGTTTTAGATTCCTACCAGAGAATGATGGGAAATGGAAAATAGTCTGTTGAATTGCTGAAAATATTCATGATATAGATGAATATAATTTTAGCTACAAATACTGGGCCGGGGATTGATATCACTTCTGTCTTATAAATAAGCACCGAGACACAATATCACCATAGAGCAATACGAAACTTAATTTCTCCAAATTAAGGCACATCCACATAAAATACACTCACCTTGCGGATAATAAGAATTACAAAACAATCAAGTATTCATTTCATGGCTGACTCTGGATTCGGAACATCGCAGGAAAAAAAGCCCGATGTTTATGTTCAGTGTCTCTTCATACTTACTTGTAAGTTAGGTTGAAGTGATCCCATTTCAGCTTGTGTGGTGTTAATGTGTACCTCTTCTTCCTCACCAGTTGCTGCATTGCGGAGCGGACATCAAACACCAGCAAGGTGGAAGGTGCAACATTTTCCTAAAAGATAAAGCCATTAGTTGCTTACAGAATTCGAGCAGAATGCCTATAAAGCCATCATCAGTGAGAAATATATATTATGCAATGCAATGTGGTTACTATCATAAATCTCAGTATCAGTAGAGGGACTAGGGGGAAGGGGGCGGGGGTGTGTGTGTGGAAACCAGGGATCTGATAACCATTTAAACTTTGGCAGGATATACACTGCCCCTTGAACCACAACTAGTGCAAATTAGAAAAAGCAGAATATCCCATTGAACATTAAAACATTGGGTGCGAGTGCACTGAGTAGGGACTGGAGCTTTGCCTAAGCACTGATGTGGAGATTATTGGGATCTAACAGGTCCCCATGTTGCCCTGAAGTGCAGTTTGTCATTCAGTTTCTGAGTGATTTGACCATGTATCATTTAAAAAAAAAATTTTGAGTGCCCAATTAATTTTTTCCAATTAAGGGGCAATTTAGCGTGGCCAATCCACCTACCCTGCACATCTTTGGGTTGTAGGGGCGAAACCCACGCAAACACGGGGAGAAGGTGCAAACTCCACACGGACAGTGACCCAGAATTTAACCTGGGACCTCGGCGGCGTGAGGCTGCAGTGCTAACCACTGCGC
The DNA here is from genome assembly GCF_047496885.1 of Scyliorhinus torazame. NCBI lineage: Eukaryota > Metazoa > Chordata > Chondrichthyes > Carcharhiniformes > Scyliorhinidae > Scyliorhinus > Scyliorhinus torazame. Next base: position 5,208,249 of record NC_092722.1, read on the forward strand.
CGCCCTGCTGCCCTGACCATGTATCATTAACTAGAAAAACTGTGAACCGAGAAATGAAATACCCAAGTTCTTGAATTCATGGAGATAATTCATATCAGTGAGCTTTTTCTCCCCCACATGGACCTCTCCACTTTCACACATCCTGCAGCAAGAATTGGGTTTTAAGCAGCAAAAGGTAAAACCATTTCTCAGCTCAGTTCATTGACAATAATTCGAACAATATGAATTATTTGGTGTTTAGACAATTGCCCCATTAGAAATCAGATAAACAGTTGTCATTATTTGGAAAGGGGGAAATGACCCTGAGTGTTTAATAAGCAGCATTTGAACTCTCAGGATGTGCAGAGTGTTGCAACCTTCTTTCTACATTCTATCAGCCAATTTGGTGTTACCGTGTTCCTTTTTCAGCTGGAATATTAGGAAGACAATGTGGACGGTGAAGTTATTGAGACAATTATCACATCACACAGGAGCTGTACTGGGATGGATTGGGCTTATTCACTTTTACTTCCACAAAGCCATTAGGAGCTCTGTTAGGTGAAGGTCTTGTGTTTGCATCTTTTGAAATCTTAGCTTTACAGCCAATGATATGCTTTTAGAAGTGTAGTCACTGTTGTAATATAGGGAAACGCAGCAGCCAATTTGCTCACAGCAACCTCCCACAGAAACCTTATGACCAGATCATTAGTTATAGTGATGGTTGATTCATCTCTGATTACTGCCATGGGATCTTTTACCTTCACCCTGAGAGGGCAGGTGGGGCCGGAGTTTCACGTGTCATCTGAAAGACTGAAAGGCAACACTTCCAACAGTGCAGCACTCCCTCAGTGCTGCATTGGATTATGTGCTCAAGGTGTAAGTACACCCACAGTGCTGTTAGGGAGGAAGATCAAGGATTTTTCCCAGCGAGAGTGAAGGAATGGAGATATATTTCCAAGTCAGGGTGGTGAGTGACTTGGAGGGAAAGCTCCAGGTGATGGGGTGTCCAGGTATCTGCTGCTCCTGCTGTTCTAGATGGGAGCGGTAGTGGGTTTGGAAGGTGCTACCCACTGAACCGAGACTGTCACACCTGCCAAGAACAGAAATAATGTGCAGAGTGAGTTAAAATGATGGCCACCGCTGTATTGCGTCATTGGAGCTGTCAGACCATCACATTTGATGAAGGAAAATTTGAACAAAATTGAATTTGATTGGTTAGAAAAAAATTTCGATTAACTAATAAATGTTCCTTAAAAATAGCATGAAACAAATGAGTGATGATTACAGTTAAGTGACACATGTTACATTGCCACAACTGTGCTTTACGTTACAGGTTGCACCAGTCATTTTCTAGAGATATGATCAGATCCAGTTATGACATTAGGGCTGGAATCTTCCAGCCGTGCTCGCCGGTGGGATCTTCTGCTGCTGCTCCCGCCGCTGCGGGTATCCCAGGAGCTTGGGGGGGGGGGCATATAATGGAAACCCCATTGACAGCGGCAGGATCTTGTCAATGGTGATCACCTCTGCCAGCGCAAAACATGGCGTGGAAAATCCTGCCCTAGGAGTGCGAACAAGCGGTGATGAATTTTTGGCACATCCTCAAAGGAAAGGAGGGGGGGAATCAAAGACTCCCTGGGTCGAGGATGGACAACTTTGCACAAATAGTATTGACAGGAGCTGCAGAGAGAGACAATTTCCTTCAACTAGATTGATTACTGGAATGGAGGGTTGTCCTATAAGGAGAAATTGAGCAAAGTGGATTCATATCAAAGAACAAAGAACAAAGAAATGTACAGCACAGGAACAGGCCCTTCGGCCCTCCAAGCCTGTGCCGACCATGTTGCCCGACTAAACTACAATCTTCTACACTTCCTGGGTCCGTATCCCTCTATTCCCATCCTATTCATGTATTTGTCAAGATGCCCCTTAAATGTCACTATCGTCCCTGCTTCCACCACCTCCTCTGGTAGCGAGTTCCAGGCACCCACTACCCTCTGCGTAAAAAACTTGCCTCGTACATCTACTCTAAACCTTGCCCCTCTCACCTTAAACCTATGCCCCCTAGTAATTGACCCCTCTACCCTGGGGAAAAGCCTCTGACTATCCACTCTGTCTATGCCCCTCATAATTTTGTATACCTCTATCAGGTCTCCTCTCAACCTCCTTCGTTCCAGTGAGAACAAACCGAGTTTATTCAACCGCTCCTCATAGCTAATGCCCTCCATACCAGGCAACATTCTGGTAAATCTCTTCTGCACCCTCTCTAAAGCCTCCACATCCTTCTGGTAGTGTGGCGACCAGAATTGAACACTATACTCCAAGTGTGGCCTAACTAAGGTTCTATACAGCTGTAACATGACTTGCCAATTCTTAAATCAATGCCCCGGCCAATGAAGGCAAGCATGCCGTATGCCTTCTTGACTACCTTCTCCACCTGTGTTGCCCCTTTCAATGACCTGTGGACCTGTACTCCTAGATCTCTTTGACTTTCAATACTCTTGAGGGTTCTACCATTCACTGTATATTCCCTACCTGCATTAGACCTTCCAAAATGCATTACCTCACATTTGTCCGGATTAAACTCCATCTGCCATCTCTCCGCCCAATTCTCCAAACAATCTAAATCCTGCTGTATCCTCCGACAGTCCTCATCGCTATCCGCAATTCCACCAACCTTTGTGTCGTCTGCAAACTTACTAATCAGACCAGTTACATTTTCCTCCAAATCATTTATATATACTACAAACAGCAAAGGTCCCAGCACTGATCCCTGCGGAACACCACTGGTCACAGCCCTCCAATTAGAAAAGCATCCTTCCATTGCTACTCTCTGCCTTCTATGACCTAGCCAGTTCTGTATCCACCTTGCCAGCTCACCCCTGATCCCGTGTGACTTCACCTTTTGTACTAGTCTACCATGAGGGACCTTGTCAAAGGCCTTACTGAAGTCCATATAGACAACATCCACTGCCCTACCTGCATCAATCATCTTAGTGACCTCCTCGAAAAACTCTATCAAGTTAGTGAGACACGACCTCCCCTTCACAAAACCGTGCTGCCTCTCACTAATACGTCCATTTGCTTCCAAATGGGAGGAGATCCTGTCTCGAAGAATTCTCTCCAGTAATTTCCCTACCACTGAAGTAAGGCTCACCGGCCTGTAGTTCCTGGGATTATCCTCGCTACCCTTCTTAAACAGAGGAACAACATTGGCTATTCTCCAGTCCTCCGGGACATCCCCTGAAGACAGCGAGGATCCAAAGATTTCTGTCAAGGCCTCAGCAATTTCCTCTCCAGCCTCCTTCAGTATTCTGGGGTAGATCCCATCAGGCCCTGGGGACTTATCTACTTTAATATTTTTTAAGACACCCAACACCTCGTCTTTTTGGATCACAATGTGACCCAGGCTATCTACACACCCTTCTCCAGACTCAACATCTACCAATTTCTTCTCTTTGGTGAATACTGATGCAAAGTATTCATTTAGTACCTCGCCCATTTCCTCTGGCTCCACACATAGATTTCCTTGCCTATCCTTCAGTGGGCCAACCCTTTCCCTGGCTACCCTCTTGCTTTTTATGTACGTGTAAAAAGCCTTGGGATTTTCCTTAACCCTATTTGCCAATGACTTTTCGTGACCCCTTCTAGCCCTCCTGACTCCTTGCTTAAGTTCCTTCCTACTTTCCTTATATTCCACGCAGGCTTCGTCTGTTCCCAGCCTTTTAGCCCTGACAAATGCCTCCTTTTTCTTTTTGACGAGGCCTACAATATCTCTCGTCATCCAAGGTTCCCGAAAATTGCCGTATTTATCCTTCTTCCTCACAGGGACATGCCGGTCCTGAATTCCTTTCAACTGCCACTTGAAAGCCTCCCACATGTCAGATGTTGATTTGCCCTCAAACATCCGCCCCCAATCTTGGTTCTTCAGTTCCCGCCTAATAGTGTTATAATTAGCCTTCCCCCAATTTAGCACATTCATCCTAGGACCACTCTTATCCTTGTCCACCAGTACTTTAAAACTTACTGAATTGTGGTCACTGTTACCGAAATGCTCTCCTACTGAAACATCTACCACCTGGCCGGGCTCATTCCCCAATACCAGGTCCAGTACCGCCCCTTCCCTAGTTGGACTGTCTACATATTGTTTTAAGAAGCCCTCCTGGATGCTCCTTACAAACTCCGCCCCGTCTAAGCCCCTGGCACTAAGTGAGTCCCAGTCAATATTGAGGAAGTTGAAGTCTCCCATCACCACAACCCTGTTGTTTTTACTCTTTTCCAAAATCTGTCTACCTATCTGCTCCTCTATCTCCCGCTGGCTGTTGGGAGGCCTGTAGTAAACCCCCAACATTGTGACTGCACCCTTCTTATTCCTGATCTCTACCCATATAGCCTCACTGCCCTCTGAGGTGTCCTCCCGCAGTACAGCTGTGATATTCTCCCGAACCAGTAGCGCAACTCCGCCTCCCCTTTTACATCCCCCTCTATCCCGCCTGAAACATCTAAATCCTGGAACGTTTAGCTGCCAATCCTGCCCTTCCCTCAACCAGGTCTCTGTAATGGCAACAACATCATAGTTCCAAGTACTAATCCAAGCTCTAAGTTCATCTGCCTTACCCGTAATACTTCTTGCATTTGTGGAATTAAAAAGAATGAGAGGTGATGACATTGAAACATACAAAATTCCTGGAGGGCTTGACAATGTAGATGCTGAGTGTTTACAACGAGAGGTCATAGTCTCAGGTTAAATGGTTGTCCATTTCGAACTGAGATGAAGAGAAATATCGTCACTGAGAGGGTCGAGAATGAGTATATTCAAGACAGAGAGAGTTAGATTTTGAGCACTAACTGAGTCAAGGGATATGGGGATAGTCAGAAAGCAGAGGTGATGTAGAGCTTCCTCCAAGCTCGTCCTGAATGGTGGAGCTGGTTTGAGGGGCTGAATGGCTTACTCTTCTCCCATTTCTTACGTACTTCCAACAAGATAATCCACAGGTCTGTTCATTAGGCAAAGGAGCCAGGGGAGAAAGATTACTGTCAACAGAAAGTTAGCAGCAAAGGAAGTTAAATTATCCTAGTTGCTCAAATCTGATTAGTGTCATACTTTTTCAAATGTTGAAAAAGGAGAATGTAACAATTTCTATGCTAACTAATTGTGGCTATAGCAAAAAAAAAAAAAAATTGCTAAATTAGATTATTAAATTAGAGAATGCAGTTCGCAGATCTAGATATCCTTGATCCATTGCACATTGTTAAAATTTAATTTGAGATGAAATACTATCGAAAACATAAGAAGCAGGTTTTAATGAATTCCAGTCTCCAAGAAGTTAATATCAATAAGGTTTATACTCACTAACTGAGGTCTCCAAGTAGGAAATGCATCTACACCTTGATCTCCAGTTATGACCATCAATGCCATTGCAATGCATATTAAAACTTTCATATTTGTTAAATAATCTTTATCTTCCGACCTTCGAAAAAAATCCATCTTGGCCAAAGGGGTAACAGCTTGTTTTCCCACGTTTCCTTCAGAATCTCAGACTCAGACCACTCTGTCGAGGAGCATGTCCGGGGATCATTGCCCCCTTGCAATTCAATCACAAAATTATTGGGAAAGTGGGTTGTCACTGGCTCTATTTGGTTCAGTAGCACTTCCATATACTGCATTTCCAAGTGGCTCTGACAGCCAAACAGTGTCACATTACTTCAAGAGTAGATCTCCAAGCTTTCAGTATGAAACTTTCACAGGAACAGCTGGGCACACTGCAGCCTCTCTGGATTTGGACCTAATTCAGCATTATAATCAATCTCAGATGTGCAGTCATTGACGTACAGTACACAGCGGAAAAGAGCAAGATGAGTATAAACTGAAATTAACTCCATATTGGACAACTTACATGACATAAGGTATGCATCAATCACAAGACACTTGCCTAAAAGCTGCATTTATCAACAGGTTTTGTACCCCAGTGCAACAATTAAATCAACATTACTTTGAGAAAAGTTTTTTGTTTAGTGGCACCTGTTGCAATTTACTGAATACATATACACACACACTATATATATACATAAATAGGGCTGTGTGTGGGGCTGCTTGGCTGAGCTACTCATGGGAAATGTTGAACAAATACATCCACAGCTTCCTCACTCTCCAGTAAACACAATAAAGATCACAAAGCTTGATAAAATAACTCCAATAAAACATTCTAAGGAGTATTTATAAACAGAATGTGCTCTGAATACTCGGTAGATAGGTAGTATCTGGGGAGAGATTACAAATCTGAAAAGTTAACTTTGTTTCTCTCTCCACAGATGTTTGCTTTAACATCGAGCTGACCAGGTAGATGTCAGCAATAACAGTTGCCAAAGCTACAACCCTAACATACAAATTTCTTCCTGCCAAGTATCGTTTAGGTTAAAGGTTTGTAAATGTAAATGTTGCCATAGTCCCAGATGACCATAGGCTGTTTTCCCCTTTGAGAGCTGACTGGTGGTGATTTAACCCGAGGGTCACCACATCTCAGGTGAGGGGCAAGGTTGAGAAGGCGGGGTCTTCGTGAATAACTTTAGCTTGTGCAGGAATTGAACTCGCTCTGTTGGCGTTGCTCTGCATCACGAACCAGCCGTCCAGCCAACTGAGCTAACTGCCCCCGTTAAATACTATAGACTATCAAGAGACTGTTCGACTGTGCAGAGAAACGTTTAAATCGTTGGATTTAGTTTATTAAATTGTAAATTTTATTATCTTTTTCCTCTTTCAGTTTTTGATTGATTGTTTTATTCCAGATGTTGCCACTTGCTGCCACAGCTGTTTATCGGAGCGAGCAAGTTGTGATGATGTGCATCATACAATTCGCTCTTGAAGTTGCCAGTGGCAATCTGTGATAGGTTGCAATGGACGAAGGCTCCAATCAGCAGGATATTGAATATCACAGGTGCAGGCTTCTCGTATTGAGAGAATAGGACAGAAGTCATGTCAGCCTTGATGATTACATTCAAGGTGGTTCTTTTCAATGTTACGTGTATTTGATATCCTGTTTAGGGCGGCATGGTGTCACAGTGGATAGCACTGCTGCCTCACGGCGTCGAGGACCCGGGTTCGATCCCGGCCCCCGGTCACTGTCCGTGTGGAGTTTGCACGTGCTCCCCGTGTCTGCGTGGGTCTCACCCCCACAACCCAAAGATGTGCAGAGCAGGTGGATTGGCCACGCTAAATTGCTCCTTAATTGGAAAAAATATAATTGGTTACTCTTAAAAAAAAATTTAAATTCTTGTTTGTCTCTAAACTGAGCCAAAAACCTAGATGTCAATGGAATATCAGCTCTAAGTTCAATGCTCACTTTCAATGCGTGTTTCCATGGTGACATATTTGTTTTTTTAATAATTGGTTAGTTCAGCTATCTGTGCCCTTTGACGGATTTAAGTCAGATTTTGTTGTTGCTCTGCAAAATGTGTGCTTTGCACCCTCAAAATTAACAATACCAGCCACAAAATGAGATTCAGTCCCCAAAAATAAAGCCTTTAAAGAATTCTGGGCTGGACAGTTCATCTCAGCTTTCTATTGCAGAATTGTATCGACAAGAGAAACTTGCCACATTTTTCCTAAAAGCTACATACAAAGTGATTGCTTCCAACAGCCTAAGTCTGAGCTCATCGTCCGCCCCATTGAAACAATCTCACTGAAAGGTGTTCTGAGGGTCGGGATATCTGCCATTGTGGGGGGGGGGGGGGGGGGGGGGCGCAAGGGTTGATTAAGCAAACTTGTTTCAAAATCTTTCTTCGCATACCTGTACATTCTTCCACTGATCTGCAGTGGTTCCTTAAGAACTGGTTGCTGGAATGCATTTTGTCAAGTATCAATTGGTACAGTGAGTGTGGCAGCACAGTCTTTGCCCATTGCTACTTCAGAGTTTCAGCAGGGTTCCATTGATGTGAAGCTGATTTGCACTGGCGAATGAGATCTGTTTCTGGCAGGCGCCTGGGCCCCCACTTCAAGCTCCATGAAGGTAGCAGTGACCGAGCGATCAGCAGGAACGGCCATTCATATAATCTCCTGCCGGTTGCAATTTTAAAAATGTTCAAGCTTTATCTACAGGAACAAATATACACATTTTTAATTGCACACTGGAGAGCTATAGACAAGAACCGACGAGTTCTCAGTGCCTATCTGACAGGGACACGGAGACCCAAATCACAGGAGATTCACAAATACTCCTGTCAGGACATTGAACAAGCTGATATATACACAGGTTTGCAGGAATAGGGGAGAAAATATAATTAGGAATCATGTTATAATTATAAAATTTACAGTGCAGAAGGAGGCCATTCAGCCCATCGAGTCTGCACCGGCCCTTGGAAAGAGCACCCTCCACCCTATCCCTGTAACCCGGTAACCCCACATAACCCTTTTGGACACTAAGGGCAATTTATCACGGTCAATCCACCTAACCTGCACATCTTTGGACTGTGGGAGGAAACCGGAGCACCCGAGGAAACCCCACGCAGACACGAGGAAAATGTGCAGACTCCACACAGACAGTGACCCAAGCCGGGAATCAAAACCGGGACCCTGGAGCTGTGAAGGAACTGTGCTAACCACTGTGCGACCGTGCTGCCCATCTAGCAGTGAAGTGGTAAAAAATTTTAAATGGTAAAAAGACTCGAGCCTTGTAAGGGAGAAAATGTTTTAATGAAATCATTATTTAAAAAAATAAAACCTATGGGATCAAAATAGTCAGTTTGGCAAAAAGTTCCAAAAATAAACAGAGCGCCAAAGGAAGCATTTAGAAAATGGAGCAAAAGAAGTGAAGTTTTGACTAAATTAAATCAAAAACACCAACTGAATTTGTTCCTGTGCCCTGGATCAAGAAAGCTGGATTGATGAAATGACAGATTTATCTGGCTTGAAATCACTTCCTGTGAGCTTAACTTCACAAATAGAAATTAGAAGTGTAAGGGAATGGTTTTTAAATGTAAGAATGACTCTCCTGTGAGCCTTCAGAGGGATCTGGGCCATTTCTCAACAGGGCCAGAGATTGCATTTATAGGGAAGGTCGAGTGTCTTTGTGGCTAGCATTTATTCCGTGTGATCTCATGAAATGGATCACTCGAGGGGACGGAGAGGAATTCCCTAGAGTATTTTTTTCCCCTTAGGTCCTGGGTATTTTTTTCTCTATCTCCTAGAAGATTAGATGGTTGTTGTCATGATACCCACATTAACATATCATGGTGCAATCACACACACACTGATGGATAGGTAGTTAGACCAACCATCACACACACAACATCGCAGCCAATCACCAGTGAGAGCACACGCACTATAAAACAGGGAACACCACAGTTCCCGCTCATTCCAGCAGGAGATAGCTCAGAGCACAGAGCTCACAGCGTGCCACTCAGACATACACCATGTGCTGAGTGCCTCACTAAGTTAGTGCTAGGGCTGGGTCCACAGGTTAGCTGGTCAAGTACGAACCTCAGCCAGAAGTTAATAGTTATTATTGTACAGAATAATACAACAGAGTTGTACCATCTACACCCGTGTTGGTTCGTTTGTGTATCGGAACACCCAACACGACATGATACCAGGCCTGGAAACTCGCCAGCGACTGTGAGACCCACCTGCACCGCTTCAGAAATCCGCCATCCTGCGCCATGGAAACCATCAGCCCGCCGCAGCCGCTCCGAATCGCTGGGAATCTTGGCGTCAACTGGAAGCTGTTTAAACAGCGCTTCCAGCTCTTCCTAGAAGCCACAGGCAGGGAGAATGCAGCGGACACCAGGAAGATCGCCCTCCTCCTCTCCACGCGGGGCAACACACCACCCACATCTACAACTCCCTGGCATTTGCAGAAGGCGAGGACAAGACGAAGTACAAGACGGTCCTTCTAAAATTTGAGGCACACTTCAGCATGGAAGTTAATGAGAGCTTCGAGAGGTACCTCTTCCAGCAGCGCCTGCAGGATATGGATGAGCCTTTTCAATCTTATTTGACACACCTCCGTATCCTCGCGCAGTCCTGCGGCTATGAGGCCACCTCCGACTCCATGATTCGGGATCAGATAGTTTTTGGGGTCACCTCGGACACCCTACGCCAGCAGCTCCTCAAAATAAAGCGGCTCACCCTAGCCACCGCCATCGAGACCTGCGTCCTCCACGAAAACGCGACCAGCCGGTACTCCCAATTCCAGGCAGCCGAATCGGCACGGCAGGGGTCCTACAAGGCCGAGCGGGTCCAGTCGATCAAGTTCCTCCCGGCCCATGGCCCGGACGAGGGCGGCCATTTTGCGCGCTTTCCGAGGCCTCCCGCATTTGTACACGCCAAAAGAGGGGACGTCGACGCAGAGGGACGGGATGCGCAGGCGCGCTCTATGCAAGACCACACCGCGCATGCGCGGTGGCGCAACGAACGCCATGACGTCACGATGTGCGGCAACTGTGGATCCGCACACTTAAAGCGGCAATGTCCGGCCAAAGCGCGACAATGCCTCTGCTGCAGCAGGATGGGTCACTACGCTGCCTGCTGTCGAGCAGCTCAACCTGCCAACTCTCTGCAATTCCGCCAGCCTCGCAGGGACGTGCGGGCCATTTAGCCCCCATACACAGAGTCATACCCTGACGACGTGCAGACCGCTGATACCGACGACCGGGAACCCTTCCGCGTTGCGGTAATAGACAGAAATCGGATGTCCCCAAGTCGGACCCACCAGCCGATGCCAGTGCACAGCATTAACCCGGGCGATGAATGGTGTGCCACCCTAACGGTCAACCCGAATTCGTCGCCTAATAGACTGGGCGTATGAGCCTGTTTGCACATTGGACTCACTGAATTGTTTTACAATACTGTTAACGTGTTTCTTTCTTGTTGTTCCAGAAGTTCTGTTTCGATATTTGCTGATTGCACTTGTTTTGTTTGTGCTACAACCTCGTTGCTCTGTTGCACCTGACACCTTCCGATGTATATAGTTTAGCCTCATGTACATGTTGTAAATATTGCACACACTTACTCAGACGCACTCAGTACACACCAATATTTATTACCATGTAGGCACATATCCTTGTGAAAGGGGGGGATGTCATGATATCCACATGAACATATCATGGTGCAATCACACACACACTGATGGGCAGGTAGTTGGACCAACCAACACACACATAACATCGCAGCCAATCACCAGTGAGAGCACACGCACTATAAAACAGGGAACACCACAGTTCCCGCTCATTCTAACAGGAGATAGCTCAGAGCACAGAGCTCACAGCGTGCCACTCAGACATAGACCATGTGCTGAGTGCCTCACTAAGATAGTGCTAGAGCTGGGTCCACAGGTTAGCTGGTGAAGCACGAACCACAGCCAGATGTTAACAGTAGTTATTGTACAGAATAATAAAACAGAGTTGTACCACCTACAACCGTGTTGGTTCGTTTGTGTATCGGAACACCCAACACGACAGTTGTGAGGGAAGGAAGGAGCAGCAGGAAGGGAGGAAGTGCTCCTTGATGATGCTCCAGCCATCATGAGGCGTGCGGCAGCTTTAATGGACCAATTGTCTTTTCCCTTGGTCAGTTTTGTACATTGCAGCAGGAGAAACTGTGTCAATTGTTGAAACTGTGTCAAATCTGAAAAGAAAGAAATTATGTTGAAGGGAATGTTGCGATGCAGCTCTCCGTGGTCCAAAACCAGCAAGAGAGAGGGTGGGGGCATATTGGATCTGTTAAGATGCTCTTGGGAGAGTGGTGGCATTCCCTGGTTGATTTCTTGGTATATGTATGAAAGTAGGGAGAAGTTGTCTATGTTAAACAGGTTAAAACGTAGCTATTTCTGTTCAGAAATATGATGTACGGAGGATAGGAAAGCTTCCTGTTATATCACCTAAAAATACCCAGTGGTTAGCTACATTTTAAGCCTCCCCGAACAGGCGCCGGAATGTGGCGACTAGGGGCTTTTCACAGTAACTTCATTTGAAGCCTACTTGTGACAATAAGCGATTTTCATTCATTTCATTCAGAGTTAAAAATTCCCCAAACTAGGGGCTGCTTGGGAGATTTTACAGGAAAATCCATCGGATGTTACTTTGGGAACTTTACTGGGATTAAGAGAATGCCAGAATATGATTGAACATAACATCCAGGAAGGAAGGGTTCGAGGAATTGACTTTGATCATCTTGTATATAATGATAAATTAGAAGACTATTACACAAGGTTTGGATTTAAACATACCGTGCAGTTATTTGCAGCAGTGAGAGGAAATAAAGTGTGTGTAGAAACTAAGGTCCTGTTTAAATTCAAAGTATGAAATGGAAGTTTTGGATGATAATATCCATTAGCTGCTAAAAAGTTAAAAGTGGATGATACTTTATTTTAGCATTCCACTGAGTGATGGGACTTCCTCTAATCAAAGTCCCAGAGGAAGGAGTAGATAAGAGAGGAAATAGTCAGTTAGCAATCAGCTAAACTATGGAAACTGGTAAAGAAAAACAAAGTAATCAAGGTTTAGGATCCTGGGGTAAATCTAAATGAGGCACACGCCTCAGTTTTCAATTTAGTTACAGGGATGAGACGGGGGAAGAGAGATTGTAATTGCCGTTTTCGACAAGAGAAATGATTAGGGACTCATCACACTCAGGATCTGTATCAGTTGATGACTGGGAAATTCATTTCAGCATTATCTGATTTCTGTGGTGACATGAACTTCCACAAAAGGGAACTGGATATTCGCATGGATATTAAGCATTCTCCCTTTGAATTCACGTGACTGCTTCAAATCTTACAAGTTTGCCTTCTTTGGTGTATTTGAAGATATTGACTGTGCACATTACTGATACAGGTTTGGGCAGCACGGCGGCACAGTGGTTAGCACAGCTGCCTCACGGCGCAGAGGTCCCAGGTTCGATCCCGGCTCTGGGTCACTGTCTGTGTGGAGTTTGCACATTCTCCCCGTGTTTGCGTGGGTTTCGTCCCCACAACCCAAAGCTGTGCAGGCTAGGTGGATTGGCCACGCTAAATTGCCCCTTAATTGTAAAAATTGAATTGGGTACTCTAAAAAATCTTTTTTAAAAATTACTGATACAGGTTTAACAGAAACAACTTGAAATTCATAGGCAATAAAGATTATTGATTAAGACAGGGTCCATAATAAATGGCGAATGGACAACAAAGCTCTCCGCTGTTGTGGCCATATTCCTTGGAACTCTCTCAACTCTGCTCCTTCTCAAAAACCCTTTTTAAAAAATAAATTTAGGGTACCCAATTCATTATTTCCAATTAAGGTGCAATTTAGCGTGGCCAATCCACCTACCCTGCACATCTTTGGGTTGTGGGGGTGAGACCCACGCAAACACAGGGAGAATGTGCAAACTCCACACGGACAGTGACCCAGAGCCGGGATCGAACCTGGGACCTCGGCGCCGTGAGGCAGCAGTGCTAACCACTGCGCCACCATGCTGCCCTCTAAAACCCTTTTAAAAGTCTCCTGAAACCCTACTTTCTCAACCGGATTCTCTAACTCTCCTTATACTGTTCAGTGTCCACAAAAGGCCTGGGAACAAAGGTATTAAATGCATGTCATCGAAAAAAAGGGGGAAAATCTGTACAGACTGTACAGTTGATTGCTGGGAAGTATGTTTCCCGGGTGTTTATTTGCTGTAACCTGTTTTGATACATGTTTGTAATAAAATACATTTTTAAAAAAGTTTTGTAAGTCAATGGATGATTTTATCTTTAAGATATCTCTAATGATGTTCAATCCAAACACTTTCATATCTGTGCAGGTCATTCACCAGATCACAAATCACGGTGAATGTATTCCATAAAAAACCCTCCCATCATTGACATGCTTGGGGGATATGTTGATGGACAGTAGAATGATTACAGCACAGGAAGAGACCAGTCAGCAAGCTGTCTCTCCGAAGAACAATTCACCTCGCGCCACTCCCGGTCTTTTCTCCGAGACTCTGCAAACGTTTCTTGTTCAGAAAATAATCCAATCCCCTCGAATGCCTCAATTGACCCTGTCTCCACCACGCACTCAGGCAGCACATTCTAGATCCTAACCACTTGCTGCGTGAAGAAAATTCTCATATCGTCATTGCTCCTTTTTCCAATTACCTTAAACCTGTCCCCCTGGGTCTCGATTGTTTCACAAATGGAAAGTTTCTCCCGATCTACTAAATCTGGGCCCCTCATGATTATGAACACCTCTATCAAATCTCCTCTCAACCTTCTTTTCAGAACCAGCAAATTAAGGAGGTGACACCACTGACACTGAAGACGTCCAACTATTAAACTTCTTAACAGGAGGCAGGTCATTCAAAATGTAACAGGTGCTATACAGGCAGGCTGAAGTCATTCAATCTGCACTGCCACAACATCTTTGCAGCAAATATGAGCCATACTGGTGCAAAGGTAGCCAAGTGAGATTGCTGTCTGACTATTCCATTCTCTGTCGTCCTTCTCAAAACAACTCAAAAATGCCAAATCAAACATCCTTGGACAATTCTTTGATTATCATCCTGATAGGTTGATTTGTGCAGCCTCAGGCACTGCCTGCTAAATTAAATATGTACATTTAACAGATTAAAACAAAACACAACAGTTAAAACACTGCTGTGCTCTTAAAGGATAATCACTTGAAAGATACTTGTGGTGTTTACTTCTTCCAAAGTCTGACTGGATAGAGAATAATGCTTTTATACATACGCAGCAAGATTGTTAACCGATAGATTTCGCTGTGTCATTTAGAAAGTACTCAATACATTCTTTTTCAACACCTTTTTCCCAGGTCCATTTTTCCTTTGATACTGAAAACGCATCATTTTTTTTTTAAACAATACTGCGTTGGCCAATTTTGTTTTCTGGTGTACATTGGTACCCAATTCCTCGATTTCGTCAGCCCAGATTGTTACTTTTCTGGAGACTTTCCCGAAAGAGGCACTGAATTGCCCAGGAAGTTTTGAATTCCGACGGATAATTCCCCGAGTATGGGACTCCCCTGAAATCAATTTAAAGTTGGACGGATGTGATTTACTTCCCAGAATAATTATCCAGTCGAAGTGGCCGGGATGTTTGACGTTACCGAACACCGTAACGAATGCCACTATTTATTATTTATATATTTTATGGTTTCCACACCTTGACCAGTGAACAATTTTCCTGAAGCAATTTGTTAACTCCTTCATAATGATGCAGTTGAAGTTTTCAAGATTATTAGACTCATACTTCTGAAAGAGGATAGGCCCAAATTCCTGGCAGGATAAGTATTAGCATTATTAAAATTCATCAAAGGGATGTGGGCATTCTGGCTAGGCCAGCATTTATCACACATCCCTAATTGCCCTTGAGAGGTCGGTGGTGAGCCACTTTCTTGAACCTCTGCAGTTCACATGGTGTAGGTACACCCACAGTGCTGTTAGGGGTGGAGTTCTAGGAATTTGACCCAGTGACAGTGAAGGAACGGCAATATATTTCCAAGTCAGGATAGTGAGTGGCTTGGAGAGGAACTGCCATGTGATGGGGTTCCCATGTATCTGCTTCTGGATGTAGCAATCGTGGGTTTGGAAGATGAGGTCTAAGGAGTCTTGGCGAGTTACTGCAGTGCATCTTGTAGATGGTACACACAGCTGCCACTGTGCATTGGTGGAGGAAGAAATGAATGTTTGTCGATAGGATGCCAATCAAACAATTTACTTTGTGCTGGATGGTGTCAAGCTTTGAGAATGTTGATAGAGCTGCTCTCACCCAGGCAAGGGGAGAGTATTCCATCACACTCCTGACTTGTGCCTTGTAGATTGTGGACAGACTTTGGGGAGTCAGGTGGTGAGTTACTTGCCACAGGATACCCTTGTGGGGGTGAAAACAAAGAGGAACCTGTTGAATGTGGAGTGCACACGAGATCAAAACCCTCCAGCTTGGAACCAGACATCACTTTGTTCGCGTCTCACCAAAGCATCAGCAATTTACCATTAATTTTGGTGAGATTTGTTTCTGCTGATAAGTAAAATTTGGGGGGGGGGGGGGTAGAACTGTGTAGGTGACCCTTGGGTCTTTTGCCCCACCTCAGTGGTCTGCGGATTAAAAAGTTTGAGAACAACTGTTCACCTCCACCATCTGTGGGAGCGAGTTCTGCATTCATATTTCCATATTCTGGGTAAACAAATTTCTCCTGACTATCTTATTTGATTTCTTGGTGATCATATAAGCTATAAAGAAGAGTAAGATAGATTATGAGAGTAAACTTGCTCAGAATATAAAAACAGATAGTAAACGTTTCTACAAATATATAAAACAAAAAAAGAGAGGCTAAATATTGGTCCTTTAGAGGATGAGAAGGGAGATTTAGTAATGGGAGATGAGGAAATGGCTGAGGAACTGAACAGGTTTTTTGGGTCGGTCTTCACAGTGGAAGACACAAATAACATGCCAGTGACTGATTGAAATGAGGCTATGACAGGTGAGGACCTCGAGAGGATTGTTATCACTAAGGAGGTAGTGATGGGCAAGCTAATGGGGCTAAAGGTAGACACGTCTCCTGGCCCTGATGGAATGAATCCCAGAGTGCTAAAAGAGATGGCTAGGGAAATTGCAAATGCTCTAGTGATAATTTACCAAAATTCACTAGACTCTGGGGTGGTCCCGGCGGATTGGAAATTAGCAAACGTGACACCACTGTTTAAAAAAGGAGGTAGGCAGAAAGCGGGTAATTATAGGCCAGTGAGCTTAACTTCGGTAGTAGGGAAGATGCTGGAATCTATCATCAAGGAAGAAATAGCGAGGCATCTGGATGGAAATTGTCCCATTGGGCAGACGCAGCATGGGTTCTGTGGCGCACAAAGACTCCGTGAGACAAACAGAGTGAAGTCGATGAGGCTTTATTAAGCGTGACTGTTCCCCAGCAGCCCGATAGTAAACTGGCCTGCGGGGGAAGGCACCGGCTTCTTATACTTCGCCTTCAGGGCGGAGTATGAGGTCAACGGCCAACCAGGACCCGGGATCTGTCAGCCAATGACATTAGGGCTTCCAGTCCCACATGACCCCCAATACATACTACCACATTCACCCCTTGTCAAAAATGAACCCGGCGGGGTGATGCTTCGTATGGTGGTAAGGGTTTACAGTACTGGTCCTGGGAGGAGAGAACAGTTACATGGTAGGACCGTATTGGACAGTATCGTCCTGTTACAACTATTTACAGAGGATATAGGAAAACAAAATGTTCATTGGACAGTCCATCTTTGTTTTACATCGACGCCACGAGTCGGTTGGGCGGTCTGGTCGTCAGTGTCGATCGCCTCGGCCCCGGCGGTGGTGGTAGTGCTTGTACCAGCGTTGTCGCCTCCGGGAGCCGCACGGTTTCAGCTGTCGGTGCAAAGGGGAGGGGGACTGATCCTCCTGGGAAGGGGGCGGTCGCGGGGTGCGGCGGTGGCAGGAAGGGGGGCGGTTGGGTTGATGGTGCCGGGGGGGTGTGCGTGGTGCCGGCGGGCGCCAGATCCCGCAGGGAGACCGTGTCCTGTCGGCCGTCGGGGTACTCCACGTAGGCGTACTGGGGGTTCGCGTGGAGGAGGTGAACCCTTTCGACCAACGGGTCCGCCTTATGTGCCCGCACGTGCTTTCGGAGCAGGATGGGTCCTGGGGCCGCCAGCCAGGTCGGCAGCGACGTTCCAGAGGAGGACCTCCTAGGGAAGACAAGGAGACGCTCGTGCGGCGTTTGATTAGTGCTCGTACATAATAACGACCGGATGGAATGGAGAGCGTCCGGGAGGACCTCCTGCCACCGTGAAACTGGGAGGTCCCTGGACCGCAGGGCCAGTAGGACGGCCTTCCAGACCGTTCCGTTCTCCCTTTCTACTTGCCCGTTCCCCCGGGGGTTGTAGCTGGTCGTCCTGCTTGAAGCTATACCCTTGCTGAGCAGGAACTGGCGCAGCTCGTCACTCATGAAAGAGGACCCCCTGTCGCTGTGGACGTATGCGGGGTAACCGAACAGTGTGAATATGCTGTTCAGGGCTTTAATGACTGTGGCCGCGGTCATGTCGGAGCAGGGAATGGCAAAAGGGAAGCGGGAGTATTCGTCCACTACATTAAGGAAATACGCGTTGCGGTCGGTGGAGGGGAGGGGCCCTTTGAAATCGAGACTGAGGCGTTCAAAGGGACGGGAAGCCTTAATCAGGTGCGCTCCATCTGGCCTGAAAAAATGCGGTTTGCATTCTGCGCAGATGTGGCAGTCTCTTGTGACTGTACGGACCTCCTCTAAGGAGTAGGGGAGATTGCGGGACTTGATGAAGTGGTAAAACTGAGTGACCCCCGGGTGGCAGAGGTCCTCGTGGAGGGCTTGGAGGCGGTCAATTTGTGCGTTGGCACATGTCCCGCGGGATAGGGCATCAGACGGCTTGTTCAGCTTTCCGGGCCGGTACAAGATCTCATAGTTGAAGGTGGAGAGTTCGATCCTCCACCGCAAGATCTTGTCGTTCTTGATCTTGCCCCGCTGTGCATTATCGAACATGAAGGCAACCGACCGTTGGTCAGTGAGGAGAGTGAATCTCCTGCCGGCCAGGTAATGCCTCCAATGTCGCACAGCCTCCACTATGGCTTGGGCTTCCTTTTCCACTGAGGAGTGGCGGATTTCTGAGGCGTGGAGGGTTCGGGAGAAAAAGGCCACGGGTCTGCCCGCTTGGTTAAGGGTAGCCGCGAGAGCTACGTCAGAGGCGTCGCTCTCGACCTGGAAGGGGAGGGACTCGTCGATGGCGCGCATCGTGGCCTTTGCGATGTCCGCTTTGATGCGGCTGAAAGCCTGGCAAGCCTCTGTCGACAGCGGGAAAGTCGTGGTCTGTATTAGGGGGCGGGCCTTGTCTGCGTACTGGGGGACCCACTGGGCGTAGTATGAAAAGAACCCCAGGCAGCGTTTCAGGGCTTTTGGGCAGTGCGGGAGGGGAAATTCCATGAGTGCGCGCATACGTTCGGGGTCGGGGCCTATTATCCCATTGCGCACTATGTAGCCCAGAATGGCTAGCCGATCGGTGCTAAAAACGCACTTGTCCTCATTGTACGTGAGGTTCAAGGCTTTGGCAGTCTGGAGGAATTTTTGGAGGTTGGCGTCGTGGTCCTGCTGATCGTGGCCGCAGATGGTTACATTGTCGAGGTACGGGAACGTGGCCCGTAACCCATGTTGATCAACCATTCGGTCCATTTCCCGTTGGAAGACCGAGACGCCGTTTGTGACGCCAAAAGGGACCCTTAGGAAGTGGTATAATCGCCCGTCTGCCTCGAAGGCTGTGTACTTGCGGTCACTTGGGCGGATGGGGAGCTGATGGTAGGCGGACTTGAGGTCTACGGTGGAGAAGACTTTATACTGGGCAATCCGATTGACCATGTCGGACATGCGGGGGAGAGGGTACGCGTCTAGTTGTGTGTACCTGTTGATGGTCTGGCTATAGTCAATGACCATCCTTTGTTTCTCCCCTGTCTTCACTACTACCACCTGCGCTCTCCAGGGACTATTGCTGGCCTGGATTATGCCCTCCTTTAGTAGCCGCTGGACTTCGGAGCGAATGAAGGTCCGGTCCTGGGCGCTGTACCGTCTGCTCCTAGTGGCGACGGGTTTGCAATCCGGGGTGAGG
Organism: Scyliorhinus torazame; assembly: GCF_047496885.1. NCBI lineage: Eukaryota > Metazoa > Chordata > Chondrichthyes > Carcharhiniformes > Scyliorhinidae > Scyliorhinus > Scyliorhinus torazame. The sequence goes on from NC_092722.1 coordinate 5,227,837, forward strand.
TTCGCAAACAAGGACGGGGGTTGCACCTTGAGGGTAGCGAGGCCGCAGATAGTGAGTGGGGGTATGGGGCCGCCGAATTTAAACGTAAGGCTCTGTAGGTTACATTGAAAATCTAAGCCCAGCAAGGTGGGGGCACAGAGTTGGGGAAGGACGTTAAGTTTGTAGTTTTTGAATTCCTTCCCCTGTACCGTTAGGGTAACTATGCAGAATCCCTGGATCTGTACGGAGTGGGATCCTGCGGCTAGGCAAATCTTTTGTGCGCTGGGGTAGGTAGTTAAGGAACAGCGTCTTACCGTGTCGGGATGTATAAAACTTTCCGTGCTCCCGGAGTCGACTAGGCATGGCGTCTCGTGGCCGTTAATTAGGACCGTTGTCGTCGTCGTCTGGAGAGTCCGGGGCCGAGCCTGATCGAGCGTAACCGAAGCGAGCCGTGGTTGTAGTAGTGGGGTGGGGTCCGTTGTTGCCGTCCAAGAGGACGTCGGGGATGGATAAAATGGCCGCCCCCATACCTCGCCCGTAGATGAGGGGTCACAAGATGGCGTCGGGGGTGGACAAAATGGCCGCCCCCATGCGTCGTACAGGTCGGGGGCGGTCCAAGATGGCGGGGCCCCTCCTCCCCTCGTGGTGGTCGGGACCCAAAATGGCGGCGTCTGCGGGTCGCACATTGAGTGCTGGGGGGTATGGGGGGCGCTAGGACCGCGCGGAGTTCCCGGGCCGCGGGCGCTAGGACCGCGCGGAGCTCCCGGGCAGCGGGCGCTAGGACCGCGCGGAGCTCCCTCGCTGGGGACCGGCAGGTCAGTAGTGCGAGCGCTGGGACAGTGAGGAGGTCCCTCGCCGGGGACGGAGATCGGGGTCCAGGTGAGTTGTATTGCCGGCGGGTCAGGCGTGGGGCGCGGGACGGGGGTGAGGGACCAGATCGGCGGCGTTGGCGGGTCAGGCGTGGGGCGCGGGACGGGGGCGAGGGCCCAGGTCGGCGGCTCCGGCGGGTCAGGCGTGGGGCGCGGGACGGGGGCGAGGGCCCAGGTCGGCGGGTCAGGCGTGGGGCGCGGGACGGGGGCGAGGGCCCAGGTCGGCGGGTCAGTCGTGGGGCGCGGGAGGGGGGGTGAGGGTGGCGTTCGGGATACGGAAAACCCCTTCCTCCCCGTGGAGAGTGTTGGCCGGCACCCAAATCGGGAGCGCCGGCGGCGGGTCATACGTGGGCTGCGGGGAGGGGGGTTGGGGAGCGTAGGCGGCGTGCAGGGCTCCCAGTTCTCCCGGGGCCGCGGTGGTCGGGACCCAAAATGGCGGCACCTGGGGGTCGCACATGGCGTGCTGGGGGGGGTTGGGAGGCATAGACTGCCTGTAGGGCTCCCTGTTCTCCCGGGACGGCGGCGACCACGCGGGACCGGCACACCACCGCATAGTGGCCCTTTTTCCCGCAGCTTTTGCAGATGGCTGCGCGGGCCGGACAGCGTTGTCGGGGGTGCTTCGCCTGGCCGCAGAAATAACAGCGGGCGCCCCCGGTGCGACTCGGCGTTTGGACTGCGCAAGCCTGTGGGGTGTCCGGGGGGGGGGGGTAGGGGGTTTGCCGCGGCGGGTACGTACGGGGCCCAATGGCCTGCCGCGCGGTCGGGGCCGTAGGCGCGGGTATTACGCGCGGCTACGTCCAGCGAGGCTGCCAGGGCCCGTGCCTCTGAGAGTCCTAGTGACTCTTTTTCTAGAAGTCTTTGGCGGATTTGGGAGGATTGTATACCTGCAACAAAAGCATCGCGCATTAACATGTCCGTGTGTTCGTTTGCGTTCACCGACGGGCAGCTGCAGGCTCGTCCCAAAATCAGCAGCGCGGCGTAGAACTCGTCCATCGATTCTCCGGGAGCTTGCCGTCTCGTCGCGAGCTGGTAGCGAGCGTAGATTTGGTTAACTGGGCGAACGTAGAGACTTCTCAGTGCTGCGAACGCCGTCTGGAAATCGCGGGTGTCTTCAATGAGGGTGAAAATCTCCGTGCTCACCCTCGAGTGCAGGACCTGCAGTTTTTGTTCATCTGAGACTCGGCCTGTGGTCGATGTGATGTAGGCCTCAAAGCAAGTCTGCCAGTGTTTGAAGGCTGCTGCTGCATTCACTGCGTGGGGGCTGATCCTCATGCATTCTGGAATGATCCTGAGCTCCATAGTCCTTTTTAGGCACGCTTAATAAATTGTGGCGCACAAAGACTCCGTGAGACAAACAGAGTGAAGTCGATGAGGCTTTATTAAGCGTGTCTGTTCCCCAGCAGCCCGATAGTAAACTGGCATGCGGGGGAAGGCACCGGCTTCTTATACTTCGCCTTCAGGGCGGAGTATGAGGTCAACGGCCAACCAGGACCCGGGATCTGTCAGCCAATGACATTAGGGCTTCCAGTCCCACATGACCCCCAATACATACTACCACAGGTTCATAAAGGGCAGGTCGTGCCTAACTAATTTAGTGGAATTTTTTGAGGACATTACCAGTGCGGTAGATAACGGGGAGCCAATGGATGTGGTATATCTGGATTTCCAGAAAGCCTTTGACAAGGTGCCACACAAAAGATTGCTGCATAAGATAAAGATGCATGGCATTAAGGGGAAAGTAGTAGCATGGATAGAGGATTGGTTAATTAATACAAAGCTAAGAGTGGGGATTAATGTGTGTTTCTCTGGTTGACAATCAGTAGCTAGTGGTGTCCCTCAGGAATCAGTGTTGGGCCCACAATTGTTCACAATTTACATAGATGATTTGGAGTTGGGGACCAAGGGCAATGTGTCCAAGTTTGCAGACGACACTAAGATGAGTGGTAAAGCAAAAAGTGCAGAGGATACTGGAAGTCTGCAGAGGGATTTGGATAGGCTAAGTGAATGGGCTAGGGTCTGGCAGATGGAATACAATGTTGACATATGTGAGGTTAACCATTTTGGTAAGAATAACAGCAAACGGGATTATTATTTAAATGATAAAATATTAAAACATGCTGCTGTGCAGAGAGACCTGGGTGTGCTAGTGCACGAGTCGTAAAAAGTTGGTTTACAGATACAACAGGTGATTAATAAGGCAAATGGAATTTTGTCCTTCATTGCTAGAGGGATGGAGTTTAAGACTAGGGAGGTTATGCTGCAATTGTATAAGATGTTAGTGAGACCACACCTGGAGTATTGTGTTCAGTTTTGGTCTCCTTACTTGAGAAAGGACCTACTGGTGTGCAGAGGAGATTCACTAGGTTAATCCCAGAGTTGAAGGTGTTGGATTACGAGGAGAGGTTGAGTAGACTGGGACTGTACTCGTGGAATTTAGAAGGATGAGGGGGGATCTCATAGAAACATATAAAATTATGAAGGGAATAGATCGGATAGATGCGGGTAGGTTGTTTCCACTGGAGGGTGAAAGCAGAACTAGAGGGCATAGCCTCAAAATAAGGGGAAATAGATTTAGGACTGAGTTTAGGAGAAACTTCTTCACCCAAAGGGTTGTGAATCTATGGAATTCCTTGCCCAGTGAAGCAGTAGAGGCACCTTCATTAAATGTTTTTATAAAGATAAATAGTTATTTGAAGAATAAAGGGATTAAGGGTTATGGTGTTCGGGCCGGAAAGTGGAGCTGAGTCCACAAAAGATCAGCCATGATCTCATTGAATGGCGGAGCAGGCTCGAGGGGCCAGATGGCCGACTCCTGTTCCTAGTTCTTATATTGACGGCCTTAGTTTTGATCGTCTCCAAAAGTACAGACTCTGTCTCGGTCTATTCTAACAAAATAGTAAACTCTTTAGATATGTCCTCTCTCTTTCTGTAAGCTAATGCAGCTACGTTATTCCCCCATTATCCCCATATCCTTTGATTCCCTTAGCAACCAAAAATCTGTTCTTACATACAAGGAAAAAATAATATAGTGTTATCCAAGCACAATATATGTTTCCATTTACAAACATGTTCCAGGGTAATGATTTGCAGGTTGCTAGAATATATTTTTAGTTTGACTAAATTCTTGAAATAGAATTTTATAATCCTTACAACAGGAAAAATAACTTTACAGACGATTGGAACATATTGGGATTTTCCATAGACTTCCTTACCCAGTGATTCTCTTAAATGGACTCTGTTCTAACTTTTAAAAAAATTACAGCTTAACACAGCTGACAGTTTTATAGACTAATCCACTGTAACAAATTGATCTCTTTCAATGTCAGCCAGCTGTTCTATTTAACGTACACTCCCAGGACGGCATGGTGGTGTAGTGGTTAGCACTGCTGCCTCAAGGCGCTGAGGAACCGGGTTCGATCCCAGCCCCGGGTCACTGTCTGTGTGGAGTTTGCACATTCTCCCCTTGTCTGCTTGGGTCTCACCCCCACAACCAAAAGATGTGCAGGGTAAGTGGATTGGCCATGCTAAATTGCCCCTGAATTGGAAAAAAGTAATTGGGTACACTTAAATTTATTTTTTTAAATGACGGTCAGTGAGTTTTATTTCCTGCACTCTTTCCACCCACCAATGCAGATGGATTCCCCACTGATATACTGAAATTCAGGCAGAGAATTAATCTTGGTATGAATACATGACCTCATCTGGAAGGAGGAGAGTGTGCCAGAAATCTCCAAGGTACCATAATTGTGACCATCTTCAAAAAAAGATACAAGACCAACTGCGGTGACTATAGAGGGATTTCTCTGCTGTTGGCCACAAGGAAGTTAATTGCAAGAGTCCTTCTCAATAGCCGTCTTCCTGAAGAGCCCAACAGAGTCACAATGTGGATTCCACCCATCAAAAAGCACAATGGACATCATCTTCACAGCAAGGCAGTCCGAGGAAAATGCAGAGAGCAGAGGCAGCAAGCACTATTCATGGCCTTCTTTGATCTCACAAAAGCCTTTTACTCTATCAATCAGAGGGGATTGTGGAGCATCATTCTCAAACTTGGCTGCTCCCGGAAATCCGTTGCCTGTGCATGATGACTTGAAAGCCATGATCCTTACAGTTGGATCTGCCACAGACTCAATACGAAGGAAAATTGAGGTTAAGCAAGGCTGTGTAATTTCACCAATGCTGTTTTCCATCTTCCTTGCTGAAACACTCCATCCCATCTTCATGAAGCTCCCCGGTAGAGTGGAGCTACTCTACAGGACGAGTGGGAACCTACACAACATATGGCACCTCCGTTCCAGCACTCGGTGCACAGCACCACCACCTGACTATCAAGATCCACAGTGAACCATTGGACAACATTGATCGGTTCTCAGACTTTGAGAACTTCCTCTTAGTGAGGGCAGACATCGCTGATGAAACATTGCATCCTGTGTGCCAGTGAAGCCTTCATCCATCTGAGGAAAAGTGTGTTTGATGGCAAAGATCTGATATTTTTGAAGAACTGCATTCACCCAATGAAAATGCATAATTTCTCCTTCCAAGTACCATTCCAGGAAAGTGAGCATCTTTATCACCAAGAATCGTGTCCTGTAAGTATTGGGAGAGGGGCTTTCACCTCCAGTATAAATCCCACAAATATAGTTTGGAATGATCAATAACCGTACACATTATTGTGGCTTTGTCACCCACCCCAGCATGGAAAGATTTTAGGCTAAAGCCAGAACAGAAGAGATACCCTTTTCTGAGCTACAATACAAATACTTACCCCCTGATTAAGAGCACAATTTAGCCATTTCATGCGGGTTAAAATCTGTGGAAAGCCTTTCAACTAAATCAGCTTAATTTGTGTTGTGTTAGGTATAAACCTTTATTTGACCAAAACAGAAAAAAGTACTCTGAAATGGAAATAAAAACAGAAAATGCTGGGTATGAAAATCAGGCAGCTTCTGTAACTGACGGAAAATCTAGTTGATGGGAGCAGGCTCAGTGCTATTGTATTATTTGTATTTGGTGCAGTAAGGATTAAAAACCTGGGTTAGTGTGTACGACTGCTGTAGTCATGTTTTTAAACATCCTGGTTTGAAAGAAGCTCGGCTTTTTGGATACAGAGATACAATTAAAACATTGTAAAAGTTTGGGCTAATGGACATTTAATTATATTAGGTGGGTTCCCTGGGAGTAGATAATTAGGGACAGTGTGTTCAGCTTAGTAAGACAATGTAATTAATGGGAGGAGCCAGGGGTTGAAGCAGTCAGGTGTTGAGGATTTCAGTGTTTTCTGGCTGGAAGGTGAGCTGACGTTTCTGAAGAATATAGCCAGAGATTCTGCATTATCCTGACAGGGTATCAGGTCTTTCTTTCAAGCAGTCTCAAAAGATCTCTCTTTCTCAACGTGGTGTATCCAATACATTTCTTTACAGTAAGTATTCTGGAGTCTGCTAACTATATTTAAAAGTGGATTGTGCCCTGCGATGGTTTTGTTGTTTGAGTGGGAATAAAGATAGCAGTTAAGGGTTATTGTGTCACTGTATTGATTAGCTATTTTCTTGTGCGATGTTAAAGATATTTTAATACTGTGTTAGTAATAAAGTTTGTTTCAATATACCATATCCCTACTTTGCTTGAATTCACTCCTGGAGTGAGCTATCCTTTCCTCAGTCTTACAAAATTAAAACAGAATATTGGGGTTTCTGGCCAGTATCCTCGCCACTATTGAGGTCTGGTCTGGGATCATAATACCTTTTAAAAATATCTTTCCCTGCCAAGAATTGCAACCTCATTATGTACCACAGTTGATTGCAGATTTTACCAGTCATGTAACATTATTACCGATGCCAAAATAAGGATTTTCCCCCACATAATGTGACAAGTCCTTCTTAAACGCTATTTCATTGAGGCTTCAGCAGCATTATGGAAATTGTAACATGATTTAAAGTATCAAAGCCTTCTTCAGCTCGCATCGTTTAATCAGTTACTTGTATCATGTATTTAAATTTGAATGGCCAATCATATGATTTGAATTTCACAGACTGCAACCCACACTCCTTTTGGTTAAATTCAGTCCAGAAGGTTTCCTGTCCCTAAGAAAGTTCAAGAACATCTGCCTTAATCTTCAGGGGAAATGTATTAAAATTATAGCTCAACTTGGGCTTATATCCATCCAGGAAGTGATTACCTTACCTGGCAATGAGAGATTGAACATTAATTAGGAGGTCTTTTATGATACCAGCCAGGAACTTGGGAGACGTATAGTTTAAAAGTCAATTAATCAATAACCGTTTGGAATAATGGAAGAAGTCTTACAACACCAGATTAAAGTCCAACAGGTTTGTTTCAAATCACTAGCTTTCGGAGCACAGCTCCTTCCTCAGGTGAATGGAGAGGTAGGGGCAGTGTCTATATGTGCGATCTTCTTGCTTGGAGGTCCTTTCCACTTTGAGCCGGCAGTTTGCGGTGTCGATGGTAGCCATGATGAAGAGATGCTGGCGTTGGACTGGGGTGAGCACAGTAAGAAGTCTTACAACACCAGATTAAAGAAGGAGCAATGATCCGAAAGCTAGTGATTTGAAACAAACCTGTTGGACTTTAACCTGGTGTTGAAAGACCCCAGTCCAACGCTGGCATCTCCACATCGTTTGGAATAATGATTATGGATATTCCTTCTGGTGAACTTTAAGAACTCAATGCACAACTTCATTGAAATGAAATGAAAATCGCTTATTGTCACAGGTAGGCTTCAAATGACGTTACTGTGAAAAGCCCCTCGTCACCACATTCCGGCGCCTGTTCGGGGAGGACCTGCAATTTAATGGGTCTCTGATTTACCCTGGCAAAAATGGTTCCTGAAATCCAGCAAGAATTATGGATTACAAAAGCTAAATATTGCCTGTGCTTGAAAACGGAAATTAATACCAAACAAGTTCCAAGTTCTCTTATCACGTGATGTGCATGAATGGACAAGACAGGAAGGGGTGGGAAGGAACATTTACATAAGTTAAATAAAGAACAACTGCTCATCAAAACAATGTTTTCTCAAGACAACCACATATAAATTTGTGCAACGACAATGAAATGAAAATGAAATGAAATGAAATGAAAAATGATACAATTAAATGAAATGATACAAAACTTTACTCTTCCTTTTTCTGATACCCCTACATGATACATTGTGGCTTCGGCACAGCCCGGTTGCTCAGATTTCTGTGCTTGGCTGATATCCTCCAGGTTTTGGAGTCTGGGAGAACGCGACCAAAGACAGCGAAGGGCCATCTTGTCCACTGGAAGATGAGGCTACATGTTAGGTACTGACCAAGAGGTGGTGGTGGAAAGAGTGCTTTGAATAACGCCCCGACATCCACAGCCCCTTTCACCAAGTTGCACTTTGCTCTACTCCTCCCATTGTGTTCGAGGACACTTTGGTGTCGATCATTCGGCCAAGGACAAGGCATCTTAGTTAAGGTGACAAACAGATTGGCATCCAGAATTTAGTGCCTAAATTCAGATGCATTTGTTTGGAGTATTTGACAGTCCACACTATCCAGGAAGACATCATTCAATGGTTTGTGATGTTAATCCTCCCACTCAGATGCTGGAAGATAACGCCTCCAAACTCTGCAAATCACCGTGTCTGTACTTTGAGAGGTGCGGCTGCTGCCCAATGATTCATCTCTTCAACAACGTCCACCAGTATATATCTGCATCCAGCTGAGCAGAGCTTGGAAAGGGTCATGTTCTTCAAGGTGGACACTTCACTATTACTCCCATCTCCACCATATGTTCTTGCTAAGTATTGGTCACCGATTGAAATCCCAACCTTCTCATTTACAGATCCCCTTGCAGTGTGAGTATTGTTACAACAGCCTGGGCTAAGGCGCAGTTAATTCCTGCCCCCCCCCCCCCCCGACCCAGATTTGCAACATAAGACCATAAGACATAGGAGCGAAAGTAAGGCCATTCGGCCCATCGAGTCCACTCCACCATTCAATCATGGCTGATTTCAACTCCATTTACCCGCTCTCTCTCCATAGCCCTTAATTCCTCGAGAAATCAAGAATTTATCAACTTCTGTCTTAAAGACACTCAACGTCCCGGCCTCCATCGCCCTCTGTGGCAATGAATTCCACAGACCCACCACTCTCTGGCTGAAGAAATTTCTCCTCATCGCTGTTCTAAAGTGACTCCCTTTTATTCTAAGGCTGTGCCCCCGGGTCCTAGTCTCCCCTGCTAATGGAAACAACTTCCCTACGTCCACCCTATCTAAGCCATTCATTATCTTGTAAGTTTCTATTAGATCTCCCCTCAACCTCCTAAACTCCAATGAATATAATCCCAGGATCCTCAGACGTTCATCGTATGTTAGGCCTACCATTCCTGGGATCATCCGTGTGAATCTCCGCTGGACCCGCTCCAGTGCCAGTATGTCCTTCCTGAGGTGTGGGTCCCAAAATTGCTCACAGTATTCTAAATGGGGCCTAACTAGTGCTTTATAAAGCTTCAGAAGTACATCCCTGCTTTTATATTCCAAGTCTCTTGAGATAAACGACAACATTGCATTTGCTTTCTTAATTACGGACTCAACACAGTTGCATTAACTAATGATTTTTAGAAATATACCCAAAGTCTTTTGCCCATGATTGCCCAATAATTAGACACCAGGTTTATAAATTTGAACATATTTGCATTTTATTTCTAACAAGAATTATATGAAATTATATGAAATATGCAGCAAATACAAAAGGTATTGGGCCTATTCTCTCCCCCCCCCCCCCCACTCCGGGTGTGAGAATCGCCGGGGCGCCGCGTGAATCGCGCCCCGCCGCCCCCCGCACACGATTCTCCCACCCCCCAGAAACCAGCAGCGCGCGATTCGCACCGGGCTGCTCGGAGAACCGGCGAACGGCAATTCTCCAGCCCGGATGGGCTGAGCAGCCGCTACGACACGACAGGTTCCCGCCAGCGCCGTCCACCACTGGTCGCTGTCGGCGGGAACTCGGGGGGGGGGGGGGGGGGATCCTTTACCGGGATGGCCTCTGATGTGGTCTGGCCCGCAATTGGGGCCCACCGATCAGCGGGCCGGCCTCTCCCATCCCCTCGGGCCTACCTCCTTCCGCGCGCGGCCCCAGAACACCGGCTCCACGTTGGTGAGGTGCCGGTGTGCGTAAGACGTTCCCCGCGCATGCACAGGATTGGGCTGTCCCAGCTGCACATGCGCGGGTTGGCGCGGCGGTAAGGACGCTGGAGCGCCGTGAACCGGTCCAGTGCCGTGCTGGCCGCCTGTGGGGTCCAGAATAGGTCGTGTCCGGGCCCTGTTTGCGCCATCGCGAAACACGACGGCGCGAACACTTGGCCTCAATATCGGAGAATCACCCCCATTACATAATTCCTAACTCTTCACTTAAACTCACCCAACCCTGTATATATATATATATATATATACACACACACACACAAAGACAAAGAGGGATGTAAAAATAAGAAAGTAATAAAATCTTTGTTTCAGATCGTTGTCTAACAGCACACTTTCCTTAAATTTAGGCTTTCAGTTTGAGGTTTTCACTGCAGAATCATTCAGGTCTCTGCAATTTCAGAGATACAGCAGCGTAGCTGGGGAGAACATGAGGGAGAGAGCAGCTCTTTTTCTTTGAGTGTCCAGTATTCAAAATGATTCCCCTGGCTTTCTGAAAATCATACAGCCAGTGCTGCCTGCGACAAGGTGGCGGCAGCCAATAGCTTGGAGTATAACCAAGAGGACTGGCCTCCAGTGCCAGAAAAAGGTTGACGACTACAACGGGCAGCACGAGTGAGTAGACATCAACAGCCCCCACCCACCCCTCAAGGGAGTATCCACTCGCCCAGGTGACCCGCAGCCCACCCCCCACCATACCTTCACACCCCCTATCCCACCACAGTGAACTACACTTGTGACTAACGCCCTCGGTGTTTCCTCAGGAAAAGCTCGCCTACAATCGGCGGGAGTGGGCCCAGACTTGCGGTGGGGTGCCGGACATCAGAATCCTCACCTTCTTCAAGAAGCTGGCCCTGGAGGTGACTGGGAGATGGCCAAGGCACTGCCGCGTTGCGAGGTCAGCACATGGGACAGGGCGGCACGGCTGTGTGTGTGCTGTCGACAAGTGAGCCGTGGCCCTCCAGCCCCAGAGGACGCTCGCCAGGGGCATCAAAGGCCACGGGACGAGGAAGGCAGCTGGCTGCCTCCACCCGAGATGTGCATCCTGGGGAACACCTAAACATAGCGGCAGAGTTAGAAGCGCCAAACCTTCCTCATCTCTTTCTTAAATGTGGGGTCACTGCTTTTTAAAGTGTCTCCGGTTCTAAGATTCCCCAATCGGGGGGGGGGGGGGGGAATCACCCTCTCAGCATCCACCCAGTCAAGCCCCCTTGGAATCTGCTATGACTGCTTCAATAACTTAATAAAATCTGTATGAATTAGCTAGTTATCAAGTATTAATACTTTTAGACAGAAGACTGAATTTCTGACAAATTTCCACTGGAACCCGAGGCCCAGGCTGCCAGCTAGGCCTAATAGAATTTACCTCCAGGACTACTTGGTTTTAGTGAGGCTCAGTCAGCACTAGGGGAAACTATGCAGAATCTGATTCTGGAAAAGCGGAGTACATCTGTGGCGCTCTGCCTCGTTAAGATATCAACACAGAAAAGCAGACCAGGAAAACTGACTCATTGGATGGGATCTTCCCCCCCCACCCGCCATCTTCCGATCGGTCAATGGGGTTTCCCGTTCCATGCACCCAGTGGCGGGGCTGGGAGATCCCGTTGGGCAGCACGGTAGCACAGTGGCTTCACAGCTCCAGGGTCCCAGGTTCGATTCCCTGCTGGGTCACTGTCTGTGCGGAGTCTGCACGTTCTCTCTGTGTGTGCGTGGGTTTCCTCTGGGTGCTCTGGTTTCCTTCCACAGTCCAAAGACTAGCAGGTTAGGTGGATTGGCCATGCTAAATTGCCCTTAGTGTCCAAAAAGGTTAAGAGGGGTTATTGGGTTGCAGGGATAGGGTGGAAGTGAGGGCTTAAGTGGGTCGGTGCAGACTCGATGGGCTGAATGGCCTTCTTCTTCTGCACTGTATGTTCTATTCACAGGCGGATATAACCCAATAATACCACTTTGTTCTAATAAACACTGTTCTTGAGAGAATTTCATTGTTATTTTATGATGCAGGAACACACAGACTTTGCACACACAAACAATTTCTGCCCAGATTCACGTCGAGAGATTCAGGAACATTCAATTCAAAAAGTTTTTTTCTTCAATTGCTATAGAGATAATTTCTTCTTATTTCAATGTAACCGGAGTCATCAATCACAGCAGTAATTCAAAATAATTTATTCACAGTATAGAACTTCAACATGAGGATACAGTAACCCAGCAAGAAACAATAAGACCATGGGAACAAAACTCCTAATGCAGATGTTAAGCTAAATATACAGTAACAAAGTCCTGTGGTCTCACACTTTCCATTCTATTCGCTGTGATTTTCTTTGCTAATCTTTCTGTTAAGTTCTTCCTGACATGATTATTTTCTCATTGTTAATGTGCGAAAGAAAAGGAGCAGATACAATGCATTAAGACCAGGGGTTCAGCCTGTTGTTGAACACTGAAGATTGTTAATAACAACATTCCTGCACTGCCTCACAATGAAAGGATCTGTTAAAACACAGTCTCCAGAAATGACAGAACTTAAGGGTTTCTGACTAACATGCGCTGTACAAGAAATCACTGCTCTCCAACAATCCCCGTGGTGTTCTTCGCAATATTTCCAACAGTTTTCAGATTGGTTAGTTTGTTTATGACAAAATGGTTGATTGCTGAAAAAAAATCAAATCCTGGAATGGTTCAGCCAGTTTGTCTTCACAAATAGAGCAACCATAACGACCAGCAGTGGCTAGAATTCTCCTTCTTCCCTTCACCTTGGAAAACAGACTCCATCTCTGGTTTAAATCTTCCGTGAACTCAGTCGATCAAGCTGCATAAAAATCTTCCCTCTTTGATCCAAGACTTGAATATCAATTTATGCGCCTTCTTTAATTTCAAGAAAGATTTTAAGATCAAGGAGGAATGTGCACAAGAAAGCCAGGCATTTAGGAACTGCGAGTTTATTTAAACAGCAATTCCTGACCGTACACTCTCTACAGTGATACAATCTGTTTGGCACATGAAACCTGTGGCCACATATTTGCAAAAATTCAACTTCAGGCTACTGAACTAAGCAACATTTCAACTATATGACATACTAATAATTTAATCAGGTTTCACAAAAAAAAAAGTACCCCACACCAACACAGGCCACGCAACACAATCTATACACTAACCAAAATATACCGTCTGTTTTGCTTTTCCAAATTGCATTTGTAAATTTGTTACCGTGAACAGTTAAGGGCTGTTTCTTGTATCATTAAATTCTTTATGGTTTAAATTGGTGGAATAAGCCTCGTAAGCTCAAAAAATCTGTCAATGTTCCCCAAATATTGCGATGGTCTTCTTCAAACCCCACTTTTCATTGTTACAGTCATTTTCTTGATTAAAGTAGCAACAGCCAGTCAAACTATTTCTTCATATTCTTTTGATTCTAATAAACAAGTAATTTATTATGTCAATGAATCAGGACTAAAAGGTAGTATTTCTTGTCAATGCATTTAAAAAAAATTATTTACATAATTATACTGCTATGACTGATACTGTGTATATCTCTTGTATTTTATTTTTAGCTTTTTAGGTCAACTTGTAAAAACAGTGAACTTAAGCATCTTGATCTTGCCTAATGAATTGATGGCATTTTCTAGTTTTGCCTCATGAGATTGAAGTAATTTATCCTTTGTGTCACATTGTTGTATCCTCCCAGGACTGGAGAAGATTAGGTCACGACAATGTTATCACATCACGGTCTTGCTAAATCTCAAAATTTTTGGTTGAACTGCAGGCTCACAAATCCAATGTATAACTCACATTCGAATTAGATACCAAAGAAGTCCATTGCGAACAGTTTTCCAATGTAATAAAAGATGGAGGTTGGCTTATTAAAGCTCTGGCTCTAGCATGCCTAGTAACAACACCTTTACAAAGAACACAGTAGTTATCCAGATACGGAACCTCATTGCTACACTGACGTCATCTCTGTTTTGCTCCCTTGAACACAACATTCAATGTGAAAATTAGACCGGTGAATTGGAAAGAGCCTCTAGTTTCCAAATCCTTGATGGAACTGCATCTGACTCATATTTCTGTTGATTTTTATTTCCCTGGAATATTTAAACATGAACACATCTTACAATATTAGAGCTTCTGGGTGAGAAGATTAATATTTCATTGATCAAAACAAGCATTAATTCTCATTATTTTGCAGGGAACGTTAATTTATTTTCATCACCATTTTAATTTGCAGTGTCGAGTTGATAAGAATGGGTCGAATCTAATCACCTAATTATGGTTCCAGGCAAATAAACAAACTACAGCGAGAAACACTCACAGCATAAAGCTTCATATTTAAATATTTCATTAATCGGTTTGATATTCTAGCTGTTTACCCTCTCTGCTCAACCCCAACCCTTTCTGCCATTTTACCACATAACCAGGACAACATTCAACGTAATATATTAGCTATCTAATCAAGGTACAACAACAGAAGTTAGAAGTGGATATTTTAAAATAAAGATTTCAAAAATTAATGATTTTATTACTTGAAATAATAGGTTCTCTGTTGCAGAAGTTGCTGTTGTGTTGCTAGATCGGATGCAGATGGAAAGGCTAGTACTAGCTGACAGGCGTTGTATCTGGAAGATTGTTGAAGTGCCATTTTATATTCCTGGAAAGTTTAAATATATACAACTGACCATAAGCCACAGTTGTTAGGTTATGAATTATATTACACTGTAGTTTTTATATAAATACATACACAGTAATTTTTTTTACTGTAGCTTTGTGCATTTTGCAAGCATTTGCAACTATAAACAGGGCCCAACATTCAATGGTTAATAAACTTGCTTCATTCATGTTCTGTACAGCTGTTTTGTTGTTAACATATCATCCACTGAATCTACAAAGTGGACATTCAAGTTATCAAAAATGTAATTCTAGTCTCTTGCTGGACAACAGCATGTACAAATCTCAATCACTTGGATTCTAATTGCATTGATGCCAAGGACTAAAACGGAAGGTGGTTACAGACACAAACACAGCGTACCACAGAAAAGGTACAGTACAGAGAATGTTCTGGAAGAACAGAATAATAGAAAAGTTTGCCATGCATCAAACAAAAATCTGTATCCGTTCCCGAATGTTCTGACGACAGATGGGGCATGCTTTCAGGGCAATACTGCACTCTAGACAGGAACCATGGCCACACTGGAACACCAGTTTAATCTGGTTATCAATGCATATGGGACATGTTATCCTTTCCTCCATCTGCTTGTATCGAGACTGGAGCTGTTCCAGCAGTTTTCTCTGGTCTGGAGGTTCCGCAGTGGAGCTGCTTTCAACTTCTGTGTTATCTGCAACATGAAAACATTGTCAGTCTGTTGTCAACATGCACATCAGCAGCCCTAGAGTGACAATACTAATTGCACAACTCACATAAACTGAATATAGTGAATTTTGAAAACACCTTGGGAGGCAGAACCAGTAATTCAGAGTTTAGTACAAGTTAAATGCTGCTCAAGCTCTGTCACAATACAGTATGTTTATGCTATGCATGTTAGGGCATGAATTTATACACTTGAAAGTATCTGCAGTCTATAAATACTGACAACCAGATTGAATAATTGGCTGGTAACAGAAGAGACTATTTAGACCTAAACACATTAGATTTAAGAAATGTTTAATGAACATATTTTTGATTCAGCTATTAATAAATTGCATTTTCCTTAAATAGCTTTGAAGTCTAAACATAATCAGATCAATTACAGTCTCTATTGAATACAGAAAATACTGCAATGTGAAAGGCTATTTTAATGCTTCTAAACATTGGTATAAATAGTGCAAACATTCACCTTATTGTAGAACATCAGTATTATAAACCTCCCATTATAATTATTTGTTCCATGTTCCAACAAATAAATGCTTTGATCTTCTGGAGTCACGGGTACCACCAGATTGGAAAGATTCAGCTGATCTCAGCTGAAGGAGCCTCTGAATCAGAAGGTGGTAGGTTCAGACCCCACTATGGATATGGCTGGCACGAGGGGACATAACTTTAAACTGAGGGGTAATAGATATAGGACAGAGGTCAGAGGTAGGTTCTTTACGCAAAGAGTAGTGAGGCCGTGGAATGCCCTACCTGCTACAGTAGTGAACTCGCCAACATTGAGGGCATTTAAAAGTTTATTGGATAAACATATGGATGATAATGGCATAGTGTAGGTTAGATGGCTTTTGTTTCGGTGCAACATCGTGGGCCGAAGGGCCTGTACTGCGCTGTATTGTTCTATGTACTCCTCATTTTGAGTATGTGAAACCTCCACGCTGTTTTGTTAGGAGTGCCAGCTACCTTTCTGCTTTGCAAGGGGTATTTAGAGACACCGTGGGGCCGGATTTCCCCGTGGAGGTGGGATTCAGGAAGCAGGTCCAATTCCAGGTCACAGACCCACCCCTGACGCCAAACAGGAAGCGGCTATTATTTTGACCAAGTCGGGGAGTTAATTTTAAAGGTACTGGCCAGCCTTCCAATGAGTCAGCAAGGACATAGCAACGAAGGGTCAGTCAAAAGGCGGGCCACATTGTGACTCGTTTCGGCAGCAGTTTGCCCATTAATGTTTTAGAACAGAAATTGGCAAGGTTGAAATTTCCTACATTTCAGAGTGCAGCACAGCAGCTTAGGCTGGGGATGTCGCTTTAAAGTCAGTAATTGTTATGTAATTTAAGAACCCCTCTACCCCACACGGTCTCTTCAGTGTCACTTGAACGGTGTCCTCTTATGTAAGCTTACTGTCAGCCACTGAGCTGGACTGATTCCCAACAACTGTTAAAGTCCAGCTGCCTTGCTAAAAGTTTAAAACAAAATTAACAGGGATGACGGGGATGGTCTCTTAATGAGCCCACAGTGAAGTTAAATAACTAATGAATAAGGGTGGGCCTGTTTCAAACCTGCTCCCTTCCCCGCCCTCAAGGAATAGCGGAGGGCAAAAGCAGAGGTGAAGGCTCCTCAGCAGCCACTGTTTCCCACCGCCCCACCTTTGTTCCCATCTCTTTGGGGCTGGGAATATTCAGTTTCTTGTCACTATTCAATCAAGAGCAGAGAATTGTCCCAGTGCCTTATCATTCTCTCCTTACTTCAAAAATTAGATGAACTGGTCATTCACTACATTGCTACACACATAGCAGCTCTCTAAAGCAATTCAATGTCCTGGATTTGGCATTAAGAAAATTGTTACTAAACAGTAAATTTAACAGCAATTTCTGGGGTCTGCACATGCACAGTTAAATGAGGAAATGAGATTTGCCCTGCTCCTCAGCGAGAGAATCAATCGCAAGGAAAGGTGTGAAGTTATGATACTAAACCATTAGATATTCCCTAAATAGGCACAAAAAGGTTAGGGCTGTGTATTCAAGTTAAAGTAAAATTTTAGTACAGCCCGACAAGTGTTAATTACTACCAAACAGTCTGTGTGACTGAAGATTTATTACAAATGTGGAGCTTGCTTCATCCAGATTTCAATTATTGTTGGAAATTGAAAAAAAAAATGAAAATAAAACATTTTCTTTCTCCTTGACCTCTCACTCTCTCAACCCATCCTTCTTTCTTCCCTCTTATTTTACTTTCTATACCTGATTCCATACAGAATTAACTATTCTAATTTACGCTTTCTGTTTTAGATTCTGCAAGTCCAGTAAGGATTCTGCAACCTGATTGGTTGAAGTGACGCACGTACACACAAGTGCCAGGTCCCCATTAAAACTAGTTCAGATGGCGGCCACGAGCTGAGTGGTCGCAGGAAACCAGGCTTCCATATGGAAACTCTTTCTTGGACCTTTTTCACCCGATGAACCGGCACCAGAGAACACCGCACTAATCTGACCCTCATCAATCGTAACACGAATCTGAACATGACAGACCCAGCAGAGTCGTCAACACCATCCCAGTCTTCGATGGAGAGGCTGATGGTGTTCATCACAGTAGAACTCCAGAAGCAGAGGGAGTCAGTAAAAGAGGGCCTAATGTCAGCGATGGAGACGGCAAACGAGGCTGCGCTGGCCCCCATACATGGGTCGATGGACAGGGTGGAGCGACAGCTGGAGGCCCAAGAAGCGACGATCTGTGAAGTAGAAAAGGTGGTCACTGACCAGGACGAACAAATCGCCTCACTTGAGGCCAAAATAACATCTTTGGCTGCGACCCAAAAGACTCAATGGCAGAACAAATGACAAGAACGGTTTCAGTGCCAAAATCTCCAGATCATCAGGCTACCAGAGGGCACAGAAGGTAGGAGCCCAACCGAATACATATCAAAAAATGCTCAGGAAGCTGTTCGGGGAGGATGGCTTCACTGAACTCCCAGAGGTAGATGGAGCCCCCAGGTCACTCCGCCAGAAGCCACGATCCAGAGAACCAGTATGAGTGGTAATCGTCAGGCTCCACAGGTACCAGGACAAGGAACGTTTTTGGAGTTGGATGAAGAACACACGGACTTGCAACTGGGAAGGACACGCCCATCCTCGTCAACCAGGACATTGGGGCTGACCTGGCTAAACGCTGAAGGCAATTCAATAGTGCCAAGGCGGCACTTTTCAAAAGCAAAGTGCGATTTGGCATGCTATACCCAGCAAAACTTAGGTAGTTTAAGAGGGGAGGGGGATTGGGGAAAGAATACTGGTCACACATGTTACACAATGGTATGGGTGGGAAGAGAAAGGTGGCAGCGGCTATCTTGGATGGACCAAGGACAAAGGCGAGCCTGGCAGGGACATGTCCAGGAGGCAAACCTGGCTGACCCGAAAGGAGAGGGGGTACACACAGACAGAAACCTCCTGACAGGATGGTCACCTGGAACGAGGGGATTTAACAGTCCAGTCAAAAGGTCTGGAGTCTTCCCCCACCTGAAAGGCCGGAGGGTCGCCGTAATCTTTCTTCAGGAGACGCACCCGAGAGTCAAAGACCAGATGAGGGTAAGGAATTCCTGGGTGGGACAAGCATACCAAGCGAGCTTTGACATGAGGGCGAGGGGGGAGGTAATTACCACATCTGATTTTACTAGCAGAGATTTACTAGCTAGAGACGAGTCCTATACAGCAGTGAAGGTGCTTGTTTCACAGAAATCTGCACCATTATTAAAGGAGAACTCCATGGTTAAATATATCTATCCTGTAAAATAGTGTTTTTCAGACGTTTTTCCCCAGGACCCACTTTTGCCAACCGGCCGACCTGCGGGACCCACACTACCATTACCATTAATGCAACAGGTGAGCCTGCTTGGTCCTCACTAGCTCACTCCAATCAGGTTCACAGGAGGAGAGGGCTATGTGCACATCAGGTGCAGAGTTCAGCGGGTTCCTTTGTGCCGTCTTCATCTTTGCGGGAATGGAAAATCCAACCTCGCACATGTAGGTCATCATAAAGGGCAATAGCAACAAAATGCTTGTTTTACTCAGCACTGAATACTTCTGGACGATGCTACTCCAGAATTCTGACAACCTCATGGTTGTGTGGTGTATTTTTAATGTGCCATCACAGGTCAGGTACAGCAGCTCAATGTTCTTATTTGGAGTCAGCTGTAAATAATAACCGACACTGGGGTCTCAAATTAAACGGGATTTTTCATCCATCTCTTCTCTTTCAAAACCTGAAACTGTTGATCAGTGCAGCCAGGCGTGACTTAATAAGGCTTTGCCAGTCTATTAACAGTTTCTTTACTGACACCGTTTTCTTTGATGTGCCGTAGAAGCATGGGGAACATGTAGCAGTTTTGGCTTTGTACTCGCAGTTGCCAAACTTTCAATGACTTTTGGAAAGCATCTATTTCTTCACAGTGCCGACAGCAATCATCATCCTTCCCTTGCAACTTGAGGTTCAGTTTGTTTAGAATTGAAATGTCTACAAAGTAAGACATAGTTAGCATCCAAGTTTCATCAGCAAACAAATCAGCCAGAGGGGTCGATTTCTCAAGGAGAAAAGCGTGGGTTTCATGCCTCTGTTCGTAAAATCTGCCAAGCACCCGACACCTCCACAGCCAACGTATGTGTGTGTGGAACAATAAAACGTGTGCTCAAGCCCCATATAGAAAAACAGAGCCTCGAAAAACCTGGTAGAGTCCTCTGCTTTTAATGAAATCCCTGACTTTCACAATGTCTTTCAACACACCTTCAAGATCGGATAGAATTCCTTTAGATGCCAGTGCCTCGCGGTGAATAAAGCAATGATTCCAAACAATGTCCTGACCAGCTGCCTCCTTAATCCTTATGTTTTCCCAGTCATGTTGGCTGCCCCATCGCTTGTGATTCCTCTGTAATGATCACGTAACTATTAAACGCTTCAAAGATCTGTGCGCCGGTTGTGCTGGTTGGTAATGTCAAGCAGCACAGCAAATCCTCAACAAATTCATTGTGCCAAACATACCAAACCTAATCTAGCAAAGTTGCACAATCTGAAACATCTGACTTTCATCCAGTTGTATGGAGAACTCCTGGGCTGACTTTAAACTAGAAATAAGCTGTACTTCTAAATTCTCAGCAATAACACAAATTCAGTGAGCCAGTGTGTTATCACTAAGCAGGATGTATTTCAGTTTTTCAGCTGACTCTCATCTAGGACCACGCAAGCCATGTCTATTGCTACAGCGAGAATTAATCTCTCTGCTAGTGTGGGCATTTTCTCCTTAGCTACGCGGTAAATTACCATGTAATTGTGCTTTGTCATTCAATGTTACATTTCTGCAGTTGCCGATTTCAGTTCTTGCTACATCCTTTGAAAAAGTCAAGAGGTTTGTCTTCAGCTTCTGTCTTCAGATGCCGTTGCAGTTTTGAAGGTTTTAAATTCTCATTCGCCAGTACTTCCTTGTATATAACACACCTGGGGCTTTGCATCCTGATTTGCATTGACATATTTAACAGAATTATAAGGTGGGAAAGTGGAATTGAGAATATATCGGATCAGCCATGATCTCATTGAATGGCAGAGCAGACTTGATGGGCCAAATGGCGTACTTCTGCTCCTGTGTCTTATGGTCTTATGAGTGTTCATTAAAGAAAGACAGCCTGGATTTCGAACTGAGATTAGGAGGAACTACTTCTCGCAGAGGGTGGTGAGTTTGTGGAACTTGCTGCCCCATAGTGCGGTGGAATCTGAGTCATTAAATGGTTTCAAGAAAGAGATAGATATATTTTTGATTAAAAAAACAGGTTAAAGGAATATGGGGAACATGTGGGATTTCAGACCAGAAAGAGATCAGCCAAGATCTAATTGAATGGCGGAGCAGGCCCAAAGAGCTGAATTGCCTACATGTGCTCCTAATTCCTATGTTCCTATGTATACCTCAAGAAATCATCTTTCCGTTGTTTTGTTCCCGATTTAAGTTTCTTCTTTGTAGACTGTTTACTGGAGGCCCTGGAGCTGTGTAGACTAACAGAACTAACTCTAGCACTGCTCCCTCCTGCCATGGACTCTCCAGGGCAGCTCTCTCCAGCAGTTTCAGATGTGAGACCCTGGCCAGTAGGTACACCTCCTATTTCTCTGGCCATCTCCTTCTTGTAACAAAGCGATTCATGTTCACGGTCCTCTCGCCTTGCTCGAAAGTAATGAAATTTGCCTCCAAGTGATTTTGCGCCAGGGCACTTGGCGCTAAGTGTACGCGCAGAGCATGCTGACCTGCTCACTGTTGCCTCTTTTGATTGGAAGACTGCACAGTTGATTCTGCAGCGGTTTTCATTTTAAGTACCGTTACCGGCTGATGGGCCAGTGGGAAGAAATTCTTCTTTCTGGAACACTATGACCCTGCCGACTCCCGCCGAGAACCGACCTGCACTTTGGAAAACCCGACTACAAAACATCTGTCATAATTCCATCCATTAGATTTAGATTACTGTAAATCATTGTATTTGTGGCTATATTTATAGGAACTTGGCGTCCTTGGAACAGAATTCACCAAGTTTATTTCTGTCACTCTGCATCCAAATCAAATATGCAAGAGCTGTGTGGCAAATAGTGTTTCAATTATGACTGATTTAAATACATTACCATGTCTCATTTTCTTTGTTATAGACACTTGGCATTTAATGCATTTCTTCATTCTTACAGAACACTCTGTGAATGAAATAAGAAGCCTGTGAGAAATCAGCACCAACAATAGATATTCCATTTCATTTTGTGTAATACACAGTGTGAATGTAATGATAAATAGATTAGAGGTTAGCATGCTGGGTACTTCAGAACAGTTTCACAAAAACATCTTGGACATTTTAAACCAGATGAGCGAGCACATTAGGCCGGTACATCACACTGTGCTTCTGCATCAATATCACTATCTAGTTCCCCAATGTATTTTAATTGTGCAACTACTTCAAATGGGTGGAGTAATGGTTGGCTTTGGGTGTCATTGTTTGTTTGGGTGTGGACAATGGTCCCCGCATTCACCTTTCCCTCGGAGTAGAGTAATTGGTACATTACAAGTAACTGAACTTGATTTAGCTGGGGGCTGTATTGATGTGTACACATAATTATCTACTTGGGCATTATCAGCCTTTATGGATAAATACAGGCGCTTGTGCAGACTCAGACTGGCACACTTTGTACCTTTATTGCACATCTGTTTTAGTAGGACTCCATTACTGTGCTTTCCACTACTTATAGGAGCTGGTTGTTAATAATCTTCGTCTGTTTGAGTATCGTTTATAGCAACTAAGTGGTTGCTAGAGGGCACAGAAATATTATTGCAGGGGCAATGATTTGTTCCCTTTTAATTGTTGTTACCCAAATCCCATTCTTGTTTTTGATAGTGACATCTTAGAGTCATTTAATTATTAAAAAAATTTATTTTTTAAAAGAGTACCCAATTATTTTTTTCCAATTAACGGGCAATTTAGCTTGGCTAATCCACCTAACTTGCACATCTTTGGGTTGTGGGGATGAAACCCACGCAGACACGGGGAGAATGTGCAAACCCCACACGGGCAGTGGCCCGGGGCCGTGATCGAACCCGGGTCCTCAGCGCGTAGGCAGCAGTGCTAACCACTGTGCCATCGTGCTACTCGTCAAGTCATTTAATTATTATTGAAGGCAAATATAATTCCCTGTCATAGAATCGTAGAACAATTACAGTAAAATAGGCCATTCAGCCCATCATTTCTTCCTGGCCCTCTGAAGGAGCAACTCACCAAGTGCTACTCCGCTGCCTTTTTGCCATAGTCCTGCCAATCTTCTCTTCTCAGATAATAATCTAATTTTAACTGCCTCTGCCGTCACACTTTAAGGCAATACAGTCCAGATCCTGGCATTCCACAGTAGGGTTTGTCCTCATGTCTCCATTGCTTCTTTTGCCAATTACCTTAAATCTGCCCTCTGGTTCGCAATCCTTCCACCAATGGGAACAGTTTCTCTCCATCTGCTCTGTCCAGGCCTCTCGTGATTTTGGATACCTCTGTGAAACCTCCTCTCAGCCTTCCCCTTCCGTAAGGAGAGCTTCTCTGAAGTTCCTCACCTCTGGAATCATTCTCATGAATCTTTTCTGCACACACTCAAATGCCTTCACCTCATTCCTAATGTGCGGTGCTTTTTGGAAATCCATTATAGCTCATCAACAGCATTTGTAGCGGACCGAGTTGAATGGAGCTCAGTTTGGTTAATATTAGCTCAGGTAAATTGCCCCATTCTCTTTGACAACCAAATGATCAGTTCCATTAGGGAATAAAGACTCAACTTACAATAAGGATGCTGTTGACGAGCAACAATACACCTAAATAGACACAGTTGTTTGCAGTTCACCATTAGAGATTGCATACTGTACCTTCACATACTACAATGTGCTGACAGGGTGAGAACTGAATCAGTAAGGACAGCTCCGAACACACTAGACACTCAGCAGGACCCACTGATACAGGCAGTAAAAGATTCGTCATGGTATTTGGAGTTGTGTGGACTCGCCGCAGAACTGCTGTCCCCTCTGACTGCAGATGTGATCCCCTGGAATAAATAGTGACAGAAGGTTAAGCGACATTTCTTACAGAAATTTTTAAACAAAATGCCTCACTTTTGCCAACTCTCACTTATGTTCACCATATGACTCCTTGGGCTGCGCAATCACGTCGGGGCGGATACAACCATGCAGTCAACAACTTCTTGATGTTTCTTTTATGACCATCCCAAAGATCGGCTATAGGACAATGCCAAGTGCGCCCATCACTTTGGAATACTCGCCTGGTGACGCAGCTCACAATTGGCTGATTTGAAAATGTATCTATTATGGAATTCGATCTGTTGGCAACTGTGGAGTGGGGGTGGAGGGGGTCGCAAACCAACGAGGAACAGTGGTTTACAAATCACAATGCACAACAGAAGACGTATTTATGTTGTGCTTATTATAAAAGACATTTGCCCCGTCACACTCCCAACATCATAAAACCGGTCAAAACCTTCACATTTCATATGTGAAAAACAAATTAAACGCAGCATTTGGAATCTACAGGAGAAATTCCACAAAGACAAATACTGGATACTGCAAAGCCTGCCTCTCAAACAATTTTCTTGAAAACAAAGCCAAGATTCTGAACTCAGTCTAAATGGCCACTGCTTACATAAGATTAAATTGTGTGGCCTTAAGGAAACATAATTTTCCTTCAACAGGGGACAATGCGGAGTATCACATAATATAATAGTCCTATCCTGAAAAAACACTACATCCTCTGATTTACTGTGAGCAGTACCATAGGAGATTTGCTGGTGTAATAATTTTATTAAAAACAATGGTTTGGGTTTTCTCAATTGCAAAAGCAAGGGCAATCCTTTTTTATAGCTGGGTTACTTTCCTCATAACAATCAGGAACGGTAGACCAACCTGGTTGGATTGCCCTTTCTGCCCCTCACACTTCCCAGTGTCACATTCAGTTTTCTGTGTCACACTTTGAAGTACAAAAAAACCCCCAAAATACCTCTTTAGGAACACAAAACAGTAAAGGCAGGACGTCTGCAATCTCAGATATGGTATGAACTCACCCAGTGTTTACTTAATGGCAAGTAGACTTTGTAACCTCAAAGGAACACCCATTCTAGGAGAATAATAAGACTTTATGTGGCATAATGTTTCCGTCTTATAAAACACTGCATCCTCTGACTCATAGCAAGTACCATGACACACACACACACGCGCGCGCGCACACGCACACACAGTAAATTGTATTGACACCCTAGAGTTGAAATATATCCCCAATTAATTCTATATTAGAGCCCAAAAGCAGCAGAACTTTGCAATTCATCCCAACTGTTTGGTTTCAGTTGAAGGCGAGGAGTAAGTGGGTCTTCCATGGAAGGTAAATTCGAACAACGCAGTTTCAAATACTGTCACAGATTGAATTAAATCCCCGTGTTATCTAAACCCTTGCAACTGACAGAAACAGGGCAGCCTAGAGTGTTCGATGGTAAAATTAATATCATTTAACTAATTCAGAGACTGTAACCTCCTAATCATTGGTTAACACATTTTAAAATAAAGCTTAAAAGAGGACATATAAAAAATGAAGAATTGATATAACAATAACAGAGTAAATTTCCCAGATTCTTAAAAAAAATGTATTCCCATGAATCAAACTGTCATATTGAGTTTGACAATGATTTTCTGGTTTTTCGTTTGCTGTTCATGTTTGGACACATGTTCCCCAGCTGTTGGTCATCATTTGCGCCTTGCCCATTTTTCATGCAGGTCTAAACCATGAATGTTGGAGCCTATTTGACTACAGATGCATCACAGCGGAGTCCAATTCTGTCCACACACACACACACATGATCATAAATGGAAACCTTGACAGTCACCCCTTCCCAGTCCTGCAGCACAGACAGGAACTACCTTAGTGGCTTCGGGAGGGGAGGGGATAACACTATGGGCTGGGATGGGGGAGGATCCAAAATATACAACAAGGCGGCTCACTTGTGGTTTAAAGCACTGTGCCACTAAAACCCAGCTGCATGTCAATTGCAAGCTAAAACTAGCAACATGTAGTCAGAGACAAGGACTGCTCACCTCTTTTTTCAATACTTTACCCATTCTCATGGTGTAGAATGAGGTTAATGCACTGAGTACTTTTAATGTCTGTGAAGAGCAGGATGCACTCAAGACCAAAATAGTTAGCTGGAAGTAAATGACGCATATTTTATATATTGCTATTTTACCTGAATTTTTCTGAAAAACTTTTGACCATCTGTATTATCCTGCCATGTGTGACCAGGTCGAGTGGTGTTCTGCCCTTGTAGTTGGTGTAGTTAATATCTGCTCCATCCTGAGCCAGAAAGCAGGCAATAGCAGCACCCACATTAAGGTCACTGGATCCCAATAACCCAGAAGTCTGCAACTAAGGAGCAAGGATGCAAAGTAAAAGATGAGGGTTTAAACAACGTATATTGGGACAGTCAAAATAACAGTGAGGCTGATAACACCTGTTGATATCTATGCAAAAATAGCACAGCAAATTCAGGCGAGAAGATGTTTAGTTGAATGCCAATAGCTGGAATTTGCGATCGGAACACAAGCGATAATAGGAGTAGGCCACACGGCCTGTTGAGGCTGCTCCACTGTTCAATATGATAAGTCAGCCTCAACTCTACTTTCCCGTCCGCTCCTCATTTCCCTCGATTCCGACAGATAAAAGAATCTGACTATCCCAGCCATAAAACACGTTGAAAGATGAAACATACACAATTCTCTAGGATAGGTAATTCCAGAGATTCACACCTCTTTGAGTGAAGAAATTTCTCCTCATCTGGGTCGTAAATGCCCCTTATGAGATTGTGGCTCTGTGTTCTAGGGCCCTGGCAGGTGAAACAACCTATCGGTGTTCAACATCCTGTATATTTCAATTAGATCAATTCCAGTTCTTCTGAACACCAGAGAATAGAGATCCAATTTACTCAGTCTCTCATTACAGGACAACCCTCTCATCGTAGGAACCAATTAAGGGAAATTTTTTAAAAAACCACTGCAGATGCTGAAACTCTGAAAGAAAAACAAAAATGCTGGAAAACCTCAGGAGGTCTGGCAGCATCCATGGATCAGGAATCAGAGTCAACATCGAGTCCAATATGGCCCTTCGGAATTTTCAATTCTAAAGAAGTCATACGGACGTGAAACATTTACTGTTTCTCGCTTCACAGATGCTGCCAGACCTGCTGAGTATTTCCAACATTTCTGTTTCATACCAATTCAGTGAAGATTGGCTGTAATTTCTCCAATGCAACTATGTCATTCCTTAAAATATGGAGACCAAAATTGCACACACTATTCCAGATGGGGTCTCACCAAAACCCTGTACAAATGTAGCAAAACATTCTTGTACTCCAGTCCTCTTGCAATAAAGGTCAACATGCCATTTGCCTTGCTCATTGTTTGCTGTTACCTGCATGTTAACTTTGCATTTCTTGCCCATTTGGTTTCCATATTTTATTGAATACATACTTTGGTTCTGTCTTCACAGATGAGGACAGAAATGTTGGAGAATGAAAGGTTCAGTGAGAGGGAAAAACTGAGGGAGATCAACATTAGTTGAGAAACGGTGCTGGGAAAACTGATGGGATTGAAGGCGAATAAATCCCCAGGGCCTGAGAATCTGCATCCCAGAGAGCTTAAGGAGGCAGCTCTGGAAATAGTGGCTGCATTGGTGGTCATCGTCCGGGATTCTATACACTCTGGAACTGTCCCTGCAGATTGGAGGGTAGCTCACGTCACTCAGATATTCAAAAAGGGAGGTGGAGAGAAAGCAGGGAACTAACATCGGTAGTGGGGAAAATATTTGAATCCATAATCAAGGACTTTATAGCGGAACATTTAGAAAGCAGTGGCAGGATCAGTCAGTGTCAGCATGGATTTATGAAGGGAAAATCATGCTTGCCAAGTCTGTTGGAATTCTTTGAAGAGGTAACCAGTCGAGTCGACAAGGGGGAGCCAGTCGATGTGGTATATTTGGATCTTCAGAAGGCGTTTGACAAAGTCCCGCATAAGAGATTATTGTGCAAAATTAAAGCGCATGGGATTGGGGGAAATGTACCGAGGTGGATACAAAACTGGTTGGCAGAGAGGAAACAAAGAGTAGGGATTAATGGGTCCTTTTCAATTGGCAGGCAGTAACTAGTGGGGTACCACAGGGATCGGTGTTGGGACCCCAGCTATTCACAATATATATTGATTTGGATGAGGAAACAAAATGTAACATCTCAAAGTTTGCAGATGATACCAAATTAGGTGGGAGGGTGAACTGTGACGAGGATACAGGGATCCAACAGCAAGATCTGGACAGGTTGGGCGAGTGGGAAAACCAATGGCAGATGCAGTATAATTTGGATAAGTGTGAGGTTATTCATTTTGGAAGCAAAAACAGGAAAACGGATTACTAACTGAATGGTTGTAAATTGGGAGAGGGGAGTGTGCATTGGGACCTGGGTGTCCTTGTGCACCATTCGCTGAAGGTGAGCATGCAGGTGCAGCAGGCGGTAAAGAAGGCTAATGGTATGTTGGCCTTCATTGCAAGAGGTTTCGAGTACAGAAGCAGGGATGTGTTGTTACAATTGTACAGGGCCTTGGTGAGGCCACACTTGGAGTATTGTGTGCAGGTTTGGTCTCCTTCTCTGAGGAAGGATGTTCTTTCTCTCGAGGGAGTGCAGCGAAGGTTTACCAGACTGATTCCAGGGATGGCGGGACTGTCATACGAGGAGAGATTGACTAGGTTGTGATTGTTCTCGCTGGAGTTCAGAAGAATGAGGGGGCATCTCATAGAGACTTATAAAATTCTAACAGGACTAGACAGGGTAGATGCAGGGAAGATGTTAACCAATGATGGGTGTGTCCAGAACCAGGGGTCACAGCCTGAGGATTCAGGGTAAACCATTTCGGACAGAGAGAAGGAGACATTTCTTCACACAAAGAGTGGTGAGCCTGTGGAATTCATTGCCACAGGAAGTAGTTGATGCTAAAACTTTGAATATATTCAAGAGGTGGCTGGATACAGCACTTGGGGAGAATCGGATCAAAGGCTATGGGGAGAAAGCAGGATTTGGCTATTGAGTTGGATGATCGTGATGAATGGCGGAGGTGGCTTGAAGGGCCAAAAGGCCTCCTCCTGCTCCTATGTAAGTATGTGAACAGCCACGTTTGTCTGAATGTCAACATTTACAAAGTAAGCTGGTGTTGTGAGACTTCTTACTGAACATTTACAAAGTAAAAAGTCTTACAACACCAGGTTAAAGTCCAACAGGTTTGTTTCGAATCACTAGCTTTCAGACCGCAGCTCCTTCTTCAGGTGAGGAAGGCTCCTTCTTCACCTGGGGGAGGAGCCGAACTCCGAAATCTAGTGATTTGAAACAAACCTGTTGGACTTTAACCTGGTGTTGTAAGACTTCTTACTGTGCTCACCCCAGTCCAAGCCGGCATCTCCACAGCACAATATTTACAAAGTTTTGTGCCTTAAAAAAAATATTCTGCTTTTCTATTCTTACAATCTATAACCTCACACTTCCCCACATTGTACTCCATCTGTCACCTTGTTTCCCACTCACCCAACCAGTCTCTATATCTCTGCACCCAGTGTCCTCAGATTGCATTCTGACCTAGCTTTGTATCAGCAGAAAACCTACACACTTAGCGTTAGCTTCACAAAATTGGCATTTACTAGAGGTACCTGCCTCACCATTGAAATGCAATGAATATTGTCATTTTGCTGTAATTCTGTGATAGAATAAGCACTTTTTATTGACTTGATATTTGTTAATTACTGGCACTCAACCTCTTGGAAAATCAAGTGGGAAGTCTCATTCCTTCACGTATTAAATGCTGAAGATTTTTAAAATATAAAATTTTAAATCTCCACTTTAAAAAAAAACTTTCCCATCTCTTTCTTTCCCACTATTTCTCTTTCAGTATCTGGTTTGACGATGCATTCGGTCCCTTTAATTCATCCTCTATCTTATTCCTACCGCTGTTTATTTCTCAATCTTTAAATCTCATTGGTTAAAGAGATACCCAGCTGGCTGCTTTTTCACTCGCGTCCCAGATACTCAGTATCCTTCGCCGCCGCATTATCAGCACAAGCCATCGGCAATTGACGGCTGAAATCTTTCTGAGCTTATGGGTGCTGGAGCAAGACTCACCAACGGCCCAGACATTGTTAGATATCCTGCTACACCAAGAGCTGACTCACTAAGGGCATGTGGCAGCGTGTGTATCTTGCAGATCATTACAAAATATCCAATAATAATATTTAATGAAATAGTTGATTAAATCTATGGCTGGAAATGGCAGGCTCTTTATTTTATATCTTATTTCACTGTATTCACAAGTTTTTAAAATGCAGAGAGGGAGGAAGCCATTTAGAGGCTCTACTTTATCCTAAGAAGCGAAATGCATAATTTGGAACTAAATTAAATTTGCGTTGGAGGCATCTCAATGGCTCTGGTTGATTTTTCCCAAAATAATCGTACAATAATTTTTAACAATAAGCCAAACAGACAGAAAATGCTTGGAGTTTAACATACACAAACTGATTCCCAATATTTTGTGTTACTGCACACCGTGATACAACATGGGCAAGAATATTTTAAAGTAAATACATTCCCAACATGGGCAATAAGTTTCTCCTATTCAGTTCTCTTCACACCTACGTTTGCATACAGCGAGCTGGTTTCCCCTTCCCTCGATGCCATGGTGGTTGCCAGCTCCTGACGACAGAGTGCCACATGCATGGCAGTGTCGCCATCTTCATCCTCAGCATTCACATCACAGCCTTCAGTCACCAAGACCTGGACCATGCCAGTGTGACCCTGTGTAACCGACAGCTGCAATGGAGTCTGGTTCCGATTATTCCGAACGTTAATCTCACACCGACCCTGTGGAGAGGAAAGGATGATATAGATTTTGCAGTCGTGTAGTCTTTGCCAATTTATAACTTATGCAATAATGTCTGTGGTGCTGATGTGCCAATTGGTAACTAATCTGAACAGAACAGCACATGACCAACATCCATATCGTGCTCCTCAATTCACACGCTGACAGGCAAAGATGTAAATAGAGAAGTAGTTTTCTGCGACCAAATACACAGTAGACAAAAAAGAATAATCGACAAAGTACTTTGACAAATGGTACATCAACAAATAGTGATTGGTTACAGTTATGAAAGCTGCCAAGCAAACCAGCTAAACCGGACCCCACATATTAAATCATAAAATGGTACATCACAGAAGGGGCTCATTCAGCCAATTGCGCAAGAGATATCAGAAAAACCTATAGGAGTGGTATTCCAGCCTTTGGAGAAATTGGAACGGCAATTGTGTGCATGTTTTGAGTACTATTCTACCCTTCACGTGAGCTTCAAACTCCACATTCTAGTACCACACAAAGTTGTAGGATTCAAGGACGGCACGGTGGTGCAGTGGTTAGCACTGCTGCCTCACGGTTTGATCCCGGCCCCGAATCACTGTCCTTGTGGAGTTTGCACATTCTCCCCGTGTCTGCGTGGGTCTCATCCCCACAACCCAAAGATGTGCAGGATAGGTGGATTGGCCACGCTAAACTGCCCCTTAATTGGAAAAAAAGAATTGGGTACTTAAAATTTTTTTTTAAAGTTGTCGGATTCAGCTATTGCACACTGAGGAATACTCATAAGAATTTAGAAGAATGAGAGGAGTTCTAATTGAAACATAAAGGATTCATAAGGGGCTGACAGGGTAAATGCTAAGGGGATGTT
Organism: Scyliorhinus torazame; assembly: GCF_047496885.1. NCBI lineage: Eukaryota > Metazoa > Chordata > Chondrichthyes > Carcharhiniformes > Scyliorhinidae > Scyliorhinus > Scyliorhinus torazame. The sequence continues at coordinate 5,259,565 of NC_092722.1, forward strand.
TATCTTTATGGGAGAGTCTAGGACCAGAGGGCACAGTCTCAGAATATAGGGGTGCCAAATTAATGCTGAGATGAAGATAACCCTAACCTTCACTCACAGACATAGAATTCACAGTGCAGAAAGAGGCGTGATGCAGAAAAAGCCCATCGAGTCTGCACCAGCCCATGGAAAGATCAGCCTACGCCGCCATCCTATCCCCGTAACCCCCATCTAACCTTTTTGAACACTAAGGGCAATTTAGCATGGTCAACCCACCTAACCTGCACGTCTTTGGACTGTGGGAGGAAACCAGAGCACCCGGAGGAAACCCACGCAGACACGGGGAGGATGTGCAGACTCCGCACAGACAGTGACCCAAGCCGGAATCGAACCTGGGACCCTGGAACTGTGAAGCAACAGTGCTAACCACCGTGCTACCAACTCAAGAGTGTTCTAAGTCTTTGTGTATATTTAAGGTTGAGATAGATAAGATTATTGATCATTGAGGGAATCGAGGGTTACGGGAAAAGAGGAGAGTGGATGTGAGGAATGTCGGATCAGCCATGATCCTATTGAATGGCGGAGCAGGTTCAAGGGGCCGAATGGCCTGCTCCTGTCCCTATTTCTTATGGGCTTATGGAAATGAGAAACAAGTGGACTGAAATCATTAAAGCAACTTCAACTTTTGCTAATTACAACTGAAAGTAATTGATCTGGAGACTGAAGAAAATTACTGGTGAATTGTGTGTACTGGTGGGAAGCTGCGGTATTCAGTATGTAAAGCTGAAGCTCCAGAAAAACTATAATCAGCTAAAGTTGTGTTGCTTGCTGGGATAAAATCAATGTACACGGATTGTCGTAACACGTCAGGAAGTATGTCAGGTCTGCACAATGTTGCACATTACTAAACAAAGTGCAATATAGTGATACCGAGAGCTTGCTGTGATGGGACATAGTGAAGATCCAGAATAATTATGAAAATATCTAACAACAGCAAACATTGGCCAGTCCCTTTAAAACAAAAATCAGTTTGTAACGAGAGACATACCGAACCAGAAAATAATGGGAGTCCACCTGGACAGACCCAAGTGTAGAAAATTCAAGTTTAGACCTTCCTGAACCAAAGTGTTATTCAAATTGCTCGTCTCAACTCACATCTCATGTATTATCATAATAAAGAAAACTATCAATTTACAGTCAACAGCTTTAGAAATCATAGCAAAACATGAGCATAAAACAGCAAATTCTTCAAGTCATGTCCAGCATTCCTCTCCAACGTGGTGCTTTACAAAGATACACCACCTTTATACTTGATGCAAAAAATAAACAAATCTTAAAAGGAGCACAGGTACCAGATCACAATTCCTCCTCTAGCCTTTCAGCCGATTTCCTGGAAATAACACACGTGACAAATTCAGCAGGTTGCCATTATTTGAAACATTTGCCAATGTAAAGTTTTGAAACAGAGTTTAGCACTAAGAGGCCCATGCTCACATAAACAAAGCTGATAAGCATTGAAAGGGACTCGCAGGCTCTAAATTAAAAGCATTGGGCTTATTCGATTCAAAGTGCAAAATGGATGTTTCACGGAAACGTTAACTTTGTTTCTCTCTCCACAAATACATCCTGACCCACTGAGCAGTTCGGGTATTTCCTGTTTTCATTCCAATGATTCCCCCTAAATTTGTGCCAACGATGCATAATGCTGTGCTAAATCAGATGGAATCATTTGGAACTGATTTCCATCTATTTTTGGCCCCTGTACAGTTTAGAATCAGGAATGTCTTATCATAGAATCATAGAATTAACAGTGCAGAAGGAGGCCATTCGGCCCATCGAGTCTGCACCGGCTCTTGGAAAGAGCACCCTACCCAAGGTCCACACCTCCACCCTATCCCAATAACCCAGTAACCCCACCCAACACTAAGGGCACCCTTGAGTGCTACAGTGTAGGAAATGCAAGGCACCAGGTCTCATAGTTGCCAGGCAGGCAGAAGTGCCCAAGAGCTGTTGCCTGCCTTTTTTTTTTCTTTTATTAAATTACCCAATTCATTTTTTCCAATTAAAGGACAATTTAGAGTGGCCAAACCACCTAGCTTGCACATTTTTTTTTGTGTTGTGGGGGCGAAACCCACGCAGACACGGGGAGAATGTGCAAACTCCACACGGACAGTGACCCAGAGCCGGGATTGAACCTGCGACCTCAGCGCCGTGAGGCCGCAGTGCTAACCCACTGCGCCACCGTGCTGCCCCTGCCTGCCTTCCTGCCAGCATCTAGAGATCTGCATTGCAGGAATGGTGGAAATAATCATTTTCAGCAGAAGACCAATGCATCCATGACACATGAAGAGAATACCTTTGTTATCAGATGAAAGTAGAAACAGTGATTGTTACGGTTGAATTTCAGAAAGGAAATTCAGAACGGTAGCATTGTGGACAGCACAATTGCTTCACAGCTCCAGGGTCCCAGGTTCGATTCCCAGCTTGGGTCACTGTCTGTGCGGAGTCTGCACGTTCTCCCTGTGTGTGCGTGGGTTCCCTCCGGGTGCTCCGGTTTCCTCACAGTCCAAAGATGAGCGGGTTAGGTGGATTGGCCATGATCAATTGCCCTGAGTGTCCAAAATTGTCACAAATAGTGTTGGGTGGGGTTACTGGGTTATGGGGATAGGGTGGAGGTGTGGACCTTGGGTAGGGTGCTCTTTCCAAGAGCCGTGCAGACTCGATGGGCCGAATGGCCTCCCTTCTGCACTGTAAATTCTATGAAAAATTGTTTCTTTCCATGGAAACTCTATAGCAGCCATTACAATTGCCTTCAATTAACATTCAGTGTACTATTAATAGATATAACTACAGCTGCTCAAATGATCAAATACTAAAAAGGTACATTTTCCAGAAGAGTGTGTACAAGAAAGTGAAGGTCTAATATAATATAATAATATTTATTGTCACAAGTACGCTTACATTCACACTGCAATGAAGTTACTGTGAAAAGCCACGCGTCGCCACATTCCTGTGCCTGTTCGGGTACACAGAGGGAGAATTCAGAATGTCCAATTCACCTAACAGACTAGCCTTGTAATCAAAAAACTTGTGGAGAAACAATTTGTCTGGGAAACAACTTTGGGATAATCTCTGGAAATACTTTGGATTGTTAACATCATATGATGTCTGATTAAATGTAAAGTGTCCTGTTATTCAAACATACACAGTGCTGTTGGGCAACATCCTGTTTGTTAAAAGACAAACATTTAAGATGTGCTCATTTGGACAGAAATGTGTCCACAATTGAATGGAAAATATGACTGGCTGGGCCTGTGATTCATTTTTGTGTTGTTCTTAAAACTCTCATAGTTAATACCAAATAAATCAATCCTGATTGAAAGTATCTTTTAACTTTTTTGAGGACTAAGGTTCTGTTTCTGTTCTCCTACAAACTATATTGATACGGCAGCATCTGGTTACAACAAGGGTTCAATCATGGTAATCAAAGGGAATGGGATAATTACCTAAACTTTACAGGAATGAAGTGAAAATGCAGGAGAGTTGGACTGAGTAGCTCTTGCAGAAAATGGGCAGACATAGAAAGCCAAATGGCCTCCTTTTGTGCTGTAACGTTCTACAATTCTATTCCATGAGAATTCTTGCAGTTATCTTGAGGGTATATCCATGCACTGTTAGCCTGCTCACCAAACATTCCGGCTGCAATTTAAAGCAATCAAAGATTGGGAGAAGTCGCGTGAATATGTGCAGCGGAGAGGATGGTGGTGCGAATGGATCTCTTTTTTGCTGAGCTATACAAATTGTCTGTATACGGAAACCAACAATAATGATGGCACAAAAATAGGAACAATAAGATATACTAAAGACCTGAACTCGACAGGTAAATGACAAAGAAGTGTCATAGTGATCAGTGTAAAGTATTAGAGATAGGACACTGAAACATGAACATTACAATAGGTGGGACTGAATTAGCTCCGAGACAGAGAAAGACTAGAGAGTAACAGAGAAAAATTCAGATTGTGTAACGATTTGCATCAAGTGCTTCAGGCTATTGTGAGGAATTTGTTAAGAGAACATGAACATTATACGCACATCACCCTACACCCAAGTTTACAGAGGACCTGGTAAATACACATTTGTCTCTCGTTGCACCTCACAAAATTCCCTATTTGAATCATACTCTGCACATTAAAAAAAATCCGAACTCAGCTCTCGATTGACGTTAGCGGAAGCAAACATTGCACCGAGTTCCCAACAATGTTTATTGCGACAAGAGGCGATCCTACTTGAGTAATTAAGATTTTTCAATGTTGGAAAGGTTAAACAATCACTAAAAGGTCATTAGATGAAAATGGATTTCTACCTCTCTAATCAGCACTTCAGCTACTTCTTTGTGGTTGTTGAGGGCGGCAAGATGGAGAGCTGCAAATCCATCCTCCTTCTTCACATCCACCAGCTGCCTTGCTCGGGCTAGAATCTTCTCCGTGGCTCTAATAAAATGGAGGAGAAATGTAAAATAATATTAACGTCTATGTTAATTTGAGAGGAAATGCAAACAAAATAACTGCAGCACTGTGTAGACAAATTTAAAAGACTGAACTTCCATATGACCAAGTTGAAAATGAGTTGTGTGAGCAGTCAATGGAACATCTGATAAAACTGTAAAACCCATGTATAAAAGATTAACTTAAATTCACCTGTTTTATTATCCTTAAATATTAATGCTGCTCTTATTCTTGATCAGTATTTAAATCCTTAATCCATCAGAAGCCACGAGAAAGAGTTTGTATATTTAAAAAATATATTTTTATTGGTTTCCATTTTATAGTTATATTGCAGAGAACATTAAACAGCTACATGAAGATCTTTACAAAATGTGTGTATATATTGTATATATATATTATACACATGTACAGGAAGATACGATACATGCGCAACAGCCCAGGAGGGGAACTAACAGCTAGTGTATAGGTAGTGGTGTTGGGGCCTTGGTTTTTGGGCCTTCCAACCCCCTCCGTGTCGTTCCTGCGGTGTGTACGTCACCTTCTGGTATTGAACATACCGGGGCGCCTTCAGTTCCACCTGGGTATACTTCTGGGAAGGTCATACCTGTGTATTTCGCTGTCGTTTGTCTCCTCTGGTTCCCCTGCCTTGCTCATTCTACGTCCTGGTTGTTATGCCCCCCTCCCCTATCCCTGCCCCGCTCTCTACCCCCCCCCCCCTACTCTCTCCCCATCTTCCGACCTCCCCCCCCCCTTCTTTTCATTCCGTTAGCAGTACCAGTTCTAGTTACCCCCCCTTGGGCGGCGCAGTAGCACAGTGGTTAGTACTGTTGCTTCACAACGCCAGGGTCCCAGGTTTGATTCCCGGCTTGAGTCACTGTCTGCAGATGGGGGCCATGGCAGACATTGCCATCTGAATAACAGAGGAATCTGGGCAGTACATTCATGTTGAACGTCTGCACGCTCAAGAGCCCCACCTCTGTAGGCCCCTCTTTACCTCGTCTATCAGATCTGGGGGTTTGAGACGCTGAGGAGCAGGTCATCCATATAGAGTGAGAGTCTGTGCTCCCTGTCTCCCCTCTGGATGCCTCTCTACACATTCGCTGATCTGAGAACGATGGCCAGTGGTTCAATCGCCAGGGCAAATAGCAGCGGGGACAACAGGCATCCCTGTCCCGTGCCTCTGTGCAGTTGGAAGTATCCAGAGCTGGAAGTGTTCTTCACTACGCTTGCCATGGGAGCGTGGTACGTGAGGTGAACCCTGACCCAAACGCAAACCGTTCCAGCAGATCCACGAGACACTTCCACTCGACTCTGTCGAAGGCTTTATCTGCGTCCAGAGATATGATCACTTCTGGTGTCTCCTTCCTGGGTGGGGTCATGATCACATTCACCAAGTGCCTGATGTTCGCCATTAGTTGGCTGTCCTCGACAAAGCCCGCCTGATCCGCCGCGACTACCTCTGGCACGCAACTCTCCAGTCGCTTCGCCAGGACTGTAGCTCTTTGGCATCAGTGTTCAGGAATGAGATGGGTCTGGATGACACACACAGCTCCCGATACTGAGTCGCGAAGGCCTTTTTGATCTTGTCTGGCTGCGTGATTAGTCTGCCGTTCTTATATTTCAACTGCGCTATCTCCCTTGTGGCTACCTGCTTCCTCAGCTGGTGTGTCAGCAGGCGGCTGGCCTTATGCCCATGAAGGTCTCCCGTGACTAGCAGAGTTGGTACACTGCTTTCCCAGTGGAGAGGAGGTCAAATTCCATTTGTAACATTTTCCTATCCGCCAGTAGGAACACAATCGGGGCCGTGGAGTACCGCCTATCCACCTCCAATGTAGAGTCAATCAGCCCTTGCCTAACCGCCCTCTTTCTGTCCCTGCGTTTTCTGTACGCTATTACTTCCCCTCTTATCACCGCCTTCAGTGTGGAGGGTGAGATCTCCCCATTTTGGTTGCAGGATACACACTTGTCTTGGCTTGGAATATTCTCTTGCAGATCGCCTAGTCAGTGAGGAGGGCTGTGTGCAGCCTCCATGGGGGGTGCTGGGTCCGGCCCGTCTCCAACCTCACGTCCATGCGGTGTGGTGCTTGGTCAGAGATTACTATTGCAGAGTATTCCACTCCAGTTACCCCTGGAAGCACCGAACACTCTGGTCAGATTTGAGGGTGTTTCCTCAGGTGATAGTTTGTTTCATTGCAGGGGGTGGGATGAGGTGGGGGTTGGGGTTGTTGTTGCCTTAGTGGTCGATTTTTAAGTTAAAAGCTCTCACCTTGAAGCTTCTAGGAGAGAGCCATCTTTCGTGCGACTGTTCAGCACATCGCCACCACCAAAGCCCCAAAAGTGTTTACACATCAATAGCTATTCTGAATGAAAGGCAGAGGCGCAGCTGAGGAAAGCGAAGGGGGCAGTTTATGAGTATGGGGAGAAGGCGAGTAGGATGCTGGCGCACCAGCTGCACAGGAGGGAGGCGGCCAGAGAGATTGGGGGAGTGCGGGATAGGGAAGACAGCATGGTGCTGAGCCCAGAGAGGGTCAATGAAGTCTTCAGGGAGTTCTATGGAAGGTTATACGAGTCGGAACCCCCCCCGGGGAGGGGGGAAGGGATGAGGCGGTTCATGGACCAGTTGAGGTTCCCAAGGGTGGAAGCAGAGCGGGTGCAGGGACTGGGGCCCCCGATTGGGTTGGAGGAGGTAGTCAGGGGGCTGGCAGGCATGCAGACGGGCAAGGCCCCGGGCCCGGACGGCTACCCCGTAGAATTTTATAAGAAGTTCTCGGAGCTGTTGAGCCCACTCCTGATGAGAACCTTCAATGAGGCAAAGGAGAAAGGGATTCTCCCTCCGACAATGCCGCAGGCATTGATCTCGCTTATCCTGAAGAAGGAGAAGGATCCGCTTCAGTGTGGGTCCTACAGGCCGATATCGCTCCTGAACGTGGATGCGAGGGGGGGGATGGGGGCGGTCATGCGGATCCTGGTGGACTTTGGGAGGTTCTCGGGGTATAAGTTGAACGTGGGGAAGAGTGAGCTGTTCGTGGTCCACAGTAGGGGCCAGGAGGAGAGACTGAGGGAGCTCCCACTCAGGATAGTGGAGAGATGCTTTCGGTACTTGGGGATACAAGTGGCCAGGAACCGGGATGCCCTGCACAGGCTCAACTTAACCCGGCTAGTGGAGCAGATGGAGGGAGAGTTTAAAAGGTGGGATATGCTCCCGCTTTCCTTGGCGGGACGGGTGCAGACTGTGAAGATGACGGTTCTCCCCAGGTTCCTCTTTGTGTTTCAGTGCCTCCCCATTTTCACCCCCAAGTCTTTCTTTAAGCGGGTTAATAGGATTGTGACGGGATTTGTGTGGGCGAATAAAACCCCGTGAGTCAAAAGGGTATTTTTGGAGTGTAGCCGGGGGGGCGGGGAGAGAGAGGACTGGCTCTGCCGAACTTCTGCAGTTATTACTGGGCGGCTAATGTGGCCATGATCAGGAAATGGATGATGGAGGAGGGGGCGGTGTGGGGAGGAGGGGGCGGCGTGGGGGGGGGGGGGGGGGGGGGGGGGGGGGGGGTTGGAGGGGGCGTCGTGTAGAGGCACCAGTCTAGGGGCACTTGTTACGGCTCCGCTGCCGTTCTCGCCGGCGCGATACACCACTAGTCCGGTGGTGACGGCGGCACTGAGGATCTGGGGGCAGTGGAGGAGACACAGGGGAGACGAGGGGGCCTCGGTGTGGACCCCGATATGGAATAACCACAGATTTGCTCCGGGTAGGTTGGATGGGGGATACCAAGGCTGGTATAGGGCAGGTATTAGGAGGATGGGGGACCTGTTTATAGATGGGACTTTCCCTAGCATGCAGGCGCTGGAGGAGAAGTTCGGCCTACCCCCGGGGAATACGTTCCGGTACCTCCAGGTTCGGGACTTTCTTAGAAAACAGGTGGGGACATTTCCGCTGCTGCCCCCGTGTAGGATCCAGGACAGGGTGGTGTCTGGCATCTGGGTAGGGGAGGGGAAGGTGTCGGACATATATCAGGAGCTGCAGGAGGTGGAGGAAGCCTCAGTGGAGGAGTTGAAGGGCAAGTGGGAGGAGGAGCTGGGTGAGGAGCTGGATGAGGGCCTGTGGGCCGATGCCCTGGGCAGGGTGAACTCCTCCTCATCATGTGCCAGGCTCAGTTTAATTCAGTTTAAGGTGGTGCATCGGGCGCATATAACAGCGGCAAGAATGAGTATGTTTTTTGGGGTGGAGTACAGGTGCCCGAGATGTGCAGGGAGTCCGGCGAACCATGACCATATGTTTTGGGCATGCCTGGCGCTTAAAGAATTCTGGCAGGGGTTTGCGAGGGTGATGTCTAGGATTTTGGACACTCGGGTGAAGGCGAGTCCAACAGTAGCGATATTTGGGGTGTCGGAGGATCCGGGAGGGCAGGAAGCGAAAAGGCCGAGGTATTGGCCTTTGCCTCCCTGGTAGCCCGGAGATGGATCTTGCTAATGTGGAGGGACTCGAATCCCCCGGGTGTGGAGACCTGGGTTAGCGATATGCGGGGTTCCTCAGCCTGGAGCGAATAAAGTTCACCTTGAGAGGGTCCTTGATGGGGTTCTCCCGGCGGTGGCAACCTTTCCTTGACTTTCTAGGGGAGCAGTAAGTGTCAGCAGCAGCAGCAGCATCCTTTGGGGGAGGGGGTTCAGGTGGGGGTACTGGTTGATATAATGTGAGTTGGGCATGGAGATAAAACCCACTTTGTTCGGTTTTTTAAAAAAAATTCTGTTGTGTCAGTAGTTAAGCTTTGGGATATGTTGATTGTTATTTTTGATTATCTGTATTTCTATTTTTGTTATGTAAAAACATTCATTGGTAAAACTTTAATAAAACATTTATTTTTAAAAAAAAGCTATTCTGAATGATGTAACTCTTCAGGCATAATCTGTGAAATGTGAGGCCATACACTTCACAGCGTGTCCAAATTATGCTTCTAAATAGGTTGAGGATGCAAAGAGTTCCATGATCCTATTCAAAAGAGCTGCTAAACTATAATTTGCAAATTCAAACAGAATTATCTTCATATTGTAACATAGTTTAGTCTGGAAAGCAAGGGAACGCTCTTTCTGAACACTAACAGACTGCAAGTGAATGAAGGAGATAGAAGGCCCTTTAATTGATCGGTGTGCTTCTCAGCTGTTCCAGTGCGAAAGTAGCAATTTCAGGATGCGAATGATAATGCATTTCACATTACTGTGCCACATCATTCATGGCATGGTGGACAATCAAAATACTGTCAGCAAACATAAAGTATAGGGAGGGAGAACACTGGAGCTAAATGAATAAAGAACTCCTTGTACTTATAGAATAAATAACTGCATACCAAAGTTCTTCATAGTTAATAAATTACTGTTTAAGTGCAGTCAGTGTGTGTTACACAGGCAGACATGGTTACCAATGTGTGCACTGTAAGGCACCATAAACAACAAATGAGAATCATGACTAGTTAATCTTTCTAAAGTCCTTGATTAAGGAATAAATGTTGGCCAGGAGCATTTTCCCAGTAATGTGCTTCTCCCAATAGTATGCTTTATACGGACTACACTCGGTAATGCCTTATAAATACAATGCAGCAATTTTCACATTGCATAACAGCTGCTTTTATTGAACAAATAATTTAGAATAATGATCTCTAGCTTAAACTGTTGTGCGATAAGCAGCATTTGTAGTATCAAGGAGCCTTAGCAAAACAGGAGTCAATGGGAATCAGGGGGAAGTCTGTCCGCTGGTTGGAGTCATGCCTGACACAAAGGAAGATGGGGTTGTGGTTGTTGGAGGATAATTACCTCAGTCCCAGGACATCACGACAGGAGTTCCTCAGGGCAGGGACCCAGACACAACCAGCTTCAGCTGCTGCATCAAGGAACAACCCTCCAGGCCCTGGCCACAGCAGCACTCCCATCCCCCTCAACAAGGTACACAACGAGCCCAGTGGCAGCGGCCATGCTGAGAACGTGAACCCAGTTGAGATAGCACTTCGGGATAACTAAAATGTCCCCCATCTGCAGCAATCACTGATTCCCCCCAGCCAGATACCACGTTCAAAAGATGGAGGCGGGACGGGGGCACACTGACGGTCGGGGACTTCTACGTAGGGCGCAGACTGGCGACACTGGACGAACCTGACAAGGAAGTGGAAACTAGCAAAAGGGCAGGAATTGAGACACTTCCTCCACAAAGTGACAATAGGATACCCTGGGGCCCCAGAAAACACACTACTAGAGGACCTGATAGGCCCAAACAGCGAGAAGAGGGGGCTATGTGGGAAAATATACGGACAGCTATTGGATAGAGCCCGGACTCCACGGGACGGGACCAGACAAAAATGGGAGGACGAACTGGGGACAGAGGTAGGATGGAGCCATGCACTACCTCTCTGTAAAATAAAGCAAAGTAGCGCGGGCAAGAAAAATGTAATGTATATAAGCAACAACTGTTTATAAATGAGAAAAGCCAATAAAAAGATTTTCAAAAAGAAACATTATCTCCATCACCCGAAAGGCGCCGGAGTGTGGCGACTAGGGGATTTTCACAGTGCATCAATGCAGTGTTAATGTAAGCCTACTTGTGACACGAATAAAAATTATCATACGGTCAGAAGTGGGGATGCCTGCTGATGATTGCACAATGTTCAGCACCATCACAACTCCTCAGATACTTGTGCCCATATGCAACAAGGCCTGCACAACATTCAGGCTTGGGCCGATAAGTGCCATACAAGTGCCAAGCAATGACCATCTCCAACCAAACAGAATCGAACCATCTCCCCTGACATTCAACAGCCTTACCGTTGCTAAGCTCCCTCTATCAACATCCTGGGGGGGGGGTCATCATTGACCAGAAGCTGAAC